>NW_024070190.1:31041554-31641554 GCF_014754425.2 Oryx dammah
ACCACCCTTATGGCAGAAAGTGAAGAGGAGCTAAAAAGCCTCTTGATGAGAGTGAAAGAAGAGAGTGAAAAAGTTGGCTTAAAGCTCAACATTCAGAAAACAAAGATCATGGCATCTGGTCCCATCCCTTCATGGGAAATAGATGGGGAAACAGTGGAAACAGTGTCACACTTTATTTTTCTGGGCTCCAAAATCACTGCAGGTGGTGACTGCAGCCATGAAATTAAAAGACGCTTACTCCTTGGAAGAAAAGTTATGACCAACCTAGACAGTATATTCAAAAGCAGAGACATTACTTTGCCGACTAAGGTCCGTCTAGTCAAGGCTATTGTTTTTCCTGTGGTCATGTATGGATGTGAGAGTTGGACTGTGAAGAAGGCTGAGCGCCGAAGAATTGATGCTTTTGAACTGTGGTGTTGGAGAAGACTCTTGAGAGTCCCTTGGACTGCAAGGAGATCCAACCAGTCCATTCTGAAGGAGATCAACCCTGGGATTTCTTTGGAAGGAATGATGCTAAAGCTGAAGCTCCAGTACTTTGGGCACCTCATGCAAAGAGTTGACTCATTGGAAAAGACTCTGATGCTGGGAGGGTTTGGGGGCAGGAGGAGAAGGGGACGACCGAGGATGAGATGGCTGGATGGCATCACGGACTCAATGGACCTGAGTCGGAGTGAATTCCAGGAGATGGTGATGGACAGGGAGGCCTGGCGTGCTGTGATTCATGGGGTCGCAAAAAGTCGGACACGACTGAGCAACTGAACTGAACTGAGATAACTATATCCAGGTCAAAAAGCAACAGTTAGAACCAGATATAGAACAACAGACTGGATCCAAATTGGGAAAGGAGTACATCAAGGCTGTATATTGTCACCCTACTTATTTAACTATATGCAGAGTACACCATGAGAAACGCTGGGCTGAATGAAGCACAAACTAGAATCAAGATTGCTGGAAGAAATACCAATAACCTCAGATATGCAGATGACACCACCTTAAGGCAGAAAGCATAGAAGAACTAAAGAGACTCTTGATGAAAGTGAAAGAGGAGAGTGAAAAAGCATCCGGTCCCCTCACATGGCAAATAGATGGGGAAACAACAGAAACAGTGACAGACTTTATTTTCTCTTGGGCTCCAAAATCACTGCAGATAGTGACTGCAGCCATGAAATTAACAGACGCTTGCTCCTTGGAAGAAAAGCTAGGACAAACCTAGATAGCATATTAAAAAGCAGAGGCATTACTTTGCTGACAAAAGTCTGTATAGTCAGAGCTATGGTTTTTCTAGGAGTCATGTATGAATGTGAGAGTTGGACTATAAATAAGGCTGAGCACCAAAGAACTGATGCTTTTGAACTGTGGTGTAGGAGAAGACTCTTGAGGGCCCCTGGGACAGCAAAGAGATCAAACCAATCAATACTAAAAGAAATCAACCCTGAATATTCAATGGAAGGACTGATGCTGAAGCTGAAACTCCAATACTTTGACCACCTGATGCAAAGAGCTAACTCATTAGAAAAGACCCTGATGCTGGGAGAGATTGAAGGCAGGAGGAGAAGGGGACGACAGAGGATGAGATGGTTGGATAGCATCACCAACTCAATGGACATGAGTTTGAGCAAGCTCTGGGAGATGGTGAAGGACAGCGAAGCCTGGCGTGCTGTCCGTTGGTCACAAAGAGTCAGAGACAACTGAGCAGCTGAACAACAGCATCAAAGGAACAAGTACAGAAAAAGAAAAGCTTCCAATGATGAACCAGTGCCTCATACACAGAAGGTACTAAGTATAAACATTTTTGAGTGAGTAAAGGAATGCACTGTAGCAAAGTTTACCATCTTCCCCTCATAAAGATGTTTACATTAAAGGGAATTAAGAAATGTTTCTCCAGACAGCTAATCTCCAGGCAAGACCATGAAACATAATGTGGTGACCAAGCGGCTCATTCTCACACTCTCTCTCCTACCACCCTGATTCCCCACCCTCAACACGCTCCAGCCACTCAAACACACTCATACATACATATACATCTAATATCAAAGCCAAATATAAAGAATGTGTTTCTTCCCTTTCTCTGACTTCCTGCCTTGAATAAAATCTCCAGTAATATTACAGTTTTATATCCCTTAAAAATCAGCTCAGGAATTGTCCAAATGAGCAAGCAGCCATTCTAATTCTGTCTTTAAAATAACGACCTTTCCTAACCCAGGTTCTCTGGTGCTTTCTATCTGCTACAATAGGTAAAGTCACTCCCTAAAAATTATTCACAGTCCTGGCATGGCCAACAGATTCTTTATAAGTAATGGCTCTTTGTTATTAGGCATACCCATATATGTGGAAGTTGTTGGGCAAGACATTTGTATGTCCTACATGAACCCTGTGTCCATATGAACCATTGTGTCCTATATGAATCTTACTAGCTACAGTTTTCGGAGAAGGCGATGGTACTCCACTCCTGTACTCTTGCCTGGAAAATCCCATGGATGCAGGAGCCTGGTAGGCTGCAGTCCATGAGGTCGCTAAGAGTCGGACATGACTGAGCAACTTCACTTTGACTTTTCACTTTCATGCACTGGAAAAGGAAATGGCAACCCACTCCAGTGTTCTTGCCTAGAGAATCCCAGGAATAGGGGAACCTGGTAGGCTGCCGTCTATGGGGTCGCACAGAGTCGGACACAACTGAAGCAACTTAGCAGCAGCAGCAGCAGCAGTTTTCACTCAGTGACTTCAGTCAATGAATAGGCACGCACTCAATGTACACATGAAAATGATGGCTATTAATTTATAAATAAAACAGTCACCAGTGGTGACCAGTAGGTTGTGACTATAAGAGTTTCATTTCTTATAAAAGTGTTCATTTCTGAGTACTATTTACTTATTAAAAGGCCTAGAAGTCTAAAAGGTGGCTGAAATGTATAAAAACACATGATGAAAAGCTCTAAGGAAAAATGGTAAAGCAACAGAGTATAAATTAAATTGCAAGTCCGAGGAAACCCCTATGACAACAAAGATGGACAGAGTACACAGAAAAAAACAGAAACAAGTAGAAACAAGAAGAGTAATCAAACAGCAGTCTTAGATGCAAATAATCTACAAACCACAGTCAATTTGGAAGCATGACACAGGAAATGTCAACAGTGGTGACCACTGACCACAGCGAACACGGACAATCTTACCACTGACCACAGCGAACACGGACAATCTTCTCGCAGAACAGACGCCTTTCATTCCATCTGGTACAAAGATACCTTCCACTTTCAAAAGACTCTTTCTAGATCTTTATCTTTTGCAGTGAATGGCTATAAATTACAGGGACATTTTTAAGGTAATTTGCTTATGCCTACTGAAACCTACAGGACTTCCCCAGGGGCTCAGCAGTAAATAATCTGCTCGCAATGCAGGAGACACAGGTTCAATCCCTGGGTCGAGAAGATCACCTAGAGGAGGAAATGGCAACCCAGTCCAGTTTTCCTGCCTGGGAAATCCCATGGACAGAGTCTGGGATTGCAAAAGAGTCAGATGCAACTCAGCAGTTAATCAACAACACAACATTGAAACCTATATTCTGTTATGACCAGTTACATGCTTGATTATTAAACGCATTCCCATGGACAGAGGAGTCTGGGGTTGCAAAAGAGTCAGACACAATTTAGCAGTTAATCAACAACACAACATTGAAACCTATATTCAGTTACGACCAGTTACAAGCTTGATTATTAGACTCATTAACTGTTGTATTTGAGGTGGGGGGGAAAGGTAGTTAATTGTATATATAATTAAACATATGAATACATGCATTAATATTTTATTAACAACTACTAAAATATGCTGGAACAGTCCACATTATGCCAAACATAACCAGAAACTATTTTACACATCTACTCAGTCTTTGCCTGATTTAAAAACTCTTCTCTCTCAGAACCATGCTCTCATCTCCCCACCACCACAACCAGATTAAAGTATCTGTCCTGACAGATAGTTCATGAAAACAGACAGTTCATGAAGTTCACCTAAGAGCAACACACTGGCTGTCCAGGCAAAGGAGCAAATGACTCACAGGACCTGCTGGCTTGGACTCACCCTTGTTCTACATCAAAGTCAGAAATCAAGAAAACAAGTAACACATAGGATATGCATACAGAAAGGAGTCAGGGGTCAGAAAAAAATGCAGAACTAAAAAATCATAATTCTGAAGCTTGGTCGTTTCAGAAATTCTAAGACAACCAATGAATAAGAAGTTTAATTTGGGGAAAATCATTCCTAAAAGTTACTTCAGTACATTTCACTGTTATGATTAGCCATGAACTATGGAATTTGCTATTTTGAGTTAACAGAAGAAAAAGCCTCACACCAGAAGGGAAGAAATCATGAGAGAGAGCACACTTTTCCAGCTGGCTATAGAATAGTAAGCAAGAGAGCTATTATTAATTAAAATACAACAAGGAGAAAAAAACACTGACAGATTCAAAGCAAAATAACAATTAAAAAAAATTTTTTTCCACTTGGTTAACTTCATATACTAAGCCTAGCCTACTAAGAAGAAAGAGGCTAAATAACAACACACTGCTGCCTCCCCCGCCCCACCCCCCACCAAGCTCTACATTGCAAAACGTCAGACTACAGGAGCATAAGAAGTCAGCTTTCTTTAAAATGGAAAATTCTCCTCTATTTCATAAACAGAGCAGCCTGATGGAACTGCTGCAAGGAAGGCTATTAAGATGCTAAGTTTGCCTACAACTGAAATTAACACTTTTTAGCTAGAATTCAAAGAAAACAGGCATATATATAGTCTGACTTTATCACCTTTCTAATTCCCAACACTACAGATTTTTAAAAACTCTACTTGGAAAAAAAGAAAAAAACCCTACTTGACACAATAAATTTAACAAGATTCTTCAAGTGTTATTTTTAAAGTATATAAAACAGAACGGTCTATCTCAAATCTGAGTATGGACTTCAATGTATACTCATTCCAGCCTTTTCTTTTACAGCAACAAGTCACTAGTAGTCAAAAAAATTTTAAGGAGAGTTACTCCTAGACACTCCAATTTACAGTTCCAACTTCAGTAATTACAAAAATTTCCTATGCCTCAACTGTGAGCAGCATATCACTGTGGCACGACATTCAAGCCTAAGTATTTACACTAACAGCACATATTACCTGTCTTCCAGTACATATCCCGAAATACTTTCGGCTCTAGCTGAACATAATAATGAGGAGGTATTCTATCTAACAACAGTATAAATTACTGGGGCCTTGAATAAAGAGCTGGAGCCTTGAAGAACGAATAATATTTTGACGGGTAGAAACATTCAGAAGGACAATCAACATAAAAAGAGGCCAGGAACAAAGAACCACGGGGCTTGTCTCAGGAATCTAGCACAGCAAAAGTCTAGGTTCCTAAAGGTAGAGAAGACAAAAGATGAAACCTGGAAGATCAGACTTGGTTCAAACCATGAAAAGACTTTTAATACCAAAGTTCACAAATTTTAAGCTTTTTTTCCCCAGGAAACAAGCAAAAGAGTTTAAGCAGAAGGGTGACTATTAAAAACTGTGTACCAAATACAGAACTTCCACAGATAAGAAATTACAAGTTTCATATAACATTTCCTTATGTTCTGTTATTTATAACCCTGAACTACTGAAATATGAAGCTAGGATGTCAACACTCAGGCTATCAGTACTCAACATTTCCTTTTTCAAGACAAATTAAAAATCCACATTTCCTTGCTTAGGATAAACTTTCTAGAAAGGCTTTTTTTGTCCCATTTCACCTAAAACAAACAGCACAAACCAGAGGAAAAAGTAGAGTCTTTTCTGAAGTCTGCTCAGTCTGAAAGCTAAATCTGGTGCATAGGGTACACACCACTTTGTTACTATATATGACTGGTGCTATTCCCTACTCCATGAGGCTATTTTTGATTCGTTGTACATACAACTAAAGGAGGGATGAATGAGAAGAATTTCTCAGTGCCCCAGGGTACTTATAAAACTTTACTCCTTTCCTCCCCTCTATCTTCCTCAGAAAAACTTTTTGATTACTATAATTATAAGCTTTATTCCATTAACAGAGCCAGAAAGCTTTCCAGTGGTTTTATTTGTAACAGACTATAACTCTGTCCCCAGTTCTAGCCTAAAGCTTTCTCATTCTTTTAAATTATTACAGGATTTCTCCAGCTGCACTAACTCCCAGAAGCCTACAAGTCCTCACAATTACCAAAGCAGCAAGCAGTAGATTACAGGTACTACTGTACCTACAGATAACCCCCCTCTATACCACTGCTTATCCCTACTCCCATGCCAACTTACAAGTAGGAGAATGATAAGGAATTGTTAGGGATATAATCAACAGCTTGCTGCACCTGGAGCCTATGTCCAGGGACTGCCCACTTTTAAAATTCAGGTAAAAAGATAAGAACCAGAAAAGGGGAAAACACCGACAACTTTCCTCCATGGAATTCACAAAGGGTTGCTTCCCTTATCCTCTCAAGTTTTAAATTATAAAATCTTTTACAATTAGATTATGTGCTGTATGAGGTCTGGGGACAAGGCTTAGCAATGTGGGTCTTCTACATTGAAGGTACAGAATAAGTTGGTTTTTTCTTAAATAAGTATTTTTCTTGAATAAATATTTCTTGCATTGAGGTTTCTACTCACCCATTTTACCACTTTTGTTTCTATCCTGCTCTAACAGAAAGTTCCTACTGTTTCATTAGTGATCAGCCTTCTTTGTTTTCTTACTTCTAAGACAGTTACTCTTTAACGTCTCTGAGAATCAAATCATGACTGGAAAGTTGGACTTTTCACTACTGTGGGTAACAACGGAAGAATTCCTGAAGTTTGGAAAAAGCAAGTTATTTTCAAGAAAAATGTTTGTGGCCATTTAGAGTTTAAGCCATAAATCAAACATCCTGTATGCTTCAGTAACAAGACTAAGAAGCTTTACATAACACCACAGTGAATTATGAGCAAATTCTTACAGAAACTTTTCATAAACATTGAAAGCATAAACCCAGTCTGTGGAAGCACTATGATCAAACGCTAACAGAACCATTTCTTTGATACTATGGTTTCTAACACCAAACAACATGTTGACATCATTCAACAATGTCCAAGATAATCTACCACTTAATTGCTAAATTCTTGGCCTAAAAATCATCAAAAAGGTACTGTTAGGCTAAGGCAAAGGAAGTATGGTAATAAATCTCTTTCCTGACAAATGTTACAGCTTTTTTAAGTACTTGAGAGAACAGCGGCATTTAAAACATTAAAATCCAAAGCTAAAATTTATTAAGATAATAATGGGGGGGTGGCTCAGAGTTTTTGTTTACAACGTATTTATTAAGGCAGCTTAGCAACATTTCTCCCAAATATCTCCAGGAGGCAAATACTGGTCATAATCCTTCTCTCCCAAAAAGCAAAAAGGGTTGGTCCTTGGTCTCCAGGGGATAAAACAAAATCATCTGAGGGAAAACAAAACACGTCTGGATTACAAGGAAATATTTTCCTAAGAGAATGCAACAATTTTTTCCTCTCGCGCTTCCTTTTAGAGCTAACATTCTTTACAAGTACAGGGTACTAGGCAGCAGAGTCAATGGGGGAGAAAATGAATCACAGAAATTAGTCAGAATCTTATTATTTAGTTATCTAATAATGCAGACCTGAGGCTGGAGGTAAATCTGAGCATGTAGAATGATCTGCCAAAGCCCAACCAACTTTCACTGTCACCATACAGAGAACCACTGAAAGGAACAAAGGCAAGCATTAAGCAAAGCACCCTCCCAAAGGTATAAAAAAGCATGTACCTAACCTCCATGTGTACACACACCTCTCAATACAAGCAAAGAATTTTAAACACTACAAATGCTTATATTAACTTACTATATTTTTTATTTCAAAAATTAAACTATTAAGTTGTGTTGATTTGCAAAACAAGAACATGGAGTAATACAAACTAATTGTAAAAACTAAAATTAAATACAGAAATACATAACATGGAAAGTTACAGTCCCCTACAATTCATCCCCCACAGACAACAATTATTAAAAGTTTAAACTACAGGATCTTACAATGTTCTATAATTACAAAATCTCAAGGTTGAGGATCCACAAAGGTAGTATGTACGGTGGAGCAACTTCTTCACTCCTAACTAGAGATACTGAAATATTTTACACTGTCCCTGGCCAGTATTCAGCCAGCCTCTGCTTGAACAAATCTTTTGACAAGGACCTGACTACCTCCCAAAGCATTTCATACTGGCTTTCATTTTAATACTGAGCAACTACTACCTTTCTGTCAGATCATTCTGGCTTCTCCCTTGAATACATCTCTGTTGTTAAAAGTGCATCTATAAAATAAGGCACCCAGAAATGAACACAATACTCTGGAACAATCATACTCCTTATTCTGGACTTTGCTTCTATTAACAGAGCTCAAATCACACTATGGACTCACACTGAACATTCTGTCAAATGAAACCCCCTCGGGGATTTTTCATGTTATCTGCTGTTAAACCACATCACATCTAGCTAAAATAACTTATTTTCGGAATCATATGCAAATTTTACAGTTCAGTTCAGCTGCTCAGTCGTGTCCGACCCTTTGCGACCCCATGAGTCACAGCACGCCAGGCCTCCCTTTTACACTTACTGATGTTTAATGCTTCTTGATCATTTAGTCTATCCTTTCAGTCTAATTATTTTCAATCCCTGTTTTGAAAAACAACACATTTTCTATACAACTTATTGCCAGCTATATGGATTTGCAAAGCAAGTCATCAATAGTTCATCCATGTTATTAATAAAAATGCTGAAGACTAAAATACTATTCAGCTATAAAAAAGGACTAAAATCCTGATACATGCTACAACATGGATGGACCCTGAGAACATTATGCTGAATGAAATAAGCCAGACATAGAAAGAAAAACATTTTATGTTGCATTTATATGAGGTACCTAGAATTGGCAAATTCATATAGACAGAAAGAAAAGTAGAGATTACTAGGGACCTAGGGGAAGGGAATGGAGAAGGCAATGGCATCCCACTCCAGTACTCTTGCCTGGCAAATCCCATGGACAGAGGAGCCTGGCAGGCTGCAGTCCATGGGGTCGCTAAGAGTCGGACATGACTGAGTGTTCACTTTCACTTTTCACTTTCATGCATTGGAGAAGGAAATGGCAACCCACTCCAGTGTTCTTCCCTGGAGAATCCCAGGGACGGGGGAGCCTGGTGGGCTGCCATCTCGGGGGTCGCACAGAGTCAGACACATCTGAAGCGACTTAGCAGCAGCAGCAGCAGCAGGGGAAGGGGAAGGGAAAATTATCATTTAATTGGTAGAGTATTTGGAGGGATAATGAAAATGTTTTAGGTATAGTAATAATGTATTTAATGTTTCTGAATTGTATACTTAGTGATTAAAATAAATAATATATTACACATATTTTACCAGATAAAGAAAAAAAGGAATGAACTACTGATAAGCGCTGAGTGGGGGGAAAAAAAAAAATTTCAAAAGGTTACGTACTGCATGAGTCCACTTATATAACATTCCTGAAATGACCAACCTAGACAAAAGGATTACAGAATAGTTGTTGCCAGGTGTTAGGGAATAGGGAGAGAAAGATGGGTAGGATTTTAGAAGGAGAGAAAGTTTTCTTATGGTGATGGAATTGTTTTGTATCTTGATTGTAATGGTGGATACAGAAGCCTACACATGTAATAAAATTCCATAGAACTAATGCACACACACACACACACACAGACACACACACACACACAGATGAGTAAAACTAAAACAGAAAATCTAACAAAATCTTAGGACTGTATTGATGTTACCATCCTGGTTGGGACACAGTACTACAGTTTTGCAAAATGTTATCATTGGGGGGAACTGGCTAAACAGCAAGCTGGCTCTCACTGCAATATTTCTTAGAATTGCATGTGAACCTATTATAACCTCAAAATTAAAAGTTTAATTTGAAAAAATAAGTAAATTTTAAATTGCTGAACAGTCTGACAAGGCATAGTGTCCGCCTCTACAACCATGTTCCCGCTGTCTGCTGCTATCATGGTCAGTACCACTAGACCATCCCACCATCAGACATGAGCATTTATAATTTTTAAAATTCATTTTTAAATCATCTATTCTAGAATCCTGCCTGTGTCACTAATTTCTCTTTGGTCTGCAAATCTATTTTCTTCTCTTTTTCAGAAGACCCATCTTCAATTTTCCAGTATTTCTCTCATTTTCTAAGATTTCTGAAAGACCACAGATACTTTCATGCATAAGTTCTGACTACCATGTAGCTATTCCCCACCCCCCGCCCCCGGGATAACTCTATGCTCTCCTTATACAATCTTCACTATTCCCAGACGTGGGCTCTCCTTTATTAGTGTCATTTTCATCCTTCAAGTCAAAAGAGGTTCTTTATCTGAAATGTAAATAAGAGATAAGAAATTGTGCTTTCACTGTCATTTGTTTAACGTTATTAAATATAAATAGCAATTCTATTCTTACTTTTTCCTATTATTCCACAGTTTAAAAAACGTTTTTGTTGTTTTCATTTCTTTAGAAGTATCATCCTATTTGAGCTCATTCTGTAATACTCTAAAGTCACTCTTGATTGTATATCCTCCCCACTGGTCTTTTGTAAAGGTCTGTTTTAATCTGAGTCAAGCAAGAAATTTTTCTCTTGTAGTATGCATGAATCTTTAAAGAATCCTCTTCTAGTTCTACTATAATTTCCAATTAGCATTGCTACTACTTACTTTTTCGAGATTTTTCTTTCCTTCTACCATTTCCTATTTTTAAGCCTCTGTTCAGATTCCTATTTTTGAGTTTTGTAAATGTAACTTTCAAAATGATTTTCCAAGTTTTCTTCAACAAGCATATTTTACCATTAAAAAGTTAATTTTAAAAATTAATTTTAATTGGAGGTTAATTACTTTCTAATATTGTGGTCATTTTTGCCATAAACTGACATGAATCAGCCACAGGCGTACATGTGTGCCTCATTCCTAACCCCCTTCCACCTCCCTCCCGATCCCATCCCTCTGGGTTGTCCCAGTGCACCAGCTCTGAGTGCCCTGTTTCATGCATCAAACTTGGACTGGTCATCTATTTCACATATGGTAATAATATACATGTTTCAATACTATTCTCTCAAATCCTACCCTTGCCTTCTCCCACAGAGTCCAAAAGTCTGTTCTTTATATCTGTGTCTCTTTTGCTATCTCGCATATAGGGTCATCATTACCATCTTTCTAAATTCCATATATATGCATTAATATACTGTGTTGGTGTTTTTCTGACTTACTTCACTCTGTATAATAGGCTCCAGTTTCATCCACCTCATTAGAATTGATTCAAATGTATTCTTTTTAATAGCTGAGTAATATTCCATTGTGTATATGTACCACAGCTTTCTTATCCATTCATCTGCTGATGGACATCTAGGTTGCTTCCATGTCCTAGCTATTGTAAACAGTGCTACAATGAACACTGGAGTACACGTTTCTCTTTCAATTCTGGTTTCTTCAGTGTATATGCCCAGCAATGGGATTGCTGGGTCATATAGCAGTTCTATTTGCAGTTTTTTAAGGAATCTCCCATCACTTTATGGGAAATAGATGGGGAAACAGTAGAAACAGTGTCAGACTTTATTTTCTTGGGCTCCAAAATCACTGCAGATGGTGACTGCAGCCATGAAATTAAAAGACGCTTACTCCTTGGAAGAAAAGTTATGACCAACCTAGATAGTATATTCAAAAGAAGAGACATTTCTTTGCTGACTAAGGTCCGTCTAGTCAAGGCTATGGTTTTTCCTGTGGTCATGTATGGATGTGAGAGTTGAACTGTGAAGAAGGCTGAGCACCGAAGAATTGATGCTTTTGAACTGTGGTGTTGGAGAAGACTCTTGAGAGTCCCTTGGACTTCAGGGAGATCCAACCAGTCCATTCTGAAGGAGATCAACCCTGGGATTTGTTTGGAAGGAATGATGCTAAAGCTGAAGCTCCAGTACTTTGGGCACCTCATGCGAAGAGTTGACTCATTGGAAAAGACTCTGATGCTGGGAGGGATTAGGGGCAGGAGGAGAAGGGGACAACCCAGGATGAGATGGCTGGATGGCATCACGGACTCGATGGACGTGAGTCTGAGTGAACTCCGGGAGTTGGTGATGGACAGGGGGGCCTGGCGTGCTGCAATTCATGGGGTCACAAAGAGTCAGACACGACTGAGCAACTGAACTGAACTGAACTGAACTGAAGGAATCTCCACACTGCTCTCCATAGTGGCTGTACTAGTTTGCATCCCCACCAACAGTGTAAGAGGGTTCCCTTTTCTCCACACCCTCTCCAGCATTTATTGTTTGTAGACTTTTTGATAGCAGCCATTCTGACCGGCATGAAATGGTACCTCATTGTGGTTTTGATTTGCATTTCTCTGATAATGAGTGATGGTGAACATCTAAAAAGTTAATTTTTAAAAAATAAAAGTACAGCCAGATTTGCTTTGTCTACCTTCTGTGAAATTTAATCATCAGAAAGTCTTGTCAAGACTGAGCTAAATAAGACTAAGACTATCTAAATCAAAACATAAAATATAGCTGCTGCTGCTGCTGAGTCGCTTCAGTCGTATCCAACTCTGTGCGATCCCATAGACGGCAGCCCACCAGGCTCCCCCGTCCCTGGGATTCTCCAGGCAAGAACACTGGACTGGGTTGCCATTTCCTTCTCCAATGCATGAAAATGAAAAGTGAAAGTGAAGTCACTCAGTCATGTCCGACTCTTAGCGACCCCATGGACTGCAGCCCACCAGGCTCCTCCGTCCATGGGATTTTCCAGGCAAGAGTGCTGCAGTGGGATGCCATTGCCTTCTCCAATAAAATATAGCAGGTACCATCAATTGAGCACTAGCTTATACACTTGTACATTTGTTGCCTCACTTTATCTTACAACAATCTTACCAGGTAGACTTTATCCATCACATTTTATAGATGAGAAGACCAGTGTTTAGAGAGATTAATGTGGCTTGTCCAAAGTCAACCAAGGAGAAAATGGCAGATTTTTGAAACCTAATCTGGCACCAAACCCTATGTGAGCCCTCTCCACCTTTCTCTCAGCAGTCCTTACAAATATTCTATTTGTTTATTTTTTCTCTTTTAATATTAATCAGGCATAAGAGCTCTTACTGAAAAATTACACTCATTAAACCCACTAAATGCAGAGAAAAAAAAGAATCAAAAGGGCCGTTTTGTTCTCATGGATGCTCTCTCCTGTAATTTAATCAAGCAAAGAATATACTTAATAAGCCTCCATTTGCCACTACAAAAGATGACACATATGATAGCTATGTAAATCATTCTCACGGTCCAGTTAAACCAGTTATGAATTCTTTGAATACCCAAATTCTTTTGAAGGGAGAGTTAAAAAAACTAAATATAAAATCTAAATGTTACATACAAAACCTTTCAATACCAGGTACAAGTGTTTCTTATACTCTTGATGAGTGAATGTGCTGGAGGAGTATGCCAGAAACCCAACAGCATTTGTTTGACACATGCAGCAGTCATGACTGCCTTGCTCAATGAGATTCCCAAAGGAATTAATCGGATTTAATTCAGTTCACCAGATCCTATCATATTTTATCAAAATTAATAGTGCTTTTATAAATTCTTCCATTCATCTATCTGTACATCAACAATCTCCATTTCACTTTTTTACAAACATGACTTACTCCCTTTATGACTAACACTTTAAAAAACTGAAAGACACTGAAAAGGACACTCGACTGCCTTCTTTGGAAAAAGACTCTGAGTTGTCAGTTTGAAAAATGAATGGATGATAGATTCATAATGAAGTAAAGTTTTAAAAATGCATCCCTACTCTAAAACTCAACAAAAGAAAGACAAATAACCCAATGTAAAACTGTGTTAAGGACTGAATAGGCTTTACTCCAAAGAAGATATACAAATGGTTAAGCACATGAAAGTATATTCATCATTAGTTATTACGGAAATGCAGATCTAAACCACAAAGAGATACCACTACACACCCACTAGCACAGTTAAAATAAAAAAGACAATAACGAGTGTCTGTCAAGATGCAGAGAAACTGGAGCATTCATAAACTGCTGATGGGATTGTATAATGGTGCAGCCTCTTTAGAAAACGGTTTGGCAGTTCCTCAAAAAGTTAAACATGAAATTATCCTATGACCCTGCAATTTTACCACTAGACATATACTGAAGGGAAATGAAAACATACATCCACAAAAAACCTGTATGAGAATGGTCATAGCAGCATTATTCATACTAGTAAAAAATGGAAACAACCCAAATATCATTCAACTGATGAATGGATAAATAAAATATTTATATATAAATATACCCACACAATGAAACATGAATTATAATATGCAATAAAAAGTACTGAAGTATGCTTTAACATGGATGAATTTTTTTAAAAAAAAAATTGTTGGGGTAGTTCAGTGGTAAGGAATTCACCTGCCAATGCAGGAGACATGGGTTTGATCCCTAGCCTGGGAAGATCCCATATGCCCTGGAGCAAGTAAGCCCGTGAGCCACAACTACTGAGCCTGTGCCCCAGAGCCGGAGCTGCAACTCCTGGGCCCACATGCCACGGCTACTGAAGCTGGAGCGCCCTAGAGCCCACGCCCAACAGGAGAAGCCACCACAAATAGAAGCCCTTGAACTGCAACTAGAGTAGGCCCTGCTTGCTGTAACTAGAGAAAAGCCTGCACCACAATGAAGACTCAGCATAGCCAACAATTAATTAATTTTTTAAAAAACGCTGTTAAGTGAAAGAAATCAGTTACAAAAGCCCATGCATTGTAGGACTTCATTTAAGGGAAATGTTCAAATTAGGAAAATCCATAGAAATAATAAAGTAAATTAGTGATTACTAGGGGATGGATATAGAAGGGAATGGTGAGTGACTGCGAATGAGTACAGGATTTCTTTCTGTGGTGATGAACATGTTCTGGATTGGACAGTGCAGAACTATGAATATGCTTAAACCCATGGAGCTGTATACTTTAAAAGGGTGAATGCTATGGTATGTAAGTTATATCTCAATAAAGCTGTTTTTTTTAAAAACAGAGAGATTCCTATCATTTGACACTGAAGTTGAAGACAGCCATGGCTGGTGCTCACTGGCAAGGTTACCTAGAATAAAAGACTCGAAGTCTGAATGAGGTAGTAATTTTTATTTTCTCACAGGTTTGTTCTCTGCAAATCTTTATTAACATTTTGGGCCATTTAAAAATGATTTTTTTCCCCTTTGAAAAATGCTGAGGAAAAATAAGTATAACCAAACATACCAGTAAGAGAAAATCAGAGCTGTTTTTTGAGCTCAGAAAAAATGTCTTTAGACATTGCCAAATATCACCCCTGGTTGAAAACCACTGTTCTAACTATACCTTTTTCACTTTTTAAAAAAAAAACGCATTCTTCTAATGGTCATTTCTAAAAATATCTCCTGGTCATATCCTGTAGGTGCTTTCCAGAGAATGCACATGTTTCTGAATACAATCTCCTTATCTTAAACATGCAGAAGGTTTTAACACAGTTTCAATATGAAATGACGGAATCTCTTTTCCTTGTATGTATATCCCTTGGATTTTTCCAATATTATTTTTGTGAGATCATACAAGATAATGCATGTGAAAGTGCACTGTGGGCAATGATAACTGATGTAATGGCTGATGTCTCAACTGGGGGCTCCTAGATGGCTTACTGGTAAAGAATCCACCTCCCAATGCAGGAGACGTGGGTTCCATCCCTGGGTTGGGAAGATCCCCTGGAGAAGGAAATGGCAACCCACTGCAGTAATCTTGCCTGGGAAATCCCATGGACACAAAAGTCTGGCAGACTACAGTCCATGGGGTCACAAAGAGTCAAGCACAACTGAGCTACTCAGCATGCACACAGGCTAAATACTAAATATTTCACCTTTTCCCCATTGTGCAGTAGCAGAACAGTTTCTGATCCTGATCCCCTCATCCCGATCCCAAACCACTGCCTTTTCACTGTTCCCTCTACTGAAATATTCTTCACCTTATCATTACATGGATTTCTTCAGCTTAAGTACCTTGACTCTAGATAGGCTTTCACTTTCTTTCTTTTTTTTTTTTTTTTTAACATAGGCAAAACACTCTCCGACATAAACCACAGCAGGATCCTCTATGATCCACCTCCCAGAATTCTGGAAATAAAAGCAAAAATAAACAAATGGGACCTAATTAAAATTAAAAGGCCTTCACTTTCAAATCTAAATTAACCCTGCAGCCACTCGCCACCATGTCAGAGTCTCCATGGTTTTTAACTACCCAACACCTTTAAACAGCCTTCAATGTTTAGAGAATTCCTCTTAAGTCCTGCCTATCCATGTCAGAAGTCAGAAATTCACTTTCTCAGCCTTTCCTGCAAGTATGAAGCAGATTTGTGACCTATCTAGTATTTAGAATAGTGCTGCAGGTACAAGAGTTATTCAATTATAAAGAAAAAAAAACCTCTTTGCTGCTACATAAATGCATAGTACTTGGAAACCAGTTTGAAGAAATTCAAAATATCAGTGCTGTAGAAGTTAAAAGCTAAAAAGGATCAATGTGGATTGGAGAGGTCAGAGGCTTCATAAAGGAGATGGCACTTGAGTACTGAAAAGATGGACTGTAACCCATCTATCTATAGGGTACAGAAGGGGAGATACGTGACTTCTAAAGGATGCAAACTAATGAACAGCACTGGGAATGTGTGGCAAACACAAAATACAGAATTAAGGAGATGTGTGTTGAGCTGGATGGAAAATATCTTAGGTATGCAAGACATGCAATATTATGAATGGCTCTGAATGCCAGGCTTGGGGAATGGTGTATTTGATGTTTCAAGAACACTAATCCTCAATGAGCATTTTCATCTATTCTTTATTCTAGATGTTATCTGCTATGTAAACCTACAACAGCTACCCACACAATTTCTACAGCACTCCCTCTCTGAACATTGGTGCTCTATATTTATCTGTTCAAGCTGAGAGACTACTAGAGAAAGAGATTCTTTAATTAATCCTCCTGTTACCAAGCGAATACCCAATTTAAAGATAAAAAATCTATTACCAAAATGGTCTTTATTTCCCAACCTCATTCCCAAAGTCAGATTCTAAAATTTGTCACAATTCCCTTTATTCTCTGATGTATTAGATTACGTTGGTACCGCTGCTGCTGCTGCTGCTAAGTTGCTTCAGTCGTGTCCGACTCTCTGCGACCTCATAGACAGCAGCCCACCAGGCTCCCCCGTCCCTGGGATTCTCCAGGCAAGAACACTGGAGTGGGTTGCCATTTCCTTCTCCAATGCAGGAAAGTGAAAAGTCAAAGTGAAGTCACTGAGGTGTGTCCAACTCTCAGTGACCCCATGGACTGCAGCCTACCAGGCTCCTCTGTCCATGGGATTTTCCAGGCAAGAGTACTGGAGTGCGGTGCCGGTACTAGGTACATGGATTGAAGGTTTTTTTGGTTGCTGTTTGTTTGGCTGCACCACGTAGCATGCAGGATCTTCACTCCCAGACTGGGATCAAACCTACACCCTACGTAATGGAAGCAGGGAGTCTTAACCACTTGACTGCCAGGGAAGTCCCTGAACTAGGCCTTCGAGGAGAGAATTTTGTTTTATTTTGTATTAAAGTAACACAGTCACCTAGAACACAGAAAGAAAAGCAATTTTATAAAGATAATTCTTCAAATAAAGTCTGATCAAGAATCCAGCAAATCCTGTAACTAACAACTATTAAAAAGCTACATAATTATATTTTATGGTCTTCCATGAATCAGAGGGACCTTAGAAGACTCTCTTATGTTGTTGGTTTTGGAAAACAATCTGACAGTAATCATCAAATATTACTAAATATAGGGCTTCCCTAGTGGTTCAGTGGTTAAGAATCTGCCTTGCAATGCAGAGGACACCAGTTTGATCCCTGGTCCAGGAAGATCCCACATGCCTCAAGGCAACTAAGTCCATGTGCCACAACGACCAAAGCCCATATGCGTCTAGAGTCTATGCTCCACAACAAAAGAAGTCACTGCAACAAGAGGTCCACATGTTACAACTAGAGTAGCCCCTGCTTGCCACAACTAGAGAAATGCCCGTGCACAGCAATGAAGATCCAACGCAGCCAAAAATAAAATAAATAAATAATTTAAAATATTACTAAATATACGTATGTATGTATACATCATGTGAATCACTCCTGATTCTTTATCTCATAGAATAAATGTGCTACAAAAGATTACTATCAATACAATGTTTACATCAACAAAAATGGGGATCAAAGTAAATGCTCATCAACAAGAAGTGAACTAAATAAACAGTGGTACCAGCTGCACCAGGGAATAATCTCATATATAATGCCATATTTTATATAACCATTAAATGAATGACTCAGAGCTATACTAGTTGACTTAAAATAAGTTTTATTAATTATTACTGAGTGAGAAAAACAAGATACAGAAAAGAAAGTATAATACGATCTAATTTTATAAAACAATGTAAAATAAAAAACACTGCATATATGCACATAGGAGTATCGGTTAAATTGATACCTAGGAAGACAGAAGATGATGATTCAAGTATGGAGACAAATAAGGAAGGATAAATACTAAAGGTTACCTTGGAGCACAATGAGACAAAAGAAATAAAAGAAATTAGGCAAGAAAGGAGGGAAGAAATAAATTCACAATTATATAAAAACACACACAGTTGTTTAGTTGCTAAGTTGTGGTCGACTCTTTGTGACTCCCTGGACTGCAATATGCCAGACTTCCCTGACCTTCACTGTCTCTCAGAATTTGCTCAAACTCCTGTTCATTGAGTGCCTCCAACCATCTCATCCTCTGTGCACCCTTCTTCTCCCACCCTCAATCTTTCCCAGCATCAGGGTCTTTTCCAATGAGTCTGGTCTTCGCATCAGGTGGCCAAAGTATTGGAGAGTCATCAGTCTTTCTAATGAATATTCAGGGTTGATTTCCTTTAGGATTGACTGGTTTTATCTCCTTGCAGTTCAATGGGCTTTTAAGAGTCTTCTCCAGTACCACAATTCAAAAGCATCAAGTCTTTGGTGCTCAGCCATCATTATGGTCCAACTCTCACACCCATACATGACTACTGGAAAAACCATAGCTTTGACTATGAGGACTTTGGTCCAAAAAGTGATGTCTCTGCTTTTTAATATGCAATCTAGGTTTGTCACAGCTTTCCTTCCAAGGAGCAAATGTCTTTTAATTTCACGGCTGTGGTCATGGTCCACAGTGATTTTGGAGCCCACGAAAATAAACTCTATCACTCTTTTCATTTTTCATACACATTTCTCACAAGACAGGTAAGGTGGTCTGGTATTCCCATCTCTTTAAGAATTTTCCACAGTTTGTTGTGATATGGAAATTTAAAAGAAGGGTTTTTAGAAACCAACTAATCTAACCTTCCTAATCATCCAAAGATTCATTTATTCAGTACCAATTGCCTACTTTGTGCATTCAACAGGGACGGTGTTGGTGTCTCCTTTCTAATAATAGATCTAGTAACAAAGAATTCATCTAGTCCCAAAGATGCTCAGTGCATATTAAAGCTGATATCATCAAAGAAAATGTCTTCCATGTGTTTAGCTGAAATTTGCTTCTCCATAAGGAGAAGGAATTAATCTATTCTAACTTCCATGCACATAACTGTCTTCACATATTTTCAGGACTGATATTTTATTCACTCAGCAACTACAGATAGCTCTCTACCTTCATATCTAATATGTATGTGAAGTCGCTCAGTCGTGTCCGACTCATTGCGACCCCGTGGACTGTAGCCCACCAGGCTCCTCCGTCCATGGGATTCTCCAGGCAAGAATACTGGAGTGGGTTGCCATTTCCTTCTCCAGGGGATCTTCCCAACCCAGGGATCGAACCCGGGTCTCCCTCATTGCAGGCAGACGCTTTAACCTCTGAACTACCACGGAGCTCATTATATAATACAGCCCTTAAAATTGGCCTAAAAGTTGAATGTATAGACTCAAGACCTAAGGGATTTAAATATTAACAAAAAAACAACAAACTGGGGGGGAAAATGCAACTCAGATTACAAGGAGTTAAGCTTCCTAACATATAAAGAGCTCCTATCAAATCACAAAGAAAAAGACCAATCTTTACAAGAGTTAAGAAAAGGAGATCTGGTGCACAGAAAAAAAAAAAAAGGATAAAAGCAATTCTTTAAAAAGATGTGCAATTTCACTCACTGAATACAAATTAAATATGCATTGAGTACCATTTACTCACCACAATTTGGTGTTACTATTGAAAGCTGGTAACACCTTTTGATAGCAAAGATGTAAGCAGACAGTAATTCTGGTACCTTCTGCTTTTAGGAACGCATTTTACAAACTCATACAGGAGCAATGATGAATGCACAAAGTCATTTAATATAGCAATGCAATTATTTTGAATGTGGTACCGGAGAAGACTTTTGAGAGTCTCTTGGACAGCAAGGAAACCAAATCAGTCAATCCTAAAGGAAATCAACCCTGAATATTCATTGGAAGAACTGATGCTGAAGCTCCAATGCTTTGGCCACCTGATTCAGAGAGCCAACTCATTGAAAAAGACCCTGATGCTGGAAAAGATTGAGGACAAGAGGAGAAGGGGGCGACAGAAGATGAGATGGCTGGATGGCATCAGCAGACATGAGTTTAAATAAACTCCAGGAGATAGTGAAGGACTGAGAAGCCTGGCATGCTCCTGTCCATGGGGTTACAAGGAGTCAGACACAACTTAGCGAATAAACAACAACAATGCAAATAATAGCAAGAAACAAAACAAACAAAAACTCTAAACACGTAACAGAGGGAATTAACATTTTTCCATAAAGTACACACCTATGTGAAAGAGTTTCATGCTATAAAAATATCAGATAGCAATTCTTTTTTATTTTTTTAAACTTTTTCTTTTGTATTGGGGTATAGCTGATTAACAATGTTGTGACACTTTCAGGTGAACAGTGAAGTGATTCGGCCACACATATGCAAGTATCCATTCTCCCCCAAACTCCCCTCCCATACAGGCTGCCACATAATACTGAGCAGAGTTCCATGTGCTCCAGACAGCAATTCCAAAAGAAGAGTTTATAGGACAACTGCCTCTTAATATTCTTTTTTTAAAAAATATAGTTGATTTACAACATTGTGTCAGTTTCAAATGTACAGGAGAGTGACTTTTTGTGGTTTTTATTCCATTATAGGTTATTACAAGATATTGAGTATAATTCCCTGGGTAATACAGTAAATCCTCATTGCATTTTATGTATAGTAGTTAATATCTGTGAATCTCATACTCCTAACTTGTCCCTTCCTGCCCCTTCCATTTGGTAACCATAAATTTGTTTTCTGTCTGTGGGTCTATTTTTGTTTTGTAAATAAGTTCCTTTGTATCGTATTTAGATTTCTCATCTAAATTGCATCATATATTTGTCTGTCTGACTGACTTCCTCAGTATGACACTCTCTAGGTCCATCCACGTTGCTGCAAATGGCATTATTTCATTCTTCTTATGGTAGAGTAATATTCCATCCTATGTGTGTATCATATCTTAAACATTTGAGTGTCACTGGACACTTAGGTTGTTTCTGTGTCTTGGCTATTGTAAACAGTGCTGCTATGAACACTGGGCTACATATACCTCTTCAAGAGTTTTCATTTCTTCCAGATATATACCGAAATGTGGAATTACTGGATCATATGGTAGTTCTAGTTTCAGTTTAAGGCGCCTCCCTACTGTTTTTCGTAGTGGCCGCACCAGTTTACATTCCTACCAACAGTGTTATGAGGGTTCCCCTTTCTCCACATCTTCTCCAACATTTATTATCTGCAGCCTTTTTGATAACAGCCATCCTGACCAGAGTTGATACCTCATTGTAGTTTTGGTTCACATTTTTCTAATGTTGCATTTCTTGAATTAGCACTGTTGAGCATCTTTCCATGTTGGCCATCTGTATGTCTTCTTTGGAAAATGTCTATTCTGGGCTTCTCTTTCCGTTTGTCTCTTGATGTTGAGTTGTATGAGTTGCCTGTATATTTTGGATATTAATCTCTTGCCGGTTGCATCATTTGCAAACATTTTCTCCCATCCCATAGGTTGTCCTTCCCTTTTGTCAATGGTCTCCTTTGCTGTGCAAAAGCTTTTAAATTTAATTAGGTTCTATTTGTTTATTTTTTGCTTTTATTTCTTTTACTTTGGAGCCTGATCTAAGAAAACACTGCTATGATTTATGTTAAAGACTGTTTTGCCAAGCTCTCTTCCAAGAGTTTTATGATATCATGTCTTACATTTAGGTCTTTAAACAACTTTGTTTATTTTTATATATGGTGTGAGGGAATGTTCTTATTTCATTGTTTTACATGTAACTGTCCAGCTTTCCCAACATCACTTGTTGAAGACACTGTCTTTTCTCCATTGTATACTCTTGCCTTTGTGTCATGGATTAACTGACCATAGGTGTGTGCATTTATTTCTGGAATGTGTATTCTATTCCATTGATCAATATGCCTGCCTTTGTGCCTGTTTTTTGCATCAATATCGATTGTTTTGATTATTATAGCTTTGTAGTATAGTCTGCAAGGGTATTTAGGTTCTTCAAGTTTGGCAGTTCTGGATCTTTTGTAGTTCCAGAAAAATTTCAGGATTATTTGTTTTCGTTCTATGAAAAATGTCATGGGAAATTTGATAGGGATTGCATTAAAACTGTAGATTGCTTTGGATGCTGCTGCTGCTGCTAAGTCGCTTCAGTCGTGTCCAACTTGTAGCGACCCCATGGACTGCAGCCCACCAGGCTTATCCATCCATGGTATTTTCCAGGCAAGAGTACTTGAGTGGGGTGCCATTGTCTTCTCCGTGCTTTGGATAGTAAGGCCATTTAAACAGTATTAATTATTCTAATCCAAGAGCACTGGATATCTTTCCATTTCTTTGAATCATCTTCAATTTCCTTTATCAGTGTTTTATAGTTTTCAGTATATAGATCTTTCACCTTCTTGGTTAAGTTTATTCCTAAGTTTTTTTGTTTTGTTTTTTGGCTGTGCTGGGTCTTCATTGTTATCTGTGGGCTTTCTTTCTCTAGTTCTGAGTTGCATGTGGAATCTTCCTGAACCGGGGATTGAACCCATGTCCCCTACACTGGACCACCAGGGAAATCCCTAAGTATTTTTTTAATGCAATTTTAAATGGGATTGTTTTATCACATTCTCTTGCTGATATTTCATTATTAGCATACAGAAATGCAGATGATTTCTTTATATTAATCTTGTATCCTGCTACCATGCTGAAATCATTTATTAATTCTAATAGTTTTTGTGTAGAGACTTTAAGGTTCTCTATATTGAGTGTCATGTCATCTGCCAACAGTGACAGCTCTACCTCTTCTCTCTCAATTTGGATACATTTTCTTTCTTCCTCTTGTCTAACTATTGAGGCTAGGACTTCCAATACTATGTTAAATAGAAGCCGTGAGAGTAGGCATCCTTGTTTTGCTTCTGAATTCAGTTGGAAGGCTTTCAGCTTTCTACCATTGAGCATGATAAATTGCTTGTGGGTTTTTCAAAAATGGCCTTTATTATGTTGAGATATATTCTCTCTATACCCACTTTGAGTTTACTTCTTAATATTCTTCATTACCAAATCTACAGACAGAAGAATAAGCTTTCCAACAGCCATAGAGAAACCTAACAGTCTTCACTAAAATAGTAAAAGGTTTTTAGAAGACAGCATCTCAAACAGATGGACTTTTAAAGATGCTTTAAATAACTTTATTGTAATTTGTGCCTGTTACTTTTGAGTGTATAAGAATGTGATCAGGGCAGTAACCAATTATGTTTACACAGTAACACACAACAGAAGGATCCTCTCAGGGAGTTTTTGTTATTATTTTCCATTTTTCCTTAAAACTTGTTTCAAGGGGAAAGAATGTTTATTCTTTAAAATTCTCAAATATGCCACCAACAAAATCTATTTTGAAAATTATATCATAAACACAAGCAATGATACAACCACTCTTTGGAGTATTATGCTGTCATTAAATGTTCATGACACAGTTGTTAAATATTTGGCAAAATGCCAAGCAAAAGAAGCAAAATATAGTTATATACTTTTATGTTGTATGTAAAGATCAATGATTCTTTTATCAGAGGAAAGATGAACTCCATAAAAATGTCTGGAAGGGAACACATAAAAATGTTAACAGTGGTTGTCTATCAGGAGTCTTTTCTTCTTCCTTCCATTTTTCTGTGTATCTCAGCTTTTCTATGATAATATTTATTACCTTTATAATAGAAGCAAGCTTTTTAAAAGGATAATAATTCTGACTGTGTTAGAAAAAATAAGAATCACAGCATCAGACATGTGAACAGAAAACTAAGGTTATCTCTGTTCTCTGAAAAATTTAGTAATCATTAAAAATGTTGTTATAAAAAATCTGTACCTTCATTCCAATTTTGCTCTGAATCTTAAACTGCTCTAAAAAGTCTTAATTTAAAAAATGAAACTCCAGAGGATAAACATTTTCTGAAATCAAAAGTGACACAAGAAGTTAAGCTTTTACAAAAGCAAAAGGGCTTTTCCTTCAGTGTTCAAGTCTGTCGGAGAAAAATAAAATAACATATACACTCATAAAGAAAATCAGACTTTTTCTCCATTTCTTAATTATCTGCCAAGAAGAACTGACAGCTTTTAGTTCAAATTATCCTTTTCTCTGACCTCTGTGAATCAAACCCCAAAATAAAAATGTGTTAATATGGTTATACCCGAAAGATTAATTTGAAAAAAAGTATCTCTGGCTATCATGTTTACAATTCTTATTGTGCTATAATTTTACTTGTAAAAATACTTAAGCGTAGAAGAAAGAAAACTCTTGGTTAGTAAGTACAGCTCAATCTTACCACCTGAATGTAATGTTTGTCTATGCACAAACTTAACATTCAAGGAACAAAGATCATGGTGTCTGGTCCCATCACTCCATGGCAAACAGATGGGGAAACAATGGAAACAGTGACAGACTTTATTTTCTTGGGCTCCAAAATCACTGCAGCCACGAAATTAAATTAAAAGACACTTGTTCCTTGCAAGAAAAGCTATGACAAACCTAGACAGTATATTAAAAAGCAGAGACATTACTTTGGTCCATATAGTCAAAACTACGGTTTTTACAGTTGTCATGTATGGATGTGAGAGCAGGAAAATACAAAAGGCTGAGTGCCAAAGAATTGATGCCTTCAAACTGTGGTGCTGGAGAAGACTCTTCAGAGTCCCTTGGATTGCAAGGAGATCAAACAGTCAATCCGAAAAGAAATCAACCCTGAATAATCATTGGAAAGACTGATGCTGAAGCTCCAATACTTTGACCACCTCATGTGAAGAGCCAACCTATTGGAAAAGACGCTGATGTTGGGAAAGATTGAAGGCAGGAGGAGTACGAGACGGCTGGATGACATCACCAACTCAATGGACCTAAGTTTGAGCCAGGGAAGCCTGGCATGCTGTAGCCCATGGGGTCACAAAAAGTTGGACATCACTGAGCAACTGAACAACAGCAAGACTAAGTGAAGCGGACGATGAATTCCACTTCAGGGGGAAAAAAGGCAGCAATTGAGATCAAGAGGGAAAGGTAGCATTTAGTTCATAAAAAGTCATACACTTTTAAAATTCTAATAAACCAGTGTGCTAAACTCATCTATAAATTTTAACATTTATACATAAAAAAGTCCCTATAAACCTATCTTAATCTTCAAATAAAGTATACATATCACATTTTATCATTAATTATCACAGATATTCAAACTCACAATAATGTTATTATGGATTAACACACTACCAAACATATACTTTACCATAAATACTGTTGAATTCCTCATAAATAACTGAAGTAAACAATAATATCAAGTTTCAAGTACCAGTGACAGGGCCAAACTGATTTGTTTATATGTATTTCAGATATTCTCCTTTCAACCAAAATGAAATGCTACTTTTTCAGTCTCAACAGCAAATATAACCATTATCCCCACTACAGAAAACACTGCCTAGAAAGAGCAGTAACATATCACTGCAGTTTGGCATCAGACAGGTATAGAAACACTGCAGTATATTTTGGAAATCATCTCAGGACAACCAAAAAAATAAAAATTAAAAATTCCTTCCATACAAAGGATGTTCCCAGATGGGAAATACACACGCTCAATTTATATCTTTAGAAGAAGTACATATAAATTCATTCAACAACTTTTGAGTGCTTATGTGTTAGGCTTTGGGTGCTAAGGATTCTGTTGTGAAGAAATTGCTTCTGTTATAAAGAGATAGGAAGGGAAGGCAAGTAATATTGATACATAAGCATATTATATGTTAGAAGTACTAGGAAAAAATAAAGCAGAGAAATGAAGAAAGAGTGTGGTGAGAAAATGTTGGGGAAAGACTACAAATTTATATAGTGAAATCACAGAAGATATTTGAGCAGTCTTGAGAGAGCTAAGAAATAAGCAAACCTGCATGTATTTATTTAGAAGAGCATTCTAACTATGCATGCAAGCTCAGTCATGTCCAACTCTCTGTGACCCCAGTAATCAAACCCACATCTCCTGTGTCTTCTGCATTCCAGGCAGATTCCTTACCTCTGAGCTACCAGAGAAGCTCAACTCTAACTATACAAGGCTACGAATGCAAAGATCCTGTGAGGTGAGTGCATGTCACCCACCAGGGAACAGCAAGGACAGTATCATAAGAATAGAGTGGCCAAGGGGGAGAGTAGCAATAATTGGGTGTCAGTCAGAGAGCTAAATGTTCAGCAGAAGACAGAACTGGCTGGAACCATACAGACTATTTATTATACTTTCTAGAACTTTGAATCCCACGGCAGGAGTAATAATAGCACAAAAATAGGCATATGCTATAAATCAGAAGCTTTTCCTTTTCCAGAGATCTATTTTATCAGCACATTGCTGCTTGGAGGCCACTTAACATATTTTTCTCTACGTGAGATCTGAAGCTGTTGGAATGGTTGTCTTCTTGCCTGACATCATCACGTCCATTGCCTGAGTTCTCACCATAAAAAAAAGTGCAAAAGCAAGGAGTCTACTTTGGAGGCTGTTGTTATATTCTAGGTGAGATACGTTGGAGGTCTAAAACAACATGCCAGTGGTGAGAAAATGAGAAAAAGTTAAGTGTCTATCAACAAATGAATGGATAAAGAAAATATGGCATATACATACAGTGGAATATTGGTGGTGTTTAGGCACGAAGTCGTGTCTGACTCTTTTGTGACCCCATGGACTGTAGCCCACCAGGACCCCCTGTCCATCCAGTTTCCCAGGCAAGAATAACTGCAGTGGATTGCCATTTTCTTCCCCAAGAGATCTCCCCAACCCAGGGACCAAACTCACATCTCCTGCATTGCAGGCAGATTCTTTAAAGATGAGCCACCAGGGAAGCCCACAACGGAGTACTATTCAGCCACAAAAATTTTAACAAATCAAACATTGCCATTTTTAACAACATGGATAGACTTAGAGGCTATTATGCTTAGTGAAATGAGTCAGTTCAGTTCAGTCACTCAGTTGTGTCTGACTCTTTGCCACCCCATGGACTGCAGCATGCCAGACTTCCTTGTTTATCACCAACTCCTGGAGCTTGCTCAAACTCATGTCCATCGAGTTGGTAATGCCATCCAACCATCTCATCCTCTATTGTCCCCTTCTCCTCCTGCCTTCAATCTTTCCCAGTATCAGGGTCTTTTCAAATGAGTCAGTTATTTGCATCAGGTGGCCAAAGTATTGGAGTTTCAGTTCAGCATCAGTCCTTCCAATGAATATTCAGGACCGGTTACCTGAAAGATTGACTGGTTTGATCTCCTTGCAGTCCAAGGGACTCTCAAGAATCTTCCCCAACACCACAGTTCAAAAGCAGAAATGAGTCAGATAAAAAAAGTGAAATGAGTCAGACATAAACAAATGCTATCTGTTTTCACTTTTATATGGAACCCAAAAAATAAAACAAATGAACAATTATAGCAAAACAGAAATGAACAAATACAGAGAACAAACTTGTGGTTACCCATGAAGAGTGCCTTGGGGAAGGGGCAGAATAGGGGTAAGGGGTTAAGATGTACAAATTACTAAGAATAAAATAAATAAGATATAAGGATGTATAATGTACAGGACAGGGAATATAGCCCATATTTTAAAATAACTTGAAATGGAGTTTAATATAGAAAAATATTGAATCACTATGTTGTACACCTGAAACTAATATCATAAGTCAAGCATACTTCAACTAAAAACAGAGAAGTCAAACTCTTGATATAAAGAGCTATTCTGATGTGAATCAGTACATGATAACAGTTATCAAGCTTCTTGCTTACAAATCAATGATATGTAGTTCTAAGCTAAATATATCATTCCTGGTTCCAAATTAAGAAGCACAAAGAACTAAGAGTCTTATATGCATATATCTTCAGCTATTAACAGTTCTATTATCATTTCAAATGATCAACACATACACTTATTGTTATATACATATAAGGCACTGCAGGGGATATAAAAAATCCTATAATCTAAGCCCTCAACCTCAAGGAGGTTAAAATTCTAAAGACTAAACTAAATCAACCATGTATTAAAAACTACAGACTCAAGGCAATAAAAGTAAAAAATATATGGTCAGGCAAGTAACTATTCTATAAACTGCCAGGAAGAAGGGAGAGGAAAAAAAAATATCACTGAACAGATGGAACTTGAGCTAGGCCTTAAAGGATAAATACAATGAGACTGTGAGAGAGGGATGAAAGGAACAAGCAAGGGCCTTCCAGGCTGTGGATCTGCAAAGTGAAAGAGCCAGGATAAAGGTGAGAGTGTACTTGGTGGTTAGGGTTGGGTCTATTCAAGGCATGCAGGAGACAGAAAGCTACAACTATAACTTGTACTAGCTCGGGCACATTATTTAGAACCTCCAGCCTCCATTTCCTCAACAGTGGTAATAACAGTATGTACTTTACAGGAATAAATTACATAAAGCCATGCGTGTATGGTGCTTCACACACCTGGAAGTTAATAAGCAATCAATGGCTTCAAAACCACATTATCATTAATGGTGGAAAGATAGACTGGAATTCAATTTTAGAAGGTCCTGAATATCAGACAGTGGCCACAGGACTGGAAAAGGTCAGTTTTCATTTCAATCCCAAAGAAACACAATGCCAAAGAATGCTCAAACTACCGCACAGTTGCACTCATCTCACATGCTAGTAAAGTAATGCTCAAAATTCTCCCAAGCCAAGCTTCAATAGTATG
The DNA here is from genome assembly GCF_014754425.2 of Oryx dammah. Classification (NCBI taxonomy): domain Eukaryota; kingdom Metazoa; phylum Chordata; class Mammalia; order Artiodactyla; family Bovidae; genus Oryx; species Oryx dammah. The sequence goes on from NW_024070190.1 coordinate 31,070,914, forward strand.
TGAACCATGAACTTCCAGATGTCCAAGCTGGTTTTAGAAAAGGCAGAGGAACCAGAGATCAAATTGCCAACATCCTTTGGATTATCAAAAAAGCAAGAGAGTTTCATAAAAACATCTATTTCTGCTTTATTGACTACGGCAAAGCCTTTGACTGTGTGGATCACAACAAACTGTAGAAAATTCTGAGAAATGGGAATACCAGACCACCTGACCTGCCTCCTGAGAAATCTGTAGGCAGTTCAGGAAGCAACAGTTAGAACTGGAAATGGAACAACAGTCTGGTTCTGAATAAGGAAAGGAGTACATCAAGGCTGTATATTGTCACCCTGCTTATTTAACTTACATGCAGAGTACATCATGCAAAATGCTGGGCTGAATGAAGAACAAGCTGGAATCAAGACTGCTGGTAGAAACATCAATAACATCAGTTATGCAGATGACACCACCCTTATGGCAGAAAGTGAAGAACTAAAGAGCCTCTTGATGAAAGTGAAAGAGGAGAGTGAAAGTTGGCTTAAAGCTCAACATTCAGAAAACTAAGATCATAGCATCTGGTCCCTTCACTTCATGGCAAATAGATGGGGAAACAGTGAAAACAGTGACAGACTTTATTTTGGGGGGCTCCAAAATCACTGCAGATGGTAATTGCAGCCATGAAATTAAAAGACGCTTACTCCTTGGAAGAAAAGTTATGACCAACCTAAATGGCATATTAAAAAGCAGAGACATCACTTTGCCAACAAAGGTCCATCTAGTCAAAGCTATGGTTTTTCCTGTGGTCATGCATGGATGTGAGAGTTGGACTGTGAAGAAAGCTGAGCGCCGAAGAATTGATGGCTTTTGAACTGTGGTGTTGAGAGAAGACTCTTGAGAGTCCCTTGGACTGCAAGGAGATCCAACCAGTTGATCCTAAAGGAAATCAGTCCCGAATATTCATTGGAAGGACTAATGTTTAAGCTGAAACTCCAATATTTCAGCCACCTGATGTGAAGAGCTGACTCATTAGAAAACACCCTGATGCTGGGAAAGATTGAAGGCGGGAGAAGGGGGGACGACAGAGGATGAGATGGTTGGATGGTATCACTGACTCAATGGACATGAATTTGAGTAAACTCCGGGAGTTGGTGATGGACAGGAGGGCTGGCGTGCTGCAGTCCATGGGGCCACAAAGAGTCAGACATGACTGAGCCGAAATGAACTGAATATCAGACTAAGGTATTTATATTAAATCCTAAAGGTGGTGGCATGTAAAAGTTTTTTGAGAGGACATGCTTTGGTGAGATTTTTTAAAGATAAATCTGGCAAGAAGATACAGAATGGACTGATTGTAGAGGAAACACTGAAAAGTTTAGATGCTATTTAGACAAATGTCCAGACACATGCTAAAAGTTCTAATATAAGGATGATGATAAAGGGAATATAAAGTATAAGATAAGTGAGATGAGAAAGGTAGGCTCCAACTAGGATTTAGTTACTAGATAAAAGGATGGGATATAGGTATACCTCATAGATTATTACAGGTTTGGTTCTAGACCACCACAATAAAGCAAATATTGCAATAAAGTGAGTTACGTGAATTTTCTGGTTCCCTAGTGCATCTGAAAGTTCTGTCTGTTTACTGTAGTGTTAAGTGTGCAACAGCATTATGTCTGAAAAAAAAGTACACACCTGTGAAAATGCTTTCTTGCTAAAAACGATAACCATCTTCTTAGCCTTCAGCCAGTCACAGTAGTAACGTCAGAGATCACTGACCGCACGTCACCATAACAAATAATGAAAAAGTTTGAAATATTGCTAGAACTGCCAAAATGTGACACAGAGACATGAAGTGAGCAAATGCTGTCAGAAAAACAGTGCTGATAGCCTTGCTCAACACAGGGTTGCCACGAACCTTCAATTTGTAAAAAATGCAATACCTGTGAAACACAATAAAGAATCAAAGGTATCAATTAAAAAAAAAAAAGTGAAGTCACAAAAAGGGGTGCCATTTGGGAAAAAAAACTCTACATTCTGGTTACGTTTGAAAGCTCACTCACTGATTTAATGACAATCAGAGGGAAGGTGAAAATCCAGCAATCCAAGTGGCAACTACTTGGCTTGTAAGTCTTTTCCATAATAAAGAATGGATGAAGTATTTTCTGAGGCATTCCCCAAACCTGGTTACAATAAAGAGCAGTCATTAACACCTACTTTAGTCATTTCATTCAGCTCCAGTAACACAATGGCACTTTGATAATTCTATAATTCAGACACCATATATTCTAAGATATGAGGTTAATTTGTTCAGTTTTTTTTTCCACATAACCTTCAAATGTTGACAATGAATTTTCTGTGTTTTTCAGAGCTGCTAATACTTTTGTATACTGTTTTCTTTGAAGAATAACATAAATAGAAATATATAAGCTTGGTGAATTTTCACAAAGTGAACACATCCATGTAACCAGTACTCAAAAGAAGGAACAGAACATTACTAGCACCTCAGGAAACTCCTTCATAACCCAATCCAAACACTTTCCCCATCCCCAACAAGGATAATCAATCTCCTGACACACACATAATTTATCTGTTTTTGAGATATATGTAAGTGAATACTGTTTAGTGCCTGGCTTATTTTGCCAGACATTATTTGTGAAATTCACATATTATTATAAATAGCTATTCTCTCTACACTGTGATCAATGTTTAACATTCACTGTGTGATCATGCCAGAAAACTATCTGCCCATTCTATTGCTGATAGGCATTAGGAAAATTCCAGTTTGAACTATTACAAGCAGTCCTGTTATAAATGTCTTTGTTCATGTCTTCTGGTGACTACATGCACAGTTCTGTTGTATATAAATCTAGGAGTGGAACGGATGAGTCCACATACATGAGACCATGTATGTGTTTAACTTCAGTAAATAACATACACTTTTAAGGAAGAAATAGTTTAAGGTCTTTTTGAGGAAATTTGAATGATTAATGATTCATCAGAAGGTGCTGACTTAAAAAACTACTTTTAGGAGGGTAAACATATTGAAGTAGGATGGCTGATCTGCACTGCTTCCAAAGAAAGCAATTTATTTTAGAATATTTTCACCAGCAATTTTGCATATGACAATAACAGAAGTAACCAAGTCTGTCTTGTCCTTTCTGGAATTGATGATACTAAAAATTTAGGAACAAACTGAAGAGCCATTGCTATTAAAAGTAACTACTTTCTTGACAAGTTACAGAATATAAATGTTACAAGTCAGAACTCTGCAGTAGTTAAGTCTGCACTCATTTAATCATACTCCTGGAAACTGAAAGACTTCAAAACTAGTTTAACACTCAGGTGGTCATATAAATGCCTTCTACATCAGTGAACATGCTAATAAAATTCATTTAATCCTAGAACAGGAAAAGAATATTATGCAAAGACTATGGGAATCTGAATAAAGCACAGATCAGTTAATAATAATGTATCAATATTGGTTCATTACTATATATATATATATATATATATATTCATTAATTATAACAAATGTACCATACTAATGTAAGATGTTAATAATAGGGAAAATGGGGAAGGGGTATCTATGAGAATTCTATATACAATCTTAGTCATTTTCCTGTAAATCCAAAACTGTTTTAAAATAAAATTTATCTTTAAAACTCCATTTAAAACTCATAACATAATCTGCAGATTGTAGTCCACCTGCTAAACTCTTCTTAGGATACAATCCAAATGCACTTTGAGCTGTTAGACACTCATACACACATACATACACATACAATCCTGTTATCTGTGAGCTTAGACACACAAATACATGAAAGAAGCTTTCTATCTGTGCCAGTTTTGGTTTCACTCCTAGCTATAAAATTATTATCAAGGCTTAGACTTTTTTTCATTCCAACTAACCTAACCTTTTTTGAGTATACACTATACGCATTTAGTGATTCATTAAGAAGCAATTCCCCAGGTACCTTCAAATGATAAAAGCATCCAAACTCCAGCCAAGGTCAATTCTCCAATAAATCATATCTTTGTGGTTTAAATCATTGAGTTTTTGCTTATACTTCACAGAAAACAAAGGAAAAAAGATTGTGCCTTACAGCTAGTCGGGAAAACAAGTAGCTCTAATGTGGTGTAAGACCTGGTAGAAGGAACCCTGAGCAAGGAGGCAGGAGACCCAGCTTCCAGCTTCAATTTTATCACTTTCAGCTAACCTAATGAATGCAACTGTGGTCACACCATGTCTATCTCTAAGTTTGGTTCTTTTGTAGGAGAAATCAGCACACTTTTTCTCAAAGAGCCAATTATTTCAGGCTTTGTGGGTCATGTGGGTTCTGTCACAACTCAACTCTGTTATTAATACAAAAGCAGTCATAGACAACATGTAAATGACAAATGTGCCTGTGTTCCAATAAAACTTTATTTATAAAAAACAAGCAATGGTCTTGGTTATAGTTTGCCAGTTCCTATTCTATAATATCAGGGGCAAGAAAATCAACTGACAAGTTTGATTTCATAAAACTACTCCACTGAAATCAACTGTGTTTTGTTTGCAGGGAGAAAATGCTTATGAATCAGGATCTTCACATACCTGAGAATGTTCAAGTTTCCCCTGCGTGAACAGGTCACATCACCAATACCTAAGACAGAGCAGGAAAACACTCTCCCTTACATGGTTGTTATGACATAACAGGGGGTGTGTTAATTTATATAGGCAAAATTTACAAGGTGACCTGCAAAAGTAAAATACCAAGTTTTAGCAACTTTAGCAATAAATACAGAAACCCAAATCTCATTAACACCAATAATCACTTCTTCCTTATAGTAAGCTAAATTAATTCAGAAAACTGCCAAGGTCACTGGCTTTACTGGGAGAGCTGTTTTGTTTCCACGTAACTCAGCTGGTTTGGGAGAAGGCAATGGCATCCCACTCCAATACTCCTGCCTGGAAAATCCCATGGACGGTGGAGCCTGGAAGGCTGCAGTCCATGGGGTTGCTGAGGGTCGGACACGACTGAGCAACTTCACTTTCACTTTTCACTTTCATGCATTGGAGAAGGAAATGGCAACCCACTCCAGTGTTCTTGCCTGGAGAATCCCAGGGACGGGGGAGCCTGGTGGGCTACCGTCTATGGGGTCACACAGTCGGACACGACTGAAGTGACTTAGCAGCAGCAGCAACTCAGGTGGTTTAGAACAACAGACCCTTGGTCATCCATAACCTATTAAATTTCCAGGAGGCCAGAGTAGCTAACTGAACTAATTTAGAAGTTTGATTCATTCTGGCATGGGACAGGGATTGTTCATCAATATATATGGTCTAATCAAGCCAAGATCGTATCTATCATCCTTATAGGGTCTATCCTAGTAAAAATGTTCCTTTCTGTGTTAGTCACCTTGCTAAATTCAGCTTCATGTTAGCTACCAGATATTCAACAGCAGGCTGGAGCAAAGAGCCGGCCCACAAGGATCAAGCAAGTGCCTTTTTAAAAACTAATCTTAAGGAGTTCCTCTCCATGGCTTTGCAAAATAAGCAAAAACCATGCCAAATAGTAAAAAAGGCACTTACTTGACTCCCACAGACCAGCTCCACACTCTAGCAGCTGTCACTGGCATGGTACATGGAGAGTGAGGTGGAAACGATTATCTTGCCAACCACTGTAGGAATGGTAGCGAAAGACCTAAAAGAACAGAAAAATGTAAAGTCAATGTCGAAGGTAGAGGCCCTCCTGAGCCTGCTGACCTGGGTACCTCAGCTTTTAATGCCGAAAAAGAAAAGGAAGTCTGAAAAGTTCAAGTCATTCTTAGCTGCTGGTTATTACAAGCAACCCTTTAGGACAAGAGAGCACTTTTAAAAGAAAATGAATTATAACCTAGAATAAATCCGGACTGGTTATGAGAAACTCTGAAACATACTTTTTTTTCCAGACAAAGTATTGAATCATACAGAAATAAAATTGAATCATAGAGAAATAATAAAATAAAAACAGAATCATAAGAGAAATAAAAATAGCGAGAATCTGAAGCAACAACTCTTAAATTAATACTTTTAGAAATAGTATTAAGGGGAAATTTTTTTCACATACCTCTACCATTCCAGCATTTGAAAAACAGATAGAACCCTGATAAACTATACAGAAATAAGAAATATTTGTAAAAACTTGGGAGTTTCCCAGAAATAGGGGTGTCAGCCTATCGAAGTTCACTCAGGAACTTTCGCCAGTTTCAGAAACAAGTTTATGAAACTTAAGAAATTTTGGCACAGTTAAAAAAAAAAAATTAAACTCATTTGCATACCCATACAACTCTCTGGTTTAGAAAGTATGTTTTAAAATGCTTGACTCTTGGCCATTTAATTAGAGGTCATCCAAAAACAAGAAGAGTAATTTTTATTTTTATTTATTTTAAATATAACCTTAGCTTATTTTTTGGCCATGCTGTGTGGCACCCTAGTTCCCCGATCAGGGGTCAAACCCACGCCCTTTGTGATGGACATGCATAGTCTTAACCACTGGGCCACCAGGGAAGTTCCAGAACAATTTTTAAAAGCCTGTTTACATACCTATCTCCTCTCTCCATCCTACACTATTTATGGGTGAAATAATTTGTGGGGAAAAAAAAAAAACAGTGTGATGTGCAAGAAAAACAGCAACAGTGAAAAAACAACAATCATTCTCAATTTGCAATACCCCCTTCTCCCATCTAATCATTCCTACCAAAACAAAACTAGTAAAAAATAAAAAAAACCTCTTTTACTTGCAGGCCCATTCAGCACGCTTTTCCTCAGAACCACAATCCAAAGAAACAGGCAGTTGAGTTTACTCATTCTTGAGGCATCAGAATCCACCCAATAAAAACAAGCAAATAATTTAAGCTTTCAATCTAAATAAATTATAGCCAAAAGACTATTCTTGCACTAGCCCTTAATTCTAGTATGTTTAAATTTGGGTCACTTTTTTAATGGACAGTCTGGTGATTCAAACTACCCAGGCTTCAATTAATTTAATTAGAATGGAATATTCACTGTTAATAGCAACTCTGGCCAGACTACATCTTGGGTGTGTACCTAATGTTTTCTTCTTAATTTTGGCTTGTGTTCACTTTGCCTCAGCTGCAGCCCCTGGACAGCACCCCATTTATTGGTGTTTTCCCTCACTGCGTCAGCATTTCTGGTTAATGCACTCTAGCAAATCATTTGGAGGGGCAGCCCGAATGAAGCTCTGTGCTGTGTATTCTGCAAAATTGTTCAGCCCACCATATGAAAGACATTGCAAATGAAAGACAACATGAGACTGGGAATACAAAATATTTCTCAGAGATCGGTTTTTTAAATGAACGACTACAAAGAAAGAATATACACTAACATACATACATAACACGTATATATGCATATATATATAATTTATTATTAATACAAATATTTATTTCACACCAACTACCTGCCTCAGAAAGAAGTACCTCCCCTCAGTCCCACACTTTGTTTTTCCTTTACTGCATCAAAACCATGACACAATCCAAGAATAGTTTTTTGGTTTATTTTTTACCACATAATGGACATATCTTTTTACAAAACAAAGGAGATAGCTTTAAAATACAAATTACTCCAAACACACAGAAAAGAAATAATGACTAAATACCAACAAGTTTCTATCCACAGCTTGCCTGCACTTGAAAAATCTGAGAATTTTAATAGAATTAACCAAGCTTTTGCTGCATCTCAGTCCCTTATGAGTTCACTGTAATACAGCAGATGCTGTTCTGCATTTTGTATAAGATATGTTCATCTGTGTAATGAAACATTACTCGTCTCTGCCTTCTCTTGGGAAGTATAAAGGGCTTTCCCAGAAAAATAATAAATGAGGACATTCCACACCAAAAAAGGAATTGGCTTTTTTGAAAGACAAAACAACATTCCTAATCTAACTTTTAAAATGACATATTTCTCTCTCCTATCCCCCTAAAATATTCAGCTAAAAAGGTTTTCAGTCAACAGGAAAATGGATAAATATGTGCAATAGAGAATGAAACATCACCCAGCTAAAAATGAATGAGTCAGAACGAAAGGTATCAACTGCGTAATTTAAGTATCAAGCAAAAAAGAACAAATTACATAAGGATATATACAGTGTAATATCTTCTAAATAAGACTTAAAACATGTTTACAATGTTATATGAGATATATGGCATAAACATATACAAGGGAAACATCAAATTGGAGAGTGTTTGGCAAAGAGGAAAAGAAATAGGCCTGAGGAAGGAAACCTGAGGTAGCAATTATAATTGTATTACTTCTTAAGCTAAAAGAAATACATTATTCTACTTGTTTTTATAGACATTACATACTTCATAATTAAAAAAAAAAAAAAGACTTTTCCCTTTGTATGTTTGATGAACAACAAAATTCCTTATGAAGGATATCCACCTCCCCACCCCCACCACCAAAAAACAACCACCCTCAGGCGTCGGTATGGCCTTTCCAAGAGGGCTTCTTTGAGAGCCTGATCCTCAGTAGTTATCTTTTTTCTTTTCACTAGTGCTGCTACTTTCTGATGCTGGCTGTGATGTAACCTTCCAGATCCATATCTCAGAGCCTCAGCCTATCTCTACTTTTAATCTGAAGAAGAGTATTCGTTTTAGGCAAGAAATCTATTACACATAGTTCCCTTTCATTTTCCCCTTTTACTGCTAAAAGCTCTAGTAATCATTAAAAAGAGAGCCATTATGTATCTAAAGCTCACTTGACTTTGTGGCAGTTGGTCAAGCTATGAACTCTATTTCCTTCTGAATCAACTACTAATATAGGATGAGATATTAAAATTAAAGAAAGTACTGACTGGAGTTCAAGTCTCCATTTAATAAATGAATGTTCCAAAATTTTTCAACATGGTATATACTACAATTCTGTTCTACCATCTCAATTGTGCTTGGATAACATTTTGTTTTGATGCTTAAGTCAGAGCTAGAAATGGAAAAAATAAATTTCATATTTTGGGGGGTTAAAATGAGAACAAAATAAGAAAACAAAACCCAATTACTAACATGCATATAGATGAGACATTCAGAGTATACCCTTGGGATCCCCTCAAAAACAAAAACAACAAAATCACTACTACCTCTTTGTGATCAGAAAACTTGTTTTTTCCTGTCTACTCAGCAGCTTCTATCCGTAGCATTCAAAGATCAGGGAAAGAGAAGTAGTAAGAAAGAGAAAGTGACAGAGACAGACATAAGCTGGTATTCTTCTGTTTATGAAAGAAATGTAATTCCATCAAAACCAAACCAAAAACTTTCCATTTTCTCACTTGCTTTTTACTACTTCTTCCACTTCATTCCATCGTTAAATACTTCTTTAAAGTATTCTGACAGCTCTAATCTGTTTTAAAGTGAAAAATAGGTTTTTATCACACTTGGCCACTTGCCACAGCCTTGCTTCATGGCAGCTAACAGAATTCTGGCAGTACAAGATACAGGATACAGTGGGGGTAGATGGAAATACAGAAGATTTGTTCCAAAATAAACACCTCCAAAAACCTGTCATCCTTGGAAATATGTATCAGTAGGGAATCTAGAGTTGGCAGCACCTCGTTCAAATAGTTCCTTTCTCTTTTCAGCAGTGCCCAGCCCTGCACTCTTCTCTGTTGTCCTTCACTTGCTCCAAATACCTGCCAGGTAGATGTCACTGTGTCAATTTCTTAAATTATCTATAGCGTAACAACCCTACAGTCTTTCTCCATGACTGTTTTTACTTGACATTGTACATAGCCATGCTTGTTTCAGCACAACCTGTGAAGTCTTTTAAGATTATTAGCTGCTGTCTGAAGCAAAGTCATTCCTTCTTGATAGCTCTACGATTTCCATCACTATAGAATCAAGGCACAGAGAACAAGATGATATACCAGGTTGAAGGAGTCAGACAATGGTCCCTAGGACTTCTTAACTCACTGACTCATTTGTCCAACACTGACTGAATGTCTACATTCAGGACACTGCAGTAGACTCAGTTCACAGGGTCTGGAAGACCAGACTGCTATGGACAACTAACCACTTGTTAAGATTGTCACACTGGGGATTCCTGTAGTATAAAATCAAAGAAATATTTTCTGTTCCAGGCTGGCAGGTCACAACTCAGAATTAATGAATGATTAGCACAGTCCTGTCTCACAACACACCATCATTCACTGCTTTTTTCCTCCTCCCCTCTCTCCAGCTCTGAATTTCCCACCATATCTTTACATCTTTTCCAACTCCCTCAGCAGTTTGAATTGAAAAAAGAAGAAAAAAGAAAGATGGGAATAAAGGCTTAATGAATTAAGAGGAACACAGGGTAAATTGTTCATCAAGATGTCAGAAGTAATTATGCAGACTGTCCTGAAAAGGAATTGGAAGGCTCTTTTTTGTCACTTCAAGCCCTTTGCTCTTGTGAGAATAAGTAAATATATAACCGTCAGTTAATGATTTTATACAAGCTACCCAATGAAGTAACATAAAAATTACTTGTCGTGTTACATAAAAATGATAAATTAGAATTAAAGAACTCCTTTAGGTTCACCTGACCAAGCATCCTTATTGAACTGACAAAAATAATAGGATCAAAGAAGTTATGTCACTTACTCAAAGTCAGATAGCAAGTTAATGGCAGAGAAAGGAGCAGAACCCAGACTCCTAACTCTGTTATACCACATGGCACGTAATTCTCTTCACTTACTTACTTCTTATTTTGGTGACTGGGAAACACACACACACACATACACACACACTCTTAGCACTTCCGTCTTTTCATTTGTTTAACCATCTCAGAGAACTATCGATAATAAATTCTGTGATGGTACCACTATTATTTGCTCCCATAAGATTTCAAAACGTTCATCAACTACACCACAAATACAATCTTTTCTGGTAGAGCAGATACACTAATGCCTCTAAAAAATTGTCATACTTGTAAAGTAAATACTTACCTTTGTATTATAATAAAACCTAGAAGACCAGAGAATACGTGCTCTCCAGTAAGAAAGCCAGTAAGGTCCTAGTCAATTAAAATGTTAGAGAATCATTTCAAATAACTTGTTCTCAACCCTGCATAAAGGCTCAGCGCCAAAGAATTGATGCTTTCGAACTGTGGAAAGCATCTTTGGAGAAGAATCTTCAAAGTCCCTTGCACAGCAAGAAGATCAAATGAATCAATCCTAAAGGAAATCAAGAATATTCACTGGAAGGACTGATGTTGAAGCTCCAATATTTTGGCCATCTAATGTGAAGAGCTGACTCATTTGAAAAGACCCTGATGCTGGGAAAGATAGAAGGCAGAAGGAGAAGGGACAACAGAGGATGAGATGGTTGGATGGCATGACCGACTCAGTGGTCATGGGTTTGAGCAAACTCCGGGAGATGGTGAAGGACAGGGAAGTCTGGCGTGCTGCAGTTCATGGGGTCACAAAGAGTCGGACACGACTTAGCAACTGAACAACAACATATATGTGTGTGTGTGAGTGTGTGTATATATATCACTACACTTGCAACACTGAGTGATAATATATATCCCTACTGCTTCTGCCACTCCAATTTCTCATATTACGAATTTCTATACGAGAAAGAAGACTACATTCATAACATGAGAAAGAAGACTGCTAAAATTTCACTAAGAAAAGATTTCATGCTTAGAAATAGCTAGTTTTGTTTGCTTATTTGTTTTTTAAAAGATAAGATCCTCATACTTAAAATTTGTACTTAATGCTTAATCATACTTAATGCTTAAAATTTCCTACAGGAAATCAAATATTACAGAAATGGAAAGTTAAAGGGAACAAAGCCCAATAAAATTACTCAAAAGTATTCATCTAGTTAATGAACATGTTAAGAGTTTCTGCTTTTATAGAGTATAATACACAGAACATATTCTTTCAACAAAGATTTGTTGAATGCTTATCATGCTGTGTCAACTTTTTCATACTGCTATGCAAATCTTCCAGATTCTGATATTATGTGGTACAGGTAGGGAGGCAGGAATAGAGATAACGTGGATATCTGATTTTATATATAAATTCTAAAATCATTTAAAAATAATTAAACCAGTTTTTTTAATACAAAAGCAGAGGTGAAAAAACAACAAAGAAACATACTCCACATGACAATAAAAAGAAACTCACAGAAAAGGTCAAAAAATAAAATTTCTGTACCTGAGTAATACAGTCAGAAAGGCCTTGAATTGAACTGCCTTTCTACCTAGTACTTACTAGCTGAGTAACAGTCCACAGCCAACTGTCAAGTTCTATCAACTCTACTTGGTAAAACTCCCTTCTCTCTGTTCTCTTTTTCTCTATCCTCAAGGCTACTGTCCTAGTTCAGACACCTTTTGCCTGGTCAGATGTTTTACTGGTGTCTGTCTTTCCAGCCCCAGCCTCTCCAATGAAGTCCTCACACTGATGCCAGTGTGACCTACCTAAAAGCAGAACCTAACCATGATTCAACTTCTTGAAATTCTTCCCTTGCTCACCTATTTGACAAGTAGCATTTCTGCAAACTGTAGCTTAAACTGCAGAATCAGTTTAAATGGGTCCCAACCAGGATTTCCTTAAGAAAACAGAATAGAAACTCTCCATGTCTCACACATAGTAAAAATATTGTTGCATGAGACCTTTCCTAGTTATATGCACACATGCATATACTCAATCAAAATACAAAAGGTATTTCTACTGTGGGTTGAGTTTTTTAAAAAAAACGCTGACTTAACATAATAAAATTTCAGGTCCTTCACAGGTTCTTTCACAATCTGATCCTTTATCATAGCAAGTAGTTAAGAAACAGGCTCTGGAGCCAGACTACATGGGTTTACACACTAGGTATGCCACTCACTAGCTGTGTTATCCTGGGCAAGTTATTTACTAGCTGTGTGTCACTGACTAACTGTGATTCTGGGCAAATCACTCAATCAGCCTGAGGCAACTCAGTTTCACTATCTGTAAAACAAGGATAATAACAGTACCTACTCATAGGGTGTCACAGAATTAAGTGAGACTGTAGAGAGCTTGGGCCATGGTGCACTTGATAAATATTTTATTGGTGTCACTACTGTCCAACTTAATCTCCAGCTATTCTTACCCAAACTCCAATCATAACAAACCACTGGCTACTTCTCCAGTACACTGTACCCCTCATACCGTCATGTCAGATACTACTGCTGCCTTAAATATGAATCAACCTTTCCAGTCCCCCACACATCATATTTCTTCATATTTCAGCTCAAGCAAGGTTTCCCCACTTAAAGCCTTTCCCAACATCCTTTGGTAGTTCTCAGTGTTTCCACTGAGTCTCTACAGGGGAAAAAAGAAAGAGCACAGCCAGTTGCAGTCTTGTTTATGAAGGTCTCCTGGCCAGGCTGTGAACCCTTAGAACCACAACAGAAACATGTCTCTACCAGCAGCGTCTCCCAGAGAGTAGGAGTTCCACGGTATTCTCTGAATGACTCTAGGTCTTTACTTTCTCATTTGTGCAACGGGGATAGCATTTCGCCCGAAGGGTTGTTGTGGAGTATACTGCCCAATGCTGCACAAGTGTTTGATATGGAAGCGATGCTCAGCGATTGCCCGGTTTACTGGGTGGGACTTTTTAGAATCTCAAACTAAACTTCAAAGATCTCGGGGGGCAGGGGCAGGGGGGAGTGGAGGGGAAGCAATACCTTAGACCCGTATCAGCTAACATCTGGTGGGGAGAGTAAAACAAAGATTTAAGAGATGTAGCCAATGGGAGGGATGATTAAGATCTCTTAGAAGAAACTGCAGTAGATGCTTGAGAAACAAACACAACTGAAGGAGCAGACCCTGAAAAGTTGACAACCAGCATGCTACAGCTTTAATTTTAGCCAGACTCAAGCTTACATCTCAGCTCCAAAACACTTGTTCATCTTTGCATCCCTATCATTAAAACAGTTTATGAAACGAAAAGAAGAAATGAATCTATTTCATCCTCAATTTCCTTATCTATAAAAACACAATAAAATCTATCTATCTATCTATCTATCTAGCACAATAAAATGCTTTCTTCTGTATCTACCCCTCTATCTTTAGAGGCCAGGTAGTTCAGCTAACCTATTTGCTCTCCTGTTATTTTATAAACTATCAGTTGTATTAATACTCGTAAACGTCCTGTAACATCATTTACTATAAGTAAGAAGTACAAAGTGGGCCAGTCTTAGAAGGTAAAAAAGAAATTTAAAAAATCTTGCAACCTGTAAGATAGTTAAGCTCAGGACTGCACATTTGAGACTACCCTTTGGATAGCATCATACACCCAACGGGCTCTGCTCAGCAATTTTCTGGTGATTATTACAAGTGCTCTCACCAAAATAAAGTGGAAAATAATAAGGAAAAATATGTAAAAACTGAAAACTTTAGTAACAAAGCATAAAAGGTAAATATTTCACCCTTTTGGATTAATAAGTATTATCAACATCATTAAAGGATATGTTGAAAGACTCTTATTTTTAACAGATGTCAAAATGCAATGTCATATTAACCAATTATTCCCAAACTGAATTAGAAAAAGTTCAGTTTTAGTATGCTAGTAGAGCCAGTTGGTGATGTAATTTACCAAGTTATGCTTTTACCAATAAAAAAAAAATTCGAGCCTGTACATGGTTTATGGGTCAAGAATTCACTAAGCTTATTAAAATTACTGTGCTTGAAGTCAACTTTCATTTTTACACAGGCTGTCTCACTGCAAGCATTTAACGAAGTGCGTGAAATACATGGATTATTTCCCATTTGTGTCCAGCTGCAGAAGACAGGTTTTTTTAACCAGATGCCATCAAGCTTAATCTAAATCAGGGAGTAACCAAGATTCAGTTTGACTTTAGGGTCTTGCTGGAAGAATTTGACCCCAATTCACTTTTAAAAACCAGTCTCAGCTTAATCATTTTTAGAATGAAACAGAGAATTATAAAATTTCAAGGGGAAAAAACTGAATGGGAAAATCAGCAGATGTGTAAGCCATTATCAGCTCTGTAGTAACTTGTTAGGTACCAAGGAAATAAAAGTTCCTTTCCTTTACCTACAGTCTTGTCAAGCTCTAAATTCTAGGACTCTTTTAAGTACATGTCTTCCACAGTAACATCTTCCTGTGAGATGTTGTTCCTGTATTGTATCAGTCAAATAAAGATTAGAGGATTCTTCTATACTGAGTGGTTATCTTGAGATCTTAAAAGGTAATCATCTCCTTAATTACAGGAAAACAAATAGTAATTTTTAAAGAAAACCCAGAAAGCACAAAGCCAGAATATAAAAAGAAATAAAAACCTACATCTCAGTAGTTATTGAGAAAATGGTATCAACGAAGTGCTACTATGAAAGACCATGACCACTCCTTGATTTCACTTTCAAACAGGAGGAAGCCCCCAAACCAAACGGATTCACGTTTAAGTTGTTGTTTTTGTCATACGCCATTCGTGATGCTGCATTTCTATTTAGATTCCCTCTTGGAGCAGAGTTCCATAAAGCATAAAACAGAACCCCTTGGGACTTAGAAAAGTTCAAATAATCAGAGTTTGTTGACTAAATCCAAATTTACTCATCCAACTATCTTTGGGGCTCAAAATAAGCAAGATTTTAAAATAAAGTTTCCTTAATAAGTCTGCTCTAAGCATATTTATCCAGAACCCTCAAAATCTTAATATCTTAGTCGACTAAAACAACAATAAATCTAGACCCTGATTCAAATATATATTCCTAATAATCTGGGTATTTCTTTTACTTTGGATAGAAGGTTTTTACACCCACCCCCCAACACCCCAGTAGACCTAATACAATCTTACCAACTCTCCTTTACTAGTCCACCATAAGGAAGTGTAATATACAACCAAGGACAGCACTGGCAATAGCAAACTTAAAGCAATTACCCAAATTAACCAAATATGGTTACCTAAGCAACAAGTCATTAAACAAGTCAAGGTTGGGCGAGGGGGCGTGGCAGAGGACACCTTTTCACTGGCAAGCAGACAAAAGTGGGTGTATTCAGTCAACCCTTGTCTGAGTGTTATCCATGTATGTCGCACTGCTCTGGAGTCCATGAGGTACAAAAAGGTAACAAGATACACAATCTTTGCCCAGTAAGATAAGACATCCACAAATGAAACATTTAGAGAACATGCCAGAGTCAATCTGTATCCTGAAAATACTAAATCCTATCAGCATTCAGAGAAGACAGAACAGAACAATGGGAAGGGGTTAAAAGCTAGGAAACACACAAGATTCAGACTAGGACTGCTCCTTGAATCCACCTCTATTTAAAAGCATTTTTATCCCATGGACAGGTATGCTGCTGCTGCTGCTGCTGCTGCTGCTAAACTGCTTCAGTCGTGTCAGACTCTGTGCGACCCCATAGACGGCAGCCCACCAGGCTCCCCCGTCCCTGGGCTTCTCCGGGCAAGAACACTGGAGTGGGTTGCCATTTCCTTCTCCAATGCATGAAAGTGAAGTCGCTCAGTCCTATCTGACTCTTAGCTACCCCATGGACTACAGCCCACCAGGCTCCTCCATCCATGTGATTTTCCAGGCAAGAGTACTGGAATGGGGTGCCACTGCCTTCTCCATGGACATCTACACACTCCTACATCTAAAATAGATAACCAACAGGGACCTACTATATCGCACATGGAACTCTGCTCAATGTTATGTGACAGGTTGGATAGGAGGGGAGTTTGGGGGAGAAGGGATGCACGTACATGTATGGCTGAGTCTCTTCACCATTCACCTGAAACTATCACAACATTGTTTGTTAATCAATTATACCCCAATACAAAATAAAAACTTCAAAAAAAATGTTTTTAAGGAATTTTTATACCAGATGTCATTAACCACAAACGGAACAAGTCACTTCCCTCGGTTCCCATCAGGTCTATTTTCTCTTCTGTAAAGTGAGGAAGTTAGGTTCAAAGAGGAGTCACAGGTCCCAGTCTCTCACCTAAAATGGACCTTAGAAGATAGAGAAGTGATTAAGACTAAAATTCCACTACAAAAACTGCATAAACATTTAGTATGAATATATGAGATGCTGGTTTAAGTACAGTGGAGTATTTGTGCTGAGTGGATCTGGCAAGGTAAGATTCAGCCAGTTCATGAGGAACCCAATTAAAGAACTGGGACTTGTCTCTGTGTCAGGCAATGTAACCTCTCTTAAAACTTCTAGGTTAAAAGAAAAGAAAATAAAAAGCTTTCTCAGGTTAAACTGAAATGATATCACTGCCAAAGAACTACAATGTGTAAAGTAGAAAGGGACAGCCATGATCCGTAACAGTATAATGACAGAGGTAAGAGATTTAGTAATTCAGCATAGCCGTTGACCGACCACTAAGAAATGCCAGCATTCAAGCTATCTTAATCAGAGATGAGACAGACTGAGCAAAGAAATTACACAACTCACAGTGAAAGGCAGTTCCCGTGAAAGAATCATCCTTGACAACAGCCAGCTTCACTAACTGCACAGAAAGATATGCAACAAATATTTAACATCAGTCTTCGTTACAGCCACAGGATGGAAAGCAATAACAGGCTCTTCACACAGAAAAGGAAAAAATTACACTAGATGGTGCTACAACTACTGAATAAGCCCTGCAGCTTTTCTCCTATTTACTCAGTTGAACAATGTTTTAATGGGTGGGGGGCTGCGGGGGGAGGAGGTCAAGTTCTGTTTCATAACTTCACAACCACTTTTACCTATATTTTAGCTGAACTGTATTGCTCTGGGTTTGTTCTTCAAATCTGGAAAAGATTCAACAACATGCCTCTCAAGCAAAAAATTAACCAGTACTATAACTGGTTATTTATACTGATTAATTAAATTGACTCTAATTTACCATTCTTACTACAGCAGAACAAGAGTGGCACAAGCAGGACTTGCGATCTCGTCCAATGCAGAGTGCCATCTGCTGCACACACACAGGATGTCACCTATACAAGATTCAACCTTAGTGTCTTCTCAGGGACCTTTATAAGAGCAAGTTGTTTGTTCTATACTGCCTAATACATGTGCCTCAAACCAACAGAAGAGAATTCTCATTCATGTGCTTTTGAAATACCAGTACTTTCATAACAAGCAATAGGAAGTTTTAAAAGGAAGGAGAAAGATGTGAAGGAACAACTGCACTTTATAATCAAAAGAATACAATAAGAGGGACAGAAATATCTGGAGTGCATCAGAGTCCTAAAACTGTTGTATATTCCCCATATAATCTTGGCCAAGTCTCTCCTCTTTCTGGATGTCAATTTCAGGCATAAAATGTCAAGAATTAAATAGGTCTCTAAGAGATATCTTTCAAATTTTGAGCCTTGTGAGGAAACACAAAATAACAGATGGAGACAGCAGTACACAGGATAGCTTTGGAGCAATCACAGAAAAAGAAAAAAAATAACTTTGCATATTTTAAATAATCAGGCACAACTTTTTTCAAAATCTTACGATTCTAAGTTCATTTTCAAGTCACCATTCTTACAACACTTCTGCCCTTCAGAAATAACTCTTCATTTAGTTGCGCTTTCAGCTCAAATTTGGCACATCACTTTTACCCACCCCAGAATAGCACAGAAAAACACTTTCATGAAGTACCTGCACAAGGAAGGCACTCACAGCCTGACAGACTCACATAGTGGAAAATACACAAGGCACAAATTTCAAAACGCTAAATGAACACCACACCCAAATAGTCTTAAAAACAACTGCAAAGTCGAAAATATTATCAAAATACAGAGATAAAGACAACTTGGTAAGTCTTTAAATGGTTTGAGGGGGAGGGGAATGAAATCAGATTTTTTGGATGGCCTTATGTTTTTAAAAGAACAAAACATATAACTGGAGGCTATGAAACATGCAAATCTAAATTGAACTGTGGAAAGCTCGGCTCTCACCCAAAAGCTTCAGCAAAGCAATATGTCAGTACGCCAAAATGAAGTACAATTTTTTCACAAGAAGGAGAAGAGGGTCCATATCTGTGACTAATAATAACAATACCATCTTGCATTTAAAGAGCATTAGCTCTTTTCACTGCTCTTTCAGACACCTAATTTTATGCTGTCAACAGTCAGGGTATCCTCTAAAAAGCACCAGTTCAGTTTCCTCTCAAGAGCCATGTGATCAGAACAAGAAGACAGGTGGGTGTATTTGTTGAGGGCTGAAGGTACTAGTTTCTGCTCTCGGGCTGTCTGCAGTGATTCTCATTACCACACTACACAACTTAGCCCTAGGAAACAAAACCTACACTCTTTCTTTTGGAGTTGGCCAGAGATCAAAAGTATGGATCTAGAAAGTCCAAAGAAAGATAACCTGCTGACTTGTTAGATCAAGAATTCCAAGTCAACTTGAATCTCTTGCAACTTAAAAAGAAATATACACACACCTCAAAGCTGTTCTAATAGAAACTCCCGTGCGTTGCCAGCCAATGAAAGCCAGCAACAACGGGTTAATACAACCACCAAAACCCTGCCTCTGGGAACAACTTGTCATATTCGCTTCCCCTCTGCCTGCTGCCCACCCTTCCTTCTTCAGGCACGCACAAGCTTACAAACCAGCCCTCCAAAAGGGCCACCGAGGACCTCTAAGGACCTGCGAGGATGGAGCTTGCCTCCTGAAGCAATGCAGCATCCATCGCAAGGGTGCTGTGCCCCAAGCCCACAAGCAGGAAGTCACCGAAAGGGATAAAGTTCGGTTTTCCGCCTTGCCGGTTCACACAGGGCCGAGGAGAGAAAGAGGGAGCAGCCCCGCTGGGGTCCCGGACTGCCCTCCGGGGACAGTGCCCAGCAGCATGGCACTGCCACTCCTGACACAGAGACACAGGGCAGCCGCGGCAACTCAGGGCACGCCAAGCCGCCCGCAGGAGGAGGGAAAGCGGACAACTTGAACAGGGCTCCGTTAGGGAGCAATGGAGCAGAGCTGGAAGGGAAAAGCAGGGAGGGACCGAGACGGGGGCGGGTCGGGGAGAGGTTCAAGTCCCTTCCCTTCCCCGCCCTGGTGTCCCCGGTCCTGCGGGGACATCCCAGCCGTCGCCCCTCCTCCTCCTCCTCCTCCTCCCGGCTTCCTCCGCCCTTCCTTTTTTCTTGGTTGCCGCCGCAGGCGCCTGAAGGGCACGGCGGCTGCTCGGTGCCCGGCAACCTCGGGAGCGGCCGCGAGTTGAGGTAACTCCCCGGCTGCCCCGGCGGCCTGCCTGCCGGCGGCTCCCACACACCAGCACCGCCCCGCCCTCCCCGGAGCCGCCGGGCGCGCTCGCTCACCGTCCGGTGGTGCTGCTGCTGCCGGTGGCGGCTGACGCCCAGAGCGGGGAAGCAGCCCGCAGTCAGCGCTCCGCAGCCGCCGGCGCCCCCGCCGCCGCCGCCGCCCCGGGAGGAGAGGAGCAGCAGGAGCGATCTACCTGCGGCGGCCGCCATCTCTCAACTGGAAACGGCGCCGACCCAGGCAGCGCAGCGGACGGCCGGGGCGGAGCTAAGGCCCGCCACTCACCGGCGCCGGCCCAACTGCCGCCCTGGACTGAGTTGATGAGGCGGGGCTTCGTGCAAGGTCCAATCGACAGGCGGGAGAACCACACTAGAGACTGCCTGTCACTTCCAGAGTTACCTATTGTGGGGCATAGTCAATTACGGGCAAATTCTAGGGAACCGGTAATTGGCACCCTAACCCCTCAGGATAGCAGCAGTAGAGATAGCGTATTCGATTCGGCTAATCTTCATCAAGGATACAGCTGTAATAAGTGTAATTGGGGAAATGGATATTTGTGCAAAGCTCTGTAGTTCGTGTTTTAAGTTGGCAAAATAGACTCCAAATTAGTAATCATTAGCTAGGTACGCTGGAACTCTCAACGACACGCCCAGAGTTATCATTCATAACTGATGGTATTTGGATATGCTGAAATTATCCCCACATCCTGAGGTTATCTAATAACTATAATATGCAGCGTAGTACAGGAGGGGTAGAATGGTTATGATACCAAAGTCCCAGAATGAGTACATGTTATCAGTGAATTAACAGACCTGTATACACTTCAAATACTCAGTTCACTTTTACAGCACCTTTATACATAAGCAACACTCTTATTTTCTTAGCACTTTTGACCGTATGTGTGCTTATTAAACTATAGAAACAGAACATGCCCATAATGTAATAAAAAAATCACTTGAAGGTTACTTTAATGAATTTTCATAATTTAGCGAAGTTAGCCACTACAATACACTTTGGAATAACTCTCTTGAAAAATACTTCTTTCCACAGAAATAAGCTCATAATAGTTCATTTAAGACTATGAAAGATTTCAGGTTTCTTAATCTTCTCAGAAGACAATCTCCTTGCTGTCTGTTTATTATGAGCTAGTTAATTCTAACTCCTTTTAAAATCTGGAGCAGGAGAACAGTTTGGTAAGCAAATAAAAGTATTATCCTAAATTTTAGGGTGATAAAGTTAAAGCTGAACAACACAATACATGCACATAATTTTATTCTATCACTTATTCTAATAATATTTTTTAAAGCTTGACTGAAATGGTACTTTTTTGATCAAGAGTAGCTAAATAATAAAGGGAACTTTTGGTTTGTTTAATCCTTCCACCCCACCCCATGACTATAAGATGATTGGCTTTCCCAGGTGAGACACTCATACTACTCACCCAAAAGGCATTTGTTGCTCAACAGTGGAACATGAGAGCTCAGGAATGAGACAAGCCCCCCATTCAACAGCTGCATACACTAATCCCCCTAGTTGGAAATCTGTGACATTCTTGGGGCAACTTCACTTACGATCATTTTCCACTCATCTATATTTATCCCATCTGCACTTTATGTATTTCCCCATGCTCTCTTTATGTATTTCTCCCTCTCTCTTGTCACTTCACAACTTCTTACTAGGATTACCATGGATTTTAGTTTTATTTTCTGTGTATTTGCAAATCTGGCTACTAATCAGTATTATGCCTTCCACTCCATGTTATACTTTGAAAAGCTCTACTGGGATTGCCTTTCCTCTGTCTTTCTAATTATGAAAATAAAACATGGATCCTGCATTACTGAGATTTAGTCCTGTGGATTTGCAAAAGAACCACAATAGATAGTTTTTCAACTGCATAAACCTGAAACCGAAGGGATTATCAAAAGCTTTCTCTTTATCTATTAATATTTACCAAACTGTGTCATCTTTCATCTACCAAGATGATACCATTGACGAACTATATGTAGCTTGCGTATTTTGAGGATCCACTGACTAAACTGAGTTTTAATAATCCCCGGCTAGAAATTAATCTAAACAAATGTCAATTATCTCTTCACAGAGAAAACCTTTCCACAGCTGCAAAGGACATATCTCACACCAGCTGATTGGTGAGGCCAAATAAGAAGAAAGTGTAGACAGTTCAAAAGAAAGTTGTTCTCTAAACAAATAGTAATTTCTGGAAGAATAAACAAAAACACATGTTACTTCTGGGAAATTTTAAGGGGTAGTTATCCATTTGAATGGTTTAACTTTTTCCCATCTGCATGTTATTTTTATAATTACAAAAATGTGGTCACTGAAACCTACATGGCTACAGAATTGTTTTCTGTGCCAATCCTTAAAACAGGTTGATCTTTTCTTTTAGCTAAAACTAATCAGAACAGATTTCCTGGAGCATGAAACCCTAACAAGGTTCTCTACTAAAATGTACACTAAAGTCAGCTCCAAAGTATGACTCAACTCAGTAGAGTATTTGCCTAAGCATTCCAGAATAGCCAGGGTAGGCGATGCACACCTTTTGTTGACGTGAGCAAGGAAACATGAAAGGGATCTGCTTGGAAATCTGGGAACTGTGTTTCATGGTTTGCTAACATGAGTTATTATTAGCAATCAGCAATTCCTAAAGATCAGAAAAAAGTATACAAAGGAGAGAGGAAAGTGTGTTTAGCTTTTAAATATGTATCATAAACCACAGCTTAGATCTGTTTTCTGGTGATTTGGCTCCATTATTTTTCCAGATGTTATTATTCCTATTTTTTAAATCTACCCATCTGCAGAAGGGCTCAAATATTCAAACCCCACCACGTAGCTTTTCCTGTCTATATATCTGGTCTGACTTCATCAAACACACACACATTTTTTTCCTTCCTTTTGTTTTTCTCCTTTTCTTCCCCCTTACTTTAATGGAGACTGCAATTTCATACTGGATCATTTACATGCATTATATACATAATTTACATAAATATAGTTACATATCTCCTCTTAAAATTTTTGTTTGACAGGAGTTTCATGCCCCGACCTCCAAAGGATGACTGACTCCATATTCATTCTATAATTTAGTGACACTTATCTAACATCCTTTTAGGTCAGAAACATCCAGTTTGGAAGTTTGGGGGTTTTTTTGTTATTCTTTTTTGTTTTTCTGTCAAGTACATAACACCAGGAAAACACTGAGTTCAGAAGGACAGGGCTTGTTCAACTAGGACTGTCTTTGTTCATGTTTCTCAGGATCTAAGAGGTTGGCAGCTAACTTGCACGCTGTCTTTATTGTATTGGATTGGCTTGTGGCCGCCTACAGCCTTTGCTCTTTAGTAGACCTTTGGAGTCAGGAAGTCTTTCGTCTCATCTGAAGTGATTCGAAGAGGCAAGACACTAATTCTGCACTCAAACCACATATTCCTTAGACAGTGCATAGGAATTCAGTACACATTTTAGTGGGACCCAACACTATCCACTCCAAAGTATTCAAAAGTGCCACCTCACCCAATCCTAAAAACATTTTCTGACAAGGCTAAATTATAACAAAATTCCAAATCAGTAAAGGGCTCTCCTCCCTCAGCATTTTCCAAGTATTTATTACCCATACCCTGAACATGCCCTGACATTCCAACCTCCAACTCTTTGCTCCTACTGTACCTGTTCTACTCTATTGAAGACCAGCTTGGCTTCCTCTGAGAGGAAATGCCCAGGCAAAATTAAACTCTCAGATTTGTTGTTTGACTTTCTATCATAGTACTATGGTACTTGATATGAGCTGGTCTCATGACAGTGAGGTCTGCTACACCCTTGAGTATCTGACCTATTAACTAGACTAATTTGCCTGGCTAGGCCACAGTACCCTTCTCCCCTCACTTTTATACGTATTTTATATCAGCAATGGTAACCCACTCAGTACTCTTGCCTGGAAAATCCCATGGATGGAGGAGCCTAGTAGGCTGCAGTCCATGGGGTCGCTAAGAGTTGGACATGACTGAGCAGCTTCACTTTCCCTTTTCACTTTCATGCATTGGAGAAGGAAATGGCAACCCACTCCAGTGTTCTTGCCTGGAGAATCCCAGGGATGTGGGAGCCTGGTGCCCTACCATCTATGGGGTTGCACAGAGTCGGACACAACTGAAGCGACTTAGCAGCAGCAACAGCAGCAGTATATCAGAATGATTTATGTTACTATCTTTCTCCTACACAGCTCTTCCAGTGTAGAGTTGCCAATCTGGTAAATTAAGCTGACTTTAGATGATAAAAAGTTCTTCTTAGATTGCCTCTTTTGCACAACATTTACACTTAGAGGTCTCAAAGTATGGCAGGTCTAAGAAATTTTTTTTCAGGTGAGATAGTCCATTAATAGTCTTCAAATTTTCATCAAATACCTAGTCACTTCCTTCTGCCTATTTCAAGGTCAAATACATCTTTATATTATGCTGGTTGTTGCCCAAATTTCAGCTCCCCTGAAGTTGAGCTAATTTAGTGTCCAATGCTGTATTCATTCCCCATTCCAATGTAATATATATAATCTTCACCAGTACTTTTAAACGTGAACACAAAGTCTGGACTGTGGAATGAACTTGGGAGGCAAAGGGTGGAGGAAACTGTGGGTATGAGACTGGTCATTGCCAGTAACAACAGGTGCAAATACTGCTCTTTAAATTTAGCCACTGTACTTGGCATCTTGTCTCTCAGCCGTCACTTATAGCAACCACTGATGATTTGGAAAGGATCAAGGAAATGATGACAGAAAGGGTCACGTTTATTAAAAGGCAGAGAGAAACGGTTTTGTTCTTTTTTAATAAAAACTAGCCTAAGGAATAAAAAGCAGCATCAGACTTGCAAAGTGTAAAGTCAGCTTAGAGTGAAAAAAGGAGAGATAATAATCATTAACAAATTGTTCTTAACTAGGCAGTTTAAAAGTCATTACAGCACCAAAAACTTGGGATACAGAGTATCTAAAATTTGGATCAAGACTCAGAAGATTGTTACTATTACTTGAGAGTAGGCCCTCACCAAACCCCCAGGGCCAGGGGCCAAACAAGGGGGTCACCCTCAAACCTCTTCCATCATTCACATATTTAATTTGTCTCCCTCTCCTTCTCCATTGTTGCTTCCTTGGTAGAGTTTTTTCTTCTTTTTCTTTTTTAATAGACTCTATTTTTTAGAGCAATTTTAGGTTCATAGCAAAACTGAAACACCCAGGCAGGGGTATCCAGCATGCATTTAAGTTTATAGCTTTGAATACAACAAGGTCCTACTGCATAGCAAAGAGAACTATATTCAGTATACTATGATAAACCATAATGGAAAAGAATTTTTTTAGAAAAAATTATATATATATATATGTAACTAAATCACTTGCTGTATAGCAGAAATTAACACAACGTTGTAAATAAACTTTAATTTAAAAAAAATTTTTTTAAAAAGAAGACACTGCATTCCTATCTTCATGCCTTGCTTTGCTAATATGTATATATTAGGTTGAAACAGGGCCCTCTGGCTTATCCAGCATCAGAGAGAATAACTCATTTAATAGACTTGTTAAGTTTTAAGAAAGGTTTATAGCATCTATAGATGCTACAACTTACTTATTCAATCAAAATCATGATTATTATTAAGAAGAGGAAAATTTCACAGATACCTCTAGATTATAATAAACCCAACAGAACATGTGAAAGAATCCTAACTCAGAATGCCAAATTAATTGGGAAATGCCTTTTTATTAATTCCCATGATGTAGAACTCACTTATGAGGATTTGGGAAAGACTGTAAATATTTGATGATTCTTTTAAAATGGACATTGCTGCTTTCTTATCAATTTCTTATTTTGGAAAGTAAAAAAATACATAGACAAATAACTTCCTGTTTACCAACATAGGTGCTTCTCCCAAAAATAATCCTGGGAAATGAATGGACTTTATTGAATTAAATTTTACATATAGGCCAGTTTTGAAAACTACAACCCTAACTAGTCATTTCTGGAATGCATCTTTTAGGATGGTAATTCTCAATCTTTGTTCCATCTTGGCAGATAAATTTTTCACACATTCTCATCACAAATAATTGCTCACTAAAAGCATCTAAACAAAACAAACGTTGGCTTATACAGATTCCAAGTGTGTTGTAACTATACAGTGCCCAGATGTCTCCTTGTATTGAAGGATCTGAAATATTTCTTGAATATAATGAAATGGGCAGACACTGGGTCAGCCAGGCCAGAGGTGATTCTTCTCAGAGCCACATTCAGGCCCGATGGTTCTAGGCCCTGGGAAGGTGGCCAGGCATCCCTTACACCTCCAAACAAGAGGTGCCTCTCACTGCCCAGTAGAAAGAAGAAGACCTCTCTGCACCAGGACAGCCCAGCTAGTGAGAAGCCTCCATGTTTTGGATGTCCAGCTCCTCCAATGGACTCCTCAGTTATTACAGCCCCTCTAAACTACTCCTATTCCCTATAAAAGACTCCATGGTCCTTAAGGATATGGCACGGACCTCATCCCAGCAGAGTGGGCTTTACTCAATCCT
The DNA here is from genome assembly GCF_014754425.2 of Oryx dammah. NCBI lineage: Eukaryota > Metazoa > Chordata > Mammalia > Artiodactyla > Bovidae > Oryx > Oryx dammah. Next base: position 31,097,630 of record NW_024070190.1, read on the forward strand.
ATTCAGAGGGACTTTACAGAGATACAATGCTTCTAACATTTTGGAACTTGGCCTCAGCAGAAAACTGAGAATTTCATAGAATAAGATGGGTACAAAAATCTGGAGATGTTTTTGAGCACAAAGGAGGTGGGAGCAAAGCTGTCTATGGTCGAGGAAAGAAAACAACTAGAGATGGAGACACTCTGCGGGCACCTCCCCTGGCCTCCAGGACCAGGATGGAGTTGAGCTTGCACCTGACCTCAGGGAACGGGGAATGGGAACCACAACCACCACCACTTACAGTGCCAGCCTGAAATGCAACATGTAACCATACTGTATCCATATCAGCTGGAGCAACCAGCATCAGACAGGGGACAGGGGCTTGACAGCAGGTCATCAGCCCATCTCCCTGTGACAACCCTCTCTGCCAGTGCTGAAACCTGCTACTAACGATGGAGATGAACATTTCCATCTCTGGCTGTCAAAACGTAGTCTTTCAGCTCGTGACATGAAGGCTACCATCCTGGATATTATAGAGATGATGATGGTGGTAGTGGTGGTGTTGCTTAGTCGCTAAGTCGTATCCTATTCTTGCAACCCCATTGACTGTAGCCTGCCAGATTCCTCTGTCCATGGGTTTCTCCAGGCAAGAACTGCTATTGCTATTGCTAAGTCGCTTCAGTCGTGTCCGACTCTGTGCGACCCCATAGACGGCAGCCCACCATGCTCCCACGTCCCTGGGATTTTCCAGGCAAGAATACTGGAGTGGGTTGCCATTTCCTTCTCCAGGGGATCTTCCTGACACAGGAATTGAACCTGGACCTCCTGCATTGCAGGATGATTCTTTACCAACTGAGCTACAAAGGAAGCCCCTGAAGGTGCATTCTTACCATCTGAGCCACAAGGGAAGCTCAAGAATATTGGATCGGGTAGCCTATCCCTTCTTTAGGGGATCTACCCCACCCAGGAATCGCACCAGCGTCTCCTGTATTGCAGATTCTTTACCTGCTGAGCTACCAGGGAAGCCCACCTAGAAATGATACTAACCTCTAAAAGGCTCAAGGTCCCTACTTTGCTGTCCAACATCCGGCCAACATGTTTTACTTGATCCCAATCATTGAAGACTCACAACTTCAACTTGCTTCCATTTTTTTTTTTTTCAATTAATTTTGTTGAAGTGTGGTTGCTTTGCAATGTTGTGTTGGTTTCTGCTGTGCAACAAAGTGAATTGGTTATATGTATACATATATCCACTCTTTTAGATTTCCTTCCCATTTAGGGAAGAGCATTGAGTGGGGTTCCCTGTGCTGTGCAGTAGGTTCTCATTAGCTGTCTGTTTCGTATACAGTAGTGTGTGTATGTCAGTCTCCAATCTTTGGTTCATCCCACACACACCCCTTCTCTGCCTGGTAACTGTAAGTGATTCCACTTTCAAGAGCACCTAGTGGGGCTTTCCTCGGCTGCCCACAATTGTGTAACAAGCCCGGCATTGCACATAACCTACACTGACAAGATATAAATTCACTCAACTAGCCCACTGCTGCCTGTTGCATCATACAAATGACACTCTGTTTATGGGGACTCTCTGAGAATGCCACTGGGAAGACACACATTGCCAGTACAGTCAGCAGGCCAGTACCCTGTGTGACATCCCAACTGGCCACTTCCACCAAGTCTCTGGGCACAGCATGGTCAGTTGACTGTGAACTTCCTTTCATTGTGAACATCCACTCCACACAATCTGGCTTCCCTCTTCATCTTTGGGAGAGAGCATGTTCCACACATAGTTATCCTACTCAGGCCTCTTTATGCCATTTCGTGCAAATAGGCTTCTTTCAATGGGGAAGAACCTCCACAAATTGCCTTCAAGCTCCTGGCCCAGCAAGCCACACAGTGACCTACCCTTCATCCCTCCAGACTCAGACTTCTGAGTTGACTGGCTGGTGATGCGTGATGATGCCCCATGGAGTCTCTAGGCCAAGCGTGCTCTACCTGGCTACCCATGGGGTTCTGGACCAAATGTCTGCCCCAGCAGCAGCCTGACTGATCCATACCACTACAGTTCCAAATCATGGTAGCCTACTGGCCCTTTCAGAGTCAAGGCATTAACAAGCTCAAAGCCAGTACTGCTTCATAAACAGGTCCCCATCTTGCCTTGGGTCCTCAGGGATTCAAACCACAGAGGCTTGACATGGCCAGTGAAACCTGAAGAGGAAAACTAAATATTCTATGGCAGGACAATCAAATTAAGACAAAAAGAAAACAAATGGCATGTCCCCTTTGTGGCAAGCTTTTCCCAGTGTGCAGTGCGCACATGATACATTAACCAGACCACCACAAAGCAGAAGGATGAAATCAACCTTTGAGAAAAAGTTGACCTTTTTTTCCAACATAATCATCGTGTCATTGTAATTCTATGATTAATATATTTCTAATTCTATGATTAATATATTGTTTTCATCTCGTACAAGGGATTGCATTGACCAAAGCCTTGTCTGTACATGCGTAATTGAGGGGAAAAAAAACAGCTTTGTTGATTGAACCATGTACACAATGCTAACTCATCAATGATACATAATTTCTTTGTCTCAAAAATGTATAAAACTGCATTGTGGACTCCTGATCAATGGAGCAGTTCTCAGAGTTTCTGAGAATCTGTTTCTCAGATTATAATCCTGTTTCACTAGAATAAAATTCTATTTTCTTTCTTCTTAAAAAAAAAATGTATAAGATATAGGGGCTTTGCCAGTGGCTCAGTGGTAAAGAATCTGCCTGTGCTGCAGGAAATGTGGGTTCGATCCCTGGGTTGAGAAGATCCCCTGGATGGGTAATGGCAATCTACTTCAGTATTCCTGCCTGGAGAATCCCATGGTGGGCTACAGCCCGTAAGGTCACAAAAAGATAGACACAACTGAGGTGACTTAGCACACAGCACAGCACATAAGATAGATATAATAAAAGTTTCTACTGTAATTTCAGTAGTGCCCTTCCTGAGTTTCAAGAAATTCATTATTATTTTTTTAATATCTATTTATTTGGCTGCGCCAGATCTTAGTTGTGGCTCTCAGGATCTTCAATCTCTGTTGCAACTTATGGGATCTTTAGCTGTGGCATGGGAACTCCTAGTTGCGGCATGTGGGATCTATTAATATTTCCCTGACCAGGGATGGAACCTGGGCTTCTGGCATTGGGAGTTGGAGTCTTAGTCACTGAACGACAAGGTAAGTCCCTCAAGAAATTTATTTCAGTAAATAATATGATTTGTTGGTTGAGTTGCCACAGCTAACAAAATAAAAGCTCTGGTCTCACAGAACTTACTGTTTAATGATAAGAAAGAAAAGAATCAGAAGAGTATTGTAGGAGGGAATTGAACCTATTTTTGAGGATCTGAGAAGACATCTCAGGGGAAGTAACGTTTGGTGAGACCTGAAAGATTAGGAGAGAGAGAGAGAGTTTTGAGTTGGAATACCAGAGAGAAAATAGGAGCAGGTTACATAGGATTTTATAAATTCTATTAAGGAGTTTTGATTTTACCCAAAGAACACAGAGAAGTCTTGAAGGATTATAGAAATGGGAGATATTAGAAAATAGACTGGAGACTAGAAAGACTAAAGGCGGGGAAAGAAATTAGGAGATCTGGGCAAGAAATGCCAGAGGCATGGCCACAGAAGAAAAGAGATTAATTTTGAGAGAGATTCTATATAAGAAGTTGAATCAAGAGGTATTGGTAATTAGTAGGATGTTAGTGGGTAGAAAGGAAGAGGAATCAGATGTCAAGGGAGGCTTCTAGGTGTCTCACTTAGGCAACTGGGTAGATGCTGATGCCATCCACTGAAAGAGGAAACACAGAAAGAAAAGATTTGTTGGCGGAAGATGATAAGTTCAGTTTTGAAAATGTTGTATGTCAGGTGCCTTGAGACATCCCAGCAATAATATTCATCAGAATTTCATTTTCTGAGTCTAAGACTCGTGAAGGGCATCTATATGAAAATAGATGTAGGGGTCTTCAGCATATGGATAGTTGGTAGGGGTGGATAACACTACTCAGGATAAGTATGCAAGAGAAAAGAAGATCTAAGAAATTAGTTTCAATGTAATATGTTTCCATAATATGTGCTTAACAAGTACTTGATTTCAGTAAATGAATAAATGAGTAAAATCATGGATCTAGAAGGCATTTTTAATATTTGCACAGGACTTTTTCAGGTAATTAACACTCACTGGCCTCAGTAGTTATGAGTTGTTTGGTTTCTAAAAATGTTCTGGGCCCCTGAAGAATTTTTAAAATCTAATGTAAGATTCTTATTACAATGACAATATGTATAAAGTTCCCAAGTTGAATTCTAGTGCTTCAGAAAGGAGAAAATTTACATACTTGGCATAGTTCCTTGCACATAATTCGTGCTTAATAAACATGTATTCAAAAAGATTTGTGGGATGAATGAATAAATGCATGAATAGTTTCTAGCTCTCACGAAAGAGAAAGTTATAGTATTTCCACTATACTGCTCCTATGTTTGTTGAGGTACTACAATAAAACAACGTAGTAATTCGGGGCCCAGGGGCATTAAATGCCATAAGGGCATTTAATCAAAAGAAGCATATATGAACTAGTAAGACTACCTAGGTATATTGAGAGAGACCTGGGGTGATATATTCAACAAAGCACTCATGTGCAAAATATATAAAAAGCTTTCACAAATCAATAAGAAAAGGCAACAACTCACACACACAAAAAAAATGGGCAAAAGATGTGAACAGATAATTCACAAAGAGGAGATCAAAATAATCAGTAAACAAATGAAAACGTGCTTGACTTCAATCCCCATGAAGGAAATGCAAATTAAAAACCACAATGCAACTACCAATGTGATAGTACTTCAAGCCCACCAGAATAGTTAAAATGAAAAAGATGGAAAATGTCAAGTTCTAGTAAGACTATGGTGTAATCTCAACTTCCATATGTTTCTGCATAGAGTTGCAAATCAGTACAACCACTGTATTAGTCACAGTGCAATATATAGCACATAAAATGCATTCAGGAGACAGAAACCACACCAATTACTTGAAAAGAGACAAGCAGTAAGAGCCTCTTCTCTAAGTTTTAATAATTCTAACTATTTTCCTTTATGTTCTCAGCCCTAGAGATTGCAGCTACTTCTTGCAGTTGTTACCTAATGATTTATTCAAGTTTTCTTATTATCATTGTCAACATCGTTTTATCTGTTGTTTGTTGTTCAGTTGCTAAGTTGTATCTGACTATTTACAACCCCATGAACAGACAACAGGCTCCTTTGACCTCCACTATTTCCTGGAGTTTGCTCAAATTCATATCAGTGATGCCACCTATTTCATCCTCTGCTGCCCCCGCCTCCATTTCCTTTTGCCTTCAATCTTTCCCAGCATCAGGGTCTTTCCCAGTGAGTCAGCTCTTTGCATTAGATGGCAAAAGTATTGGAGCTTCAGCTTCAACATCAGTCCTTCCAATGAATATTCAGGGTTGATTTCCTTTAGGATGGACTGGTTGGATCTCCTTACAGTCCAAGGGTTTCTCAAGAATCTTCTCCAACACCACATTTCAAAAGTGTCAGTTCTTCAGCACTCAACTTTCTTTATGCTCCAAATTTCACACCTGTTCATGACGACTAGAAAAACCATAGCTTTGACTATACAAACCTTTGTTGGCAAAGTGATGTCTCTGCTTTTTAATATGCTGTCTAGTTTTGTCATAGCTTCCCTTCCAAGGAGCATCTTTTAATTTCATGGCTGTAGCCACCATCCACAGAGATTTGGGAGCCCAAGAAAATAAAATCTGTCACTGATTCCAATTTTTACACTTCATTTTGCCATGAAGTGATAGGACTGGATGCCATGATCTTAGCTTTTTGAATGCTGAGTTTTAAGCCAACTTTTTCACTCTTCTCTCTCACTTTCATCAAGAGGCTTTTTAGTTTCTCTTCACTTTCTGCCGTTAGAGTGGTATATCATCTGGATATCTGAAGTTGTTATTTCTCCCAGCAATCTTGATTCCAGCTTGTGCTTCATCCAGCCCAACATTCTGCATGATGTACTCTGCATTTAAGTTAAATAAACAGGATGATAACACAGTCTTGTCATACTCCTTTCCCAATTTTGAAACAGTTCGTTGTTCCATGTAAGGTACTAACTTGGAAGAAAGCTAAGGTGGTCCGATATTTCCATCTCTTTAAGAAGTTTCCAGTTTGTTGTGATCTACACAGTCAAAGGCTTTAGCATAGTAGATGAAGCAGAAGTACATGTTTTTCTGGAATTCCCTTGCTTTCCCATGATCCAACAAATGTTGGCAATTTGATCTCTGGTTCCTCTTGCCTTTTCTAAACCCAGCATGTACATCTGGAAGTTCTTGGTTCATGTACTGATAAAGCCTAGCTTGATGGAGTTTGAGCATAACCTTGCTAGCATGTGAAATAAGAGCAATAGTAATGTAGTTTGAACATTCTTTGGCATTGCCCTTCTTTGGGATTGAAATGAAAACTGACCTTTTCCAGTCTTGTGGCCACTGCTGAGTTTTCCAAGTTTGCTGACATATTGAGTGCAGCACTTTAACAGCATCATCTTTTATGATTTAAAGTAGCTCAGCTGGAATTCCGTCATCTCTGCTAGCTTTGTTCATAGTAATGCTTCTTAAGGCCTACTTGACTTCACATTCCAGGATGTCTGGCTCTAGGTGAGTGACCATATCATCATGGTTATCCAGATCATTAAGACTTTTTTGTATAGTTCTTCTGTGTATTCTTGCTACCTCTTCTTAATCTCTTCTGCTTCTGTTAAGTCCTTGCCGTTACTGTACTTTATTGTGCACATCCTTGCACATCCTTGGAAGAAAAGTTATGACCAACCTAGACAGCATATTAAAAAGCAGAGACATTACTTTGTCAACAAAGGTCCGTCTAGTCAAAGCTATGGTTTTTCCAGTAGTCATGTATGGATGTAAGAGTTGGACTATAAAGAAAGCTGAGTACCAAAGAACTGATGCTTTTGAACTGTGGTGTTGGAGAAGACCCTTGAAGAATCCCTTGGACTGCAAGGAGATCCAACCAGTCCATCCTAAAGGAAATCAGTCCTGAATATTTATTGGAATGACTGATCCTGAAGCTGAAACTCCAATACTTTGGCCACCTGATGCGAAGAACTGCCTCATTTGAAAAGATACTGATGCTGGGAAAGATTGAGGGCCGGAGGAGGGGACGACAGAGGATGAGATGGTTGGATGGCATCACTGACTCAATGGACATAAATTTTAGTAAACTCTGGGAGTTGGTGATGGACAAGGAGGCCTGGCATGCTGCAGTCCATGGGGTCACAAGGAGTTGGACATGACTGAGTGACAGAACTGAACTTGCATGAAATGTTCCTTTGATATCTCCAATTTTCTTGAAGAGATCGCTAGTCTTTCCAACTCTACTGTTTTCCTCTATTTCTATACATTGTTCATTTAAGAAGTCCTTCTTATCTCTCCTTGCTCTTCTCTGGAACTCTGCATTTAGTTGGGTATTTCTTTTCCTTGCTCCCCTGTCTTTCACTTCTCTTCTTTCCTCAGCTGTTTGTAAAGCCTCTTCAGACAACCACCATGCCTACTTGCATTTCTTTTTCTTGGGGATGGTTTTGGTCACTGCTTCATGTACAATGTTATGAACTTCTGTCCATAGTTCTTCAGGCACTCTGTCTACCAGATAAATCCCTTGATTCTACTCATCGTTTCCATTATATAATCATAAATAATTTGATTTAGGTCATACCTGAATGGCTTTTCCCCACTTTTTTCAATTTAAGCCTGAATTTTCTAATAAGGAGCTCATGATCTGAACCACAATCAGCTCCAGGTATTGTTTTTGCTGACTGTATAGAGCTTCTCCATCTTCAGCTGTGAAGAACATAATCAATCAAATCTTGATATTGACCACCTGGTGATGTCTAAGTGTAGAGGTGTCTCTTGGGTTGCTGGAAAGGATATTTGCTATGACCAGTGTGATCTCTTGACACAACTCTGTTAGTCTTTGCCCTGCTTCATTTTGTACCCAAAGCCAAACTTGTCTGCTATTCCAGGTACCTTTTGACATCCTATTTTTGCATTCCAATCCCCTATAATGAAAAAGACATCTTTGTGTGTGTGTTAGTTCTAGAAGATGTTGTTGGTCTTGACAGAACCAGTCAACTTCAGCTTCTTCACCAATAGTGGTTGAGGCACAGACTTGGATTACTGTGATGTTGAATGGTTTGCCTTGGAAATGAACTGAGATCATTCTGTCGTTTTTGAGATTGCACCCAAGTACTGCATTTTGGACTCTTTTGTTGACTGTGAGGGCTACACCATTTCTTCTAAGGGATTCTTGCCCCAGTAGTAGATATAATGGTTATCTGAACTAAATTCGCCCATTCCAGTCCATTTTAGTTAACTGATTCCTAAGACATCAATGTTTACTCTCGTCATCTCCTGTTTGAGCTCTTCCAATTTACCTTGATTCATGGACCTAAAATTCCAGGTTCCTATGTAATATTGTTTTTCACAGCATCAGACCTTATTTTCACCATCAGACACATCCACAACTGGGCATTGTTTCCACTCTGGCTTAGCCACTTCATTCTTTCTGGAACTATTAGTAATTGTCCTCCACTCTTCCCCAGTAGCATATTGGGCACCTTCTGACCTGGGGGACTCATATTTTAGTGTCATATCTTTTTACTTTTTCATACTTTTCATGGGGTTTTTGCAGCAAGAATACTGAAGTGAGTTGCCATTTCCTCCTCCTGTGGACTACAGTTTGTCAGAACTCTTCACTATGACCTGTCTATCTTGGGTGGCCCTGCATGGCATGGCTCACAGCTTCATTGAGTTATGCATCTTTATATCTAGTTAGCAATTATTTATACTAAATTATCTCTGTTCAGGTAACTGGTATTATTTTTTTCTCCTGACTTATGCGGAATTGGTACCAGGAGAAATCCGGGAAACAGACCCTTAAATATGGGATTTAAGGATTGTTGTGATCAAGTCATTGGGCTTGATTGCAGTGCTGAGCTCCCTGCCAAAAAGAAACATCATGTTAGTAATCAGTGGCATGGGTATATTCAAGCAATCAAATTATCACCTGTGAGTGAAAATGATTATTTGCCTACTGAGACAAATCTCTTGGATGTTCCAAGTGGCTGCTGCACTTTTGTAATGTGGCAATAATGATGACTCCTAGGACTGTCCTATGGCCTGTGACCCTGACATCTAAACATGTAGGTTCTCATGTTACTGGGAGTGGAGGTGCAGCAGCAATGGTTTTAGGGTTAAAACTGCATAACTCACATCCTGGTAGCCAGCAATGATCCACCTGCACACAATGGGAGTAGTTCAGCCTCAGTGATTTTTCTGGGAAACTGTTCTGTGCACATGGGAGGGATAACTGAGCTGCTGCTGCTAAGTCGCTTCAGTTGTGTCCGACTCTGTGCGACCCTATAGATCGCAGCCCACCAGGCTCCCCCGTCCCCGGGATTCTCCAGGCAAGAACACTGGAGTGGGTTGCCATTTCCTTCTCCAATGCATGAAAGTGAGAAGTGAAAGTGAAGCTGCTCTGTCGTGTCCGACTCTTAGTGACCCCATGGACTGCAGCGTACCAGGCTCCTCCGTCCATGGGATTTTCCAGGTGAGAGTACCGGAGTGGGTTGCCACTGCCTTCTCTGATAACTGAGCTGCTAAATTCAAAACTGGTCAAATTTCAAAAACAAAATTTTCTATTACAAATATAAAAGAAATAAAGATTGAAAGATGGAAATAGAAAACATCTTAGAAATAATTTGCTCCTGTACTCTGATTGGACCAAAAAAAAAAAAAAATTTAAGGAGACTCAGAGAAGTGAATGACTTAGCCAATCAAGAATTAATTTAGGGACTTCTCTCATGGTCAAGAATCCAGCTGCCAACGCAGGGGACACGGGTTCAATCCCTGGTCCACACAACACAAAGCAGCTAAGCCTGTGCACTGCAAATACTGAGCCCGTGCTCTAGAGCCCCCATGCCACAACTAATGAAGCCTGTGCAGTTAGAGCCCATGCTCTGCAGCAAGAGAAGCCACTGCAATGAGAAGCCTAAGCACTACAACCAAGAGTAACCCTGCTCACCGCAACCAGAGAGAGCCTGCAGAAAGCAACGAAGACCCCGTGCAGCCAAAAGTAAAAAATAAATAAGACTTTTTAAAAAATAATTAATTTAGTAGCAAAGTTAGGATGAAACATGCCATTGTGTACTGGGAATTTACCAGCTATCAGGCACTGTGCTGAGTGCTTTTATATGCTCTAACTTATTTATTCTTCTCACTAGCATTATGACATAGGTATTAGCATTCTTCTTTTAGAGATAAAGAAATTGAGATTAAACGATTTGTTCAAATTCGATACCAAAACCCAGGAATGAAGGATTCCAGCCCCTACATTCTTAACCATTAATGTAATCTGCCTCTCTGGAATCCAGTACTCTTTATTTGAAGTTCAGTATAATATTCAATCCCAGGGGCTGAACCTGCCCCTTCTACCTCTCCTGCATTGATAGGCAGGTTCTTTACCACTCCCTGGTAGCTCGGGTGGCACAGCATCTGCCCACAGTGCGGAAGACCTGGGCTCAGTTCCTGGCTTGGGAAGATCTCCTGGAGAAGGGAATAGCAACCCACTTCAGTGTTCTTGCCTGGAGAATTCCATGGACAGAGGAGCCTAGCAAGCTATAGTCCATGGGGTCAACACACACACACACACATACACACACACACGTAATGTTCTTTAAGCTACAATTCATCATTGCTTCCCCAACTCACCCACCACCAGGCTAATCAGTTTGCTATGGGGAAAAAAGCAACACAGAAGGTTAGGCCTGAAAAAGGGTTCTCTGATTCAGTCTGTTAGTCCACAGTGAAGTCATTGAAGTCTAAGGACAAAACTGACCTTCTCAAGGCCAAAAGCTGTTTAGTGGTGAAGGCAGAATTATGATCCAAGTTTCCTAACTCTCAAGGAAGTTCTCCTCCCCTCCCTCATTCTCTTCTTACAGAAGTTGGTTTTAGTATAGGGTCCAAAGTTCTTGTTGACTCTTTAAATGGACTGGCTGATGTGGAACAGGCAGGGCTGTTCATTAAATACATACAGTTTCTACTTCCTGGGTCATATTCAATGCCTTCTCCAGATGGACAGCTACTCTGTGCTATGCTGAAAAGTCCCCTTCATTTTCAAACTGCTTCTCTATAGTCACTTTACCTTGATATCTCAAACCCTCACGTTGTTTGCTCCCTTGGCTTTAAACACTGGAAAAATACTTTATTAAAATATTATAACAATCGACAGTATAACTAAAGAAAGGCCTTTCTCAGCTGGAAATCATTTGTGCAATTAGTACTCCTCTCTTAGAAGAGTACTAGAGGAGCGGGGCTCTGGAAGGATTAGAATTTTCATGGTAGGATTCAATTATTTAGGACCTGAGAGATGTGAGGCAGGTTATAATGGGAATGGCAGTGATAGGTTGTGGCCCTCTGAGGCCACTGAGCACCTGGGGAAGGTGGAAAGGAACTGAAGGTCAGGAAGTGGTTTAGGAAAGAGGTGGAGAACAGACCATATTTGTACAAATATATAAGGAGGCCCCTGGCACACCTTGGAGAATAGAGCCCAGACTAGATTTCTACCCACACTGGCCTCCTTGTACACTGACTGACCATTTATGACAGACTTGTATAAATCACATCCATCATAATGTTGCTGAACAACTGCCCTGCCTGTCAGCTCTGCTGTTGCTACTCTTTCCCCCAAGATAGCTCCACAAAAAGAGAAGAGAATTCATGTTCACAGCTCTGACAATTTACTAGGACCCTACTCTCACTACCTGCACAAAAAGCTCAGAGAATTAAATATTATTTTCCCAACTTTAGAGATGAGAAAAATAATAGCCCAAAGAGTTTAAGTAATTTCCTAAAGGCACAAAACTAAGAAACCATTCAAAGAAGCTGAGTACTGTGGGCAGAGTTGAATTAAATTGAGGTCTGTCTCATGCTGATCTTTGTCTCACTCTCACTATACCACACACCTACACAGAAAACTGCTTTCCTAGAGTTTGTGTAGTTGCTAACTCTATTCTTTACTACAAAGAACTGAGCTTTGATGGTCTAATTTACCACAGGTAAGCACCTAGGCTTCTCATCTGTGAGTAGACCATATCTGGCAGGCAACATATAGAAGCAGACCTTTGGCAAGGTCATAAGGTCAATTAAGTCTAGATTTTAAAAGTATTTTTTAATCTGAAAGAAGGTAATATTATTAGTGATAATATTGAATACCAGCTATTAGCAAGGTATTGGGCTGTGTTCTACATAAATATTATAACTTCTTGTTTTATCCTCACAATATCCCCATGAGAAAAATACTATACTAGTCCTTGTTTTTCATATGAGGAAATTGTGACATTGAGGAAACTTGCTCAAGATTTCCTGGCTGGTAAGTAGTGGGGCCAGGATATGAATCTAGGATATCTGACACTGGAGTCCACACACTTAACTTATTCCTCTGGTTCAGGACATAGTCTCAGAGTAAATCCTATAGAAGCTTAGACAATTAGCTCAAAAGTAATCCCTGTGAGCCTACAAAGAGTAGCATCATGATAAAAATACAAATGAAAGAGAAATTAGGTGGTTTTAAAGTAACTTCTTTGCCACATTAATTTCTTTGATATATCAAAGAGATGGGAATACCAGACCACCTTACCTGCCTCCTGAGAAATCTGTATGCAAGTCAGAAGCAACAGTTAGAACCGGACTTGGAACAAAGGACTGATTCCAAATTGGAAAAGGAGTACGTCAAGGCTGTATATTGTCACCCTGCTTATTTAACTCATATGCAGAGTACATCAAGTGAAATGCCAGGCTGGATGAAGTACAAGCTGGAATCAAGATTGCTGGGAGAAATATCAATAACCTCAGATTTGCAAATGACATGAACTTTATGGCAGAAAGTGAAGAGGAACTGAAGAGCCTCTTGATGAAAGTGAGAGAGAAGAGTGAAAAAGTTGGCTTAAAACTCAGCGTTCAAAAACTAAGATTGTGGCATCAGGTCCCATCACGTTCATGGCAAATAGATGGGGGAACAATGGAAACAGTGAAAGATTTTATTTTGGGGGCTCCAAAATCACTGCAGATGGTGACTACAGCATGAAATTAAGACGCTTGCTCCTTAGAAGTAAAGCTATGGCAAACCTAGACAGCATATTAAAAAGTAGAGACATTACTTTGCCAACAAAAGTCCATCTAGTCAAAGCTATGGTTTTTCCAGTAATCATGTATGGATGTGAGAGTTGGATCATAAAGAAAGATGAGCACCGAAGAATTGATGCTTTTGAATTGTGGTGTTGGAGAAGACGCTTGAGAGTCCCTTGGACTGTAAGGAGATCCAACCAGCCCATCCTAAAGGAAATCAGTCCTGAATATTCATTAGAAGGACTGATGCTGAAGCTGAAGCTCCAATATTTTGGCCACCTGACGTGAAGAACTGACTCATTTGAAAAGACCCTGATGCTGGGAAAGATTGAAGGTGGGAGGAGAAGGGGCCAACAGAGGATGAGATGGTTGGATGACATCACAGACTTGATGAACATACGTTTGAGCAAGCTCAGGGAGTTGGTGATGGACAGGGAAGCCTGGCATGCTGTAATCCATGGGGTTGAAAAGAGTCGGACACGACTGAGCGACTGAACTGATATTTCAGTCATATTGGCACCTTTGTAGCAAATGCCATGTCTTTGATTATTTCTGTTTCCTTCACTCACTTAATCACTACTGAAAGATATTAAGCTTTTATTATAGAGTAGGCACTACAATGCCTAACACTGAGCTTAGTGTGTAATGGAGAATATTCAAATATTTTATTTGGTTTAATGATTGGTTAGAGAAGGCAGAGGCTTTAACCTCAAGTTTTCTAGATGCAGCCCCATAGGAATTAATAATTAATGATTTTGTTAATTTCATCAACAAATCACTGAGACAATATTTCACTGGGTAGGGGTTGAGTTAGAATCTATGATTAGTGAAACAAGTTGTGAATTGATGGTAGTCAGCAAATGCTCAATAAAATTTATAACCTTTCTCATGAGTAAGTAAGTTGAAAATAATACTTGCTTGTCTTTTCCTCTAAAAATTTAAAGGCTCTCTAATGTCTCATGTTAGGCTGCAGTAGTATCAAGTTTGTAGCTCAGTTTATCCACTAATGTCCTCTAATTTGTTTTAGAAAGTATAGAAAATCATTTATTTATAGCAAACCAACTCGGGGTTCTTAGTTCAGGACTCTGCCTGCAGCCATCAAGTTTGATTTACAGTACCCTGGGTGAACCCAAAACAAACAGGCATTCAGTGCCCAGCACTTTTGAGGAAACTCATTTCTACCTTATTGCAACAAAAAGACCCACAATCTGATATGTAATGTCTATACTTTGCTGAAGAAATTTACAACAAGAAAAATGGGGATGCAAAACAAACATTCCTGAATCTATTTCTCAAAAAGTTATTGAGTAGTCTAAAGTTTATCTAGAAACTGTTTTAAAGGTAAAAATTAAAGTATTGCCATAGCCTTCTGTGACATAGTAGAAAGGCTATTAGAAGTTATTTTGGAAACCTAGACTCTAAACACAGGCCTAACTACTAAGCACTCTGTGTGACCTTGGGCAAAAAACTTAACATCTGCTTCCTCATCTGTAAAACAATATTCTCTTCTCAGGGCTGTAAAGGTTAAAAATAATAATAATGTACATAAAGCTATGTGGCACCTTAAAAAAATCAGTTTAATAAAAATCAGAAATATTATGTTAAAGATATTTCTGTTTTCTTTTTTTAACAGTAGAAAAACCAATACAAGTTTAATAATATATACATACTGAATATATGAGAAATATCCAGGACAATTATTAACAAGTAATCCCAAAGATGTTTCTTCATCTACTAATTTGTTGTAAAAACTAGGAACAGAATTGTGAAGATGATAAAATCTTCATTCATTTGGCCACTACCTTTCTGGAGTTCTGACTTATATGAGGAGTTTCACCACTGAGGAAGCCATCTCTTCATGCAGGGCAAAATGCCCATGCCCTTGAAAATATATGAGAAGAGTACCACATATCAGCTTATATAATGAAACTCATCACACTATAGTGCGTCTCTTAGAACCTTTTTCACGTGTTGAAGTGTTTTGTTTTTGTATTGTAGTTGATTTACAATATTAGTTTCAAGTATGTAACATTCTACTTCATTAAAGTTATCATAAGCTATTGGCTATATTCCCTGTTCTATACAATATATTCTTGTAGCTTATTTTTTTATCCATAATACTTTGTACATTATACCCCATCTAGCTACCCCCTCTTCCCTCTCCCCACTGGCAACCACTAGTGTGTTCTCTGTATCTGTGAGTCTGGTTCTGTTTTGTCATATTCATTTGTTTTATTTTTTAGATTACACACATAAGTAATGACATACAATATTTATCTTTCTCTGACTTACTTCACTAAATATATTACCCTCTAGGTCCATCCATGTTGCTGCAAATGGCAAAATTTCAGTGTTTTTGTGGCTGAGTAGTATTCCACCGTATGTACTGAATTGGCCAAAAAGTTCATTTGAGTTTTTCTATACAATGTGTCAAAACTTCTTTATTGATTCTTCTGTTGATGGACACTTAGGTCACCACCACATCTTTTTAAAAATTTCTATTTGTTTATTTACTTTTGGCTGTGCTGGGTCTTTGTTGCTACACATGAGCTTTCTCTAGTTGCAGCGAGTGGGAGCTACCATCCAGTTGCAGGGCCTGGGTTTCTCGCTGAAGTGATTTCTCTTGTTGTGGAGCATGGGTTCTAGAGCATGTGGGCTTCCATAATTGTGGCACTTGGGTTCAGGTGGCACATGGGCTTAGTCGCCCTGTAGCACATGGAATCTTCCAGGACCAGGAATCGAACCTGTGTTCCCTACACTGGCAGGCAGATTTCTAACCACTGGACCACCAGGAAGTCTGGCCATTTCTTGGCTATTGTTAATAATGTTGCCATGAACATTAGGCGCATGTATCTTTTTGAATTCGTGTTTTTTCTTTTCTTTGGCTATATACTCAGGAGTGGAATTACTGGATCACGTGGTAGTTCTATTTTAGATTTTTGAGGAAACTCCATACTATTTTCTACCAATTTATATTCCCACCAACAGTATACAGGCATTCTCTTTTCTCTACATCCTGACATTTGTTACTCACAACATTTGTGGTCTTTTTGATAAGAGCCATTCTGACAGGTATGAGGTGATACCTCATTTTGTTTTAATTTGTATTTCTCTAATAATTAGCAATGTTGAGCATTTTTCATGTACCTGTTGGTCATCTGTATGTATTCTTTGGAAAAATGTCTGTTTGGGTCTTCTACTCATTTTCTAAACAGTTTTTTTTTTTTTAATAGAGAGAGTTATATAAGTTGTTTATGTATTTTGGATATTAACTCCTTTTCAGTTATATCACTTGCAAATATGTTCACACATTCTGTAGGTTTTGTCAATGCTTTCCTTTGCTGTGCAAAAGCTTTTAAGTTTAATTAGGTCCCATTTATTTATTTTTGCCTCTGCCTTAGGAGACAGATTCAAAAAATGTTGCTATGATTTATGTCAAAGAGTATTCTGCCTATGTTTTCTTGTAGGAGTTGTATGGTTTCCAGTTTTACATTTAATTAATTTTGAGTTTATTTTTACATATGGTATAAGAAAATATTATAAATTCATTCTTTCATGTAGCTGTTCAGCTTTCCCACCACCACTTATTGAAGAGCCTGTTTTTTCTCCATTGTATATTCTTGCCTTCTTTGTCACAGATTAGTTGACCTTAAGTGCCTGGGTTTATTTCTGGGCTGTCTATTCTGTTCCTTTCATTTATGTGTCTGTTTTTATGCCAGTACCATACTGTTTTGATTACTGTAGCTTTGTAATATAGTCTGAAATCAGAGCATGTGATAACTCCAGCTCTGTACTTTCTCAAGATTTCTTTGGTTATTCAGAGTCTAGTGAAAAGTTTCTTGATTTCTGAATTATGACTTGTCTCATTCATCTGAATCTACCAAATTAAGCAATATATTTCTTAAATGTTGGACAAAAGATGGCCCCCTCCATCTTATTCTTCTATATTTTCTTCTCCTTTGGCTTATTCTCAGAGGTTGGAGTGAACCTCTGAGAACCACATTACCCCTCAGACTAACACAATTGACTAGTCAACCAATTGAAAACCTGAATTCTCTAGCTTGCTGATTCACACCTTCTTTAAGCAAAGGGATAATTATTTTTAACTTTCAATGTCTTTTTTTTTTTTCTGGTTCCTTTATGAGCTTCATTCATCCAAGATCCTTTTCACATCACACAAGTAAACACTTAAGTAATAGAATAAAAATGACCTGTCCAAAAAGAATTTCAATTTGAGACTGTTTTCCTTTAGAAATTGTCAAAATATAAATTGTTCTGTCCACTTACAATGAAAAGTTAACTGAACTGACACTGGTTAATCTCTGCTAGCATTAGGCTGCCTCTTTTTGATGAAGTCCAGTAATTAAGTCCTGCAGCTTAATGGCAGGATCAGTAGGCAGGAAGTTAGAAGACTCAGACTCTATTTTTATTTCTAGCTCTGGCTCATTACCATTACTTTGCCCTGACCATCTTCTGTTATTACTCAAAATCTCAATCATATTAGCAGTGCAGAATGATCTGGAAAAACCACCCTGTAAACTGACAACTAAGAGGGTGCAGCAGTCCTCTTCCTACAACCGATGCACCATTGTGGTCTCAGGCAAGAAATTGTCTAATTCGGTGCCTCAGCTTCATTATCTGTAAAAACATGACAAATTATTTGTTCCTCTTTCCCCCAAGATTCCTCACAGAAACACAGTGATAGAAATGGTATCAATGCTGTAAAAGACTTTTGATCTCTCTGATCTGTTGCTACATAAAGAGAAATATCCTTTTTATTATTTCTACTGGTATTTTTAGGTTCTTAGTGCTCCCTTAGTCAGAATCATAATAATTCTGCTTAGAAAAGATTACCATTTATACTGCCATTCTTTGCAGAAATAAAATAATCTATGAAGAATATGTTTTAAGAAAACAAAATTATTCCAAAATATTTGTAATTGTTGGTAGTTAAAAATTCTGACTCACATTATCATCCCTCATCATCTTGACTTGAGGGAGACTGCTTATTAATTCAGAGCTGTCTATAGCCATGTTGTTTAGCTAATAAATGAGGATATTACTCAGTTGATCCTAGTTATTCCAGGATTTTTGTAAAGTACCTGAAAAGAGTGTGGTGGTAGTGAGGGATCTTAAAATCTATCTATTGTTGACAGCTTCTACTCTATTTAGTTCTGTGTGTGTCAAACCTAAGAATTTTATAGGGATATTCACCTATCATGTGTAGATAATAGGAGGGTTGATAGATAACAATAATATCTTACCTAATTGCTAAAAGAAGTATTATCCTTACAATGCTCATTTTAATTTTTAAAGATTGTGATGATCATGTACTTTGTTATACAATCTTTTTGTCACCTTAGAGTACTATCAGATCTAAAACTCAGACAGTGAAGGAAGAAATTCTCAAACTGAGTCAGAAAATCATATTAATTCAAAGACAAGTCTGAAACTGAAAGAGAAATTTATGGGTTAGAGGAACATACGTACAAACAACAACAACAAAAAATCAGCCAAGAAAGAACCAAGATGTAGAGCTGGCCTAGTAACTGACAGAGATCCTTTCATGCAGGTCAGAACTGTAGATGCCTGGTAACAAGTCCTGAGGGTTAATCACTAGGAAATTGGTGTACAAAGGCAGGAAATCCAGTTACTCTGGTTACAAAAAACACACGTAGAAAACCTACAAACCTCCTTGAGGAAGATCTTCATTTAATAAATATATATTAAGTGCCAGTATATGCCAGACACTATTATAGACACTGAGGGATCAGCGGTGAATAGAACAAAGTTCACTGACCTTGTGCAGCTTCTATTTTAGTTAATTGGGGAGAACAGAAAATAAACAAGTAAAATATATTGTATGTGAATAGAAATGAGTCTATGGAGAAAATTTAAGTGGTGAGTTCTAGAAGCAGGAAGTGGGGTTGCAATTTTAATTAGGGTTGGTACAAAAGGTCTCACTGAGAAGGTGGCATATAAGCAAAGAATTGGATAAGACATAAGGAGAGATTTATGCAGCCAAGAAAGAGTATGCTAGGCAGAGTATACAGCAAATGCAAATACCTTGAGGTAGGATCCTACCCAGCACATCTAAGGAAAAGTAAGAAGGCCACCATAGTCGGGGAAGAGCAAGGAAGGGGCAGGAATAGGAAGTGATGTCAGAGAAGTAGAGACAGACACACTGATTATGTTGGGTCCTGAAGATCATTGTGAGGACTCTGGCTTTTACTTTGAGTGAGATGGATTACTGAGCAGAAGAAAGGCACGATATGACTGACCAGTTTAAAAGGATCAGGCTGGAGCTTCCCCGATGTTCCAGTGGCTAAGACTCTGCACTCCCAATGCAGGGGGCTCAGGCTTGATCCCTGGTCAGAGAACTAGATCCCACATGCCACAACAAAGATCAAAGATTCTGCATGCCACAAGGAAGACCCGACGCAGACAAATGAACAAATAAATATTAAAAATAAATAAATAAGAGGATGTGGCTGACCATTGTTTTGACACTAGATCACAAGGGAGCAAGATGGAAGCAAGACCATTTAGGATACTATTCCAATAATCCAGGTAAGAAAGAATGGTAGCTCAGAGAGGCTGGTGTGGTAGAGGGGTGAGACGTGATTGGAATGTCATTATAGTCTGAAAGTAAAGCCATTAGGATGTGCTAAGGGGCTTGAAATAAGATGGAAGAGAAAGAAAGGAATCAAACATGACACCAAGACTTTTAGTCTGAAAAACTTGAAAATGGAGTGGCTCTCTGTTGATGTGGGGAAGATTGTAGGCAGAGTCTTTTTCTAAAATTAATTTTTATTGGAGTATAGTTGCTTTACAACATTGTGCTAGTTTCTGCTTTACAGCAAAGTGAATCAGCCACACGTATATATATATATATGTCCCCTCTTTTACAAATGTCCTTCCTATTTAGGTTACCACAGAGCCTTGAGTACAGTTCCCTATGCTATACAGTAAGTTCTTATGAGCTATCTATTTTACACAAAGTAATGTATATATGTTGGTGCCAATCTCCCAATTCACCCCACCCCCTTTCCTTCTTGGCATCCATACATTTATTCTCTACCTCTGTATCTCTGTTTCAGCTTTGTAAATAAGTTCATTTGTATCATTTTTCTAAATTCCACATATAAGCAGTATTATACGAGATTTATTTTTCTCTTTCTGATTTACTCTGCCCTGTATGACAGTCTCTAGGTCCATCCGCATCTCTGCAAATGACACAATTTTGTTCGTTAATATGGCTGAGCAATATTCCATTGCATATATGTATTCCACTGCAATATTCCATATGCAATATTCCATTGCATATATGCAAAGATTTGTCTTCTTTATTCATTCTTCTGTCAAAGGACATTTAGGTGGCTTCCATGTACCGGCTATTGTAAATAGTGCTGTAATGAACACTGAGGTGCACGTATCTTTTGAAACTATGACTTTCTCCACGTATATGCCCAGGAGTGGGAGTGCTGGATCACATGGAAGTTCTGGTTTTTTAAGGAACCTCCATACTGTTCTTCACAGTGGCTGTATCAATTCATATTCCCACCAACAATGTAAGAGTGTGCCCTTTTCTCCACACCCTCTCCAGCGTTTATTGCTTGTGGATTTTTTGATGACAGTCATCCTGACCAGTGTGAGGTGATACCTCATTGTAGTTTTGACTTGCATTTCTCTGATAATTAATGATGTTGAGCATATTTTCACGTGCTTTTTGGCCATCCGTATGTCTTCTTTGAAGTGTCTGTTTTGGTCTTTGGCCCATTTTTTAATTGGGTTGTTGTTTGTTTTGTTTTGTTTTTAATATTGAGCTACTTGAGCTGTTTGTATATTTTGGAGAGCAATCCCTCGTCAGTTGCTTCACTTGCAAATATAGTCTACCATTCTGAGAGTTGTCTTTTTGTCTTGTTTATGGTTTCCTTTGCTGTGCAAAAACTTTTAAGTTTAATTAGGTTCCATTTGTTGATTTTTGCTTTTATTTTCATTACTCTAGGAGGTGGATCAAAAAAGATCTTGCTGGGATTTATGTCAAAGCATATTCTGCCTATGGTTTCCTCTAGGAGTTTTATAGTATCTGGTCTTACATTTAGGTTTTTAATCCATTTTGAATTTCTTTTTGTGCATGGTGTTAGAGAGTATTCTACTTTCATTCTTTTACATGCAGCTGTCCAGGTTTCCCAGCATGTGGGAGGGGTTTTAACCTTCCTAGCATCCTCACGGTCGAGCACAATGGGAAACTCATGGGAATATTCAGTCCTTTTGTTGTTGTTTAGTCACTAAGTTGTGTCTGACTATTTTGAGACCTGTGGACTGTAGCCCGCCAGGCTCCTCTGTCCATGGGATTTTCCAGGCAAGAATACTGGAGGAGGCTGCCATTTCCTTCTCCAGGGGATCTTCCTGATCCAGGGATTGAACCCTTGTCTCCTGCATTGGCAGGCAGATTCTTTACCACTGAGCCACCAGGAAAGCCCAATACATACCAGCAATCTAATCTGAATCTAGTTTCTGTATATTTAAGATGTTCTAGATAGAAGACTGACTCATTTGAGTTGCTAAACTAGGTCTTGATTCTAGAAACTGGGGCAAGGTTAAAACCATTGCTATTTAGAGCTAGCTAGCAAGAGCCAATATTTTCAGGATATTATTGCAAGCCAGGAGTTAAACACAGCAATATTTTAAACTTAAGGTATTTACACTTACAGGTAGAAGGCTGTATTAAAAACAGAGCTAAAAATACTGAGACTCATTACTTCTTAATTATTTTACTATTAGCTAATCTCTTGAGGTTATGTATGTTTGTTGTGTCTGTATGATAGAAATACTGTATAATGGTGTGTTACTGTACATCAGTTCCCAGTTCTGTTTTCAGTGATATTATGTCAGTAGCTTCAAATTGTCCGTGACATGAGTATTTACAATACAGAAATTGGCAAATGCTACAAATCAGGGATCCCTGCTCCTTCCCTGTCCCCAGAGCTGGTTAAGTCTGTAAATGAGTAGTGGTACCAGCTTTGAAGGCAATGATAGGGAATGAAAAAACTCATGTATTTTGTAAATATACACATGTTTATGGTTTTACAGGTAGTCTTCCCTTTTGGGATGAGGGATGGCTGAGGACTGAGGAAATTGTCGTAGAAGACAAATACACAAATAATTCCACATGGTGAAAGAAAGGCCTTAATTACTGACCAAACTAGGAGTTGCTAAAAGAGATTAGCTTCTCTATTCAATCAATGCCTTAATAGAATTAAACCTAGATACAAATTATAAACTGTTAACAGGGGAGTTTAACAACTTTGGACTCTCTGTATATCTGATATTGTAAGGAGAAACTGAGATGAGCCTATGCCACGTGTAGTGAGTACATATTTGTGAGACTTTCCCATATCTTAAGTTGCTCAGTTCAGTTCAGTTCAGTCGCTCAGTCGTGTCTGACTCTTTGCGACCCCATGAATCGCAGCACGCCAGGCCTCCCTGTCCATCACCAACTCCCGGAGTTCACTCAGACTCACGTCCATCGAGTCAGTGATGCCATCCAGCTATCTCATCCTCTGTCGTCCCCTTCTCTTCCTGCCCCCAATCCCCAGCATCAGAGTCTTTTCCAATGAGTCAACTCTTCGCATGAGGTGGCCAAAGTACTGGAGTTTCAGCTTTAGCATCATTCCTTCCAAAGAAATCCCAGGGCTGATATCCTTCAGAATGGACTGGTTGGATCTCCTTGCAGTCCAAGGGACTCTCAAGAGTCTTCTCCAACACTACAGTTCAAAAGCATCAATTCTTCGGCACTCAGCTATTTTCACAGTCCCAACTCTCGCATCCATATATGACCACGGGAAAAACCATAGCCTTGACTAGAAAGACCTTTGTTGGCAAAGTAATGTCTCTGCTTTTCAATATGTTATCTAGGTTGGTCATATAAAAAAGAATCATCAAGGACTCTAAAGACACTATCTAATTATTCCTATGAGACACATAGAAAAACAATACAGTTTAGAAAGCCTGGAGTCCTAACCACTGGATCACCAGGAAATTCCCAAGTAAAGCCTTGACAATCTCATTAGCCATCAGAATGTTACTATCCTTTGACTCAGTAATTCCACATTCCCATATCCATAAATATTTCTGGATGTTCAGACCAGGTGATTTTGCTAAATATGAAGTTTTGCCGAGCTATGGAAAACAATTTATGAAAACATTTTAAATTAAAAAAAAGATTAAAGCTTTGAACCAAAAGCCAGTAGGGGAGAATGGCAAATGGAGAATGAATATATTTAAGGAGAAAGAAAAAAATAACATTTGGAAACACTTAAAATCAGTGAAGTGAAAAGATACAGGGAAAATGGGGATCAAAGATGTATTTTTTTCAGAGTATCTTTTGTCATTTTAAGTTTTTATTGTTATAATTTCCATATTTGTAATTAATATTGATACTTTTATTCCTGCTTCTCTTGAAAAATGTATCACTTAAATACTGTGCTTTTTCATTATTGTCCATATATATTCTCGGACAACGTACGTATATATACAGGCAGATTCTTTACCACTGAGCTTAACATTTTATATATACTCTTTAATTCATATGGAATTTATTTGAATGTATAGTATGAGAGGACAACCTAATTTTTTTTCTAAGTTGATAACCATTCCTAAATGGTCCTTCCTTACTCTACTGATTTATGAAATCTCCTGCATCAAACAGTAAGTTCCTATACGTAATGAGACTGTTTCTGCACTAGGCTATTTTTTTTTTTTTTACTTGTACTTCCCTCTTTTAGTATAGTGAAAAAGTACATGTGAAAGTGTTAGTCTTTCAGTCATTTCTGACTCTTTGACTGTAGCCTGCTAGGCTCCTCTGTCCATGGAATTCTCCAGGCAAGAATACTGGAGTGGGTTGCCATTTCCTTCTCTAGGAGATCTTCCCAACCCAGGGATCAAACACAGGCCTCCTGCATCAGGGGCTTCTGAGCCACCAGGGAAGCCTGTTTTAGAATAGTAGTTTGGGTATATTATTATATTCAATTGGCTTAGCTCTTTTCATAGTTAAAATGAAAACACGTTACCCGTGGCGCATTCATGTTGATGTATGGCAAAACCGATACAATATTGTAAAGTAATTAGCCTCCAATTAAAATAAATAAATTAAAAAAAATAAAATGATTTTATCTTCTATTATTTTTATTCTTATTCTCCTATATAAAGTTTTAGAATCATTGTACCTATTACAAAGATTTTGATAGTTACAACAGTCTTTTTTCTTAATAGAGCAATGTTATTTTCTCAATATTACTAATTATACTAACAATGACTAATTAGGTTAACCACAAGGAAAGAAGGATGCAAAGTTAACTCAAGCTGTTGAATTCTACAATATTGCCTGAAATACTTCTATGTCTCAGAAGTTTCATGGAAAAAGACTTTTTAGGACTCAAAAGTGACAAAAACATCTATGCAAATTTTTCCCTGGAAAGGTATTTTATGATTTGGAAGAAGAAGTATTTCTCTTTGAAACAAATAAAGAAAATATGAAACTCAGTGATTGAGGTATAAATGTACATGCCTTTGAGTATGTTATATATCTTTCAATAATCTTTTCAAATGTTCCTGAAACATAAGCCTAAGCATAGAGACCAAACTGAACAGTAGAGCTACTTGTACCAATTGTCCTAATTCGCGTTATTTTCCACGTATGTTAATTTGCCTAAGAATCACTTAGAGCCTTCTAGAAGTTAACAAAAGAAGGCTTTTCTTTCTCAATTTTATTTTCTTCAAAAATAATAAAATTATGAGGTACCATATAGAAATTGAGAGATATTGAGACTCTCTAATTATGGCACATATTTCTCGGTACTTAAAATAAGGTGAAACTTGCACTCCCATGTTCATTTTAGTATTATTCACAGTAGCCAAAGAAACAACCTTTGGCAATCAAATATCCATTGATGATGAATAGATAAAGAAAATGTGATATATAAACATATATATATATATATATAATGAAATATTTTCAGCCTTTAAAAGAGGGAAATCTTGTCATTTATAACAATGTAGATCAACCTCAAGGACATCATCCTCTGTGAAATAAGCAAGATGCAGAAAGACAAAAATTGCATGATCTCACTTTAATGTGAATTTTAAAATAGTCAAATTCAGGTTGCTAGGGGTTGAGAGTAGTGAGAAGAAATGGGAAATGTTGGTCAAGGGATACAAAATTCTGGTGATGCAAGATCTAATGTATAATATAACTGTAATTAAAATACTATATTGTATATTTTAAATTTGCTGAGGGTAGGTCTTAAGTGTTGTCAACATACACACACTCAAAGTAATTAGGTAAGATGATGGATATGTTAATTATAATTAGGATGATTATTTCACAATGTGTATGTATATCAAAACATGAGGTTATAAATTTAAATATATGGAATTTTTTAATTGTCAATTATATGTCTGTAAAGCTGCGGGTGGGAAGCGAAAATTAAATTCCATTGTTCTAACATGAACTATTAATACTTACTAAGCTTTCATGATTTTAGATGGGTCTCTACAGAGCTCCACTATGTCATCTTTTCTTTAATATATCACTCAGGTGAAAGGTAATAGAAACAGTTTGAAGCATTTTCCTGGGAGTTGATGGTAATGCTTTAGAGTCTTTATCCACAGTTGTTCCTAACAATGTCTAAGTTTCTTAATTATGTGCAAAGGCATTCATTCTCCAAAAATAACCAGGAAAATGGACTTGCCCAATAGCAACAGAGCTCTTCTTTGTAAAAGGAAAGCAGAAGGCATGAGTGGGCATTCACATAAAGCAGGTTCATGTGCCCTGCATCTCTTTTTCAAAATGATTCTGTCAAAGATATTTCACTATAATATGGTTTCTGTCATAACTGGCTCCCATTTGAAAAGAAGTTGGCCACACTGGAAAATAGTGTCCAAGACTTATTAACTTATGTGATCCTTTTTGTCATGTTAAAAGTCTTTGAGATGTGATTTCCTTTTCTCATCTTGTTTTCATAAGCTCTTGCTTATGAAACATAGATATTGTGCTTTTGATTTATCAAGTTTCTTTACACTGAATACTTAAACATTTTTTTCAGTTCAGTTCAATCGCTCAGTCATGTCTTACTCTTTGCAACCCCATGGACTGCAGCATGCCAGGCTTCCCTGTCTATCACCAACTTCCGGAGCTTACTCAGACTTGTGTCCATCGAGTTGATAATGCCATCCAAACATCTCATTCTCTGTTGTCCCCTTTTTCTCCCACCTTCAATCTTTCCCAACATCAGGGTCTTTTCTAGCGAGTCAGTTCTTCACATCAGGTGGCCAAAGTATTGGAGTTTCAGCTTTAGCATCAGTTCTTCCAATGGATATTCAGGACTGTTTTCCATTAGGGTATACTGGATCTCCTTGAAGTCCAAGGGACTCTCAAGAGTCTTTTCCAACACCACAGTTCAAAGCATCAATTCTTTGGTGCTCAGCTTTCTTATACTCCAACTCTCACATACATATATGACTACTGGAAAAACCATAGCTTTGATTAGATGGACCTTTGCTGGCAAAGAAATGTCTGTTTTTTAATATGCTGTCTAGGTTGATCATAACTTTCCTTCCAAGGAGCAAGTGTCTTTTAATTTCATCGCTGCAGTCACCATCTGCAATGATTTTGGAACCCCCCAAAATAAAATCTTTCACTGTTTCCATTGTTTCCCCATCTATTTGCCATGAAGTGATGGGACCAGATGCCATGAGCTTAGATTTCTGAATGTTGAGCTTTAAGCCTACTTTTTCACTCTCCTCTTTCACTTTCATCAAGAGGCTCTTTAGTTCTTCACTTTCTGCCATAAGGTTGGTGTCATCAGCATATCTGAAGTTATTGATATTTCTCCCAGCAATCTTGATTCCAGCTTGTGCTTCATCCAGCCCAGCATTTTGCACGATATACACTGCATGTAAGTTAAATAAGCAGGGTGACAATATACAGCCTTTATGTACTCCTTTCCCGATTTGGAACCAGTCCATTATTCCATGTCCAGTTCTATCTGTTGCTTCTTGACCTCCATACAGATTTCTCAGGAGGCAGGTAAGGTGGTCTGGTATCCCCATCTTAAAGAATTCTCCATCATTTCTTGTGATCCACATAGTCAAAGACTTTGGCGAAGTCAATACAGCAGAAGTAGATGTTTTGCTGGAACTCTTGCTTTTTTGATGAGCCAACGGATGCTGGAAATTTGATCTCTGGTTCCTCTGCCTTTTCTAAATCCAGCTTGAACATCTGGAAGTTCACAGTTCACATACTGTTGAAGCCTGGCTTGTAGAATTTTGAACATTACTTTGCTAGCGTGTGAGATGAGTGCAACTGTACAATAGTTTGAACACTCTTTGGCATTGCCTTGCTTTGGGATTGGAATGAAAACTGTCCATTTCCAGTCCTGTGGCCACTGCTGAGTTTTCCAAATTTGCTGGCATATTGAGGGCAGCAGTTTCACAGCATCATCTTTTAGGATTTGAAATAGCTCAACTGGAATTCCATCACCTCCACTAGCTTTGTTTGTAGTGATGTTTCCTAAGGACCACTTCACTTCGCATTCCAGGATGTCTGGCTCTAGGGGAGTGATCACATCATCATGATTATCTGGGTCATTAAGATCTTTTTTGTATAGTTTTTCTATGTATTCTTGCCACCTTGTCTTAATATCTTTTGCTTCTGTTAGGTGTCTACCATTTTTGTCCTTTATTGAGCCCATCTTTGCATTAAATATTCCCTTGGTATCTCTAATTTTCTTGAAGAGATCGCTAGTCTTTCCCATTCTATAGTTTTCCTCTATTTCTTTGCACTGATCACTGAGGAAGGCTTTCTTATCTCTCCTTGCTATACTTTGGAACTCCATATGCAAATGGGTATATCTTTCCTTTTCTCCTTTGCCTTTAGCGTCTCTTCTTTTCTCAGCTATTTGTAAGGCCTCCTCAGACAACCATTTTGCCTTTTTGCATTTCTTTTTCTTGGGGATGGTCTTGATCTCTGCCTTCCGTTCAATGTCATGAATCTCCATCCATAGTTCTTCAGGCACTCTGACTATCAGATCTAATCCCTTGAATCTATTTGTCACTTCCACTGTATAATTGTAAGGGATTTGATTTAGGTCATACCTGAATGGTCTGGTGGTTTTCCCTACTTTCTTCTGAATTTAAGTCTGAATTTGGCAATAAGGAGCCACAGTGATCTGAGCCACAGTCAGCTCCTGTTCTTGTTTTTGCTGACAGTATAGAGCTTCTGCATCTTTGGCTGCAAAAAATATAATCAAGCTGATTTTGCTATTGATCATTTGGTAATGACCATGTGTAGAGTCTTCTCTTAAATGTTTTTGGAAGAGGGTGTTTGTTATGACCAGTCCAGTCTCTTGGCAAAACTCTTTTAGCCTTTGCCCTGCTTTGTTTTACACTCTAAGGCGAAACTTCCCTGGAGTTCAGGTATCTCTTGACTTCCCACTTCTGCATTAAAGCCCCCTGTAATGAAAATCTTTTTCGTTGTTAGTTCTAGAAGGTCTTATAGGTCTTCATAGAACCGTTCAACTTCAGCTTCTTCAGCATTACTGGTCAGGGTATAGATTTGGATTACTGTGATATTGAACGGCTTGCCTTGGAAATGAACAGAGATCTTTCTGTTTTTGAGATTGCATCCAAATACTGCATTTTGGACTCTTTTGTTGACCATGATGGCTACTCCATTTCTTCTAAGGGATTCTTGCCCACAGTAGTAGATATAATGGTCATCTGAGTTAAATTCACCCATTCCAGCCTATCTTAGTTCGCTGTTTCCTAGAATGTCGACGTTCACTCTTGCCATCTCCTGTCTGACCACTTCCAATTTACCTTGATTCATGGGCCTAACATCCAGGTTCCTATGCAATATTGCTCTTTACAGCATCGGACGTTGCTTCTATCACCAGTCCCATCCACAACTGGGTGTTGTTTTTGCTTTGGCTCTGTCTCTTCATTCTTTCTGGAGTTGTTTCTCCACTGATCTCCAATAGCATATTGGGCACCTACCAACCTGGGGAGTTCATCTTTCTGTGTCCTATTTTTTTGCCTTTTGTTTTTGGGGTTCTCAAGGCAAGAATACTGAAGTGATTTGCCATTCCCTTTCCCAGTGCATCACATTTTTTCAAAACTCTCCACCATGACCCACCCTTCTTTGGTGGCCCTACACAGCATGGCTCATAGTTTTCACTGAGTTAGACAAGGCTGTGGTCCAGGTAATCAGTTTGGTTAGTTTTCTGTGACTGTGGTTTTCATTCTGTCTGCCCTCTGATGGATAAAGATAAGAGGCTTATGGAAGCTTCCTGGTGACTAAGGGGGAAACTGCTCTTGTTCTGATGGGCAGGGCCATGTTCAGTATCTTTAATCCAGTTTTCTGTTAATGGGTGGGGCTGTGTTCCCTCCCTGTTGTTTGATCTGAGGCCAAACTATTGTGGAAGTAATGAAGATAATGGCAATCTCCTTCAAAAGGTTCCATGCAGGCACTGCAGCACACAGTGCCTCCAACCCTGCAGCAGGCCACCGCCGACACAGTCTCCACCGGAGACTCTTGGACACTCACGGGCAAGTCTGGGTCAGTCTCTTGTGGGGTCACTGCTGCTTTCTCCTGGGTCCTAGTGTGCACAAGGTTCTGTGTGTGCCGTCCAAGAGTCTGTGTCCCCAGTCCCGTGTAAGTTCTGGCAGCTCCCTGGTGGGGTTAATGGGGGCCTCCTCCAAGGGGGCTTATGCCATAGCCGGATCTGCTGCACCCAGAGCCCCTGCCCCTGCGGCAGGCCACTGCTGACGCACACCTCCGCAGGAGACACTCAGACACAGTTCTAGCTCAGTCTCTGTCGGGTATCTGGGTCCTGATGTGCACAAGGTTTGTTTGAGCCCTCCAAGTGTCTCTGGCCCATCTGGGGTTTGATTCTAAACGCAACATCGCCCCTTCTAATGTCTTGCTGGGGCTTCTCCTTTACCCTGGACGTAGGATATCTTTTTTTTGGTAGGATCCAACAGTCTCCTGTCAACGGTTGTTCAGCAGCGAGTTGTAATTTTGGAGTTCTTGCAGGAGAAGATGAGTTCATGTCCTTCTACTCTGCCATCTTAATTCCACTTTAGTCTATTTTTATTGATTGCCCTAAGTGAAGTGAAGTGAATTGAAGTGAAATGAAAGTTGCTCAGTCGTGTCTGACTCTTTGCGACCCCGTGGAATTCTCCAGGCCCAAATATGGGAGTGGGTAGCCTTTCCCTTCTCCAGGAGATCTTCCCAACCCAGGGTTGAACCCAGGTCTTGTGCATTGCAGGCTGATTCTTTACCAGCTGAGCTACAAGGGAAGCCCAGACATTTTTTCTAGATCTCTGTAATTACTTAATTTCTGATTGCTTAGCCTTGCTTTGTTATCTTAATAAAGCATAAATGGTATCTGCTGTGGAATTGGGTTTACTCATGCTATTAAATAACCACACCCTTATAATTAGAGATTTGGTAGTCATCTGAGTGGTATGGTCAGTACCAAAATATTACACAACAGACATTATGTAAACTTTTTTGCGTAAATCTGGAAACTAGCCAAGAGATGCACTAAACACTAGGGACATAATGGTTATGTTACCAAACCAAACTTGGGTCCTTTTGCTGGAATGCAGTAAAGCCAATCTACTGGCACTGGGCTGTGGTGAAGGAAATTGCAACGTTTACTGTAGGGCACCAAGAAAGGAGACCAGGTAGCTAGTACTCAAAGCACCCCAACTCCCAGGTGGGTTTAAGGAAAGCCTTTGTAAAGGAAAGGTGAGGGAGGGGTGTCCCAGGGTATGTGATCAGCTTGTGCACAATTCTCTGATTGGTTGATGGTGAGGTAACACAGTGGTGTCACAGGGTTAATATTATCAGTCTCTAACATTATTCCTATCATTATCATCCCAGTGAGACAGACTGCTATGCACACAGTAGATATCCGATTAATATTCTGTTAAATGAATAAGTATTGTAGTTTAGGTGCTGAATGGTGGTTTCCAATTCCCAAACACTGAAAACTCTGGGAACTCGGGCTCATCAAGTAGTTGATTTCTTCCATTTAGAAGAAATGGGGGTTTAGCATCTGTAAAACAACTCAGGAAATGTGCATCAACTACTTCAGAGAGGAGCCAGAGCAGAGAGGAGCTACTTCAGAGTGATGTTAAAGCAGAGAAACTAAAACTGAAGGTGTCCTTGGGGAGGGGGTGGTTTTGGGAAGACCCCATAGAGTTCTGCTCAGTTTAGCTTACTCTTCATTTTTATGAAATGAGTAAGCTTAAAATTTGGTAAGAAAGATCTCATGGTTACAAAAGTACTACTTACTATGTTTTCTACAGCTCAAAAAATCTGTTTCCACCTCACCTACCCCAACCAATACCTGCAACAGTTTGAATTATGCTACAAAAGTTTAGAATAAGGGGCAAGTGATGAGGAATCAATCAATGTAAGATTTAGTGCTTTTTCAGAAAATAACCAAAAGGTTTTAAGAGTTATCTGCAACAACAGGGGTGGCTAAATAAATTATAGTTAATTTACACAATGGAACATTATATAGTCTTTAAAAATAATGGTATAAATATGTCTATTGACTTGAAGAGATATTTATGCTACATAAATTGATGAAAAGAGCTTATAAAAAACAGGATCTCACTTTTGTTTAAAATAAGAAAAATAGTATTTGTATATACGCATGGAGAGAATATAAAAAAGATAGTTTGTGGATGTTGAACTCAATATAACACTACTTTTGTTCACATTTTCTGACTTTTTTGCAATAAACATTTATTACTTTCATGATCAGAAAAAACAAAGATTTTCTACTTAAAAATAGTATGTATGAGTTCTTGGTGATGAGAAAACAAGTTCTCTCACTCCATCTTTCAATTCTGCTTGCCTCTAATTGGCTTACTACTATACTCAGGTTTACTATTTCATACAGGTTCTAGTACCAAAGTGGGAAAAATGACTGTCCCTGGCTCCAGACTCAAAAACTGGCTACAACCAACTCCAACAGACAGAAACAATATTCATGATTA
Organism: Oryx dammah; assembly: GCF_014754425.2. NCBI lineage: Eukaryota > Metazoa > Chordata > Mammalia > Artiodactyla > Bovidae > Oryx > Oryx dammah. The sequence continues at coordinate 31,129,935 of NW_024070190.1, forward strand.
GTGCCAGCAGACAGTCAGGGTAGGCTGAGCATCTTGACTTGGATTAGGAACCAAAATATGGAAGGAAGTGAGTGGAAATGAATAAGGGATGTAATCATTTTCTGATAGGATAGGTCTTGGTCATAATACACCCCCTATGACCAGTGACGAGAAGGAGTCTACAATGTTTTGGTCCCCAAAGGGAAACAGGAGTTATAACATCTCAAGAAGGGAGGAGGAAGTGATGCTAAAAGGACTAAAATAACACAATACCCATTATAACATTTATTCTAGACTCCCATAGTAATAGTGACAATAATGAAGTTCTTAAAGGGGTTCCCAGAGTTTTTCAGTGTTTGGGAATTGGAAATCATCATTCAATACCTAAACTATAATACTTATTCATTCAACAAAATATTCATCAACTATGTACCATATGCATAGTAATCTTTCTCATTGGGATGAGCAGTAAACAAAAAGTAAAATATTCCTGCCTTCATGGATCTTATATTTTCAGACATAATTAACTCTAAAACATGAGTCTGAAATTGGCCTCTGGCTGGACATGTTATTGCAGTGAAAGTGAAAATGAAGTCGCTCAGTCGTGTCCGACTCTTTGCGACCCGTGGACTGTAGCCCACCAAGCTCCTCCGTCCATGGGATTCTCCAGGCAAGAATACTGGAGTGGGTTGCCATTTCCTTTTCCAAGGGATCTTCCCGACCCAGGGATTGAACCCAGGTCTCCCACATTGCAGGCAGACGCTTTAACCTCTGCACGGGATAAAAAAAATGCAATTTGACTTTCATATGATTATTTTATTTTGCTTCTCTGTCAACACCATAGTAAGATCCTATTCTTAAAAGAAATCAAGTTGAGATGAGTCATGAGATGTATAAGGAAGTAAGAAGAGTACACAAGGGCTTTTGTGCCTTGGTGTTAATAGAATATTGCATTGTCTAGACACACCCCAAGGTGTTCTATAGCACCCTTGAGCTTTAACTTTTATCTTACTTAACCTGCCCTTATAGTGACACTGAGCAAACCAATCTTGCAGTGCATATGTAATTTCAAGCAACAAATCTTTACAGTTGACTACAGTAGCCATAAACAAACTTCCCTTTGCAGGTCAATAGGTTAAGGTACATGGTCAGAACAGGAATATCTTGTTCTGTTTTGTGTCTTGAGTCTGTCTGCTATGGACTGAATGTTTCTGTCCCCCCACCCCCAACTCATATGTTGAACCCTAATCCCCAATATGATGGTATTTCAAGGTGAGGCCTTTGGGAAGTGACTAGGTCATGAGGGTGGAACCCTCATGAATTGGATTCGTTTCTATATAAATGAAACCCCAGAGAGCTCCCTTGCCCCTTCTGCCATGTACGGGCACAGCAAAAAGATAGCCACTGATGAACCAGGAAGTGGCTCTTACCAGATACCTAATGTGCTGATACCTTGATCTTGGTCTCCAAAACCGTGAAAAATAAAGTTTTGATGTTTAAGCCACCCAGTCTATGGTATTCTGTTACAGGAGAACCAAACAGACTAAGACTTTATTTTTGGTAGCACAAACACACCTAACAGTGCTTTTTAAAAGCTTTGGAAGGAAACCGAAAACAAGTTTTGGCAAATGTATCTTTTCACTTCTTTTTCAAAAAGCTTGAGGAACGAAACAATTATAGTTTCCTAACACAGTGATTCTCAGCTTTGACTACACATTAGAATCACCTTTTGAAAATACTGGGATGGGGTGGAGGGTAGGGATTGGGTATTGATGTCTTTTTAAAAGACATAATGAGAGAGGGGAAGGAGGTGAATATTTTTAGTCTGTAACTCTTGGGTATATTTATTTTATTGCCAATCTGACTTTCATCAGTGAATTATTTTAACTCATCATTTATCTGTCTTCAAAACAGGGATAAATGATCCTACATCCACTCATTCATCCATCCTCCTTTCTTTCTTCCTTTTTTCCTTTTCAATTTCTCTTTCTCATTCACTCAGCAATTCATCAAACCAGCATTAACAGTGTAAGTATGTGCTAGGTGCTAAGGATAGAAATCAAATTCATACTTTCATTTGATTTGTACTTTCATTTGATTTGTACTTTCATTAATAAGGTTAATATAAATTAGTCATCCTGAGATTCTCAACTAAAGTTCAATTTTTAAAAACAGTTGCAAAAAATACATGCTAATGTTGATTTATTTTGCAAAAGCTCATGTTGAAACTTGAGGGGTTATATGAGACAAATGTAAACATTTCTGACCTATTGTGCTTCAGTGAGTCACAGTAAGCTCTCCATCTGTCACTGTAATTTTCAATCTTTCATACATTGAATGAAAGGAGGTAAATGCTTATAATTCATTACATTCTAAATAAGACATGATTTATTTTATTCTATTTAGCTGTTCTCTGTGGATTGTGGGAATCTTAGTTCCCTGATCTGGAACTGAACACTGGTGCCTGCATTGAAAGAGCAGAGACATAACCACTGGACCACCAGGGAATTCCCATAAGAAAAGATTTAGAGATACTATCAACTTTAATTAGGAATTATTCTAATTTAAGAGTCTGCAGATGTTTTGGCCATATTTGGTGAAGTCCTGTTACTGCCGATATACCGAATCACACCTGAAATCCAGTCGTGTATCTTGATCTTCAGCTCCTAATCAATTCCAAAGTCAGGTTATTTTGTAGATGAAGGTGGATCCATGAATACTTAAAGGTAAGTAGGCACTATTCTCTGGACTTTTCGTGCTATTTCCTTCATTTTAAAGCTCCAAGTTGCAGCATAGTAGCAGGTCAAAAACCCACTTCCGTGGTCAACTCTGAGACTAGGACTGCAGATCCTTCCTAAGAAGTTGGACATCATCATAATATTGAAGTAGTTGCTGATACATATTTAAGACTAAGAACAAATGCAGACTCGCCTCTCCAACAGAAGCGCCACAACTATGTCTGCTGCAATAGTGCACCCACCCAACATCAAAAGATAAAAGATAAATATTTTGAATTAATCAACATCAGTAAGAAAACAGCACAGGGTGTAGAGAGAGAACATTCTTCCTGCCAAGAACAGATTCAAAGCCAATGGGTTCCAAGAGAGCAAGCCTTATTCATAGCCTGAGTTTCCCTGTAACCTGATACTTGATTTAGGTATTACCATATAATATATAATTATATTTCATTAGGACTTTCCTAGTGGCTCAGATGGTAAAGCATCTGCCTACAGTGTGGGAGACCTGGGTTTGATCCCTGGGTCAGGAAGATACTCTGGAGAAGGAAATGGCAACCCATTCCAGTACTCTGGCCTGGAAAATCCCATGGACGGAGGAGCCTGGTAGGCTACAGTCTATGGGGTGGCAAAGAGTCAGACACAACTGAGTGACTAAACTATATAATTATATAGCTATTATGAAGTTTGCTCACAAGAAGAAAAATACAATCAAAAGAGAAAAAGGGAAATCAACCTGAAAAGAATAAAGTAATTCTATATCTAGGGGAAGATGGATTTACATTCTTGAGGTATATAACCATTTGCTACTCATCATGAATAAATAATTCTGGCCTAAGAAATAATAACAGTTACTAATAATAGTAATTGTTGTTGTTACTCGCTAAGTCCTGTCTGACTATTTTGTGACCCCCGTGGACTGTAGCCTGCCAAACTCCTCTGTCTATGGGATTTCCCAGGCAAAAAATACTGGAGTGGTTTGCCATTTCCTCCTCCAGGGTATCTTCCCCACCCAGCGATCGAACATGCATCTCCTGCTTGGCAGGCGATTCTTTACCACTGAGCTACCTGGGAGGCCAATAATAGTGATAACTAACAATTACTGAGCATTTATTTTATGCCAGGCACTGTTAGTGCTTGACATCCGTTATCTTGTTTAATCCTCACAATACTATTATTCCTGCTTTCCAGATAAGAACAATGAAGCTTGGAGAATCTACGTAACTTGCTTAAGGCAACACAGCTGGTAAATACTCAAGCTTTGATTTGAAACCTAGACCTGTCTGACTCCAAAACCCATGCTCTTAACTATTATATAGCTCATTGTACTAATTTACAACTAGAGATTAGATACCTAAGCCATCTGGCTCAGAGAGACCTATAGGACTTTAAAGACTTCTGTACTTTTTGTAACGACTCAGGGCCTTTTGCAATGTATCTGTCATCAATAGTAGACAAATTTCTAATGGTGATACAGTACCTCGGCAGGTAGTTGCAAATGGAAGCAATTTGCAGCTGCTGAGTACACACTACACAGAGTTAGGGGTTGCAACAAACTGGGTACAAATGTGAAGCAGAAAGCAAAACTCATCAATATATATTTTGGTAAGTAATTACTAAAAAAAATATTGCTAAGACTATTTGCTCCTCTTTAAAATAAAAAAGGAATGAAAGGTTATAGGTTTAAAAAAATATTTGTTCTCATTTTATATTAAAATTATCAATAGTAAATACAGCACACACACCATCTCCAGATTGTCTTGGACATTAACTTAATGGGGATAACAGGTATGTTGTGCTGAAGTAACAACTTCAGCCTCTATTGGGGGAAATTATACTAGCAATGTGGTAAGGAAGTAATTAATTTTCAAGGAATTTTTAAAAAATGAAGATCCTCTGACAATGCCAACTCTATTATATTGCATAAAATGAAATGAACTGACTTCATTAGGAATTGATCATGAGTTGTTAAGGACAGGTTTTGGCCCACAATTTATATTTCCATATGCTTGAACAGCCTACATACATACAATGTAGGTTTCTATTCAGCCTCTGAAATTTAAAGCTTTTCTTCTATTTTAAAATCCACCACCCATAACCTTGAGTTCAACATAATTCCATGATACTTAAGAATTTCCCTGGTGGCTCAGTGGTAAAAAATCTACCTGCTAATGCAGGAGAGGCAGATTAGATCTCTGGGTCTGGAAGATCCCCTGGAGGAGGAAATGGCAACCCACTCCAGTATTCTTGCCTGAGAAATTGGACAAGAGGAGCCTGGCAGGCAACAGTCCAGGGGATTGCAAAGAGTCAGACATGACTGAGCACCCCCGGCGTGAAGGTTAGTGCCAAAATAACAGCAACATGATGCTTAACTTCCATGTACATATTGGAAGGTTAAGAAAAATCACTGTATCAGGAAAGGAGGAAAAGAATTTCTGATAATAAGCTTCAGGAGACCTAAATGTGTAACTTACTTTGGTAACCTCTTGAAGTATATACACATGAACATTTCCAGTAACTACAGGAAACTTTTGATTAATAGTTATAAGCTGTATACCCTGTGTTGGCTGTGGTCAGAGAATCCAAAGTCATATCCTCAAAGTTTATATTGCTTCTGGGTACCTCAGTAGCATAGTTGAATCTAAATATGGTGATACAGAGATATTACAGATTAAGAGGACCCTCTAGCAACTGTAAGAGACCTAACACAGTGCTTCTCCCACTTTATGGGGCATAAGGACAGCTGGAAAACTTGTCAAAGCAAATTATTAGTCCCCACCCCAGAGATTCTGACTCAGGAGGTCTAGGGTGGTCTGGGGAAATTTGCATTTCTGATGTGCATTTAGGTGAGAGGAGAGCTGCCTATCCAAGGACCATGCATTGAGTAGTACTGATATAAAGGAATCTGTGAATTAAAAAGTTCACACATTCTTTGCATTAATCACATTCCTATCTGAGTGCCAATCTGATGACTGTAGAAGGTACACTCCAGGGAAAGGAGAAACTGGCAAAAGGAATAAATTTCTTAGATAGATAGAACCAAGATTATTAGAATAGTAAAAAACTATAAATATTCAACAGAGATCCTTCTTGAAACAATAAAGAAAAGGTCTTTTGCTATATGATGATACTGGGGTGATGTAAAAAGAAATTAATGGGAGGGTTTAGCCACCTATTAGAGAAATAACTCAGCTTAAAGCAAATATCCTAATTCTAAGCCCTTCACAGTTGTATTTCAATGTTTCTGGACCTGTGTCTAGACCACCACTAGCAGCAGCATCACCTGGAAATTTGTTAGAATAGAAATCTTTGGGCCACACTCCAGATTTACTCAATTAGAAAGTCTGGAGATAAGGCCCAGCAACTTGTGTTTTACAGTGCCAGACTAGTGGTTCTCAGATTTAGTGTGTAAAACAATCAGATAGCCTGGAATATTTATTTAAAATACAAATTCCTACTCCTTATTCAATATGGGCCTAAAATTTTACATTTGGGAATTCCCATGTAGACAGTACTTTGAGAAACAGTGCCCTTAACCAGAGGCTTTTAAACTTTTTTGACCAGGACCCACACATTACATCAGGACTCAGTTAATATAAAAATTTTGTAAGTAAAACAAAAGTTTCTCAAAATAAACTAGCACAACACTGTATATCAACTCTATTTCAATAAATTTTTAAAAACTGAAAAAAAGTCACTCATAAATGCAATGCACTCTAATATTTTCTATTTCATTTAAAAAATGCTGGTGACAGAGCCATTAAATTGATTTCTTGGCCTGCAAATGAGCTATAACTGCAGTTTGAAAAACATGTCCTTCTCAAACTTTACAGTACATTTCAATCACCTAGAGATCTTGTTATAATGCAATTTCTAATTCAGTAAGACTGGGATGGAGCTTTAGAGTCTGCATTTCTAACAACTTTCCAAGTGCTGCTAATGCTGCTGGTTCATGTATTACCTTTCATAGGGCAAGGTCTGAACTATAATGAATACAAGAAGGTAACAGCAAACTTGATGCCTCTTCCTATCACAAACCTATCTCTCTTTATGATAGTGAGCTTTAGAAAAAAAACGAAATTAGACTAGGGGTGTTACCTCACACTCAGATATAGTGGACAGTGAGATGCCCTTAATATCATTGCCAGTAGCAACGAGGTTCAAACTCTCAGTCTGTGTGGGTGTATGGAGGCACTGATTCTCAAAAGATGTCAAATTAGTGCATTCATGAGAACCTAACAGGAGATTTTTGTCTTTCATCATCTATCTGGCTTAATACCAGAACTGGAAGAGTTCTAGAATGATCATGAAGTTCTAGAACAATGCTATATGTGTCTTGTGTCACTTTATTAAATACCCTGTGATACATAAGTGAGGATGTTCAAAGGAGATGATTGTACATAGAGAAGTCAGGGTATCGCCAAAGCAAAGCTGGCTGACTGATCCCTACAGAGGGCGTCCACCTGAGTGAATTCACAGACTAAGATATAGCCTTCAGTTTTGAAGGCTCAGAAGCCTCATATATCAGCTACTAAAAGGTGTCAAGACGCTCAGAGGGAAGTCTGATATTAACCTAGCTCATTGAAAATAACATATAAAATAAGAACATTGGATTATTTCACAATGAAAAGCATAGTTGTCAAGAATACTAACCCCTGTAGCCCTTTCTCTTCCTTTAGAGAAGTTTATATGGGAAGGCAAATTATAATTACAAAGTTGCTGGGTGAGTATGGAATCACAAGAAAAGAAGTTTGTTAAATGTTCCAATATTTATGCATCATCTCCAGAATACAACACTTGCCACAGGGTACTTTTTCGCTTTATCAGGCTTTAGACAGGCCATTGTCTGTCTCCATTTTCTAGATTCCTGTGGCTGACTGATCCACATTTTAATTGCATCTTTAACTACATTAGTACATTTAGTCAGTACATAAAGTGTTCTGTATCTTTTATATATGTATCTATCTACATTTTATTTCTCTAGTCTCTCAGAAGGCATTTTAATATCCATTTTTTTGAAAGACATCTCATCTGCTTCCTTTTATTAGCTACAATAGTTTTAATGATTAGACTATTAGCATTAAGGAAATCTCACTCTCTCCACATTTTAGTCTAAACAATTTTAAAATGTTTTTATTTTTATCAAATTATTATAAAATGTAACATAGATTTAAAGGTCAGTAATGCAAGGAGATCCAACCAGTCCATTCTGAAGGAGATCAGCCCTGGGATTTTTTGGAAGGAATGATGCTAAAGCTGAAAGTCCAGTACTTTGATGGCCTCATGAGAAGAGTTGACTCATTGGAAAAGACTCTGATGCTGGGAGGGAGTGGGGGCAGGAGGAGAGGGGACGACAGAGGATGAGATGGCTGGATGGCATCACTGACTCGATGGACATGAATCTGAGTGAACTCCGGGAGTTGGTGATGGACAGGGAGGCCTGGCATGGTGCGATTCATGGGGTTGCAAAGAGTCGGACACGACTGAGCAACTGAGCTGAACTGAACTGAATGCTAGAATGATTATAGCAAAAAATGGTAGAACACTGCCCTTCTTCTCCCAAATGCCCTAGCTTCTCCCAGCTAGTTTCCCTGTAACTAGCTACCCAGAGACAGCCATTTTCAGCTTTTAAACATTATTTCTACTGGCACTTACTTCCATCCATGTTTCTAAATAATATATTTTTGCTTATATTTCTTGAGTTTTCTAACTTAGACATTATTTACTAACTTCCTTCTATGAAAGATGAGGATTTGACAATCTTATACCTACACTCATACATTTTCTTCTCCTCTTTCTAAACTCAGTTTAATTATGTTTCATGAAGTCAAAAATTAGTGTTTACTTTATTAGTATTATATAAATATCATCAACTGCTAAGCCATCAGATATACTAAGAGAGCATTTCCTTATATAATTTCTTGGCTTTTCTGAATGTAATGATTGTCTTTCACTTCTCCAAATTAGCTCTTCAGAAAACAAAATTAGAACAATTATAGATCTACAGAAAAGTTCTAAAATTAGTACAAGGGGTCTTCTAAGCTGTATCTCATTTCTCTTATTAAAATCTTACTTTAGTATGATATACTATTATTACAATTGTTGTTATAATATATGAACCAATATTGATGGGTTAACTAAAGTTAATAACATTCAGATTTCCCTATTTTTTCCCTACTCTCCTTTTTCTGTTCCAGGATACCATACTTCTTTGCAATTATGTTTCCTTAGGTTCCTCTTGGACCTATATCTGACAGTTTTTCAGACTTCCCTGTTTTTGATGACCCTGATAGTTTTTTATAAAATTAATTTATTTATTTTAATTGGAGGTTAATTACTTTAGAATATTATAGTGGCTTTTGCCATACATTGACATGAATCAGTCATGGGTGTACATGTGTCCCCCATCCTGAACTCCCCTCCCAGCTCCCTTCCCACCTGCTACCTCAGGGTTGTCCCAAGGCACCGGCTTTGAGTGCCCTATTTCATGCTAAGGAGTACTGCTCAAATATTTTGTAGAATGTCTCTGAACTGGGATTTGCTTGATAGTCTTCTCATGGTTAGATCAGGGTGATATGATTCTGGGAGAAAGATCAAAATGGTAAACTGACATAATCATCTTTTGAATATGCTTGCTATATCTTGTTGTTGTTGTATTATTGTTTTCCCTTGTTGGTACCCTAACTAACGCTAGTACTTACTATGTACCAGGCACTGAAGATACAACAGTAAACAGAATGATTAAAATTCCCATTTTCTGGAAATTACATTCTAACCAGTTTCAAAATGCCCTATAGTTAGGGCTGCATAAATTACAGCCTTGCCTGTCTGAAATTTATATGCTTGTCTTGTCATTAGTCACAATTAAGAAAGTGCACACATGTGCCCGTGAGTATATTTTTGTGTAAACCCTTATAATTAAGACCCCGGGAAACCCTAAGGGTAGGAACTGTCAGACTTCTTTAAATCTCAAATGCATTGCTGTTGTTTATTAAAAAAAAATTTATTGAGAGCCCAAATGCTCAATATATGTAAGTTGTCTGTTACTGTGTTCTAGGCATGCTCCAAGTTGATAAGTGGATGATGGGTAGGGAAAAGGAGGGTACAAAGGTGAGAAATAAACTCATAAACAATCATTACACAATGTAAAAAGGCTGTAATAGAGGTGTGAGAAGTGCTATAAGTATAAGAGGAGAGAATGACTTAATTCATTTGGGAAATTGGGAAAGTCTTCTTGGAGGTAATGTTTGATCTGAGCTTAGATGGGTGGGTAATACTCTGCCAGAAAGAGGAAAAGGGAAGAATGTATAGGAAGAGGACAGGAGTTGAAAGGTATTGTAATAAAATGTGAAATAGTTTGCTTTCCAATGTAGACTACCACACTGGGGATGGTGGTAAGTAATGAGCATGGAAAAGGAATGCAGAGTCCAGATTTTGAAGGAAAATTGCATATAAAGAATTTGGAATTTATTCTACTAAGTAATGGGAAACTTCTTTTAAAAAGGAGTAAATCAGATTTACATTTTAGAAAGAAAATTTGGGGAGTAGGGAATATGGAAAAAGATTAAAAACACATTAGACATAGACTTTTATTGCAACAATGTAAGAGAGAAAAAGAGTCGGACACGACTGAATGACTGAACAACAAAGAGAGTAATAATGAAGGCCTAAACCAAAACGATGGCGATGGGAATGGAGCCATGAGGGGAAGTGAATTTCACTGATATCTAGAACATAGAATCAAAAAGCTCCAATGTGAGAGAACAAGATGGTGGAGTAGGTGGATGTGGAGTACGTTTCTCTCCACAGATACATCAGGAATACACCTTCAGACACAAAAGTGCATGCAGAACACCAGCTGAGTGGACAGGAGTACCTGACCAGAGGAAAAGAATATACACAACCACCCATCCGCAGCTTAACAGTAGAGGGGCTGGCCTCTACTGAGGCACTGAGCCACAGAGTAGGACCCCACCCAGGGTGCCCCTTTAAGTGCCTGATGCGCTGATCTATAGAGTTAGGACCCCAGCCAGGGGGCCCCTCTATGTGTCTGACGCACTGAACAACAGAGAAGGACCCCAGCCAAGAGAGCCCTGTAAGTGCCTGAACAGAACTTAGAGAAACTGTAGAGAAAGACTGGCCAAAGAGACCTTCTGATTGCCAGCTACAAGAGGCTCAAAAAAGGACTCTGATAGGGCCGTAACTCCTGCAGTGGGTCTGTGTCCCTGCACACTTGGCGCCACCAGGGTCCCCACAAGCCAAGCAGCTGTACCACCTTCACGCTCAACTCTCATTGGGGCAGAGCTGCCACAGGCAAAGAAAGTCTTGTGTCTATGAACGCAGGGTCACTTCAGTCAGGTCCAACTCTTTGCAACCCTGTAGGCTATGGCCTCGGAGAAGGCAATGGCACCCCACTCCAGTACTCTTGCCTAGAAAATCCCATGGACGGAGGAGCCTGGTAGGCTGCAGTCCATGAGGTCACCAAGAGTCAGACACAGACTGAGTAACTTCACTTTCACTTTTCACTTTCATACATTGGAGAAGGAAATGGCAACCCACTCCAGTGTTCTTGCTTGGAGAATCCCAGGGATGGGGGAGCCTGGTGGGCTGCCGTCTATGGGGTCCCACAGAGTCGGACATGACTGAAGTGACAGCAGTAGCAGACTGTGGCCTGCCAGGCTTCTCTGTCAAGGAGGGGGGTTCTCCAGACAGGAATACTGGAACATATTGGCCAATACTGATGGCCATACCCTTCTCAGTTCAGTTCAGTCACTCAGTCGTGTCCGACTCTTTGTGACCCCATGAACCACAGCACGCTGGGCCTCCCTGTCCATCACCAGCTCCCGGAGTCCACCCAAACTCATGTCCATTGAGTTGGTGATACCATCCAACTATCTCATCCTCTGTCATCCCCTCTAGAGCACTATATTTCCTGCTGCCCTAGACGCCAACCCCTCTGAGTACCTGGTGCTGTCAGAACCCCTGAGACCCATGCAGCTGCACCACCTCCACATCTGGCCCTCACAGGGCAAAGCCAAATCCTCCAGGGCAGCCTCAGGAGCAAACCCTAGTGGACGACCCACATGCAGAGGTAAAAATAAAACCACAATTGAAATGCAGGGGCACCGTGGCTAAGGAAGAAGACCCCAAACCTTCCCACCAACTGTATAAGCTGCAGATTAAATCCACACAATCAACTAGGCAGACTCTGTGTCTATGGAATATATAAAAGGCCACTGAGAGCTCCCACAAAAGAAAAACACACTAGTTCTGATAGCTGTGGACATTATAGGCAAGAACACAGAGGCATAGGACTAGATTAGAATCTGAGCTGTCCGACCGCAGGTCCAGAGATCAGCACAGTGTTGGAGGGCATCCTAGGGAGATAAGGTGGACTCCCAGTGAGGGAAAGGACTCTGACAGCAGTGACATTTAATAGAAAAACATTTAATATTCTTATTTTTTTGACTTGTTTGGATTTTTTCTTTTTTCCTTCCCCCGCCCCCCTGTTGTAGTTGTCGATTTTATTGGCACTAAGAAGTCCAATTAAGCTTTTGAGCTTTTTTTTTTTCTTCTCAGTCACATTTTTATTGTTGTTATAAACCTGTCCTCTACTTTGGGCTTTTGAGGTTCTGTGGAATTTTCCTTTTTTTCCTCTCTTGTTTTCATAATTTAATTTAAAATTTTAAACCTATTATATTTTTTCTACATTTATTCCTTTGTTTGCCTTTTGTACCGTTCTTCCTCCCTTGCAGTTAATCTTTAATGTATATAAATCTTCATCATCTACCTCTATTTACCCGTGCATATCTATTCTTTCTTTCTTTTCTTTCTTTCCTCTCAACATATTTGTTAGTTTTGTTTTCGTTGCTTTGTTCCTCATTTGGCACCTTGCTTTAGTTTTGTTTTCCAGTTTATACTTTAGTTAGCTTTGTTCTTAACTGATTTCCTTTGTTCACCAGATCAATCTACTGTACTTTACATTTGTTGGACTGTTTTGACTTTGCTCATGAGTGTATATGTGTATGTTCCATTATTTTAGTTATTATTTGCCTGATTTTGTTAACTGCCATTTGTCTGGGGTTCATCTTTGGTTTCTTGATTTTGGATATTTGTTTTAATCTCACTTAATGCCATAACAAACCACTTGTGGAGTGTTCGTTCCTGTCTAGAGATCAAGCCCTAAGCCTTTGGAATGGGAGCACTGACTCCAAGACCCTAGACTACCAGAGAACTAACCCTAGGGAGTATCAAATAGTGAGAACTTATACTAAAGAAACCACTTGAATACAAGATCTGGCATCACCCAGTGCACCCGGTGCAGGACGCCTCACCTAAACAACAAACAAAACAAAAACACAAACCCAACCATCAGCAGACAGAATTACTACCTCACTCAGCCTTGCCCATCAGAGGAAAAACAAACAAAAACTCAACATGAACCTCACCCTATACAAAGCTTACACCAACCACTGGACCAACCTTAGGAGGGCAGACCAAAAGGAAGAAACAATTCAACCTTCTTCAAGGAAAGAATTCAACTCTCCTTGAAGCCTGGGAAAAGGAGACCTCAAACACAAGAAGTTTTAAAAAAAAAAGAAAGAAAGAAAAGGCAGAGAAATACTACACAAATGAAAGAGCAAACTAGGAAAACATAAGTCCAAATAAATGAAGAGGAAATAGGCAAACTAGAAAAAGAATTCAGAATAATGATAGTAAAAATTATCAAAAAGCTTGAAAATAAAATGGAGAAAATGCAAGAATCAATTAACAAAGGCTAGAAGAATTAAAGAATAAACATACAGAGACAAACAACACAATTTCCAAAATTAAAAATACTCTAGAAGGAATCAATAGCAGAATATCTAAAGCAGAAGAACGAATCAGTGAGCTGGAAGATAAAATGGTGGAAATAAATTCTCAAGAGCCAAATAAAGTAAAAAGAATAAAAAGAACTGAGGACTAGTCTGAGACCTCTGGGACAATATCGAAAGCACCAACATTCAAATTATAGGGGTCCCAGAAGAAGAAGAGAAAAAGAAAGGGTATGAGAACATTTTTGAAGAGATTATAGATGATAATTAAATTATAATTATCATCTATAATAAAATTATAGATTTTAAAATTTTTAATTATTTTAATTATAATTAAATTAGAATTATAATCTATAATAAATTATAGATAAAATTTTATAGAAAAATTTTGAAAAGATTATAGATAATTAAATTATAATTATAACCTATAATTAAATTATAGATTTTTAAAATTAAAATTATTTTAATTATAATTAAATTATAATCTATAATAAAATTATAGATAAAATTTCCCCAACATGGAAAAGGAAAGAGTCAATCAAGTCCAAGAGGCACAAAGAGTCTCATACAGGATAAACCCAAGGAGAAACATGCCAAGACACATTCTAATCAAACTAAAAAAGACTAAACACAAAGAAAGAATATTAAAAGCAGCAAGGGAGAAGCAACAAGTAACATATGAGGGAAACCCCATACACTTAACAGCTGACCATTCAGCAGAAACTGCACATCAGAAGGGAATGGCAGGATATATTTAAAGAACTGAAAGGGAAAAATCTACAACCCAGCAAGGCTCTCATTCAAAACTGATGAAGAAATAAAAAGCTTTTGAGACAAGAAAAATTAACAGAATTCAATATCACCAAACCAGCTTTACAACAAATGTTAAAGGGACTTATATAGTCAAGAAATACAAGAGAAGAAAAAAGATCTACAAAATCAACCCCAAACAATTAAGAAAATGGCTATGCTGCTGCTGCTAAGTCACTTCAGTTGTGTCTGACTCTGTGTGACCCCATAGACGGCAGCACACCAGGCTCCCTTGTCCCTGGGATTCTCCAGGCAAGAACACTGGAGTGGGTTGCCATTTCCTTCTCCAATGCAGGAAAGTGAAAAGTGAAAGTGAAGTCACTCAGTCCTGTCCTACTTTTAGTGACCCCATGGACTGCAGCCTACGGGGCTCCTCCGTCCATAGGATTTTCCAGGCAAGAGTACTGGAGTGGGGTGCCATTGCCTTAAGAAAATGGCTATAGGAACATATATATCAGTAGTTACTTTAAATGTAAATGGATTAAAACCAAAAGACACAGACTGGCTGAATGGACACAAAAACAAGACCCATATATATGCTGTCTACAAGAAACCCAATTCAGACCTAAAGACACATAGACAGAAAGTGAGAGTATTAGGGCTTGATCTCTAGTAAACTATATTCCATGCAACAGGAAGCCAAAGAAAGCTGGAGTAGCAATCCTCATAAGGAAGGACACCACATAATGATCAATGAATCAATCCAAGAGAAAGACATAGCAATTGTAAATATCTTTGCAGCCAACATAGGAGCAACTCAATACATAAGACAAACACTAACAGACAAAAGGAGAAATTGACAATAACACAATAATAGTAGGAGATTTTAACACCCCACTCACACCAATGGAGAGGTCATCAAAACAGAAAATTAATAAGGAAAGACAAGTACTAAATGATACATTAGATGAAATGGATCTCATTGATATCTTCAGGACATTCCATCCAAATGCAGAAGAATACACCTTCTTCTCAAGTGCACATGGAACATTCTCCAGGATAGACCACACCTTGGGTCACAAATCAAACTTCAGTAAGTTAAAAAAAACTGAAATCATATCAAGCATCTTCTCTAACCACAACGCTATGAGACTAGGTATCAATCACAAGAAAAAAACTGTAAGAAATACAAACACATGGAGATTAGACAACATATTTTTAAATAACCAGCAGGTTACTGAAGAAATCAAGAGGGAAATAAAAAAATTTCTAGAAACAAATGACAAGGAAAACATGACAACTCAAAACCTATGGGATGCAGCAAAAGTAGTTCTAAGAGGGAAGGTTATAGTAATACAATCCTACCTCAAGAAACAAGAAAAACATTGAATAGGCAACCTAACTTTACACCTAAAACAACTGGAAAAAAGAACAAACACCCCCCCAAAAAAAAATTAGTAGAAGGAAAGAAATCATAAAGATCTGAGCAGAAATAAATGAAAAAGAAATGAAAGAAATAATAGTAAAGATTAATAAAACTAAAAGCTGGTTCTTTAAGAAGACAAACAAAATTGACAAACATTTAGCCAGACTCATCAAGAAAAAAAGAGGAATCAAATCAACAAAACTAGAAATGAAAAAGGAGAGGTTACAACAGACAATGGAGAAATACAAAGGATTATAACAGACTATTATGAACAACTATATGCCAATAAAATGGATATCCTGGAAGAAATAGATTCTTAGAAAAGTTCAATCTTCCAAGACTGAACCAGGAAGAAATAGAAATTATCAACAACCCAGTTATAAGCACTGAAATTGAAGCTGTGATCAAAAATTTTCCATAAAACAAAAGCCCAGGATAGGATGGTTTCACAGGAGAATTCTATCAAACATTTAGAGAAGAGCTAATGCCTAGCCTTCTAAAGCTCTTTCCAAAAATTGCAGAGGAAAGAACACTTCCAAACTCATTCTATGAGGCCATCATCACCCTGATACCAAAACCAGACAAGGACAGGACACAAAAAAGAAAACTGTAGGCCAATATCACTGATGAACATAGATGCAAAAATCCTCAACAAAATTTTAGCAAACAGAATTCAGCAACACATCAAAAAGCTCATACACCATGATCAAGTTGGGCTTATTCCAGGAATGCAAGGATTCTTCAATACACATAAATTAATCAATGTGATATACCATATTAACAAGTTGAAAGATAAAGCTATATGATAATCTCAATAGATGCAGAAAAAGCCTTAGACAAAATTCAGCATCCATTTATGATTAAAACTCTTCAAAAAATGAGCATAGAAGGAACCTACCTCAATATAGTAAAGGCCATATATGATAAGCCTACAGCAAACATTATTCTCAATGGTGAACAACTGAAAGCATTCCCCCTACAATCAGGAACAAGACAAGGGTGTCCACTTTCACCACTATTATTCAACATAGTTCTGGAAGTCCTAGCTATAGCAATCAGAGAAGAAAAAGAAATAAAAGAATCCAGATCAGAAAAGAAGTAAAGTGCTCACTGTTTGCAAATGACATGATACTATACATAGAAAACCCTAAAGATAGTATTGGAAAATTACTAAGGCTAATCAGTGAATTTAGCAAAGTTGCAGGATACAAAATCAACACACAGAAATCACTTGCATTTCTATACACTAACAATGAAAAACCAGAAAGAGAAATTAAGGAATCAATCCCATTCACCATTGCAACAAAAAGAATATCTAGGAATAAACTTACCTAAGGAGACAAAAGAACTGTACATAGAAGTCAAAGACAACATAAACAAATGGAGAGATATTCCATGTTCCTGGGTAGGAAGAAACAATATTGTGAAAATGACTATTCTACCAAACACAATCTACAGATTCAATCTGATCCCTGTCAAATTCCCAATGGCATTTTTCAAAGAACTAGAACAAAAAAATTCACAATTCAAATGGAAACACAAAAGACTCCAAATAGCCAAAGCAATCTTGAGGAAGTAGAATGGAGCTAGAGGAATCAAACTTCCTGACTTCAGATTATACTACAAAGCTATAGTCATCAAGACAGCATGGTACTAGCACAAAAACAGAAATATAGACCAATAGAACAAGATAGAAAGCCCAGAAATAAACCCATGCACCTATGGGTATCTTATTTTTGACAAAGGAGGCAAGAATATACAATGGGGCAAAGGCAACCTCTTCAGTAAATGGTGCTGGGAAAACTGGACAGTGACATGTAAAAGAATAAAATTAGAACACTTCCTAATGCTATACACAAAGATAAACTCAAAATGGTTTAAAGACCTAAATGCAAGACCAGAAACTATAAAACTTTTAGAAGAAAACATAGATCACTCGATGACATAAAAAGCAAAGCAAGATCCTCTATGACCCACCTCCTAGAGGAATGGCAATAAAAACAAAAGCAAACAAGTGGGACCTGATTAAACTTAAAAGCTTTTGCACAGCAAAGGAAACTATAAGCAAGGTGAAAAGACAACCCTCAGAATGGGAGAAAATAATAGCAAATGAAACAGCTGACAAAGGATTAATTTCCAAAATATACAAGCAACCCATACAACTCAATACCAGAAAAACAAAATACCCAATAAAACAGTGGGGAAAAGACCTGAACAGACATTTCTTCAAAGAAGATATACAGATGGCTTACAAACATATGAAAAGATGCTTAAAATTGCTCACTATTAGATAAATGCAAGTCAAAACTACAAGGAGATATCACCTTACACCAGTCAGAATAGCCATCATCAAAAGTCTACACACCATAAATGCTGGAGAGGATGTGGAGAAAAGGGAACGCTCTTGCACTGTTGGTGAAAGAAAAGAAAGTGAAAATGCAGTTGCTCAGTAGTGTCCGACTCTTTGCAACCCCATGGACTGTAGCCCACCGGGCTCCTCCATCCATGGGATTCTCCAGGCAAGAGTATTGGAGTGGGTTGCCATTTCCTTCTCCAGGGGATCTTCCCGACCCAGGGATCAAACCTGGGTCTCCCGCATTGGAGGCAGACGCTTTACCGTCTGAGCCACCAGGGAAGTCCGGGAATGTAAATTTATACAGCCACTGTGGAAGAAAGATGGTATGGAGATTCCTTTAAAAACTAGGAATAAAACCACCATATGACTCAGCAATCCCACTCCTAGGCATGTACCTGAGGAAACCAAAATTGAAAAAAACACATGTATCCCACTGTTCATTGCAGCACTATTTACAATAGCTAGAACATGGAAGCAACCTAGATGTCCATTGACAGATGAATGGATAAAGAAGTTGTGGTACACATACACAATGGAATATTACTCAGTCATACAAAGGAACACATTTGAGTCAGTTCTGATGAGGTGGATGAACCTAGAACCTATTATACAGTGTGAAGTGAGTCAGAAAGAGAAAGATAAATGTCGTATTCTAATGCATATATATGGACTCTAGAAAAATGGTACTGAAGAATTTATTTATAGGGCAGCAATGGAGAAACAGACATAGAGAATAGACTTATGCTCATGTGGAGAGGGGAGGAGAGGGTGAGATGTATGGAAAGAGTTAACATGGAAACTTACATTACCATATGTAAAATAGATGGCCACGGGAATTTGCTGTATGGCTCAGGAAACTCAAACAGGGGCTCTGAATCAAACTAGAGGGGTGGGATGGGGCGGGAGATGGGAGGGAGGTTCAAAAGGGAGGGGATATATGTATATCTATGGCTGATTCATGTTGAGGTTTGACAGAAAACAGCAAAATTCTGTAAAGCAATTATCCTTCAATAAAAAATAAAAATTTTAAAAAGTTCCAATGTGGATATGGGATGAAGATGGAAATAGAGGAGTCCGAGATGATGCTACATAGATGTAAGACCAGTCACTAATTTGGTAAAACAGAGAAAGAGAAATTGAAATCTATCTTGCCCAAAGAGAAGCCAACAAGAAGCAAACTGAAAAAGTTTAGGGATTGGAGATATCAGGTGTATCAGAAGCTGAGAGGTAAGCCAAAAACAGGTGAGCAGGCAGATAGTTCTAAGGTATAATGAGTGTTAGACCCACAGATCCTCTTTGTCTTCCTGGGTTAGTCAACAAATATCCCTTCTCCACTCTAGCAATATTCTCTTGAACCGACCTAGAAAGACCGTGAGGTCAGGGATAATGAGGTCAGGTAGAGGGCCTGGATGAGCCACAAAAAGGATTGAGTCTCTCAAATCCTGAGACACCCCCTTCCCACTCAGCTCCTGGGATGTTGGTACCCAGTCAGATTCCCCAAGCAGAAGCCTCTGACCAACCTTTCCTGTTATGGGAATGCACAGTGGGCAACAAGCCTCACTTATGCAAAGTAAACTTACAATCATGAGGGTCTTTCAGTCCCTCATTCTTAAATATGAATGGACGCTCAAGAATCACCAGAAAAGTGAAGAAACTCTGTTAACAAGAAAGCCAGAGATAGATGCAGACAGAAGTATCTTGGAGTAAACAGAGAGAGAGTTTAGGGAGCTGAAGAAAACATTTTTTAAAATCTGTTCCCTTGGATAAAAGAAGACATTTTATTCATGAAAACATTCAAAGAACAATAAATAACTCTGGTAAGTTTGACATATGATATAATCAAAGATTTAAAGGAATTTCCTGGAAGGTAACACAAGAAGTCAGAGATGAAGAATAGGAGAGAAGAGAAACAGGCTAGCCAGTGTGTGTCACCACCAACCTTTCCCTGCTATGGTCCCCATCCGGGCCCCCAGGGCAGACTTTGTCAGTTACAGTTCTTTTTCCTACCAGAAAGAGCCCTCGACTACTCTACACAGAACTCCAGGTAGTGATTACCAGGAAATTGTCATGACCTGGTATGGAACCTATTTGCAAAACTGTATGTGCTGTGTGTGTGTTCAGTCGCTTCAGTTGTGTCCGACTCTTTGCAACCATATAGAATGTAGCCCGCCAGGCTCCTCTGTCCATGGGATTCTCCAGGCAAGACTACTGGAGGGGGTTGCCATGCCCTCCTTCAGAGGATCTTTCCAACCCAGGGATCAAACCTACTTCTCCTGCATCTCCTGCATTGCAGGTGGATTCTTTACCACTGAGCTCCTGGGTGAGATGTTTGCCAAACTGGCTCTGGTCAAATAAGGATACAAGTAGACTTAGTAGATACTTTCTAGTTTGAAGAAGGTCCCTAACCATCAGCTAGGGATACAGAAGTTGGGTCAGCTCCAGGGAGAAGTGATTGCCAAACACTAGACTAAGCAGATTTTTTTCCTGAGCCCCAGACAGCTAGGCCAGGGTTCAAGTTAGGATACTGATCCTAAGGGAGGAAATAATGCAAATCAGCAATCAAAATAAAAATTCTACAGACTATCAAAACAATGAGAGTTGAGGAAAAGACATAGTAGGTATATACAGTATGTTTTCAAAGCAAGATTTGTTTCAGGCTCATCTACTGGTAGAAATGGTATTTTCCATATACTATTAGGCATGATCAGAGAAGGCAATGGCACCTCACTCCAGTACTCTTGCCTGGAAAATCCCATGGACGGAGGAGCCTGGTGGGCTGCAGTCCATGGGGTCACTACAAGTCGGACACGACTGAGCGACTTCACTTTCACTTTTCACTTTCATGCATTGGAGAAGGAAATGGCAACCCACTCAAGTGTTGTTGCCTGGAGAATCCCAGGGACAGGGGAGCCTGGTGGGCTGTTGTCTATGGGGTCGCACAGAGTCGGACACGACTGAAGCGACTTAGCATTAGCAGCATTAGGCATGATATGGGTTGACTGAAATTTGGTATGACTAAACTCACAAAGTTAGAAGACCTTAAGTACCTGCAGCTAAGTAGGGAAAGATAGGGAAAGGAGTAACAAACTGCTTTCTTTTTCTTCTCCCATCCTTTAAAAATTTTTTTCTAAATTAAGCCAAAAGCTTTTGCCATGAACAATTAAAACAAGTACATTGGTTTATAAGAACTACCATTTTACTGTGTATCAACTACATTTTATGCTTTAGATAAGCTCACATTAATCTGCATAACAACTCTATAAGGTAGATATACATATACTTAATTTACAATGAGGAAATGGGAATTTAGAGTAATAATAAAGCAAATAAATAGCAGCGTTAGGAGTTTGATCCAAACTTATTTGGTTTTAAAGCCTGTACTATTTTTGATGTTTCAGCTGCCTATGCTACCTTGTCAGGACTATGATTTCAACCAACCTCAAGTCTTGGAATCCTCAAGGTCATCATAAATGGTGAAAACAAGCAAGCTTAATGTGATAAGGCCATAAGAGAATGATTATTAGTAGATTACCAAATATTAGCATGGTTAAGAATAACCAGAATATTTTATTTATCCTTAATTTTTTTCATGTCAGTCATTATACTTTCCATACTCAAAGTACTTCCTAAGAGTGAGAAATCATCTCACTTATGGTTTCTGATGACAGAGCAGTCTGTACTTTGATATTCTTTTCTTTCACGTTTTTCCCTCCCCAGGTGTGTAGCCCAGGGCTGAGCATCTGTTGCCAGCCCTCACACTAGCCTGTGTCCTCCCACACAGCCTGGCATGAAAAAAAAAACAAAAACAAATTGAGTCAATTGCCTCAGATTTTTTTCACTCAAATTTTGGAATTGGCAAGATTTAGAAATGCCAGAGATCAAGTTACCAACATCTGCTGAATCATAGAAAAAGCAAGAGAATTCCAGAAAAACATCTCCTTCTGGTTCACTGAATACGCTAAAGCCTTTGATTGTGTTCAGTTCAGTTCAGTTGCCCAGTCATGTCCGACTCTTTGTGACCCCCATGACTCACAGCATGCCAGGCCTCCCTGTCCATCACCAACTCCCAGAGTCCACCCAAACCCATGTCCATTGAGTCGGTGATGCCATCCAACCATCTCATCCTCTGTTGTCCCCTTCTCCTCCTGCCCTCAATCTTTCCCAGCATGAGGGTCTTTTCCAGTGAGTCAGCTCTTCACATCAGGTGGCCAAAGTATTGGAGTTTGACTCTGTGGATCACAACAAACTGAGGAAAATTCTTCAAGAGATGGGAATAGCAGACCACCTTACCTGCCTCCTGAGAAATCTGTATGCAGGTCAAGAAGCAACAATTAGAACCAGATATGGAACAACAGACTGGTTCCAAATTGGGAAAGGAGTACATCAAGGCTGTATATTGTCACCCTGCTTATTTAATTTATATGCAGAGTACATCTTGAGAAATGCTGAACTGGATGAAGCACAAGCTGGAATCAAGATTGCCGGGAGAAATATCAATAACTTCAGATATGCAGATAACACCACCCTATGGCAGAAAGCAAAGAGGAACTAAAGAGCCTCTTGATGAAAGTGAAAGAGGAAAGTGAAAACCTGGCTTACAACACAACGTTCAAAAAACTAAGATCATGATATCTGGTCCTATCACTTCATGGCAAATAGATGGGGAAACAATGGAAACAGTGACAGACTTTATTTTCTGGGGCTCCAAAATCACTGCAGATGGTGACTGTAGCCATGAAATTGAAAGACACTTTCTCCTTGGGAGAAAAGCCATGACAAATATAGATAGCATTTTAAAAAGCCAAGACAACACTTTGCCGACAAAGGTCCATATAGTCAAAGCTATGGTTTTTCCAGTAGTCATGTATGGATGTGAGAGTTGGACCAAAAGGAAGCCAAGCACTGAAGAATTAATACTTTTGAACTCTGGTGTTGGAGAAGACTCTTGAGAGTCCCTTGGACTGCAAGGAGATCAAACTAATCAATCCTAAAGGAAATCAGTCCAGAATATTCATTGGAAGGACTGATGCTGAAGCTCCAATACTTTGGCCACCTGATGGGAAGAACTGACTCATTTGAAAAGACCCTCATGCTGGGAAAGATTAAAGCCTGGAGAAGAGGACCACAGAGAATGAGATGATTGGATGTATCACTGACTTGATGGACATGAATTTGAGTAAGCTCCAGGAGATGGTGATAGACAGGGAAGCTTGGTGTGCCGCAGTCCAAGGGGTCGCAAAGAGTTGGACACGACTGAGTGACTGAACTGAACTGATAGAGAATGTGGACTTTCCAGGTGGCACCGGTGGTAAAGAACCTGCCTGCCAATGCAAGAGACAAAGGAGATGTGGGTTCAATCCCTGGATTGGGAAGATACCCTAGAGTAGGAAATGGCAACCCACTCCAATATTTCTGCCTGGAGAATCCCATGGACAGAGGAGTCTGGCGGGCTATAGTCCATATGGTTTCAGAGTCGGACATGACTGATACGACTTTGCACACAGAGAATGTCAAGTAACAGGTGATTCAGATGGTAAGGAATCTGCTCAAAATGCAGGAGACTCGGGTTCAGTCCTTGTGTAGGGAAAATCTTCTGGAGAAAGGAATGGCAACCCACTCCAGTATTCTTGCCTGGAGAAATCCATGGGCAGAAGAGCCTGGTGAGCTATAGTCCATGGAATCACAAAGAGTCAGACATGACTGAACGACTGAAAAAAATGAAAATGTCAGTAGAAGTAGAGCCATGATAGAACACGGTGACCTGAAGCAGAAGCTGTGAGATAAAAAAGAAAATAACAGAGAAACAAGTATGTAACTCACGCTCCTAATTAAAAAAACAGATGACATGTGTGGATAAGGATAAGTTGAGAGTTTATCTACCAAGGAACCAATAACAAATGTGTGGGCAGGGTGTGGGGAAGCCACAGTGATAGCAGAGGAACCCAGTCTTAGTAGCAAGGGAGCTGTTACCACCCCTAGACCTGAAGAGGCAAAGGAAAGAAGCAGGTGGAAGGGGAGAGTTGTTTAGAGTGAGTCATCTTGAGAGGAGCGGTGATTTGTAATTGAGAGATACAGTCTGCCTAAAGTGACCTTGCACAGAGGGAGCCAGGAGAATAAATACACTGACGTCATTCTGTTGGTATAATCTGTACGGGCCAGATTTACTGGAAAAGAGAACACTGGAGAAGGTGAAGAGTGGATCCAGAGGAGGCAAACAGAAGATATTTTAGGTACAGAAGGATTAAAAGCAAATAAAGCAAATGAGTAGAAGGAAGAAAATAGAGTAGATATGAAGAGAGAAAAAAGGGCTATAAAAGAGAAAGAAGAGAAAGAGAGAGAGCAGACTGCCCACAACAAAGACTGAAAGGACATCCAATTCCTAGAGTTGCTTCACTTCCTAATGACTTTCCAGTTTTGAAATCCAGTTCCAATTTTAGTCTAAGTGTAGCTTTACAATAGCCTTTCTTTCTTTAAAAGTCTATGAGTAATTCCCCATTTCTTGCAACTCCAAAGCTTAATACTGGATACAAGGAGACAAGTTTATTCACCTTAGAAATTCTACAAAGATATTGGAGACAGGTAGGCCACCTGCTAAGAAAGAATTCTAACACTCTCCTTAGCTTCCTGTAAAATGTCCAGATTTTAAAATAAAGCTGTCAGTGTTGTAAAAACCACTTATCACAACAGTCAAATTATTAAACCTACCTAATTAAATGAACTCTCTTGAATTATACAAATATAGACTGCTCTTTGAAAGAATCACAGATCCTTCTACAGAAAATTAAAACAATGTTTCTTTAATAGCCTCCCCTATCTTTATTGATTTATTGATATATTAATACTAACTTGCTCATATTTAAAGTGTACAGTTTGACTAGTTTTGATACATGTATTCATCAGAAATGTTAAAATAACATTTCCATCTACTCCCAGAATTTCTTTGTACCTCCTTGTAATCCTGCCCTCCCTCTACTCATATCCCCAAGCAACCACTAATCACTTTCTGTTACTAAAGATTAGTTTGCATTTTCTACAATTAATACATAAATGGATCAAACTGTATATATTCTTTTTTCCTGCTTGTTTTTCACTCTGCATAATTATTCTGAGATTCAACAATGTTGTGCAAATCAATGGGTTTTTCTTTTTCAGAAAAGCGTTTTTCAGAAAGCTAAATCGTTTTCCTTGTATGGCTATATGTCAATTTGCCCATTCATGTATTTTTTTTTAATTGAGATATACTTGACATACAATATTATATTAGTTCTAGGTGTACAACATAATGATTTGATATTTGTACATATTGTGAAATTGTTACCATACTAAGTTTAGTTAACATCCATTACCATACACAGTTACAGAATTTTTTTCTTGTAATGAGGTCTTTAAGATTTACTGTTAGCAACTTTCAACTATATAATATAGTATTATTAACTATAGTCACAGTGCTGTATATTACATCCCCATGACTTACTTTATAACTGGAAATTTGTAACTTTTGACTCCTTTCACCCATTTCTTCCCCATACCCACTACTTCTGGCATCCTCCAATATTCTCTGTATGGATGAAGTTATATGGTATTTGTCTTTCTCTGCCTGACTTTCACTTCCCTCAAGGCCCAAGTTGTCTGACTTTCAAATCTCAAGACCCATGTTGTTGAAAATGGCAAGATTTCACTTTTCTATGACTGAAAAATATATATGCTGTATTTTCTTTATCTATCCATCTACTGATGAACATTTAGGTTGTTTCCATATCTTAGGTATTGTAAATAATGTTGCAATGAACATGGGGTTGCAAACATCTTTTCAAATTAATGCTTTTACTTTCTTAATCAGAACTGGAATTGCTGGACTGTATGATCGTTCTACTTTTAACTGTTTGGGGAGACTCCATACTGTTTTCCATAGTAGTTTCACCAATTTATATTACTATAAATGCACAGGTTTTCTTCTTTCTCCGTATCCTGGCCAAAACTTATTATTCTTTTTAATAAGTCATTCTAACAAGTATGAGATGATACTTCACTGTGGTTTTAATTTGAATTCTCATAATGATTAGTGATGGGCATCTTTTAATGTGTCTGTTGACCATTTATATGTCTTCTTTGGAAAAAAAAAAGTCTGTTCAGACCTTCTACCATTTTTTTAATTAGATTTTTTTTTTTTTTTTACTACTGAGCTGTATGAGTTATTTATGTATTTTGGATATTAACCCCTTAGATAAATGATTTGCAAATATTTTCTCCCATTCAATATATTGCCTTTGCATTTAGTTGATAGCTTCCTTTGCTGTGCAGAAGTTTTTTAGTTTGATAGAGTCAGCTTTTACTTTTACTTTTGTTACCTTTGCTTTTCATGTCAAATCTATAAAAGCCATCATCTAGACTAATGTCAAGGGGCTTATCTCCTATTTCCTTCTAGTATTTTTATGGTTTTGGATCTTATATTCAAGCCTCTAATCTATTTTGAATTAATTTTTGTGGTATAAGCTAGTGGTCTAGTTTTATTCTTTGTGTGTGGCTGTCCAGTTTTCCCAGCACCATTTATTGAAGAGGCAATCCTTTCCCTATTGTATATTCTTGGCTCCTCTGTCATAAATTAATTGATCACATATGTGCTTATTTCTGGTTTATTTCTGGGCTCTCTATTCTTTGTGTCTGTTTTAATGCTAATATATACTGACCTTTGTGTCTGTTTTAATGCTAATATCATACTGTTTTGATTACTACAGCTTTGTAAGATAGTTTAAACCAGTCAATCTGAAAGGAACTCAACCCTGAATATTCATTAAAAGGACTGATGCTGAAGCTGAAGCTCCAATACTTTGGCCACCTGATGTGAAGAGCTGAATCACTGGACATGAAAAGAGCACGTTAGACATGACTAAGTGACTGAAGAATAACAACAACAGTATAGTTTGAAATCAGGAAGCATGATGCCTTCAGCTTTGTTTTTCTTTCTCAAGATAGTTTTGGCTATTCAGGGTGTTTCATCCTTGTCCATTCATGCATGGTGAACAACTGACTTATTTTCAGTTTTGACTATTACACAACTGTCAATTTTCAGGTAGGATTAGGAATAATATTTTTCTGGAAGACCCAGGGATGAAGAAGTTAGAAGAAATTGCTTCAGTAAACAGAAATCGAAAGCACTGGACCTGAAGTCAGAAGATTTGGGACAGTTATTTACTGGGTGTGGGTCTTCAAACCAATAACTTTAAACTTGTTGAGCTTTGATTTCCTCATTTGTAAAAGATTAATAATATCTGCCTTGTAGTGTTTTGTGAGGATTAAATAAAATAATTCATATATTTAACCTTTCTTTAAAATACTAACTTTGGTCACTATGAAAGGAGAGGGAAGAACATTGAGAAGTTAGAGCATACCTTCTTTACTTTTCTAGGACCCCTGTATTGAAGACCAAAAGACACTATCAAATATGACTGAGCAAAACAATAAAATGTTAACCAATGTCTCTTTCTCTTTGTCCTTCCCTCTCCCTCCCTTTCTTTTCCTCTTCCCTTCTTCCTCCTCTTAGCTGTTTGTTATTGTTGAAGGAATCTCTTTATTTTTGAGGATAAGATTAATTTCTTTTCCTCTGCTTTCATATTACTTAATACATGATTCTTATATTAGACTCTCCATCAATGTCTATTGAGGTAATAATAAGTACTTACACAGTGTTTTATAGATGATAATGCATTTTCAGATACAGTACCTCATTCTGATCCTCAAAATTCATCAGGGAAGTAGGATGGCAGATAATATTATATCCTCACTATCAGAGGAGGAAACTAAAGCTCAGAGAGGTTAAAAACTAACTGAAGTAAGAATCTAGCTCTATTTCAAATGCCAATTCACAGTGTCTTTCCCCATGGCACACTGCCAACCAACATTCTTGACAGAATTCAGGTGGATACTTTAGTCTCTAGTTAATACTAATAAATAAAATCCTTGCAGGATAAAAAACAACTTTATTTTTAGAAAGCTAACGGTGGCATTTTGATGCTTGCACAGCAAAATATGCTTTTACAGGAGAACAAATGAGAACCGAAAATTTCAGGATATAGTATTAGGGCTGTAACTGTTTACAGAATTTGAGATAGATATAACCATTATTCTCCTTCATCCTAAATACAATTCTGAGAAAAATAAGAATCTATACTATAAAGTACTCCATGACAGTTAAAAGTAATTTCTTTCTAGAGTATTGTTTCTGACTTAACCAGTATATAAACATTGCCTGAGGATCACTTCCCTTTTTCTTTTCTCTTTTTATCTAATCTTACTTGGAATAGTTTTTTTACTTTTTGCAAAGATATAATCATTGATAGCACATAGTACATCTATTTTGCATCTTTGTGTAGAAATTTTAGGGTTTTCATTTTCTTTGGGGCTAGTCTTCCCCTAACTTTCTCTCATCCCCTCTTTTTTTTTCTGTAGATAAAAGAAGTGGTTGGGGAACCTTCTTAGATAACCACTTGTATTTCTGTTGCTTCATCTTAAATTAGATGTTATCTCATAGAGTCTAAATCGGTACTTTTTATGGTTATCACATGACAAAGAGCTTAGCAAATGCACCCTAATGTGGGATAAACTGGACTGTGTACTATTCATAATTAAAGCTGTTGATGTTCTTATTTTGAAAATTTAATTAGAACTATTTATTTATTAAGAGGGATTTGTGTGTGTGTGCTTAGTCCCTCAGTCATGTCCGACTAGCTGAATTACAATAATTCTAACTCCTTCTCTAAGAAAAGTGAATTGTTGAGGAGATATAAAAATCATGATAAATTTTAAAAATTCATTTTCTTATAAATAATATTTCATATTTCATAAAGTCTGAGTTTTTTCAAAATATAGAAATTCTATAAACCTATTTTTTAAATTAGTTTGATACTAAATGCTCCATTAGTTAAAGGATGCTAATAGTTTTCAACTCCATAGAATTATTGGCTACATTTTAAATGCACTAGATAAAGCACCTGTCTTGCTCTAGACATTGATAACAATCCCACAATACATTAGTCTGGTGAAATTAAGAAGTTTTCAAACTAAAATTAAGAGATTAAGACCTAATTTAGAGTTATGAAGTCAACCACTAGAAAAAAGAAACAACAAAAAGTAAAAAAGAAAAATAAAGAAAAGTGAGAAATAAAATAAAAATAAAGAAAAGTAAGAAGTAATTTAAGTGTTAAATTTTTTATTTTTTATAAATCAGCAATTAATATATACTATTGAAAGTTGATAAATCAAGAAATAGAAATAACTTTATTTAAAAATATTTTGTACCTTACACTACTGTTTAAAAAATTTAAGTCACGTGCAAATATCACTTTTATAATTAAAAAATTAAAACACACCAAAGTACTATTTTTTTAATCTGACTTAACTAGAGCAAGTATTTTGTGTTCCAATTTCCCACCCCTAAATTAATTCAGGAGACAGGAAGGCAGCTTCCTAAGGGATGTGGCTGTACTTTAATTGCTACTCAGAATAAAGCCTTATCTAGGCTATGGAGTTGTGTTCATTACTCCTCATTGAGAGACTAAACCAGACTCTACCTACCTAGGGCATAATGATGGTAAGCCAGAGGGGAAAAAGAGGTGATTTGCTAGACAACAGTCAAGAAGTAGTCCCTTGGAAGAGAAATAATTAATGTGCTTGTGGAGAAATAGGACAAGCAAGGGTTGGATTCACAATCAGTATATAGATAGTGTTACTAACTAAATGCTTTAGCTTAGAAAGTAAGTTTTGAAGAGGCTGGAACACTAGCAAATTAGTTTGTGCATAGTAAGCACTAGTAATTTTCTACTAGATTGAGAGAGAAATGTATAATGAAATATAATATACTAATACTGGGCCCATCCCCATGAATTCAAAGATTGAGAAGCCAACCTAGGGGGGAAAAAAAGCATTGGAAGAGAGCCACACCATTTATTGGATTGGGAGGAGGACCCTCTATTATGTAAGGTGTGCAGAGTTTCCAATGTGTGTTATTTCTTTTATTTTTATGAAATTCTCTTCTGATACATTCTGACTGATATCCTGGCTGTCCAGTAAATAAATTTCCTGAGCATTTAGATGGAAGCTCAAGCCTAGTGAGGTATGATACACCCATAAAATGTATCATAGTTCCATGACTACCTGTGACCCATGAATCAGTACTGTAACATCTTGTTGGTGTATGTTATGACATGCATTTATAGAAGGTGCATTCTTGAAAATATGTCATTAAAATTTAGTACAATTAATTGCCTGTAAAGGAAGCTTCAGTTCAGTTCAGTTCAGTTGCTCAGTCGTGTCTGACTCTTTGTGACCCCATGTATCGCAGCACTCCAGGCCTCCCTGTCCATCACCAACTCACGGAGTTCACTCAGACTCACGTCCATCGAGTCCATCCATCCAGCCATCTCATCCTCGGTCGTCCCCTTCTCCTCCTGCCCCCAATCCCTCCCAGCATCACAGTCTTTTCCAATGAGTCAACTCTTCGCATGAGGTGGCCAAAGTACTGAAGTTTCAGCTTTAGCATCATTCCCTCCAAAGAAATCCCAGGGCTGATCTCCTTCAGAATGGACTGGTTGGATCTCCTTGCAGTCCAGGGGACTCTCAAGAGTCTTCTCCAACACCACAGTTCAAAAGCATCAATTCTTCAGTACTCAGCTTTCTTCACAGTCCAACTCTCACATCCATACATGACCACTGGAAAAACCATAGCCTTGACTAGACGGACCTTAGTCGGCAACGTAATGTCTCTGCTTTTGAATATGCTATCTAGGTTGGTCATAACTTTTCTTCCAAGGAGAAAGCATCTTTTAATTTCATGGCTGCAGTCACCATCTTCAGTGATTTTGGAGCCCCAAAAAATAAAGTTTGACT
Source organism: Oryx dammah (assembly GCF_014754425.2). Lineage (NCBI taxonomy): Eukaryota > Metazoa > Chordata > Mammalia > Artiodactyla > Bovidae > Oryx > Oryx dammah. The sequence continues at coordinate 31,160,877 of NW_024070190.1, forward strand.
TACTATGTGGAAAAATAGGTTAGTTGAGTTCGTCGTTATTAAATAACTCTTACATTTATGAACAAAGAGGTTGAGGTGAGGTAGGGATGCCCTAATGGTTAATTGCCTCTGTTTGGGTTCCTCCGAGCATACCAAAGAAGATTCAAATGTAAGGAGTTTATTTAGGAGAGTAAGGCAATGGGGAAGTAAGATAGGAGAATGAAGACAGTCAATAAGAGGTGAATTATCAAGGCAGTTATTGAGATATTAGGTTGGTGCAAACATAATTACGGTTTTGGATAATGAATTTTAAATCATAACTAGGCTCAAACACATCTTTAATAATCATAATAGGAACTATTACAAGCAACACATTTTTGCCAATGAGAAATGTTTGTTTATTCTTGTACTTCGGGATTCGCCAACTCTAGGAAAGCGTTTGCAGTATCCTGCTGGTTGTGGAAGTGTCTTCCCTGCAAAAAGTTGTCAAGATGCTTGAAGAAGTGGTAATCAGTTAATGAGAGGTCAGGTGAATATGGTGGATGACACAAAACTTCGTAGCCCAATTCACTGGTTGTGAGATGTACAGTCGGGCACTATCATGGAGAAGAATTGGGCCCTTTCTGTTGACCAGTGTCGGCTCAGGCATTGCAGTTTTCCATGAATCTCATAGATTTGCTGAACATCCTTCTCAGATGAAATGGTTTCATTGGGATTCAGAAAGCTATAGTGGATCAGATGGGCAGCAGACCACCAAACAGTGACCCTGACCTTTTTTGGGGTGCAAGTTTGGCTTTGGGAAGTGCTTTGGGGCTTCTTCAAGGTCTAACCATTGAACTGGTCATCGCTGGTTGTTGTCTAAAATCTACTTTTCATCCACATCACAATCTGATTGAAAAATGGCTTGTTGTTGTGTAGAATAAGAGAAGATGACACTTCAAAATGACATTTCTTTTGATTTGTGGTCATCTCACAAGGCATCCCCTTATTGAGCTTTTTTCACTTTTTCAATTTGCTTCAAATGCCCAACAACAATAGAATGGTCAATGTTGAGTTCTTCAGCAACTTCTTGTGTAGCTGTAAGAGGATCAGCTTTGATGATGGCTCTCAATTGGTTGTTGTCAACTTCCAATGGCCAGCCACTGTGCTCCTCACCTTCAAGGCTCCCATCTCCTTTGCAAAACTTCTTGAACCATCACTGCACTGTACATGCGTTAGCAGTTCCTGGGCCAAATGCATTATTGATGTTGCAAGTTGTCTCCACTGCTTTACGACCCATTTTGAACTCAAATTTTAAAATTACTCAAATTTCCTTTGTGTCTAACATCATTTCTCTAGTCTAAAATAAATATAAAATTAACAGCAAGAAATGTCATTAGAAAAAAAACATAAAGCAAAAAATCAGCATTAAAATGCTATATAACATAACCATGTTTAATTAGAAAGTATTTTAATATCAAACAGCAAACTTCAACAATGCAAAAACCGCAATTACAGTTGCACCAACCTAGTATAACCAGGGCACCAAAAGAAAATAAGACTAAATTTCCTATCAGCTTTTAAATGGGGCTATAGCTTTAGTTTTTAAAAACCAATGTTTTATATCTTGTGTATCCAAGTTTGTAGAGTAAGATTCACACCCATTTAGTTCACCATCTAGAGTCAATATTGGTTGCTATCATTTAGCTTAGAAAGAAATTAGGTTTTGAAGAGGCTGGAAGCTTAGTATAGTATTTTGGACCGAGTGAGCATTTAGTAATATTGATTTGAGAAAGGAATACATAATAACACATAATGATTCTAATACTAGGCCCATCCCCATGAATCCAAAGTCATTTGAATTGAGAAGCCATCCTGGAAAAAAAAGATAGGTGGAGAACTCCATTCCATAAGAATTATTCTAGACACTTTATGATTCTGGATCATATTTCAGAGTCATCTGGTTAAGGATATCAATCAAATTTAGGGCAAAATATTTGACTATGTGTCCTTTCATTTTTACTTCAGCCATTTCTTCCAACTTTCTACATTACGAAATATAGCAAACATACACAAAATAGTGTAACTAACACCTATATGTTCACCAGGCAGATTTCACTTTGTTTGCTTCAGTTTTTTTCTTAAATCATCAAAAAGCTCTAGATAAGTTAAAACCCAGCCTTTTCATCTCTTTCTCTTTTTTCTCAAGATAATGACCATCTTCAAGGTGGTATGTATTCTTTCCATGTTTGTTTTTATACTTCTGCCTTATGTGTGTCCATTAATAACATAGTGTTATGTGTTTTTAAACTTTAAACAATACTGGCATAATATTTCATCTTACCTTTTGAAATTTAATTTTTTACACATATTTTAGAGATTTATTATGTTGTTATATTTATGTGGCATAGATTTCTATAGAATGAATAAATCATACTGATTGTATTCTTCTATTGGTGGATACTAGATTTTTTCAAATCTTGCTATTGTAAAAAATGCTGCAATACTCGGGCTCAGTTTTTTATAGGGTATCTGCACAGAAATGGTTTATCTTTTCATGTGGTTTATAATAACTTTTGCAATATGCAAGTTTTAACTTAAAAGTTAATCTAATTGGGTCTTTAATTAGGATTTATTTTGTGTATACTGTAAAGTAGGGATCTAATTTTATACTTTTCCACTTTGAAAAACATGAAAAGTTTCCACTTTTTCATATTAAATTGAAATATTTCAGATGTTTATCTCTCAGATAAAAACTCCAAAAAACCCACAATGTCATTATCACACCTAACAAATCAAAAGTAATTTCTCAATATTATATTCCCTCATCCATGTCCAAATTTCGCCAAATACCTTTTCACAGTTGATTTCATCAAAACAGGATTCAAAATCAACATATTGCATTTGGTTGACACATCTCTTAAGTCTTTAGTCTATTACAGTTTCTTCTCTTCCATTTTTTTTATACCACTTATTTATGAAACAAGGTCTTTTGTAAAAATCCCCCATTTTGGATTTGGTTTATTGCATCCTTGTGGTACTATTTAATATAGTCATTTATCCACCACATTTCCAATAAACTAGTAATTTGATCTAGATGCTTGATTAGATTCCAGATCTGATCCTTTTGTCAGGAATACTTTGTAGGTGGTTCTTTGTACTTCCTATCTCCTTACATCAGGAGGAACATAATATCTGCTTGTCTAATTGTTTATATTACCATACTTTATTTTTAGAAAAATTTTAGATTTACAGAAAAACTGAGCAAATAGTAGAGTTCCTGTACTTACCTTATCTCCATTCCCACAGCTTTCCCATTACTAACATCTTGTGCTAGTATGGTACATTTGTTACAATTAATCAACTAATATTGATACCTTATTATTAACTAAATTTCATAGTATCTCCCAGGTACTGAAGCCCCTCCATGTCCCTGTTTCTTGTTTGTCAACAAAGGTTTTAGTCTCCTAGGCCTTCCCTGAGTTTCAAAGAGAAGACTCAGTTACTAGAGAAAGGATGAAGGAAAAGCAGTTAAGAAAGATGGCTTCAGCAAGAAAACAGAGTCCTAGCTCTTCCTCAAGAAATACACGTAACAATCTATGCATATCTTTGAGCTGTTCTGCAGGAACTAAGACTTCCACGCAGGTGGAGGGTGATGACTGCATGCTGACCACAAGCACATAGACCCCACACTGGCTGGAAACAGAGGGATGATGATTAAGGTTCCCAGAACATCACCCGGTTACCTCACACCAACCGATCAGAAGGTCCATGAACTGCAATCCTTACCTCAAATGTTGCTTTTAAAAACTTTTCTCTGAAAGCCATTTGGGAGTTTAGGTCTATTGCACATTAGCAGCTCCTTCTTCTTGCTTGGCACCCTGCAAATAACCCTGTATTTTCCTTCACCACAACCTGATGTCAGTAAGTTGACTTTGCTGCATGGTAGGCCAGTAGATCCAAGTTTGTTCAGTAACTGAAATTTCATAGTTTTCACCGAATGCCCTTTCTCTGTTCTAGGATCCCAACCTGATACCAAGGCTGTCTTAATTTATTTTTTCAAGAACTTTTAAAACATTTAATTTATTTGGCTGTGCTGGGTCTCAACTGCAGCATGTGTGATCTAGCTCCTTGACCAGGGATTGAACCCACGATTCCTGCACTGGGAACACAGACTCATAGCCACTATACTGCCAGGGAAGTTTCTGTCTTACTTTTAATGATGTTTAATTTTGACTAGTAGACAAGTGTTTTCAGGTAGATGGATCCATCATAAAGTTCTCCACTCAACCTTCCTTTTAGTGGTTTTAGCATCTATTGGTTATCATTGCCTAGGTTCATTATTTCATTAGCAGTTGCATAATTTAAAATTCTTTAACTTTTTTCTGTAAGTATTAGCTAGAATTCTCCTATAAAGAAGAAGTTCCCCTTCTCAGGTATTTGGTTACTTCTGAAATACTGAACAATTTATCTTGTATAATCTATAATGCAAGTTTACAATAATATCTTGCATAATTCTAAATGTTAATGATTCTAATATACCCATGTGATATGTGTGAGAAATTCCAATTACTTTTAACTTTTAATTTACTTGCACAAAAGTCCAAAGAAAATGTTTTATACTGCTAGTCAAAATCTGTGGCTTTCATCTTCCTCTAATTTCTGCCATTTATGAAGACTGCCCAAAAACATGCTGAAAGGATAATAGTTATGTTGCACAAAATGAAAACAATTATATTTGTTTTGAGCCAAAAAATTCCGGAACTTAATAGGTATTAAAATTAGTCCTCACAGATGTTTTAAAACTTAGTTATAATAAATACTATTCCTAATTAATTTTCATGATGTAGTGACAAATTCCGTAATAGATTATAGCTGAGGAACTGAAACCCAGAGAATTAAAGAAAGTGACCTAAGGGAATTCAATAATTTAAATACACAGGCCTATTAAAGAGAATCAATAATAAAAATATAAAAGAATATAACAACTCTAAATACAAAGGTGTGGCATGTCATTTGTTTCACTTCTATCAAATATAATCTATCTGTGTAGAGAAATTTTCTAATAGTAAAATATGTTACATAATATTAGAGCCATTGAAAAAAGTACCTAATAATGAGCCAAAAAGTATTTCCAATAAAACAGTGGCCTCTTCACATGCTCCATGATTATCTACTTTATTTTGTTCACAAATATCAATACCACAATTGTTTAGAAATTAAGAGGACATGATTCAAATTTTTAAAGTCATGTAAGACAAGGTCCTTGGCTAGTTAATTAAAGGAACTTTTCACATTTTCCACCTCATGAACATATTACTAGAAAATATGTTCCTAAAACTAAGACAGATACTCAGTTGAATACAATACACTCACCCGATTAATGATAATGACCTGAGGAGGTAATAGCTGAGGGCACAAGAAACTTAGAATGGATAGTTAAGGAGCAAAATGACAGCCTGAGACTAACTGAAGTTTGGGGAGACTGTAGCTTAGTCCTACTAATATTCCACTTCTATGTTTCCCCATGGGAAAAGCCGCCCATAGGAACCATGGCAAATCTATTTCCCAAACATACACAAAGAAATGGATTTGTGCAGAAGAAGAGGTAGACTGTGGTAGTCATGAAAGTGCCCACTCAGATTTCCTTTAAGAGATACTGCTGCAGGGAGCATAGCTGATTGACCATTGATACATTTTTTACTCTAATGCTTTTGAGTCAGGCCATGCTTCCCTTAGGCTGTGCTGTGTGTGCTTAGTCGCTCAGTTGTGTCCAACCATTTGTGACCCCATGGACTGTAGCCCACCAGGCTTCTCTGTCCATGGGGATTCTCCAGGCAAGGATACTGGAGTGGGTTGGCATTTCCTTCTCCAGGGGATCTTCCCAACCCAGGGATCAAACCCAGGTCTCCCACATTGCAGACAGATTCTTTACCATCTGAGCCACCAGGGAAACCTTTAGGCTATTCCCAGTCAATGGCAGCAAGATGTAAGAACATTCCACTCCATTCCTCCACAAAGCAGGATTCCTTTAACTGGCAACTTCAGCTCAGGGATTCCCCACTGGCCTGGGTGAGATTTTCTCAGAATTGCTCTATGGTTTGAGGTTCTTTCCATATACAATCCTTCCTTCTCTCTCTCCTGTCACAGGTGCTAGACCTGCCTCATTCTCCCTATATGCCCCTTCTCCTTTCCCCTTTGTTTGTCATGAGCATTCTCTCCAATAAATCCCTTACACATCAGATCTCATCTTGGTGTCCGCTTCTTCAAGGATTCAAATTGATACACTTTACCTAAGAATTTAGCCTCCTGGGTTAACCTTACAACTGTTTATAGCAAGTACAAACAATTTCTTGGAAAACTATATAGATCAATAGATGACTTAAGATTAGAATAAGTACTTTAACTTAATGCAAATTTACATGTAAACCATTGAATGTTTTTTAAGGTCTTAATTAGCAATCTCCTGGATTTGACCTCAGAAGGTCTATCCACTATTTAAGTGCTATTCTCTAGTTTTGGGATGGTGTGATTATGTACAACAGAATTCTTCTCAATTCTGAATTCAAAATTCTGCTCTTTCATTTGTTCTTAGCTCTTATGCTGCTGCTGCTAAGTCTCTTCAGTCGTGTGAGATATCAAGTGCCTGTGTTTCTACATGCCGTTGAGTAAGGCATACCAGCAGAAGTAAAAATAAAAGGTAAACAAAGAAAAGGATCAACCATACTTCCTGGTTTATTCATATTTTTTCCACCTACCACCACTAATACCATAGCTTTGGTGTGCTTTTTCATAGTGCAAAGCAAACAAAACTGTAAACAGCAAATGCTGGGCATCCTCAAAGCCAACTGATACTGGACCGAATTCACCTACCTAGTGTCTCAAATACCATTCTATACCACACTGGGCAAGAAGTAGAGTCATTGAGTGTATTTGTCTCGATTTCCTAAAAGAATAAATAAAGTCAAAGTCACTTGGCTTGGGAAAAAAATCATATGCTATTCACCAAGAAAAATGAAAGGAAGTTTGATTTGGGAAAAAAGAAACAGTATCATATTTTGTTGGCTTACTTCTAAGCCCCTCACCTTGGAATATATCCAGCACTTAATAAAAAAACTTTATACCAAATTATTGATAGTCAATGTCAAACATCAAAATGATATTAAAATTTTGAAATATCAAAAATGATACTTATTATAGCAAAATAGCTCCCTTTACTCCAAAGTGAATATGAATCATGACTCCAGGTTGATAGAGAAGTAGATCTGACAAAAAATATAAATACCAGATCATCATTATTTTAAATGTTTTAAGAGATAAAAATTAGGAACTCCCCAGAATATGCTGCTTGAGGTATGAGTGCAAGTGTTTATTTTCGATTATCTAGTGAATGTACTTAAGCACAAATACTTGTGAAGGACATCTATTCATTCAGTAAATACTTACCAATTTCCCACAACGTGCTAGATACTGTTCTAGGTTTTAGGATATCTGGAGAGCCTTAAAAGTGGTGATCACTCCCTGTTTGACACAAGAGACAACCTTAGCTCAGCTATCTTTAGAAAGTGATAGCCCACTGATTTTAGGATTTCATGTATTATTAAATCTTGGATTCTGTTGTTTCTTTCATTTGCTTTTCTGTACTATCATGTAAATTATGTCTAGTAAATAGCAATCTAGACACCAATCTACTGAGTGTTTTTTGAAAAGAGATACTACATCTGAAGAAATTCTAGAGAGAACAGGGAAGCCAGACAAGAGGAAATTATCAAAGAAGCAAATCAAGGTCCTAGAACTAAAGGACACAAGTCCCCTGATATAGCACTTAATGAGTGGCAAGTAGATTAAATATGAAAAATACCCACAACATGATACATTATGCTGTGGGGAAAAAAAGAGAAGACTTATGAACTTTCAGACAGAAAACATGTATAAAAGACCAAGAATTAAAATTTCAGTGTACTTCTTGAGACCAACACTGGAAGCTGGAAGAGAGTGGTGAAATGTCTCAAAACTTCTCAAGAAAAATTGTTCCTAATCTAGAGTTCTATACCTGGTCTTACTACAGCCAGATGAAAGACAATTTCTGACATATTTCTCAGAAACTTTGCATTCTTTCTTAGAAAGCTATCATCAGAAAGAAAGAATAAACTAAGCAAGAGGAAATGTTCATGAAAAAGAGGGAGAAAAACAAGAAAGACAACAAAGATACTGGTACCAGGAGATTTACCATAGGAGAGAGGTGAAGGGGGTTCTCAAATTGATAATGAAGGCAAGTTCATGAATGACAGATATACAGGTGGCAAACAAAACAAAAGGCTGAGACAGGGGGATCCAAGATGCACAAAAATAGCTTTTCTGATGAGTTGAAACATACAAAGGAAAAAGATACTAATTTACAATAAATATTTATTGAATATTCACTTTAAACCACAAACACTATTCTCATGGCGCTTTCATTCTAGCACAGACAGTAAGATAATAAACATAATATTCTTCTATATTAAAAGGCAGTGCTGTGCTTAGTCACTCAGTCATGTCTGACTCTTTGCGACCTCATGGACTGTAGCCTGCCAGGCTCCTCTGTCCATGGGGATCCTCCAGGCAAGAATATTGGAGTGGGTTGCCATTCCCTCCTCCAGGAAATCTTCCCAACCCAGGGATTGAACCCAGGTTTCCCGCATTGCATGCAGATTCTTTACCATTTGAGCCCACCAAGAAGCCCAATTAGAAGGCAGTAAATGTTATTTTTAAAAGAAAATGTAAAGCAGGGTAAGGAAGATTAAAATTGTTCTAGTTGGGGAGTGGTGTAGGGTGTGTATAACAATTTAAAATAGGATTCTGAGGATAAAGGTCACTTTGAAGTGATACTTCAGGTAAGACCCAAGAATTCAGTCTTGAAAAGGACTGGAACAGGGAATTTGTCATGTAGCTGTCTGGTGGAAGAACTCTGTAGGCAGAGGGAACTTCTAGTGAGGGCGGAGAAGCAGGAGAGGGAGAGATGCCAGAGCAGCAGTAGGAAATGAAGTCAGAGAGGTACAAGAAGGGAGATGTGTCTTGCACGGCCCTGCTCATCACTGTAATAACTGTTTTCTCCCTGAGAGAAATGGAGATCCATTGAGGAAGTGAAATGATTGGCTTACATTTTAAAAGGATCAAGTCTGGCTTCCATGGTGACTCAGACAGTAAAGAATCCGCCTGCAATGTTAAATGTTAATCTTTAACATTAAGAGTTCCTACAAATTACTTTTAAAAAATTAGCCCAGAAGGATAATGTGCCAGGGACAGAAATACACACTTCAAAGAAAAAAAAAAAGACAAAAAGAAGTTTGACTTCCTTCAAAAAAAAAAAAAGATAGGAAAATTAAAACTATACCAAGACATCACTGGGCTCCCCAAGTGGTGCTAGTGGTAAAGAACTCACCTGCCAAGGAGGAGACATAAAGAGACATGTGTTCAATCTCTGGGTCAGTAAGATCCCTGGAGGAGGGCAACCCATTCCAGTATTCTTGCCTGGAGAATCCCATGGACAGAGGAGCCTGGTGGGCTACAGTTCATGGGATTGCAAAGAGTTGGACACGACTGAAGTGATTTAGCAAACAGGCAAGCAAGACATCACATTTCACCTAATCAGATTGGCAAAGATTCAGAAGCTTGATAAAATTCTGAGTTGGGGAGGATATGAGTAAACAGACATTCTCATAAGTTGCGAGGTGGGAATATAAATTGGTATGGCAATTTGACAAAATCCACCAAAGTCACATACCCTTTGGGGTTGAACATGGAGATGGGACACCTAGATACCTCCTTTCAAGGAAGGTTTTATTGCACCAGCTTCTGCAAGATCTGTCAGTAGGCAATCTTCAACTGTCAGCCCCTGAAAGTTTTGCCTTGCTGCAAAGAATTGCCCCACCAAAAGTCGATGCCTTCCTGGGACAGCCCACAACCAATGACTAACGGAGAAGGCAGTATAAAGGCCTTTTTCACTTATTGTGTAAGGGCTTCCTGGGTGCCCAGTGGTGAAGAATCTGCCTGCCAATGTCGGAGACGTGGGTTTGATCCCTGGGTCAGGAAGATCCCCTTGACAAGGAAATAGCAACCCAATACAAAATTCTTGCCTGGAAAATCCCATGGGGTCACAAAGAGTTAGACACGATTGAGCAACTAAAACACCCAACTAAGGCATCCAATGTGGGCCAATTCTGATAGGTCATCTCAGGTCCATGGCTTTCCTATGGAGTTGGCTGCGGCTTCATGCAGCATCTTCAAAGTTTAGCTTCTTTTGCTCAATCCCACTTCTTCCTTCTCCCTTGCACAGCTGTTAACCCAAGGGCACTCCCTAAAAACACCCTGAACTCTAAATTTCTGTCCCAGAATCTGCTTCTTAGAAGACCTAATCTGTGAAAAATTTGACTCACAGCTCCACTTTTAGGAATCTATCTATACCATAGATTACCCATATATTGGCAAAATGATGTATATTCAAGCTTATTCATAGCAGATTATTTTTAAGAACAAGAATTAGAAACAGTCTGACTAAACAACCAGGTGACTAATGAAATAAAGCCATGTCTATACAATGTAATATGACATGTTGCTGCTGCTGCTGCTGCTAAGTCGCTTCAGTCGTGTCCGACTCTGTGCGACCCCATAAACAGCAGCCCACCAGGCTCCTCCATCCCTGGGATTCTCCAGGCAAGAGTACTGGAGTGGGTTGCCATTTCCTTCTCCAATGCATGAAAGTGAAAAGTGAAAATGAAGTCGCTCAGTTGTGTCTGACCCTCAGCGACCCCATGGACTGCAGCCTACTAGGCTCCTCCATCCATGGGCTTTTCCAGGCAAGAGTACTGGAGTGGGTTGCCATTGCCTTCTATATAAAATTAAGGAGACCCTTTATATAATGATATAAGAAGATCTTCTGTGTGTTTGTGTATACGTGTGTGTGCATGTATCTGTACATGAATGAAGGATGTATAAAAACCCATGTCATTTGTTGCCCATGAGTAGATCTGGGTATCTCAGGGACAGGTAGAAGGGAGATTATTCATGTTGTATACCATTGTACTTTCTGATTTTTAAGCCATGTGAATGTGTTACATAATGATTAGAAGCAATTTTTGCTAGTTGAATTATTTGATTGTTATACTACTTGTAAAAAAACTATACATGCATAGCTTTGATAAACTAACAATTAAATTAAAAAAAAATTTTGTAGCCCTGATGTTTAGCATATGGAATCCTAATACCCTGACTAGGGATTGAACCTGCACCCTCTGAAGAGGAAGTGTGGAGTCTTAACCACTAGACTGCCAGGGAAGGCCCTAAAAATTAAGGTTAAAAAAGATTTATGTGTTAAATATGAAATAAAAGAACTGTGCAAAATGATTACGATTTCCTAAAACATTGTATACCATACAGATAGATACATTGACAGAAGCAAAGAAAAAAGTCTAGAAGATATAAAATCATAAAAGTCATTATCTTTGTGGGTAACATTAGAGAGAACCCACTGTGTATTGAGAATCCACTTCTCAATTCAAACAATTGAATTGTGAACACTTTCAAATTGAGAACAATTCAAGCAGTTGAGAAGTGTATGGCATGCATTTTATCTCATACACTTTTCAACTGTTTGAATTTAAGGGCATGCATACACTTGTAATTAGAAAGTAATGTTTAAGAATTATGAGACAAATTAAAATTAGAAAAAAGGAAAAGACCCTCCAACTTGACAGTTATTTAGAGGAATCTTGATGATGCTTATAGGAAGTAGAAAAATTAATTTTCTAAAATAATTTTAGGAAGACTGGAATGTATGCTAATTTCCCCACCTTGTTTAACCTTAATCCATCTAAACAGCTGTCTCAGTTAGTTAATTTCTTACAATATCTAGAATCAAATTTTAGTTGCAAATATAAAAAGTTCCTGCAACTGGGATTAGGAATTGTTTGAGAGGGGCTGGGATGTGGCCTTGCCAGATGTATCTAGGTCTGAACTTCCGGGGACCCCCTGACTTGCTCTTAACATTAGAGACTGTTGTGTTGTTTAGTTGCTAAACACGGGGTCGCAAAGAGTCGGACACGACTGAGCAACTGAACTGAACTAAACTTAGTCACTAAGGTGTGTCCAGTTCTGCAACCCCATAGACAGTAGCCCGCCAGGCTCCTCCTATTCATGGGATTTCCCAGGCAAGAATACTGGAGTGGGTTCTCACTGCCTTCTCCAGGGGATCTTACCGACCCAGGGATTGAACCCACATTTCCTGCACTGCCAGGCGAATTCTTTACCACTAAGCCACCAGGGAAGCCCAGTGTTAGAAATTATCTAGTCCTTAAAGGTACTCGTTGAGAAATTATATTGTACTGAGCTTGGGGAAAGCAAAGGTCATGCTGTTCAATCTATTTTTCTGTATTCCCTGTCTTAAAATGGAATGATACAGAGATTACCATGGCTCTCCATAAAGATGCCATGAAATTCATGAAGAGGTTCATATTTTTAAAGAAATTTTTCTCTTTTTGGCTTTTACTCATCTGTATCAACCATTATGCTGTCACCTTAAATTTATACAATGATGTATGTCAATTATATCTCAATAAAATTAGGGGGGGGAATTCTTATAGTAACTCATGTGAGAGATAAAAGTGGCCTGAACAAGCTCAGTCAGTTGGGGTGGAGAAGAAGGTGCATTTTTTGATAAGCATTTAGATTTTAAATTATCTTCTAGATAAGTGCTCATTTGCCCAAAGATATAATGAAGATGACTTGAGTGAACAGATAGATAATGGTACTATCGACTGAAATATCAAATGAGAGAACAGGAGGAGGTATTTGAAATAAGAGGATGAACTTTGTTTTGGATATATTGAATTTGGTTGGCTGAGGCCAGCCATGGGGCCATTGTTTGAAGTGGACGAAGTCTCTCATGTGTGACAGAATGAACAGGTCTGGGGTTGGAAGGTCACTGGAGGCTCAAATCTAAACTTTGGTGGTTGAGTGATCCTGAACATAACCTCTGTCACTGCATTTACTATGGCATTGTGAAAGTCCCCTTGACTACATTTGTCTCTTTCCCTAGTATTTGTGCTGTCAAATACTGTCATTTAACAACATGTGGCTATTTAATTCTTGAAATGTGGCCAAATCCAAATTGAGATGTGTGGGGAAGGGAGGAGGGATAAATTAGGGGTTTGGGATTAACATACACACACTACTATATACAAAATAGATAAACAAGAAGAATCAACTATATAGCACAGGAAGCTATACTCAATATTTTGTAATAACCTATAATGGATAAAAATCTGAAAAAAGAATATCCATGTGTATGGATGGATATGTATAACTGAATCACTTTGCTGTACACCTGAAACTAAAACAACATTGTAAATCAACTATACTTCAACTTTTAAAAAAATCCATGGGGAATTCCCTAGCAATCTATTGGTGAGAACCTGGCACTTTTAGTGCCGTGGCCCGGGGTTCAATCTTTGGTCAGGGAACTAAGATTCCCACAAGCCAAGCAGTGAGACCAAAAAAAAAAAAAAGTCCAAATTGAGATGTGCTGTAAATATAAAACTCACATTGATTTTGAAGATATGTTATCAAACATAAAAACCTAAGATATCTCATTAATAATATTTTATGTTGGTTAATTGTTGAAGTGATATTTTGGATACGTTGGGCTCAATAAAAATATATCATTCAAAAAAATTTTTTAAAGGGTATTGCTTTTTGTCTTTCATAAAGTCAGTTGCTTTCCTTCTTTTGATAGTATATAATTAAAATTATAAAAGATAATTACCATCTGACTAGTAAGAATAGTAGAAATAAAAGAACTAAACAAAGGTTCTGGCAACCCACTCCAGGGTTCTTGCCTGGAGAATACCAGGGACGGGGGAGCCTGGTGGGCTGCCGTCTATGGGGTCGCACAGAGTCGGACACAACTGAAGCGACTTGGCAGTAGCAGTAAACAAAGGTTCATGATGAATGAACCCATTCTGGCCCATTTTGGGATAAAGCCTAAGAGAGGCAAAGTGGAGAACACTTAAAGTTTTTTTTTTTTTAAACATATAGAAAAATTGCAAGAATAGGACAGAGAATTTCTGAATATTATTTATTCAAGTTCAACAACTTTTTTTTGCCACATTTGCATTCTCTGTCTCCAACCATTTGAGAATAGATTCCATGTACTATGAAAAATAACTTACTTTATATAATCACCACACAATTATCAAATGTGGGAGCTACTTTTTTCTAATCTGTGGTCCATATTCCAACTTTGTCAACTATTTCAATTAATCTTTAATAGTATTTCCCCTGCTCTGGTACAAGTTACAGTTTCGATCACATGTCGACTTTAGTTGTTAAGTCACCTTGTGTTTGTGTACTAAGTCACTTCAATTGTGTCTGACACTTCTCAGCACTAAGGACTGTAGCCCACCAGGCTCTTCTGTCCAGGGTATTCTCTAGGCAAGAATAATGGAGTTGGTTGCCATGCCCTCCTCCAGGAGATCTTTCTGACCCAGGGATTGAACCCACATCTCTTTACATCTCCTGCATTGCCAGGGGAGTTCTTAACCAGGGAAGTCCCATCAAGTCTCTTTAGTCCCTTTTACTAAATAGTTCCTCCACATTTTTTTCTGGGAGAGGATTCTTTCATGACAGTTATTTAAGAGAATGTTCTTTAATATGGGTTTGGTTGACATTTCCTCACAATTAGATTCAAGTGACATTGTGTCCTTCTCAGAGTATCTCATCTGGAGGCACGCAGTCACTGATTAAAGTGTTGCCTAGTTTTTCCACTGTATAGTTACTTTTCCCCTCTTCTGTTACCTAAACACAAGTCAATATGCCTGGTGCACAGTGAGGCCAAACAATACCAAAATGTCAGAGTTTGGAACACAGAAAGGTTTATTGAAGGCCATGCAAGGAGATGAGTGGCTCATACCTTAAAAACCCCAAACTCCCCCAAAACTCTCAGCAAAGCCCTTTTCCAGGAAAGATGGGGAAGGGGCGTGGTTAGCTGTTGCAAACTTCTTGGTGTCAGATCCCTTGGTTCTTGGTGTCCAGTCACGGTCAGGTAGTGATACTTCTGTAAACCTGCACCAAACAGGTGGCGCTAGTGGTAAAGAAGCCGCCTGCCAATGGCAGGAGACATAAGAGATACAGGCTTGATCCCTGGGTTGGGAAGATTCCCTGGAGGAAGGCATAGGAACCCACTCCAGTATTCTTGCCTGGGAAATCCTATGGAAAGAGGAGCCTGGTGGGCTACAGTCCATGGGGTTGCAAAGAGCTGGACACAACTGAAGCGACTTAGCATGCATCACCAAACAAATGTTATTCTCTGTTCTGACAAGAAAGGGCCAGATTCCAAGGCACAAACTGTCACCCTTTGAGGTCAGGTCCTGGCTAAGAAGGGGCGGCTCAAAGCAGGTGGCTGTTATAACTGAGGGAGCCAGGCATCTAGGACTCAGCTGGCCCTAAGCCTCCTCAGGCTGCCCACAAGGCAGAGGCAGGACCCACAGACTACACCCCAGGCAGACAGACGATGTCATTACTTCACAGAGGCAGGACTGGGGAGAGGTTCACTGCTGTCTCAAGGCTGGGCCCAGCCCAGTGGGCAGCCTTGGCAAAGTTTGTGGAGCTCTGCAGGACACATCCCCCTAGCCTGTTCCCTGGACCCTGCAGCTTACCCACTGGCCCGAGGCCAGGTAAGCCTGAGCGTCCCAGTGAGAAGGCCAGCATCCACTCTTACCTCATTCTTTGCCTGATGACCACCATTCCACTAACCATTAGCTGAATGGACCACTAACGGTCACTTACTGACAGTTGGTCCTTGGGGGAGGGGCTCACTGTAGTGGCAACCAATGGCTGAGCAGGACTACTAACAGTTGCTCATTGACAGTTGCTCGCTTGAGGAAACGGTCCCCTGTGGTGCTGACCAATGATTGAATAGGACCTCTAACTACCACTCTAAGCATCCTGTGTTAGCGGTTTTGGGGTAACCATTGCCTGGTAATGGGTTGTGTGGTAATGGTGCTCAGCAATGGCCATATGCTAAGGATTGGGCCTGCCCCACTCTATTATACTTCTAAAAAAATAGAAGATCCATGAAGAGATACTTTAAAGATTTGAAAAAAGTACTGCTTCTCATCAAACTTTCCCACTAGGTTTAGAATCCATTGATGATGTTTTCCAAACCAATCTTTTCTATGATAGTTGCAAAATGGTGATTTTCCAACTGCACCACTCTCTACATCTATCAGTGGGCAAGCTCTATAGAGAACAGCTTTTCCTTTTCCGCATCTCTCTCTTATTAGAATACATGAATAAATTCTTATTTTATTCAATGGATCATAATTCATTACTGTTCTTATTTTGATACTCTAGTTATCCCACATTGGCCCGATGAGAGGCCCTTCAAGCAGGCTGCTATTGACATACCCCCATTTTATTTTTTGAGCACTTATTTCTGACACAACAGGATGTTCCAGATCGTCTTGTACCTTCCTGTGCCAGCCCTGAAATCAGCCATTTGTTCAAGAAGCTTTGATTCCTTTTCATGGGGGAAAATATTTAGAAATCAAGATCTGTGCAGGGAGTCTTTAATTTGGAAGTTATTATCAATCATAACATTAAGAGAAATATATATATATTATCAACTTTTATTAATCATATTTATGGCTGAGTTAGCTATTTCTTTTTTTCCCCTCTTTGTGGTAAGAAAGAAGGAAATATTAAGCTTGTTTTTAAAATTTTGTCTTATTTACTCGAATATAATTCTGGCTACAATATTGACAAAGAACACTGACTGTAACAGAAACTATGGATCATAAGTCTCTCAATAGCTCCTCAAACATAACATATCCTCAAAAGAAAACTATGAAGAAAAATTGTATAAGTTTTGAAATACTATAATCTGTGGAATCCTAAAGATGAGCGTAATGGAACACGGGGCAATTCATTGAATTCATTTTAAAGGAATTTAATCAAAGCTCTATAAAACAACACTTTGTCATCAGATTCTTGTTGCAAAAGATGTTTTGCTTCTTACAGTGGTGTCATGTGATGCAAACTGCTGTGGTAATATCTCACATTATTTTTATGTGATAAAGGCAGATGAACTATACAATGTTTGAAATAAGTATGTCAATTTCTATTTTAACTGAATGAAATTAAATATTTACTCTGTCTCTTGATAACAAGGTCTTCAAACAATAACACACTTTTGAAATATTGAAGATGAAATAAAGAGATCATATTTTACGTGTCACACGACTAGCGACAAGCTTTCCAGGTGGCTCAGTGGTAAAGAATCCACCTGCCAAGGCAGGAGACCTAAGAGACACAGGGTCCATCCTTGGATAGGGAAGATCCCCTGGAGGAGGGCCTGGCAACCCGCTCCAGTATTCTTGCCTGGAAAATCCTGTGGACAGAGGAGCCTGGCAGGCTACAGTCCAGGGGGTTGCAAAAGAGTCGAACACGACTGAGCACAGTACTAGCGACAAAGACCAAGTTCATTTTTTGTTGCATGTACTTTGTATTCATTTCCAGACCCATTATTATATGGAAACACTTGGATCACTTAAAAAAAATCCAAATTGTTGAGCACCATCCTGATTCACTTTAACATAATATCTCTTAAGCCAGGAATATGTATTTTTAAAATTTCCCCAGATAATTCTGAGACAGTTGATCATCAAACTCATTTGGGAACCACTGACTGTGGCAAAAATACATTTATACCAGGCTTTAAGTCTTATTATATATACATAAGTTGTCCAAGGGCAGGAACTGTGCTTATAAAATTTTATAAGCCCAGCACCTATTAGGAACCTTGCATGTTGTAGACATTCAATATATGTTTACGAAAAGAATTTTAACTTCAAACTTTATTTGAGTCTTAATTTGTGCAGGGAATATAAACCTACCTTAGTGGTATTATATATCATGTGACAGGAACCATCTTGGATAGCAGGAAGGTAGAAAGACAATATTGGATTGGTGTACCGGTTTCTAATGCAGAACACAGTTGTGTTCAGTTATGACCCTGAATTTTGATAACTTAATCTATGCTCCTGAAAATGGAGAAAGAGTACTCACATTTACAAGGCTGGTCTAGTTTGTAAATTGTCTGTACTGTCTCTTCTGTATTGTCCCTCTTTCCCCTAAATGTGCTGCTTGATGATAGTTTTTGTTTGTTTGTTTGTTTGTTTTTTAAAGTAGCTGACATTTGTATGGTTTAAAACAGACTTCTCCAAGTATGGTTCATGGACTCCTGGGGGTTTCCTGAGTCCTTTCTGATGATCTGTTAGGGCAAGACTTTTTTCCTAATAACAATAAGCTGTAATTTGCCTTGATCACTTTCATCCTCTGAGAGTACCGTGGAGCTTTCCAGTGGCTATTTGATGACTGATATGGAAACAGATTAGGCTTTGCTGGTAGCTCAGCTGGTAAAAAATCCGCCTGCAATGTGGGAGACTCGGGTTCAATTCCTGGGTTGGGAAGATCGCCTGGAAGAGGGCATGGCAACCCACTCCAGTATTCTTGTCTGGAGAATCCCCATGGACAGAGGAGTCTGGCAGGCTACAGCCCATGGGGTTGCAAAGAATCAGACACAACTGACTGACTACGTGTGCACAGACACACTCATGGAAACAGATTAAAGAAGAAAAGAATGAGAATCATCTTATTTCTACAAACCACACATTAAAAAATCAACAGAAAAGTAAAACCATGATGCATGAAAAATAGTTATTATTCTAAAATATCTATTTATGTCAACATACAATGTGCTCTTTTCAATGACTAAAAAATTAACATTTTCAAGTTTTAATTTCTAAAACATGACAAGTATTGATAGTTGTAACACATAAAAGTTGTTGGAGTTCTCAATAATTTTTAAGAGTGTAAAGGGGTCCTGAAACTAAAAAGTTTAAGATCAGTGACTTACGTTTTTACATGACATTTAATAATTACCTGAACAGGTCATTTAGTTTTATATAGACAAATTTAGACTTTTTTTTTTTTTTATCTGGCTGGGCCACATGGCACGTGGCCCCCACTAGGGATCAACCCTCGCTCCTGCAGGAAGACTGGAAGCTGTGAGTCTTAACCACTGGACAGCCAAGGAAGTCCCTAGACAAATTTTGACTAAAACCAGGATTGAATTTTACCAATTCTTAATAACTGATCTTTGTCCAAAATTTATGTATTGATAACTTTCTTTTTCGTATTCTGAGAAACACTTGACCGAGCTACTAGTTAAGATTCCATAAGCCCCCACAGTGTTTTTTGATACTAACCTATGACACAACTTGAAATGCCCATAATCAGCGTGAATATGGATGGGCTGCCTGAGAAGGATACCATGCTAAGTGCCTTCTAGTAAACGGGGATGTCTTTATTAGATTTTTCATTTAACAGATAACAGGCTCTAAATAGAAAGAAATACAGAAAAGGCACATTTTGATAGCTAAGAAGCAAATCAGCCAAGATTCCTAACTCCTGAGGCAAGCGGATCCAGAGGACAGCAGATTGAAGAAAACTGCTTGAGACGTCCTTGGTGATCTTTAGATTAGCTCTGTGTCAGCTCTAGCATTTGCTCATTACCTCGGGGTCTTAGCCTGCAATTGAATAAAAAGTTTTCATCTGCAGGATGGTTGTGAACAAACATTGGGTTGCTTGTAAAGTGCTAGCGCAGTGCCGTGAACACAATAATGTGTCGTTCTTAGGGTTGAGCGGAGGGACAGTCCTCTGAGAAGGAAGGCAGAAAATAGTTGTTCTACTTACTTCACCGAATCCAATGATATTAATAGTTCTATTTGTTGTAGCTTTTTCTATAGCTTTAAGGAAATTTTTGAAGAAACTTTTCTTTAAAACTTCTCTCACTTCATCATCAAAATACTGTCATTCTGTTTCCACAGCAGAAGAGGGGACCCCTCTCCATACACTAAAAGAAGCGGTGAGGAGGTTTCTTAAGTTGAAAAAACACTTCAAAATCAGGAAATAGGCAAATTTTATCAGATGCCTAAATCTAAACGCAGCTCGACAATAATTTCCAACTCACTGTGGTCCAATTCTCTTTTCACTGACTCCTTTTTGCTTAGCCAACACGAAAAAGGTATTAACGAGGTGGCAACAGGCACAATAAATCTCTTTTTTAACAGATTCCTATACTCCTTGTGTGTCGGGGAGTGAGGGCGATAGAGGTAGAATGCGCAGAGAAAAAACCAGAGAGCGTCTCGGTGATAACGTACCTTCGCAGCTAAATACTGAGGCGGGCGGAGCCGACGCCGGGGCGGGGTCCGGGCGGGGCGGGTTGCTTCCGGGCCTCTCCCCACCCCTTTTCCTCCGTGCTCCTCCCACACGTATTTCACCACGATCCCGAAAGGCCCAGCGACTAGGAGAGTCACGTGAGGGTGGGTGGTGGAAGTGGAGGCTTGTCTTGGCTGTTTCTTCGTCTCTATGGTTTTCAGAGGTGGGCGGCTTTGACGGAGAAGCAACTGCAGCTCAGGCGTGGACGGGTGAGTCCTGGGACAGTGAAGGTTTGAGGAGACAGCCTTTTAGGGAAGACGAAAGGAAGGGGGATGCGAAACAGCATTAGAGACCAGACCTCTGGGGCCAGCCGTTTGTCTGCTCTGGGGTCAGGCGACTTCTCTGGTCTAGCGGGACAGCTGTCTCCCCCTGATGTGTCCAGACTGGGGCTTGAGACCAGTCCTTAGTCCTGCCTGCTTCGCTTCCTCAGCTTTCCTTCACTTCACCCAGTCCCTTCTGCCTGTCCCGGGAGAACTTCTACTTCCGAGTTCCCAGCGGCAGGGTTCAGTTGAGCGCCGACGTCCCTCTTCTCACAGGCGACCAGGGACCATCCTTAGCATCTGGGGATGTGGTTGGAAGTGGGTGGGGAGTTTATAGTTAGGTCTCTGATGCGGGGAAGTTTTAATCACTGAAATGACAAAAGTGGAAAAATAAATGGGGGACCTGAGGGGACAAAACAAAATGCAGGTTTCCTGAACCGTTCAGTTTTTATCTTTCCCAGTGTCTTACCCATTCTCAAGTTTCCTTCTCACTATCCTATCCTGACCCACAATACGATGTTTTGAGAATGAGCCGGGCGTTATTGACTCAGTGTGAAAATGTTGGAAGGAGAGCTTAAACCGTATTTTATGAGTTCCTCCCTGTGTAGTATTATGGTTTCTTTATCTTCTCTTTCAGATGCCTAAAAAGTATTGTAGATATTTGCAAGTATATGTAGAATAACCAGTTTATAGTAAGGACTAGAGTAAAATATTCTCTTTGTGGTACTTGGAAAGACATATTTACTTTCTGTTTTATAAGTAGATAATGTCTGTGAATTTGGAGGCAGTTTCTCAGGTATACCTTTGTTTATGGTAAAATATTCCTTTGAGTCACAGGTGAATGTGATCTATCTAGCAGGAGAAAGGAATGAAACAGTTTGTTGGAGAGTTTAGGTTTCATTAAATGATATGACAAATTAATAAAATGTCAGCATCTTGAGACTTAGGTGTTGGCCAGGTTGACTGTCCCATTATCCTCTTGGCGTTGCCTAAGGTATTGAGCTTCTTAAATATTGTCTTATCCTAAAACCTTTTTAGAACTCACTCCCTTGTTTGTGAAAACGTGGCTGTGGCTTCCAGCTGCTCTCAGTGTCCTTTTAGTAGCTCAGTGTGGGACTCTTTGAGACCCAAT
Source organism: Oryx dammah (assembly GCF_014754425.2). Taxonomy (NCBI): domain Eukaryota; kingdom Metazoa; phylum Chordata; class Mammalia; order Artiodactyla; family Bovidae; genus Oryx; species Oryx dammah. The sequence continues at coordinate 31,182,543 of NW_024070190.1, forward strand.
GGACTGTGTAGCTCACCAGGCTCTTATGTCCATAGGATTTTCCAGGCCAGATTACTGGAGGGAGTTGCCATTTCCTTCTCCAGGGGATCTTCCAGACCCAGGTATCTAACTTGTGTCTCCTGGATTGCTGGAGGATTCTTTACCGCTGAACCACATAGGAAGCCCTCAGTGACCTTACTGAAGGTTATGACACAAAGTAATGCTAACAAAAAGTAAAGATTCAGGGATTGGTTGTGTACCTGGGGAGGAAAGGAAAATGACAGAAACTAATGAGCAAGAGAACAAAAGAGAGTTTTGCTATCTTCGTTTATAATCTAGAGAACATTTACTATGTTGCATAGACTTTGCATTCCCAAGAGGTGACTCTTGAGACTGACTTTTCTGTGTTTAATAATGGTATGTAATTTATCCTATAATGGAGTATTATGTAAAATAATAACTGAAAGACTTAATTGACCCTTCAGATTTTATATTATTCAGAAATATAGGACTGAGTAATTGACAAAGTTATTACACCTAATTTGGCCACTTTTTCCCTCTTGACCAATTTTTACAATGACTGCAACACTTGCTAAATGTTTACCAGTTTTTTCCACATGGAGTAGAGTTTTTTGTTTGGCCACATTGTGTGGCACGTGGGATCTTAGGTCCCCAGCCAGGCATGGAACCCACGCCCCTTCCATTGGAAGCATGGAGTCTTAACCACTGGACTTCCAGGGAGGTCCCTTGAGTATAATTTTTTTAAATATTTCCTTTAAAAGAGAACTAACTTTTAAAAAAGTTTACTCACAACTTTTTTTTCCCCCCACCAGAAAGGAAAATTGCTTGATTTTATGCTAAGGGAAAAAGTTGATTCTTTTTAAGTAGATTTTTACTCACTTAAGTAAATTCGGAGAAAATTACTAATGCTTTTTAAGACATTAAATATTGCTATCTCAGAATAATTGAGAAGAAAGTACAGGGGTAGTATTTTTAAATATTTTATATTTCCTATTATAAAAGTCATATATGTTTGTTTTTGAAAAATAGAAGCATAATAAGAAATATAACACTGAAACTTGAAATCCTAATTTATCTTTTCCCATGCCAACAGGTAACCACTACTTCCTCTTGCTTTGGGTTGAGCATCAGTGTGGAAAAGTTGAGTTTGGGGTCAGACTCCCTGGGACAGATGGCATTGATAGCACTGGGGTTACATCCTACAACCTCAGAAACTCCAGAAGAGAGATAACTTCCCTTTTTCTGATTCTATTATAATAGAATTCTGTTACAATAGCAAACTACTCTGTGGCCTTACTTGGGTCATTGCCCATCCTAGAGACAATCTCTGTGACCAGACAGATGGAATGCCGTGGGTGGTCAGAATTGGATCTTCTTCCCACTGTGGAGTAGGATGGAAGGAGATACAGTTTAAAATCACATGAATTAAGGGTAGGTGACATATAGTTCCCAAAGGAAAATTGAAGCGTCATTTCCTGGAGAAGGGAGAAAGATTGCTGAGCAGGTAGTAATTGCAGATGTTCACTAAAATAATTTTGCTACTGCTAAGTTGCTTCAGTTGTGTCAGACTCTTTGCGACCCCATAGACGGCAGCCCACCAGGCTCTCCCATCCCTGGGATTCTCCAGGCAAGAACACTGGAGTGGGTTGCCATTTCCTTCTCCAATGAGTGAAAGTGAAAAGTGAAAGTGAAGTCGCTCAGTTGTGTCCAACTCTGTGCGACCCCATAGACAGCAGCCCACCAGGCTCCCCCGTCCATAGGATTTTTAGGCAAGAGTACTGGAGTAGGGTGTCATTGCCTTCTGCAAAAATAATTTTACATGTATTTTTAAAAATTAACTGCTTTCCTTTCCTGATATAAATTATTTTTTACACTTTGCATGTTGATTTTTCCTTTTTAAAATGTCTACTATTAATTTATAGAACTTGAAATTTGAACTCTTTGAGTGCACCTGTTTGTATTGTTATTACATGTAGAAGTACCCATGCTCTGGAGTACTCAGATTTTCCAACTTTAAATATATTGTATATTTGGCCAATTTGTTAAAATTGAATATTGGTAAGTATTTTTTGTTGTGTGTGAACTTGATTATATAAACTGCAGTTTATAAATAGTAAAAAAATGTTTTAAATATTTAAGTATATGTAGTAAATATGATTACATACTTGATTCTTTAATTACTTCATGTTCAAAATTCTCTATAGAAACTATTTAATTTTGAGCCTTGTTTAAAAAATAAATAATAATTGTCACTAATTGCTGTTACTGAGTGTTAGCTTTAAAACTATAGTTAACATTATTGTCTTGTTTTGTATCTTTATGGATTATTCTGATGATTCATTATATTTTAAGAGAAAATATAATTGATGCAACATCTTGTTTACTCCACTTTCTTGTTTTCATTTAGAAGATGTTAGTAGCTCAATTCAGTGGTCATTTGAGCTTTACTTGCTAACACTGGTGGCACAGGCTTTAGCTGAGGCAGGCAGGTCTCCATTCTAAAACTCAACTCCCTCTCTTCTTGATGTTGAGCAAGTTACTTAATCTCTCAGAATTTGAGTTTATTGCAAATGAAAATAGTAATATATCATAGGGATTTTTTGAAGATTAATTAATATATGCCAAGTGCCTGGGATTAAGCAGATTCTCATAAATGTGATTGTTGTGTTTTTAAATTATTTATTTATTTGGCTGCTCCAGGTCTCGGCTGTGGCACATGGGACCTTTTTTAGTTGTGGCACATGGAATTTTAGTTGCAGCATGTGGGAACCAGTTCCCTGATGCGGGACCAAACTCGGGCCCCCTGCATCGGGATCACAGAGTCTAGGCTGCTGAACCACCAGGGAAGTCCCTAAATGTGATTGTTAACAGTGACAATAACAAAAAATAATGTCTAAAAAGAATTTATTTTCCCAACTTGAGACTGTTTAGCCCAGAGAGTTTATATAGATGTTGGAGGAATTAATGAAGTTCTTTATTCAGTTTGCCTAGATTTTAGCGGGTTTTAAATTCCATGTTGCATATATAGCAATAAACTAGAAAACTTCGTTTAAGCTACACAATTATTAGCAGACTGCCCAATTTGTAAAGATTGCTTAGGCTTACACAGCTTCATATCAAAAAAATCCAAAAACAACCCAACTGAAAAATGAGCATACTTAAATAGACATTTCTCTGAAGAAGATGCACAGATGGCCAACAGGCACAGGAAAAAATGCTCAGTGTCACAAACTGTTAGAGAAATGCAAATCAAAACTACAACGAGGCATCACCTCACACCGGTCAGAATGGCCGTCATTAAAAAGTTCAGGGAGTTACCTGGTGGTCCAATGATTAGGACTCGGCCCTTTTACTGTTATGGGCCCAAGTTCAATCCCTGGTTGGGGAACTAAGATCCTGCAAACTATAGGGCATGGCCAAAAAATAAAAAATCTACAAATAATAAATGCTGGAGAGGGTGTGGAGAAAAGGGAACCCTCCTACACTATTGTTGGGGATGTAAATTGATAACAGCCACTGAAGAGAACAAGATGGAGTTTCCTTAAATAACAGAGTAGAACTACCATATGGTTCAGCAGTCCCACTCCTGAATGCACGTCTGGAGAAAACTCTCGATTCAAAAAGATGCATGCACCCCAGTGTTCAGAGCAGCACTGTTTATAATAGCCAAGACATGGAAGCAACCTAAATGTTCACTGATAGATGATGATAGATGAATGGATAGGAAGACGTGGGATGTATGTGTCTTGTGGAATATTTCTCAGCCATAAAAAAGAATGAGATAATGCCATTTGCAGCAACATGGATGGGCCTAGAGTTTATTGTATTAAGTGAAGTAGGACAGGGAAAGACAAGTATCATATGATACCATTTGTATGTGGAATCTAAAAAAAATGATACAGATGAACTTATTTACAAAACAGAAATAGACTCACAGACATAGATAACAAACTTAGAGTTACCAAAGGGGATAGTGAGGTGAGGGGGTGGGAGATAAATTAGGAGTTTGGGATTAACAGATACATACTAAAATATAAAATAGATAAATATCAAGGACCTATATTCAGTATCTTGTAATAACCTATAGTGGGAAAGAATCTTAAAAAATATATTTATGTATAGCTGAATCACTTTGCTGTACACTTGAACCTAACCCAACATTGTAAATCAATTATACTTAAAAAAACACACAAAAATAAAAATTGCTTACTTCAAGTATAAGTGTCAGGATGGGGGAATGTATTGAGTAAATTTTACACAAACTCTGAGCTCAGTAAAGGTCATTAAGAGGAAGATAGCTTGTTCCTTCACTATAGAAGGGGAGCTAGGCATTGAGCACCTTTGGAAGTTCAGAGCAGAATTTATGGTTACTTTAAATAATGGGTTCAAATGATAACAGTGGATTTGTTTTTATTTTAAAGGATAAGTTCAGGATAATACTCCTGCAAAAAAGTAATACTTTGAGAACTTGATATACTGGACACCTGCAGGTGGAAGAGAGAGCAGTTTAGAATGTTACCTGAAAAACTGGAAGAGGCAACTATGGAACTGAACAACTGTGAGAAGTGATTGACATCAAATATCATTAGTGATCTGGGGTTGGGAGTTTAAATACTGCTGCATTGGGCGGAGAGGTGTTGGCCCTATTAATGAGAAAATAATCAGCTAGAGCTGGATTAATTTTTCCCCCCTAAACTAACAGAGTAATCAGTTTTGTTTTTTGCAAATTGTAAAGATTCCTCACCAACAATAATAAATTTAAGATAGGGATACTGAGTATGAGAAAAAGGAAACTTCATGGAAATCTTTAAGAGATAAATCCTTATCATTCATTGAGGCATACAAGTAAGGTTTGCATTTTCCTTCAAAATGATTTTAAGTTTTAAATTGGTCGTTTAAAACTTAAAATGCCTATCTTAATAATCTTGCCTGTTCAGAGTCAGTTATTGATGTCTATTTATAAGCTCTACTTACAGTTCAGATTTTTCATTTTAAAGTTTGTTCATTGCAGTTATTGGATTTAAACCAGCAAGCTAAAGTTTACCTTTTTAAAAACTAAATGTGAAGTTTGTCCACTTAACTAGTAGGATTAAGTGAGCATTCTGTAACATGGCACATGAAGGGCATTAGAATTTAGCTGTAATATAACTTTATCTCTCTACCTTCTCTTCCTGTTCCTTCTCCCATTTTCTAGTCATAGTGAACTACTTTTTGTTCCCCATATGATCTGTGCCTTTTTGTGTCATTATGTCTTTACTTGGGCTGTTTGTTGTACTTAGAATGCCTCTTCACCATCCTACCATCTTCCAACTGGTGAGTTATTATTCCTCTTCAGATTAGATTAATGAGTTGTTCTTCAATTTGTGTATTTCCCTCCACTCTCAGGTGGTTATTTGCCTTGGTGATTCCCATAATATTTATCTTTTTAAAATACTCTCCTTATTTTGTGGAGCAGTTGTATGTATTTTTGTAGAGAATGAGTGATTCTTGATGCCATAAACAAGGCTTATTCACCATCGTCTCCTGAACACTCAACAGAGTACCTATCTAATATACAAGCTCAGAACACGTTCGGTGAATAAATGAGTAATTACAGTATTTTATCTGCTTTAAAAATCAGAGTAGAAGTAGAATATAATTTAATAGATTAAGTCTGCACTCTGTAACCTTTATCAGACTGATGCATTTAGAGAATTTACTTGGACATTCCTAGAAAATTCTATCTACACGTTCTGCCACATATCAGTTATTTTCTCTTCCTAATATGTGTCTAAGCACTAGAAAGAGAGAAATAAAACATATTCCACTCATTAAGGAGCTCACAGTCTAGTTGTGGAGACAAACAGATGACTTATAATTAAATTTTATGATAATTAAAATTAAAAATCAGTTTATTAGTTTTACTAGAGATGTTTCATATGCTTAGTAGCCACAAATAACTAGTGCCTACTGTATTGAACAGTGCCGATATGAAACATTTCTTTCATCCTGACATATTCTATTTGACAGAACTGTTGTGAATACTATAAATACACTTAAATCTACATTTTCTAGTTTCAGATGATAGTTCATTTTCATTTCAATCATGTTCTTGTTCAAATAAAACTTTCATCTAGATTTGAAAATTGTGTTTTTAAAAATGATTAAGTAGATTCTGTTGAAATCTGTTTCAAATAAAGCAGCATTACTAATTTTCTTAGGCCTTTAGTTTATGATAGCATTTGAATTAAGTAGTTTAATAATTTGATTTTCAACTTAAGGTTGATATCATTTGACTTTCTATCCTAATAATTCCTGAAATGGTAAGGAAGTATAATGGTTAAGAGCAATGGCTTTGGGATCAAATAAGGCAACCAAGAGGATAATTCACATGGGGAGCTGGCAGGACAGTGAATGGGGCATGGAACACGACAGTCAGATTTTTATCAGGCTACTCAGAAGAGCACACAATTAAAACATTTGAATTGTTTATTTCTGGAATTTTGCATTTAATATTCTTGGATCAGTGTTGACCATGGGTAACTGAAACCACAAAGAGCCAAACTGCAAGTAAATGGGGACCTGTGTACTCCGAACAGTTTTGCCTCAGTAGTGAGGTAACTAGCTTTAAACTAAATACTGCTCTGGCCTAGCCTAAAAAATTTAAAAGCAAGACTTGAAACAGTCAAACTCTTTCCAAGTAATTTATTCATGTCCCAGAACCAAGCTCAAGAATAGGTTCAGGAATACAAAAATATCCAGCACCCAAAAAATGTAAAATTCACAGTGTCTGGCATCCAATCAGAAATTACTAGGCATGCAAAGGAGCAGGAAAATATGACTCATAATGAAAAAGAAAAAAATTGAAACAGAAGTGACATGGGTGATAGAATTAGTGGAAAGGGAGGGTAAAACAGTTTTTTATAACTGTATTCCATATGCTTAAAAAACTAGCAGAAAGATTGAATGTGTTAATTAGAAACATGGAAGATACAGATAACATCACCAACTTAATGGATATGAATTTAAGCAAACTCCAAGAGATAATGGAGGGTAGAGGAACCTGGCATGCTTCAGTCCATGGGGTCACAGTCAGACATGACTTAGCAACTGAACAACAACAGAAGCAAAGCTATAGGTGGAAACTACAATGGCTGAGATGAAAGACAGACTTGATGTTATTAATGGCAGGTTAGACCTGGAAGAAGAAAACTTAAGCCAAGGCTTATGAATATACAAAATTACCTATGAAGAGTTCTTGCTAAAAGTACTTAATTTTACTCTGATCAAACTTTTAGATGTAACTTCTAGTTTATAGGAAATAAAAGGACTAGAGAACTATTTAAACCATGCTACAAGGCAGCCATTATATACATCCAGAGTTTGAGAAATACAATTCAAGTGTCCTGTTAAAAAATTAGGATTGTGCTATGATTGCATAATATGGTGAATATATTTAATATAACCTTAAAATGGTAAATTTTGTGTCTATTTTACCACTGTTTTTAAAAATTTACCATTTAAAAACATTTAAAAGCATACAATTGAGAGGCATAAGATGTATCTGCACTGTTGTGCAATGAACACCACCATTCATTTCTGGAATTTTTTTCTTCTTTTCAAACAGAAAACTTTTACACTCATTAAAAAATAACTCTACTTCCTTCTCCCTACTAATCTCTGGCCTCAGCTTATTACTTTCTGTTTCTTCTGTAGGTTCATCATGTATGTGGAATCATACAGTATTTGCCTTTTTGTGATTGACATGTTTCACTTAATGTAAGACTTAAAGGTTATGCAGGTCAGGAAGCAACAGTTAGAACTGGACATGAAACAACAGACTGGTTCCAAGTAAGAAAAGGAGTACATCAAGGCTGTATATGGTCACCCTGCTTATTTAACTTATATGCAGAGTACATCATGAGAAACGTTGGGCTGGAAGAAGCACAAGCTGGAATCAGGATTGCCAGGAGAAATATCAATAACCTCAGATATGCAGATGACACCACCCTTATGGCAGAAAGTGAAGAGGAACTCAAAAGCCTCTTGATGAAAGTGAAAGAGGAGAGTGAAAAAGTTGACTTAAAGCTCAACATTCAGAAAACTAAGATCACGGCATCTGGTCCCATCACTTCATGGGAAATAGATGGGGAAACAGTGTAAACAGTGTCAGACTTTATTTTGGGGGGCTCCGAAATCACTGCAGATGGTGACTGCAGCCGTGAAATTAAAAGATGCTTACTCCTTGGAAGAAAAGTTATGACCAACCTAGATAGCATATTGAAAAGCAGAGACATTACTTTGCCAACAAAGGTCCATCTAGTCAAGGCTATGGTTTTTCCAGTGGTCATATATGGATGTGAGAGTTGGACTGTGAAGAAAGCTGAGTGCCGAAGAATTGATGCTTTTGAAGTATGGTGTTGGAGAAGACTCTTGAGAGTCCCTTGGACTGCAAGGAGATCCAACCAGTCCATCCTAAAGGAGATCAGTCCTGAGTGTTCTTTGGAAGGAATGATGCTAAAGCTGAAAGTCCAGTACTTTGGCCACCTCATGAGAAGAGTTAACTCATTGGAAAAAACTCTGATGCTGGGAGGGATTGGGGGCAGGAGGAGAAGGGGACGACAGAGGATGAGATGGCTGGATGGCATCACTGACTCAATGGACATGAGTCTGAGTGAACTCCGGGAGTTGGTGATGGACAGAGAGGCCTGGAGTGCTGCGATTCATGGGGTCGCAAAGAGTCGGACATGACTGAGTGACTGAACTGAACTGAACTAAATGTTCTCATGCCTGTTGTAGGATGTATCAGAATTTTCTTTCTTTTTCCAATGTTTAGAATTCTGGTGAAATACACGCACACAAAAATTACCATTTAACCAGTTTTAAGTGTACAGTTTGTGCTTCCCTTGTGGCTCGTCTGGTAAAGAATCCGCCTGCGATGCAGGAGACCTGGGTTTCATCCCTGGGTTGGGAAGATCCCCTGGAGAAGGGAAAGGCTACTCACTCAAATATTCTGGCCTGAAGAATTCCATGGACTGTATAGTCCATAGGGTCACAAAGAGTCAGGCATGACTGAGCAACTTTCACTTTCACTTAGTGGGATTAAGTACATTCAGGTTATTGTGAAACCGTCATCCCTTTCAGGAACCATTTTCATCTTGCAAAAGTGAAATGCTGCATCCACTAAATAACAACTCCAGTGCCTCATCCATCTGCTGCTGCTAAGTCGCTTCAGTCGTGTCTAACTCTGTGCGACCCCATATACAGCAGCTCACCAGGCTCCCTCGTCCCTGGGATTCTCCAGGCAAGAACACTGGAGTGAGTTGCCATTTCCTTCTCCAAAGCATGAAAGTGAAAAGTGAAAGTGAAGTCGCTCAGTCGTGTCCGACTCTGCGACCCCATGGACTGCCGCCAGCAGGCTCCTCCATCCATGGGATTTTCCAGGCAGGAGTACTGGAGTGGGGTGCCATTGCCTTCTCCAAATTTTATGTTATGTATAGCTAATAAGATTAGGGTTGTGAGGGGAGAAAAAGGTCATGTGTGAAGAAATTATTTTAGAGAGACTTCAGAAAATACCAAAGATACATCATTTTTGTGTGGATCCTTGTTTGAAAAAACCAGCTATATGTTTTATGGAAGTTTGAATATGTAGTATTAATAGTATTGGAAGATATTAGGAAATTGCTATTGAGTAAGTATGACAATTGGAGAAGGCAATGGCACCCCACTCCAGTCCTCTTGCCTGGAAAATCCCATGGACGGAGGAGCTTGGTGGGCTGCAGTCCATGGGGTCGTGAAGAGTCTGACATGACCGAGCAACTTCCCTTTCACTTCTCACTTTCATGCATTGGAGAAGGAAATGGCAACCCACTCCAGTGTTCTTGCCTGGAGAATCCCAGGGACGGGGGAGCCTGGTGGGCTCTCGTCTATGGGGTCGCACAGAGTCGGACACGACTGAAGCAACTTAGCAGCAGGAAGTATGACAATGGTATTGTAGCTATATAGGAAAATATTATTGAAATATTTAGGGATAGAGTTTTAATATCTGTACCTTTGAAGTGGTGAGTTTAAAAATTATCTAGATAGATAGATGAAGAAAATAGGTGAAATGTTACTTGTTCAGTTTAGGTATGATGTTCATAATAGTATTCTTGAGTGTTTGAAAGTTTTTAAATGAGCTGCAAAGGTTTGATGTTATATTTTTATTTTCTGGAAAAGAAGCCATTTTAAATTTGCTTTTACTCTTATAAGTAATTTACTTTAATCCTTAATACTCTTATTTTCTCTCTCCTTTTTTAAAATTAGTTTCTCTTTATAATTGATTTTATGGGCTTTGTCTTCCAGATACTGCATTCTTGTTTTGTTAGTTTCCTAAGTATGCAATTAGTGTGCATCTTAAGAAGTGATTTTTGTGTTCATCCTGACCGATGGAATTTGCATTCTTCACATATACCCCGAAAGGAGCAATTCAACTGTCAAAGCATTGGATGACTCCTATTACACATTTAACCCAGAGGTTTTAATTTCATGCTTTATAGGAAAATGGCTGTTAATTCACTGATAATTTCTTTCCTAACTGCATATTTTCTTTAAGCTCAGATTAAGGTCTCTGTTCAGCTTCTAGGTTCTGTGTGTACTATGTGTGTGAGGATTCATGAAGTATAATTGTTTGGTTAAGAGGATAGAGGCAGAATACTGTTATTGTGGGAAACCTAGGGTTCTACTGTAAGAAACATTCTAACCTGTGCGTCTGGGTGGTGATTATTTAACTTGTTTACTAGTCAGTTTCCCGAATATGAAGCATTTCCAGCTTTATTTCTATAGTCTATGGTGGGAAGAGAATGAGACAAGGAGTTACAGGATCTGGTTTGTTTCCAACTTTGCTACTTAGTATCTTTGTCATCTTGATGAAGTTGCTTGAAGTATCATCCTCTCTGGCTTGTCCTCTCCTACTGAAAATTTGAAAATTTCTGATGTCTCTTTTAGTGCTTAATATTTGTTATATTGATCTTTTTTTCTTTCTTCATATTTTATCTCAGTGTTTGCAAGGGTATTGTGGCAGACTGTGTACTGAATGCTCTTGATTGTGGCAGCCTGTGTACTGAATCTTTTCGTCAAAATGTGTGAGTTTCCTTTTGTTTTTAAATAACAAAAGCCTTTGTCTTTTTAACCCATCGATTGCCCTACTTTTTATGGCAACAGGAACTTCTTATTTATACTGAAAAATACATTTATTTTAATTCTTCCTTTTGTATAGTAAAATAGACATGTGAAATAAAGTAGTAGGTTATGTTGTACAAGATAGTCTTTATTTGCCCCCACTATTACTTTACACTTCTCCAACCTACTTTGTGCCCCAGGAAGCTGACCTTTACGGACTACACACTATGCTCCATTTGCTCTGCTATCCAGTAGGATTTGGCTAATGACAGAGGGTGGAGAATGAGTCTGGGTATATACGTTTTTTGGTGCCCTCTTTATAGGTTGGTAATTATGATTGGCCCTTGAACAATGTGAGGTTAGGGACACCAATACCCACCCAACCCTAAACAGTTGAAAATCCACATATAACTATTGAATCCCCCCAAACTTAATTACTAGAAGCCTACTGTTGACCCATGTTAGAAGGCAGAGATAATGAGTAGTATCTTCTGGACTAAGAAGAAACTTTGAGACCAGAAACAAAGCAGGCAGCGCCATAAAGTACATTGATGAAGTTTATTTATAGCTGCATGACATGCTGCCAGAAGGGGTACAGGGGAATTCAAAGGACCCAAAGCTAAAAATAGAATCTGACTACTATGTTATAATATGTATCAGAATTTCATTTCTGTTTAAGGCCAAATAATCCGTTATATGTACACAACATACTTTGGTTTTCTGTTGATGGACATTTGGGCTCTTGCCACCTTTTGGCTATGGTGAATAGTGCTGCTATGTATTCTTTTAGATATAAGCTTAAGGTTGCAGCTGTTAGATTACATGATAATTCTACATTTGACTTTTCCATAGTGGCACACTATTTTACATTTGTACCAAATGTGTACAAGGGTCCAATTTCTTCATATTTTCTCCAACACTTGTCATTTTCTGCTTTTTGTTTGCTTTTTTTTTTTTGGTAGTATCCATTTCCCTAATGACTAATAATGTTGAGCATCTTTTCATGTGCTTGTTGACCATTTGTATGTCTTCCTTGGAAACATATCTGTTGAAATCCTTTGTCCGTTTTTTAATTGAGTTGTTCATTTTTTTTCTTTTTTTTTTTTTTTTGGTAATAGTTTCGAGTCAAAATACAAGGTTTCTTAGAAATGGTGAAGTGATTCCATGGATTTGAAATGGTTTTTAGACTAGAAAAAAAAAGTGTCCATTTCCTTGATTAGATAGCAAGAATAGATAATAGATAAATTTATGATTAGAGTCTTACTTTGCATAAATGTTTGCTTCAAAGGGAATATATTTAGGTGTTATGTGTTTATGTAACATTTTAGTGAAATTTATGTTGCAAAATAGAGTTTTTATTTGAATTATCACTGTCAGCAGCATTTTGTTACCTTCCAAACATTTTTTTCATCACTCACTGCATGTTAGGTATTGTGCTCAGCATTTTATAAGCATTTTCTCATGTAATTCTCCTTAAAGTTCTTTGCAGTAAGTGTTACTATCCCAGTTTTATGGAAGCCCAAAGTTGGCAAAGTCAGAAATACAGGTCTTACTGACTTCAAAATTAATGGCCAGTAAGAGATTGAGTTAGTAAGGTCTGGTATCTAAAATTAATTAATTAACTAGATAACCCTGAGTTAGACACAACTGTTTGGGCCTCAGTTTATTAAAACAAAGCAGAACAAAACAAAATATATAATACAAATTTATATACATGTTTAGTAGAACTTCATCGTGTTCTAATTTTGCTTTAATTAAATTCTTAAGTTTAAAACAACATTTTCAAGTAAATAAGTGAAAGTCCAAAATCACTGCAGACGATGACTGTAGCCAAGAAATTAAAAGATGCCTGCTCCTTGGAAAAAAAGCTATGACAAACCTAGACAGCAGGATATTAAGAAGCAGGTTCATCACTTTGCTGACAAAGGTATAGTCAAGGCTATGGTTTTTCCAGTAGTTATGTACAGATGTGAGAATTGGACCACAAAGAAAGCTGAGTACCATAGAATTGATGCTTTCAAACTATAATGCTGGAGAAGACTCCTAAGAATCCCTTGAACAGCAAGGAGATCAAACCAGTCAGTCCTATAGGTAATCATCCCTGAATTTTCATTGGAGGGACTGATGCTGAAGCTGAAGCTCCAATACTTTGGCCACCTAATTCAAAGAACCAACTCATTGGTTAAGACTCATCATGCTGGGAAAGATTGAGGACAGGAGGAGAAGAGGGTGAGAGAGGATAAGATAGTTGGATAGTATCATTGACTCAATGGACATGAGTTTGAGCAAACTCAAGGAGATAGTAAAGGACAGGGAAGCCTGGCGTGCTGCAGTCCATAAGGTCGCAAAGAGTGGGACCTGACTGAACAACAGCAATAGTTTTGTTTTAATGAAATCCCAAAGTTTAAAACAACATCCTCAAGTAAATAAGTGAAAGTCTTAAAAAAAAGTGTACCTGGGTAAATAGAAATTGAAGTAAAGGTTAAAAAAAAAAAAAGAAAAGCAGCCTGTGAAATATCTAATATTACTGTCAGCATAACAGGTTTGTTTCTAGAGAGAACATAAATATAGACAGATTGTTATAAAAGAGTATCAATAAAGATGTCTGTTGGTGTGAATGCTAAAAAATTCCACTGAAAGTGTTATTTATGTAGAAAGAGACTTCCTTTGGCAGAAATATATCTTATTCTTACACATTGGCCTGTACTGCTGACCAATCCTTTGCTGTTGAATGAGACTCTGAGAAACATGTCATGGACTCACAGTTGAGTTCTGACATGGAGTTATGACATTTTAATCATGTACCCCATTTTCCATTTTTGGAAATTGAGTATAATGCAAATGGGAGAATATTCATTGGAGCATTTTAAAATATAAAGTTCTCTGAAAATGCAAGGTGATATTCTTTTAAAATATTGATTCCTTCATTCTGTCTTCACATATCATTTCTACATCACAATAGGATTTAGAGCTTTTAATTTAATAGTGGAAGTGAAAGTGTTAGTTGCTCAGCCCCGTCTGACTCTACAGTTCACAGCAACCCTGTGAACTATAGCCCATCAAGCTCCTCTGTCCATGGAATTCTCCAGGCAAGAATGCTGGAGTGGGTTTCCATTCCCTTCTCCAGAGGACCTTCCCAACCCAGGGATGAAGCCTAGGTCTCCTGGATTGTGGGGTCTTATACTGTTTGAGCCACTGGGAAGCCCATAAAATATTCTTTTTTCTATGGTATATATTTTTGTTGATCGAAAATTTATGTTTTCCTTATTTTAAAAAAATGTACACTTTGTGGAATCAATCTCAGCTGTTTGTAAAGTTAGATTTAGTCAACTACTATTTTTACTATGTATTCCCATGTTACACTTCATGGGCAAAGCAAACAGACTTAACAATGAATGAATTCAATGCTTAGCAAATTGTGAATGAGGTTATGATTGTAGGTTTATATAGGTCATTTAGGTTTGTTCTGTTGTATGAGTAGATTAATTCAATCTAATATTAGCTTTTGAATGGTTGAGTATCATTAAGAAAATTTTATATTGTATATTTCACATATAGCTATGGCATATAGCATATATAAAGAAAAGTACATGAAACAGATATGTACACTTTAAATAATAATTTAAAAAAGTGAATCATGTAGGTAGCATCACTTAGGCCAAAAGAACATTTCCATCACCCCAGAAGTCCCCGATATGCCCTTTCTTGATCACACAGCCTGTTGTGTGTTGGCTTATGATTTCATTTACTTGTTTATGGCTTAAATGAAGTTGTTTTGATCTAAGGGTGTATTTGTTTACATTGGGGAGGCTGTGTCAGGATGATCGCATCAAAATTTTTGTGCTGCTGAGTGCTTGTTGATGTGAACATATAGAGGAGTGACTATGTTGTAATGAACATTTAAACTTTAAATACCAAGAACTTGAGAGGACTTACTGAGAACGTTCAATCTGGGCAAGGCTACTCTTTACTGATCTAAAATAGCTCTCCAAAGACGTGCTGTAGCGAGGCTGCTCTTTGCCAGCAGTGATGAAAACTGTGCAGTCATCCTGTGAAGGAGATTGTCTTGTCCGCCAACGCTGGTGCCTTCCTTCCACTAACATCCAGCTCTAGCAACAAGGGATTTCAGTTTGCACTGGCAGCTGTTGGTTGGCTAAGCTGACTCTTCTGAAAACCAACTCATAAAAAGGTTCCCCTCGGCTAAATTTGGACTTTTATTTTTTCATCTCCTCTTTGTCTGGAAAAATAGTGTAATCATTTGAATCAACTATCCAAAGCAGTCTACCATTGATTTGGAGTATGTTATTTCTTTATTTACTTATAAAGAGACTATCCTGTATGCTGTTGGCTTGTGACATATTATCATGTAATTCCTTCAGTGAACCTGGGTTAAATAAGTTATTGGCAAAGACAGTCTCAGTCTCTGAACATAATTTGCTAAAAACAATTTATCTCTTCAGGAGATAAATTATCCTCCGGAATTTTGATGATAATCATGATTATGTGTATCCTTAAACACTTAGTTTTGTCTGGTTTTGAACTTTATATAGATGAAGTCTAACCATTTATATTCGTTTATAATATGCTTCTCCAATGAACCTTATATTTATGAGGCTTATCGTGTGTTACTTGTAAAGCATTTTGAGGGGGATGTAAATTTTCCAAAGTTAATTTAGTAATTCCTTTTAGAAAACGTTTTATTTTGAAGTAACAGTGTGTAAAAAATTAAGGTACACATAAATGACCATGACATGAATCCCTGTTTATTCTTTTATCTGCATTAGGAATTAGGACATGTTTGTTATCCCTTTAACTGTTGATGAATATTTGGGTTGTTGCTAGTTTTGATTATTATAAACACCATTGCTGTGAACATTCTTGTTCGTATCTCAGAATATGTTTGAACTTTTCTACAGTAAAATTTCAGGGTTAGGAACTTCCCTGGTGGTCCAGTGATTAAGAATCTGCCTTCCAGTGCAGGGGACATGGGTTCAAGTGTTGGTCAGGGAACTAAAAACCCACATGCCGCAGGGCAACTATGCCTGTGTGCTGCAACTAGAGAAGCTCAAAGTGCTACAACTAAAGAGAGCCCACAGACCACAACAAAGACTCAGCATAGCAAAAAAAAAAAAAAAAAAAAAATTGCAGGGTTAAAGGTGTTCATGTTTTCTATTTATCAAGATAATGTCAAAGTTTTCTAAAGTGATTAAGCCAATGTACAGTTCCAACATCAAGTGTGAGAGTTCTATTGCTCCACATCTTCCCAAGTGACACTAGTGGTAAAGAACCTGCCTGCCAGTGCAGGAGATGGAGGAGACACAGGTTCAGTCCCTGGGCCAGGAAGATCCCCTGGAGAAGGGCGTGGCAACCCACTCCAGTATTCTTGCCTGGAGAGTCCCATGGATAGAGGAACCTGGCAGGCTCCAGTCCATGGGGTTGCACAGAGTTGGACACGACTGAAGCGATTTAGCATGCAAAGCTTCATGTTGTTGGACTTATTTTATATCTCACCTCAGAACATAGGTAAAATCCATTAAGTCTAGAGGAGAGGAAAAAAATCTCAATGGCTGGGACAGGGGCAGGAAAGTGTCAGAAGCTGAGATCTTGAGAAGTCTACGTCTGACGAAGAAGAGACAGGGTCACTGAGAAAGCCCTGTGCACAAGATCCAGTGGTGCAAGGAAACTGCTGAAAATGGTAGTTATCCTGGGACGAGGGAAAACCCGTTGCTACCAGGCTAATATGCACCAAGTAACGGGAACTCAGAGGGAAAACGACATATTACATACAAAAGAACAAAGGTAAAAGTTACAGCACACTTCTCAGAAACGATGAAAGACAATTTCTGCTGTTTTTCCTTCACTCCTGAATTTTCAGGTTTCTCTCCAATATTATATAGTTTTTCTATTTAAAGAACTTTATGTAGTTTTTTAGAGCAAGTCTATGGGCATAGAATTCTCCTAGAATATCATATTTTGACTCTGCAGATCTTATTTAAATCCTGTAAAGAATGTTGGGTTTTTTCCTTTAGCGAGCAGTTGGCCTCTTAGGTTCAGGCTGCACATTCCACCCCACCTTTCATGGGTTGGAGCTGCAATGTCACATCAGTTTTCCTAGCCTTTGCAGTACTATCTGTATTTGTCCCTTGTGTGCCCCACAGAGGCCAGTCTTGAACCTTAGTATGGTCTACCTTATACCTTAGTTCATAGATCCTTTGCTGTGCTGCTTAAGATAAATTTAACATGTGTACCTTGGAGGTGAGCTCAGGAGATCATACTGAACCTATGGTTTCACTTTATTGAGCTCCCCCTTTCTGTGATATCCCCAACGCTTACTTGCTCCCAGGGACTGCTTTTCTTTTAATTCAAGTCTAGAATTTTCCTTTCCCTACCCTGTCACATAATTCAACTGTATCAGCCTCCTGGGTCTAGTGACCAGAAGATAGAAAAGTAGAAGAGATGCCCCAGAGCTCTTGGGGCACTGTTTGGTTAGAAAATTTGTTTCCTTTTTTCTGATTTTAGATGACTTACCAACTGCTGGTTCCTCAGCACTACTGTAGGAATGCTTTATTGCTTGGGTGGGAGAAAACAAAGGGAAACACACACACACACACGCACACACGCACTCACGCATGCATGCACGCACGCGCGCACACACACACGCACGCGCGCGTGTGCAAACCCAGGGAATTTCTCCCACTCTTTCTTACTTATAGAAGTTCCTTTTCCGACTCATCAAACCAGAAATAAATGGCTCTTGGAGACCTTTCTGTCTGCAACCAGTGCACATGTTTGGTGTCAGGCTAAGTTGGAATTCTTGCATGGAGAGACCAGAGGAAAAAACTGGGAAACTCATTGCCATTTCAGCATTACCTTAGGATCTATTCCTTTTCCATTCTGCCTGTTAGCATTTACTGTTCAGAGTCCTCAGATAGATACTCCTTCAGGGCTTTTAGTTGCATTCAGTGAGACAGACAGGAAGGAGTGAGTGTGTCCACTTCATATTAACTGGAGCCAGAACTTCTATAATCAAGTTTTAAACACTGTTTGTTCTGAAAATTTTGAAACCTATACAATATTTTGAATGTCTTAATATACAGAACCCCTATGCATCCATTACCCAGCTTCGTTATTTATCAACATTTGGTCAGTCCTTCCTGTGTAACTTTCCACTTCCACTGTCATTTGACTTTTAAATGTAAAACTCAGATGTTTTTCATATGGTTAATTTCTATAATATTTGTGTGTATTTGAAAAGAATGTGTAATATGAAACTGTTCAGTATTCTGTTATGTGTTCATTACATTAAGTTGTTGATCATGTTGATAAAAATATTTTATATCCATACTGGTTTTTAAAATATTCCTTCTGATGTGTTTTTTTTTATCATGCACAATCCTTTTTGTAACATAATCATGTGTAGTTGTGTTATTCGAGTCTAATATATTGTGTTGCAGGACATTGAAAATAGCTTTTTTTTTCAGTTTTAAATTTTTGGTTCAAAGTAATTATTTTAAGCTGTTTTGGAAGGACTATATATGATAAAGATATTATACATTACATAATTCAGTTCTAGCTTAAAAATCTTAAAGGTTTGAGAAATACATTTTTAAATTTGACAATAGCCATCCTAATAGGTGTGAAATACTATATCATTGTGGTGTTGATTTACATTTTCCTAATGACTAATGATGTTGAGCATCTTTTCATGTACTTATTAGCCATCTGTGTGTCTTCTTTGGAAAAATGTCTGTTCAAGTTCTTTGACCATTTTTGAACTGGATTACTCTTTTTTTGTTGTTCAGATGTAGGAGTTCTTTATATATTCTGGATATTAATTCTTATTTGCAAATATTTTCTCCCTCTGTGTGGGTTGTGTTTTCATTCTCTTGGTATTCTAATTTCATGCACAAAAGTTTTTATTTTGATGAAATCAATATATTTTTTCTTTTGTTACCTGTGCTCTTGATGTTCAATCCAAGAAGCCATTGCCAAACTCAGTGTTATAAAGATTTTTTTCCCTGTGTTTTCTTCTAAGGGTTTTACAGCTTTAGCTCTTATGCTTAAATCTATGGTGAATTTTAATTTCTGCGTATGGTGTAAGCTAAGAGTTTATCTTCATTCTTTGGCATGTGGACATGTAGTTTTTCCACACTGTTTGTTGAAAAGAGGTCCTCTCTTTGTTGAATGGTCTTGGCACCCTTGCTGAAAATCAGTTGACCATATATGTGAAGGTTTATTATTGGGCTATTTTATGCCATTGGAATATGTCTGTCTTTATGCCATATCATAGTTTTGATAGCTATAGCTTTGTAGTAGGTTTTGAAATCAGGAAGTAAGGGTTCACCAACTTTGTTCATCTTGTTTTCCAAGATTGTTTAGGCTGTTTGGGGTCCCTTGAGATTCCACATGAATTTTTTAAAAAGTTTACTTTTTTTTTAAGAGCTCTTTTGTGTTTAAAGCAAAATCCAGAAGAAGGTACAGAGATTTCCCATATACCCTCTGCCCTTATGCATATTTTTCATGGTTTTCATGTGACTATTTCCCCCTTCTTGTTATTCTGCATTGCTTTTGGGGAAAATATTGGGAGATAAAAATGTAGGCAGTCTCTAATGACTTCAGCAACTCCTGTTTGTTATCTTAAAATCATATATATGCAAACCGTAACCTCACACTTTATACTTTGGTTTGTTGATAAAGATTACATTTTATATTCTGAGAGTTGACAGGAAATTCCAAGTGAATAATCAAATATTGGTTAACAGCACATTATCGGATTATCCTATAATACAAATTGTTTAAACAGAAATATTTTAGGTGAAATTTTTTGCTATATATGAGGATTTTGTGACTGCTGGTGTTGCCAAAAATATAGCTAAGTCACCATAAAATTTTTGAGGCTTAGGGCTTGAAATTGAAATGTATCTTAATTTTGGATAAACCAAAGATGTTTAGAGGAGGTGGAGAGTTAAAAATGGTTCTCCACAGTGCATCTTCTAGACTACTTCTCTTCCTCTTCACTTCTAAAGACCCTGGCCTTTGCTTGTACAAGTCAGTACTTTCTTGGAACTAATTTCTTTTAGAGCAGTGCTTAGCTTTCCTTACTGATAAGTGATTTTTTTTTCATTCGATAGTTTTCTATAATGGTTCTTCAGTACATTAAAATTATTTGTTTACCATTATATCTATAGGTACCTAATTTCCAAGATTTGAATCAAAAGTTGGAGACATTCTTTTATGGAAATTTTAAGTATTGGAAGAAGCTTATTCATCTCAATACATTAGCACATACTAGTGGTTTTAGAAAATTTATATTGATTACCATTATTTGTGTGTTTCCTGGATGGTGTTTTTTTGTTTTAAATAGACTTCCGTTCTTTCGTGCAGTTGTTCAAGGAAGGGAAATTGCTATTCTTCATTTCTTTCATGCAGTTGTTCAGGGAAAGGAAATTGCTACTCTTCATTTCTTCCCTCCCTCACCAGATGTGAGTTTCAGATTTTATAATTGCAGTAAAAAAAACTGTATGTGTGTGTGTGCAGTGCAGGTGTGTGTGTGTAGTGCAGGTATGTATGTGTGTTTTGAGAAAGTGAACTTTGAAGCTTCTTAGGTGATTGAAGGAATGTTTCACAGAGTTTCAGAGAGTTGCATACTATGGGATATTGACTTGTTTTTCTGTAGCATCTTCATTTAGCAAGCATATAACAAAAGTTCTGTGTAAAATCTAACATTTCTGTGACATGATTCTTGGGCATAGTTTTTTTTTTTTTTTTTTTTACTATTAGTGACTTCTGTGACTTAAATTAACTTTACATTCCCCACATCATTAAAATAGTTCTTTCTCTGCTATTGAAAAATACTCACTTCTCAGAACAGAATGAGCTGAAGTATGAGGTTTCCTTAGTTATACTGTCAGTAATGTCACTTTGAGGTATGAAAATGCATCTTTTCTAGACATGAATGTTAATCTCTACTGTGTTTTGGCAGTCATCCTGGTGTCTTCATTGCAGAACTTTCAGTCTGATTCATTTCATCTAAAGGAAATGTATGCAGATGTTTTAAAAAAGTATTTGGCATAATTAAAATATGACATATTACTGCATTTTTAGAAGTGTCATAGTTGTACAGCAAAGATTATATTTCTTGTAGCTTATCCCATTCCTCAGATAAAATGACAAAGGCTTCTAAGACAGTGTATTCAGCCAGGATCTTTTATAAAGAATGCTTAGCTTTTTCCCACTCTCAGTAAATCTTCCTTGAATTCTTTCTTGAGCCCTTTCCGCTTTTCCACCTAATGTAATTTTTTCTTTGTTTGAATCTGTTGCTGTGTTGTAGTAACCCCTTTTTCCCTGCTTTGCATTATGATTATTTGAATAGTTGTTTTATGTTCACTACCAAATTATGAGTTGTTTGTGGGCACACTATGTCTTGCTCATCTTTGTGTCTCCTGCAGTACCTTCACAGTACTTTGTTCAATAAATAACTAAAGACTTAAATGAAATAATGGCAATTGGACATTTTAGATTATATGAAATTTTCTTAAGCCAATGAGGCTAATGTAGTTTGTTGTGTCATTAATAGCCAATCAGGATGACTTTCTCCTTCCTTTGTACTTTTGTAAAGTACAAAATACCTTTACATTTTGTTTTTCTGAAAAAACTCTTAAAGCCAGAAAGGGTTTAGAAATAACCACCTGTGCTGTGCATCTCCCTGCATTATTAGACACGATAAGGCTTTTACTGGTCACATGGCAGGGTGGTATGGTAGTAGAGGTAGAAAGAGACCCTAAGTTTTCTGTATGTACTCAAGTGTAATTGAACATGAACACTTGTTATTACTGTTAGTAATAACTTCAGATTCATTAACTGGTGCGTAGGATACTTGGAAGCTAAAATATACTTCATATCTTTAGATTTGTAGTCTCTTTGGCAAGTTTGCAGGCATACATTAAAATGATTTAATAAACAAGGTACGGTAATAGTGGTACAAACTGTTAATTATATAGGAATTCAGAGGAAGGAATCGAGAGTAGTAATGATTATTTTACACAACTTTTATAAGTTATGCAAATAAATCCCACTTGGATGACGTGGGATTTCATTTTGGGTCTAAAGAAATACTGGTCAGAGGAATAGTACAGAAATAGTTTGTCATGTTAGGCATTTAGAAACAACCAACCTAGAAACTTGATTCTTCTCACTTTCAGTCCAATAGCCTATTAAGTCAGTATTTTTATAAGTATTTGGCATTATTCAAAATACTGTATTTCTATTTAAATCAACAAACATTTGAATGTGTCTAAGCCCAAAGTATTATATTAGGCCTTATATATTGTATTAGTTGCAGTCCTTTGTTTCTGCTTTCATGAAGACACATAAGCCCAGGTTAGTGAACTTTCAGTTCAGTTCAGTTCAGTTCAGTTGCTCATTCGTGTCCAAATCTTTGCCGCCCCATGAACCGCAGCACTCCAGGCCTCCCTGTCCTTCACCAACTCCCAGAATCCACCCAAACACATGTCCATTGAGTCGGTGATGCCATCCAACTGTCTCATCCTCTGTCTTCCCCTTCTCCTGCCCTCAATCTTTCCCAGCATCAGGGTCTTTTCCAGTGAGTCAGCTCTTCGCATCAGGTGGCCAAAGTATTGGAGTTGCAGCTTCAGCATCAGTCCTTCCAGTGAACACCCAGGACTGATCTCCTTTAGGATGGACTGGTTGGATCTCCTTGCAGTCCAAGGGACTCTCAAGAGTCTTCAACACCACAGTTCAAAAGCATATATCTACATAAAGAAACTAAAGACCTATATATAGAAAACTATAAAACACTGGTGAAAGAAGTCAAAGAGGACACTAATAGATGGAGAAATATACCATGTTCATGGATTGGAAGAATCAATATAGTGAAAATGAGTATACTACCCAAAGCAATTTATAGATTCAGTGCAATCCCTAACAAGGTGCCAATGGTATTTTTCACAGAGCTAGAACAAATAATTTCACAATTTGTATGGAAATACAGAAAACCTCGAATAGCCAAAGCAATCTTGAGAAAGAAGAATGGAACTGGAGGAATCAACCTGCCTGACTTCAGGCTCTACAACAAAGCCACAATCATCAAGACAGTATGGTAGTGGCACAAATATAGATCATTGGAACAAAATAGAAAGCCAAGAGATAAATCCATGCACCTATGGACACCTTATCTTTGACAAAGGAGGCAAGAATATACAATAGATTAAAGACAATCTCTTTAACAAGTGGTGCTGGGAAAACTGGTCAGCCACTTGTAAAGGAATGAAGCTAGAACACTTTCTAACACCATACAAAAAAATAAATTCAAAATGGATTAAAGATCTAAATGTAAGACCAGCAACTATAAAACTCCTAGAGGAGAACATAGGCAAAACACTCTCCGACATACATCACAGCAGGATCCTCTATGACCCACCTCCCAGAATATTAGAAATAAAAGCAAAAATAAACAAATGGGACCTAATTAAACTTAAAAGCTTCTGCACAACAAAGGAAACTATAAGCAAGGTGAAAAGATAGCCTTCAGAATGGGAGAAAATAATAGCAAATGAAGCAACTGACAAACAACTAATCTCAAAAATACACAAGCAACTCCTGCAGCTCAATTCCAGAAAAATAAATGACCCAATCAAAAAATGGGCCAAAGAACAAAATAGACATTTCTCCAAAGAAGACATCAGTTCAGTTCAGTGGCTAACAAGCACATGAAAAGATGCTCAACATCACTCATTATCAGAAAAATGCAAATCAAGACCACAGTGAGGTACCATTTTATGCCAGTCAGATGGCTGTGATCTAAATGTCTACAAGCAATAAATGCTGAAGAGGGTGTGGAGAAAAGGGAACCTTCTTACACTGTTGGTGGGAACGCAAACCAGTACAGCCACTATGGAGAACAGTATGGAGAGTCCTTAAAAAACTGGAAATAGAACTGCCATACGACCCAGCAGTCCCACTGCTGGGCATACACACCGAGGCAACCAGAACTGAAAGAGACATGTGTACCCCAGTGTTCATCGCAGCACTGTTTATAATAGCCAGGACATGGAAGCAACCTAGATGTCCATCAGCAGATGAGTGGATAAGAAAGCAGTGGTCCATATACACAATGGAGTATTACTCAGCCATTAAAAAGAATACATTTGAATCCTTTCTGATGAGGTGGATGAAACTGGAGCCTATTATACAGAGTGAAGTGAGCCAGAAAGAAAAACACCAATACAGTATACTAACGCATATATATGGAATTTAGAAAGATGGTAATGATAACCCTGTATGCGAGACAGCAAAAGAGACACAGATGTTTAGAACAGTCTTTTGGACTCTGTGGGAGAGGGCGAGGGTGGGATGATTTGGGAGAATGGCATTGAAACATGTATAATATCATATATGAAACGAATCGCCAGTCCAGGTTCGATGCAGGATACAGGATGCTTGGGGCTGGTGCACTGAGATGACCCAGAGGGATGGTACGTGGAGGGAGGAGGGACGGGGGTTCAGGATGTGGAACACGTGTATACCTGTGGTGGATTCATGTTGATGTATGGCAAAACTAATACAATATTGTAAAATAATTAACCTCCAATTAAAATAAATAAATTTATATTAAAAAATAGTAAAGAAAAAAGCATCAATTCTTCACCGCTCAGCTTGCTTTATAGTTCAACTCTCACATCCATACATGACCACTGGAAAAACCATAGCCTTGACTAGATGGACCTTTGTTGGCAAAGTAATGTCTCTGCTTGTTAATATGCTGTCTAGGTTGGTCATAACTTTTCTTCCAAGGAGTAAGCGTCTTTTAATTTCATGGCTGTAATCACCATCTACAGTGATTTTGGAGCCCCCCAAAATAAAGTCAGCCACTGTTTCCACTGTTTCCCTATCTATTTGCCATGAAGTGATGGTCACATAGTGAACTCTATGGGCATATAAACTATGGATATGAAGTCAATTATGAAAATATTAATTACAGTAATTCTTAAAGTTTGCCCAAGGAACATTTTTACCGGTAATCTGGAATCTGCTTAAATCTGCTCTCAGAAGTCAATGAATCTTAAATATAGCAATAGCAATGCTCATTTTCCCCTGTTGTTTATTCTCCTATGTTCATGGCTACTGTTGCTTTCATAAATTGCGTGTACTTTGGGGATAACACACACCCTTGGCAAAGAATAAGTGTTGCAGATATCAGTGAAATCAATATACTTGTTGATGTTTGTAGTACTGCCTAGTGTGTATTTAATGAGTGTTCTAGGTTGTAGCTTTAGTAAAATAAATTTTAAAAATTGTATCCATCTGTGTTGTGAACCACTGAAGTAGCTGTGTCCCTCCCTGTACTGCAGTTGAATTGAGTGCACTGTAATTTTTAGTATGTGTGAAGTGTAAATTTTAGCTAGTGTGAAGATGAAACACTTGAGGGGTATTTTTGAGAACTTCATTGCTGTTTAGATTAAATCATCTTTTCTTTACAGTAATGTGATGAATGACTAATCAATTCAAGTATTTTGAAAGTATAACCAGTCATTAGAAAGCATAACACTAGGTAGAACAAATCTTCCCAGGCAGCTCTGGTGGAGCTCAGTTGGATTGAATTAGAAAAGTATTGAAATGGTTCAGATTAAGGAAGTTATAACCTTTTGTTGTTTAACAAAAATAACATTCTACTTAAAAATAACATTGAATGAAAGGATTAATATTACATCTAACCTAAATATATTATTTTATACCTAAAAAAAATCTAGGTGAAACAAATACCCCTTTTTTTGCAAGTAAGAAAAGACAAAGCACACAGATTGGAAATACGGAACAAAAGAAAATAAATGCAGCTTAATATTCTAATGGGCCTCAGAAAACCAACAATGAACTCTTGAAAAATAAACAAATACTGTCAAACTCATTAACTATAGGGTATCAGTTCAGTTCAGTCACTCGGGACATGTCTGACTCTTTGTGACCCCATGGACTACAGCACGCCAGGCCTCCCTGTCCATCACCAACTCCTGGAGCTTACTCAGACTCATGTCCATCAACTCAGTGATGCCATCCAACCATCTCATCCTCTGTCGTCCACATCTCCTCCCGCCTTCAACCTTTCCCAATATTAGGGTCTTTTCTAGTGAGTCAGTTCTTCACATCAGGTGGCCAAAGTATTGGAGATTCAGCATCAGTCCTTCCAATGAATATTCAGGACTAATTTCCTTTAGGATTGACTGGTTTGATCTCCTTGCAGTCCAAGGGACTCTCAAGAGTCTTCTCCAAAACCACAGTTCAAAAGCATCAATTCCTCAGCGCTCAGCTTGCTTTATCACCCTATTTACCTATAGTCCTATATACCTATAGGGCATATATGAATTAAATTAGGTTTTTTACCTATGAGTTCAGTTCAGTTCAGTCGCTCAGTTGTGTCCGACTCTTTGTGACCCCATGAATTGCAGCACGCCAGGCCTCCCTGTCCATCACCAACTCCCGGAGTTCACTCAGACTTACGTCCATTGAGTCAGTGATGCCATCCAGCCATCTCATACTCTGTTGTCCCCTTCTCCTCCTGCCCCCAATCCCTCCCAGCATCAGAGTTTTTTCCAATGAGTCAACTCTTCACATGAGGTGGCCAAAGTACTGGAGTTTCAGCTTCAGCATCATTCCCTCCAAAGAAATCCCAGGGCTGATCTCCTTCAGAATGGACTGGTTGGATCTCCTTGCAGTCCAAGGGACTCTCAAGTGTCTTCTCCAACACCCCAGTTCAAAAGCACCAATTCTTCGGCACTCAGCTTTCTTCACAGTCCAACTCTCACATCCATACATGACCACTGGAAAAACCATAGCCTTGACTAGACAGACCTTTGTTGGCAAAGTAATGTCTCTGCTTTTCAATATGCTATCTAGGTTGGTCATAACTTTTCTTCCAAGGAGTAAGCGTCTTTTAATTTCATGGCTGCAGTCACCATCTGCAGTGATTTTGGAGCCCCCCAAAATAAAGTCTGACACTGTTTCCACTATTTCCCCATCTATTTCCCATGAAGTGATGGGACCAGATGCCATGATCTTTGTTTTGTGAATGTTGAGTTTTAAGCCAACTTTTTCACTCTCCACTTTCACTTTAATCAAGAGGCTTTTTAGTTCCTCTTCACTTTCTGCCATAAGGGTGGTGTCACCTGCATATCTGAGGTTATTGATATTTCTCCCGGCAATCTTGCTTCCAGCTTGTGCTTCTTCCAGTCCAGCATTTCTCATGATGTACTCTGCATATATGTTAAATAAGCAGGGTGACAATATACAGCCTTGACGTACTCCTTTTCTTATTTGAAACCAGTCTGTTGTTTCATGTTTCATGTCCAGTTCTAACTGTTGCCTCCTGACCTGCATATAGGTTTCTCAAGAGGCAGGTCAGGTGGTCTGGTATTCCCATCTCTTTCAGAATTTTCCACAGTTTATTGTGATCCACATAGTCAAAGGCTTTATTATAGTCAATGAAGGAGAAATAGATGTTTCTCTGGAGCTCTCTTGCTTTTTTGATGATCCAGTGGATGTTGGCAGTTTGATCTCGGGTTCCTCTGCCTTTTCTAAAATCAGCTTGAACATCTGGAAGTTCACAGTTCACGTACTGTTGAAGCCTAGCTTGGAGAATTTTGAGCATTACTTTTCTAGCGTGTGAGATGAGTGCAATTGTGTAGTAGTTTGAGCATTCTTTGGCATTGCCTTTCTTTGGGATTATAATGAAAACTGACCTTTTCCAGTCCTGTGGCCACTGCTGAGTTTTCCACATTTGCTGGCATATTAAGTGCAGCACTTTCACAACATCATCATTTAGGATTTGAAATAGCTCAGCTGAATTCTATCACCTCCACTAACTTTGTTTGTAGTGATGCTTCCTAAGGCCCACTTGACTTCACATTGCAGGATGTCTGGCTCTAGGTGAGTGATCACACCATTGTGATTATCTGGGTCGTGAAGATCTTTTTTGTACAGTTCTTCTGTGTATTGTTGCCACCTCTTCTTAATAATATCTTTTGCTTCTGTTATGTCCATACCATTTCTGTCCTTTATTGTGCCCATCTTTGCATGAAATGTTCCCTTGGTATCTCTAATTTTCTTGAAGAGATCTCTAGTCTTTCTTATTCTGTTGTTTTTCTCTATTTCTTTGCATTGATCACTGAGAAAGGCTTTCTTATCTCTCCTTGCTATTCTTTGGAACTCTGCATTCAAATGGGTATATCTTTCCTTTTCTCTGCCTTTCGGTTCTCTTCTTTTCATAGTTATTTGTAAGGCGTCCTCAAACAACCATTTTGCCTCTTTGCATTTCTTTTTCTTGGAGATGGTTTGATCACTGCCTCCTGTACAATGTCATGAACCTCCGTCCATAGTTCTTCAGGCACTCTGTCTATCAGGTCTATTCCCTTGAATCTATTTGTCACTTCCACTGTATAATTGTAAGGGATTTGATTTAGGTCATAGCTGAATGGTCTAGTGGTTTTCCCTACTTTCTTCAATTTAAGTGAACATAGAAATAGAATAAAGGAGAGTTAAGTGTATAATTAAGATACTTAATGATTGAGGTTCTGATGGCCTAATGAATCCAATTCTGTGCTTAGTATATAGCTGCCATTCAGATGACTATAAAGTTGTGAGTACTCAAGATATTGCTGATTTTACAATGTAGTTCTTGGAGAGCAGCTATATTTCCAGGTTCATGGAGTTCGCTGGACCATCACCTGTATAAACTAGCTGTGACAGATACTGTATTAAAGTTTAAAAATACAGATATAAAGAACACTTAGTCCTTGCTTTCTCAGAATCTTAGTTAATGTCAAGTAAACAGTTTGAAAGCTGAGGTTTTAGTTGAGGTCTGAGTTTTATTGATTGCCAAATGTAGATGGATGTTAGAAATGTATCTTGGCCTTAGTATTATCAGATATTGCTTTTAACAGTAGTGCTGAGTAACAAACAGAAATTGTACAAAAGAGTTTTATGTAGGCCAGTGTCTGGAGTGCAAGAGCCAAGCAGTTGTTCTTTAAATGTGCAGTTGTCAGAGGTCATAAATACCAGGGTCATAACATAGAGTGTAAGCAGGTATTTTAAGTCAGGCTCAGAATAAAGTCTGGAATCCTAATAGTTTGATAAGTTGAATCAGGATGTGCCAGTAATCAGAGTATTGAGATGTGAATTTGATTTAAGTAAGTCTTATCTTACTGGGGAAATTTGCCATAATATAGGGAGTTAAAGCTTCAGTTCAGTTCAGTCGCTCAGTCGTGTCTGACTCTTTGCGACCCCAAGAATCGCAGCACGCCAGGCCTCCCTGTCCATCACCAACTCCCGGAGTTCACCCAAACTCACATGCATCAAGTCGGTGATGCCATCCAGCCATCTCATCCTCTGTTGTCCCCTTCTGCCCCTTCCCCAAGTCCCTCCCAGCATCAAGGTCTTTTCCAGTGAGTCAACTCTTCGAATGAAGTGACCAAAGTATTGGAGTTTCAGCCTCAGCATCAGTCCTTCCAATGAACACTCAGGACTGGTCTCCTTTAGGATGAACTGGTTGGATCTCCTTGCAGTCCAAGGGACTCTCAAGTGTCTTCTCCAGCACCATAGTTCAAAAGCATCAATTCTTTGGCACTCAGCTTTCTTTACAGTCCACCTCTCGCATCCATACATGACCACTGGAAAAACCATAGCCTTGTCTAGATGGACCTTTGTTGACAAAGTAATATCTCTGGCTTTTTAATATGCTATCTAGGTTGATCATAACTTTCCTTCCAAGGAGTAAGCGTCTTTTAATTTCATGGCTGCAGTCACCATCTGCAGTGATTTTGGAGCCCCCAAAAATAAAGTCTTAACAGTGTTTCCACTGTTTCCAGATCTATTTCCCATGAAGTGATGGGACCAGATGCCATGATCTTCGTTTTCCGAATGTTGAGCTTTAAGCCAACTTTTTCACTCACCTCTTTCACTTTCATCAAGAGGCTTTTTAGTTCCTCTTCACTTTCTGCCATACGGGTGGTGTCACCTGCATATCTGAGGTTATTGATATTTCTCCCGGCAATCTTGCTTCCAGCTTGTGCTTCTTCCAGCCCAGCGTTTCTCATGATGTACTCTGCATATAAGTTAAATAAGCTTTAGTTCAGTTCAGTCGCTCAGTTGTGTCCCAGGGGCCGTTTAAGGTGGTCTGCCTGCAATGTGGGAGACTTGGGTGCGATTCCTACCCGGGATTGGGACGATCCCCTGGAGAAGGAAATGGCAACCATTCCAGTATTCTTGCCTGAGAAATCCTATGGGAGTGTGGCAGGCTTAAGTCCATGGGGTCATGAAGAGTCGGAGACAACTGAGCAGACATCACTCACTAGGTTGTTTTCTGAGGCATTACTGGGCCTCAGCCCGTTTATAGGGCTGGTAAATGAGAAAACATCAACCTGGGCTTGCCTTTATTTTTCTCTGAATGAGAAAGTTTAAGTAAACTCTTTCCGCTGAGTAATCATTAAGTTTTATTTGCATCATCTAAATATTTTTCCTAAATTAAAAAGCTGCACATATATTATACATTATTTAATTGGCATGCACATATTACCTTGTATTCTGTCTTTAAACTTCAGTGAAGATGCTTGTTTGAAATACTCTTTGTCTAGATGAATACATAAGCATAGTTTTAAAAATGAAATGCTATGTCATAAAAATCTCCATCTGATATCTTACCCATTTCCCACCCCTGACAGCACTATTGGTATTACTTACTTTTATTCATATTGGTATAGGACACACACCATTGGTGTGTCCTTCCAGAGTTAATAAGAATATACAAATATTATTTCCCCTCTTTTGCATAAAGGGTAGTGTACTACATATGCTGTCCCACACCTTGCTTTAGTAAGATAACAGTATGTTTTGAAAATCTTTTCAAATATATACATAGCTTTTTTGTTTTTCTTTTAATCTGTATGCCTTATTGCCTTGTGTATATTATCATAGTTTAAGCAGTTCTCTCTTGATTCTCTTTGGGGTGATTTTTAGTCTTTTGCCATTTGTTTCATGGGCTTTTCTGGTGGCTCAGGTGGTAAAGAATCTGCCTGCAGTGCAGGAGACACAGGTTTGATTGCTGGGTTGGAAAGATCCCCTGGATAAGGAAGTGGTTCCCCACTCCAGTATTCTTGCCTGGGGAGTTCCATGGACAGAGGAGCCTGGCAGGCTACAGTCCATGAGGTCACAAAAAAAAAAAGGCGGGTTTGTTACAGTTATGATGCAATGAATAACTGTCTATATGTGTAATTTCAGAGGTGTGCAAGTGTATCAGTAGTGTATTAAATCAGAAGTGGAATTGCTACGTCATTGTATGTAACTTATTTGGGTGATTTTGATGGATATTACCAAATTGCCCTCCATAGATAGTACCAATTTACATATTCCTCAGCAGTGCCATTTCTACAGCACTGCTAACAAGTATGTTTTCAAACTTCTGGGTTTTGCCAGCTTAATGAGTGAATGTCAGTATAGTTGTTTTTTTTTTAAGGACTTATTTATTTTAATTTTGGCTGTGCTGGTTCGTCGTTGCTGCATGCAGGCTTTCTCAGTTGTAGATGAGGGTCACTCTTTGTTGAGATGCATGGGCTTCTTATTGAGGTGGCTTCTCTTGTTGCGAAGCACAGGCTCTAGGCACTCAGGCTCCAGTAGGTGCAGTGCGTGGGCTTAGTTCATGATACACTGGCTTAATTGCTCCATGGCATGTGGGATCTTCCTGGACTAGGGGTCGAACCCATGTCCCCTGCATTGGCAGATGGATTCTAAACCACTAGACCACCAGGGAAGCCCTCAGTATATTTTTAATTTGCACTCTTTTATTATGCATGATATTAAGTACCTTTTCATAGCTTACAGAGCCATGTTTATTTCTTTTTCCAACTGTCTTTTTATATCTTTAGCACAGCTTTCTGTTGGCTTGTGAAATAATATTTAATACTTTCTAATGGTTATAATTTTTAATGTTTGTATTACATTATAGTCTATTATTATAAAATTGTTTATCTTTCTATAGTTGGATACTTGATCTCCTTTTGAAGTGTGGCTGTTATATTTATTTTGCTGTGAACAGTTAATTAAGAAGAAGGCAATGGCACCCCAATCCAGTATTCCTGCCTGGAAAATCCCATGGGCGGAGGAGCCTGGTGGGCTGCAGTCCATGGGGTCTCGAAGAGTCGGACACCACTGAGAGACTTCAATTTCACTTTTCACTTTGATGCATTGGAAAAGGAAATGGCAGCCCACTCCAGTGTTCTTGCCTGGAGAATCCCAGGGATGGGGGAGTCTGGTGGGCTGCCGTCTATGGGGTCTCACAGAGTCGGACATGACTGAAGCAACTTAGCAGCAGCAGCAGCAAGGGTTATAATTTTAATATTTGTATTACATTGTAGTTTGTTATAAAATTGTTTATCTTTCTATGGTTGGACACTTGATCTCCTTTAAAGTGTGGCTGTTATATTTATTTTGCTGTGAACAGTTAATTAAAGTGATTCCCCTTCCTTGGGTTGCTTATTTGGGAATCAAGAATTTTAGGATCTACTGTAGGTTTTTGTACTAATTAGCTATGAGTAAACTGCATAACTTATCTGGATCTTTGTTCCTTCACCTGTAAAATAGGGATGTTTAATTAAGTGATTTTCTGGTTCTGTGCCCCTTTGAAATTTACCGAAAGCGATACTTTAAGCATAATACTTTAAAAATAATAGATATGGAAACACAGCAATGTTACACTGTTACAGTTTTTGTTGTTTGTTTTTAACTAACTTGTTCTGTTTCTTGTTGCATGGATAATGCTTTTCTTCATAACAGAATTGTCTTTTACTTGCTTACCCTGACATTTCTTGATTAGGAATACCTCTTCATCTTTTTTCAGTTCACATAAAAGCTATTTTTTAGAGGCATGGTTCTTTTTGGAGAAGGATGAGGACTCTTAGGGCAGAGAAAAATGCACTGGTTTTGATTTTATTTAATCCATGTCATAAATGTACATGTTAATCTTCATTACTACATAGCTGCTGCCAGTTGGCATATTCAGTTTTCCAGAAAGTGGATCTCCTTAAATCTGTTTAAGTGGTCTCTTATCAAAAATTAGCACATTCAACTAGTTACACCATTTCTTCAGTACAAAGCTGGGAATTAAATTATAATAGTCTGTTCTCAGTGAGATAAATTTTTCCCTCAAGTTTACTTGGCATCTTTGGAAATTACACTAGAAAAGATGAATAGATACATATTTTGATGTGTACTTTGGGGAATGAGATTAAAATCAGTGGTGAAATAAGGTATAGACAGTAACATTTGAATTACAATGCCAAATGTAAGTGGAATGTTCCTATAACTCAGGACCTCCAATGTTTAAAATCCTGTGAAGCCATAGCATACAGAAATGGGTTCTCAAAGCTAGTGAGTTTTGAACCATGTATATACTGTTTTAGTCTCTCCCCCTAACTGAAATAGATTAAATTTTGCGTTATCTTTTTTCACCAGAGGTATGAGAACATGAAAGAGAGAAAACAAACCCTAAAACTCCTGTAGGCAGTTGTCTCATGAGTAGATAAACTCTTCTTTGGGGAGGAGAGATGAGCTTACTTTGTACACAGCTGTTTAGTAGTAGAGTTGAGACTAGATCTTGAGTCATTGGATTCCTGTATTACTTAATGTTGTCGCTATTATTTTAGTTTTTTTCCTGTTTGTCTTCCACATCTGCTATGCAGTTAGATTTTTTTTGGCCATGCTACACAGCTTGCGCGACCTTAGTTCCCCAATCAGAGATTGAACCTAGGCCTTCAGAAGAGAGAGCACAGAATCAACCACTGGACTGCCAGGGAAATCCCTGGTCCAGTTTTTGAATTGGTTGTTATTTGTCTTTCACGTTGAAAACTTTCAAGTGCCCTTTTCTTACTGTTGTCAGTGATGAATAATGTTTTCACCACATATGAATATTTTAGTTATGCTTGTTTTTGTTACAGACAAAAGCAATGCTGTGTATGAATGCACTTGTGGGTTTGGAAAATGTTAATTTAAAAATGAATTGGAAGTTGACTGACAGGAAGAAAACAAAA
This sequence comes from Oryx dammah, assembly GCF_014754425.2. Lineage (NCBI taxonomy): Eukaryota > Metazoa > Chordata > Mammalia > Artiodactyla > Bovidae > Oryx > Oryx dammah. The sequence goes on from NW_024070190.1 coordinate 31,216,769, forward strand.
GGACAATCTCCTTGGTGCTGGAATTTGCTAGATTATGTGCAATAAAAGGAGGTGACTTCTAGGATAGGAAGGGATGTAAGAATTGTGTTGCTGAAGCTTAGGTTATATGACATAGAAAAAACTAATTATTTCCCACTTTATCTGTAAGGGCAAGATTTAGCTCCAACTTTGATGTTGGAGCTTGGTTGAATGAAGGAGGCTAGGAGAAAGATATACTTGAGATTATAGGTATTGATCTCAGAGAAGAGTCAGTAACCAGCTCAGGGAGACAGCTAAATAGTCTAACTTGACTTGGACCCAAACAACAAAAGACATAGTATATTGGGGCTGAGAAATGTACTTAAATGTACAGAGCCAGTACCTGTGTGATTTATAACTTGACATTTTTCACATTAAAGTAAAATTGTTAAATATTTTAAGCAGTTATAATGTAACAACCACTGTGTTAGACTGTTTTCAGAAAGGTAAAGAGTAATTTTGACCTTAAAGGAAACTCAGAACCAAGTGTGTATGTTGAAGGTGGGGCAAACTTATGTATGTTACAAATATGTGAATATGTGAGTATATGTACAAAGTACAAGATAATTTAAATCAGAAAGAAGTAAACTATGCTTTGAGAAAATCAAAAAGAAGAATGGTTACTTTTTGTGATTTAAATGAATTGCCACTACAAAAAGTCATGTAATCTAGAAGGAATGCCTGTTTCTCCTTCAGTCACTTGTGGATGGCTTTACAGTGAGTTCTTTTGGTATAGCACTTAGCAAATTTCTCAGACATCCATAGCTGCGTCCTCACCACAGTGTCTGATCTCAGCCCAATTGGGAGTGGCCCTTTACAGATATATTTCTTTTTTGTTGCTCTGAAATAGCCCTGTAAGTAGTGACTGCTCCCTATATCTGAAGTCTCTATCCCTTAGTACTTTTTTGCCTGTTGTAATTAATAATGCTTTATATTAAACTTTCCCTGTTCAAATTACCATGTGGTTTCTTCTAATTGTACCTTGACTGATATATCAGGTTTATGGGTCGTAGTATTTGTCTCATTTGATTCTTCTGAGGATTTAATGGGCTAATACGTGGTATTGTCAAGTGTTTAGAATACTGTCTGCCATTAAATATCTAGTGTTTATTGGCTTTAATACTGTTATTATCATGATCATCACTGTCACTGCCATTTGCTAGGAATAATATTTCTACTTTTTGTCCATAGGATGTTTCGTCTTAACTCACTTTCTGCATTGGCAGAGCTGGCAGTGGGCTCTCGATTGTACCATGGAGGATCACAGCCCACCCAGATCAGGCGACGGCTAATGATGGTGGCTTTTCTTGGAGCATCTGCAGTAACTGCAAGTACTGGTCTTTTGTGGAAAAGGTGAGTGTTACCTGACCATCCTGTTCCTGCATGTACTTCTGTTCTTCCAGTTGTCTCTTTTATGGAAAAGGCGTTGATTTCTGGCTTAATATTCTATTATATGAGTATACCATATTTCTTCTATCCATTTTATCTATCAGTATATATTTGAGTTGTTTCCATGTTTTAGCTATTATGAGTAATGCTGCTATTAACATGAGTGCAAAAATCTCCTCATGACCCCGCTTTCAGTTCTTTTGGATATATAATCATAAGTGGAATTGCTGGATTTTATGTTAGTTCTATTTTTAATTTTTTGAGCAACCTTTTCTTATAGAACTTTAATGAATTTCATTGCTGTTACTCCTGCTAAGCTCTACCTGAGAATCTTTATTTGTTTAATATGATGGACCTTCTTGATTGATAGATTTTTTAATTTTTATTTTTTGCATATCCAGGGCCCTTGCAGAATCTCCACCATCTGCAAACAACATCAAGAGTGAACTTGGTGATAAAGGGAAGAGTAAAGAGGAAGGGGAAGATTGTAATGCTGAAAAAAAGGCTGCAGATGTTTGTCTTGAGCCTTATCCAGAAGAGAAAAAGAAGAAACGTTCTGGATTCAGAGATAGAAAAGTATGGAACACAATCTTATAAATTAATTAGAACTATAGTTAATTATTTTTTAGAATAATGCTGTTGAGTCTTTTATCAGATATTTCAGATGATTTATATTCTCTTTGAAGTGATTCATTTCTTTGCAATTTTCCATCATGTTCTAAGGCAAATGTATTCTTTTAATGTGAAGTTAATTGGGGTAGTGAGAAGAATGTAGGATTTGTAATCAAGATTAATATATCTTTCCTTTGTTCTTCAATTCAACTATGTAAGGTGATCATTGCTTTTTGGATCTTATGCTGAATGTTCTCATATATGTGAAGTTGAGTCTGTGATATACGGATCTGTGATGCCAAATTATAAAGGCAGAAGAAGATCTCTTTGGAAGTCTACAAATCAACTACCTTTTGAGGACAGCATAAACTTTACATAACTCTAGCATTTAAAATCTTTAACAAAGTATGTTGTTGTATATAGCTTTACCTGTGAAAAGTTTTAGCTCCTCTCTAGTAATCCCTGTGATGGTGGGTGTTTGAATTCAGCAGACATGTGATGAAAAGTCAAAAGGCTGAATTTCTTAAACATTTTGCATGTTGACATTGAAATTCAGAAAATTACCTTTACTTGCTAAAAAATATAACTAATCAATACAAGATAATTTGAGTTACTTTATGTGTGCTGGGGAGCATGTATAACTGCAAGCAAGAATAGTTCCTTTGAGAATTCGGATCTTCTGTTTACTTGGAGGAAGCTCTTAAATATGTCATTCCCCAAATACACTTCTGGTTAAAGTGAATTTAAACAGAATTTATGCATTACAAGTTAATTATCCATCATGCCATGTTTCCAAAATGATACATCTATTTAATCTTTTGCCCTGAGTGAACTTAAGGAAAGTTCAAATTTAACTTGCCACCAGCAGTTTCATTTATAGTCAAATGTTACATTTTATAATGTAGGGCTAAAATGACCCAAATAAACATTTGTTTTTGAATCTTCCATTTTCTGCTTCTACTTTCTACTTAGCAATTGAGTTGACTATATCCTATACTTCACAGAAAAAATAAAAGCTATCAGTGTAGTTTACTTAATTGGTAACTCCCAAAGCTATAAACCCTTTTTAATCTAAATCTGAAATATAGTCTTTCTTTCACTAAAGTCTCAGTGAATAGGCAATCATCCCATTTGTCATTTTGTCCCCACAAACCTGTTTAAACACTTATTCTTTCTCTATCCTTTTTTTTAGTTACTCTTTGTTATTCATTCTTTTACATAGTCTGTATATAGACATGTTGAAGATTCTTCTCTCATTAATTAAATTACAAGCTTCATTTTTAGTTGTAGTACATATATACAATGGAATATTACTCAGCCATAAAAAGGAATGCATTTGAGTCAGTTCTAATAAGATGGATGAACCTAAAACCTATTATACAGAATGAAGTAAGTCAGAAAAAACAGATATCATATATTAGTGCATATATTTGGAATCTAGAACAGTGGTACTGATGAACATATTTGCAGGGCAGCGAAGAAGACTTCCGTTGGCGGCTCAGATGGTAAAGAATCTGCCTACATTGTGGGAGACCTGGGTTCGATCCCTGGGTAGGGAAGATCCCCTGGAGAAGAGAATGGCAACCCACTCCAGTATTCTCACCTGAAAAATTACATGGACAGAGAAGCCTGAAGGGCTACAGTCCATGGGGTTGCAAAGAATTGGACATGACTGAGTGACTGACACTTTCTGTTTCAATGGAGACACAGACACAGAGAACAGATTGTGGATACCGGGAGAGGGAAAGTAGAGAGGGGGACGAAAGGAGAGAGTAGCATGGAAACATATACATTACCATCTGTAAAATAGGTAGCCAGTGGGAAGTTGCTGTATTACTCAGGGAACTCAGACCGGGGCTCTGTGACAACCTTTTATCAAGGCGGGATGGGGTGGGAGGTGGGATGGAGGTTCAAGAGGAAGAGGACATAGGTATACCTATGGCTGATATTCATGTTGATATACGGCAGAAACCAACATAATATTGTAAAGCAATTATCTTTCAATTAAAAAATAATAAGCTTCATTTTCGGAGAAGATGATGGCATCCCACTCCAGTACTCTTGCCTGGAAAATCCCATGGATGGAAAAGCCTGGTAGGCTACAGTCCATGGGGTCGCAAAGAGTCGGACACGACTGAGCGACCTCACTTTCACTTTTCATTTTCATGCATTGGAGAAGGAAATGGCAACCCACTCCAGTGTTCTTGCCTGGAGAATCCCAGGGACAGCGGAGCCTGGTGGGCTTTCGTCTATGGGGTCGCACAGAGTTGGACACGACTGAGGCGACTTAGCAGCAGCAGCAGCAGCAAGCTTCATTTTTGATTGTGCACTTTTTTCTAGATACTATCCTATTCAGATTTTTACCCTGGAAAACCAAACTGCTACTGTCTTTACATGCTGCCTTTGATATCACCATGCCTGCATGCTCAGTACTCAGTCATGTCCGTGGCTCAGTCTTTGTGACCCCCATGGCCTGTAGCCCACCAAGCTCCTCTGTCCATGGGATTTTCTAGGCAAGAATACTGGAGTAGGTTGCCATTTCCTTTTCTGGGGATTTTCCCACCTCTCGTGTCTCCTTCACTACAGGCCAGTTCTTTACCTCTGAGCCATCATTTTCATGTAAACTTTTTGCTTTTGTTCTTTTATGTTCTCTTGATTTTTCTGTAATATTTTAAATATCCAATGAGAAAAATAGAGACTACTATAATAAATATACATGTACCCACACTCACTTTTATCAGGTTTTAACATTTGGCTATATTTGCTTCAGTTTTTTGTGTTTTCCTTTTTTTGTAAGAAGAAACAGTGAATATAAAAAATACATTGTTGTGTACTCTAACCTCATTTTTCTCCGTTCCTCTTCAGATGTAAACAAGTGTCCTGAATTTGTTTTTATTCCTGTGCATGGCCTGGTTGTCTTGTGTGTTTTATTTTATTTTAATTAAAAAAAATTATCAAGTACAAAGGTCTAGGACAGTCATATCACTTATTTCATGGCATACTATTGTTGTTAATTTGTGCATGCTTCTCTCTTTTATTTTATTTAGCTTTGTTTTATTTTTTTAGTTTTAATTTTACTGTCCCTTTTGAAACCTCAAGTTCTCAATTCTGAAAAATTCTTACACATTGCTTCAGTCCTGATTCACTGTCATTTCTTTTCTTTTGGAATTCTTTTTAAATGTCCTTTCTTTTCTTTTGAATCCTTACGGTGCATCTTGTATATCTTTTAAATATTTTTCATGTTTTTTTCTTGTTAGTTCTTCCAGTACTCCCCCAAGGTCTCTTTTCTTTTTCTTCCAATATTTTCTGTGGTAAACACATATACCATAACATTTACCATCTTAACCAATTTTGAGTGTACAGTTTAGTGGTAATAAAAACATTCATAACATTGTGCAACCATCACCATCATCCATCTTCATAAATGTTTCATCTTATAACACTGAAAATCTATACCCATTAAGCATAACTCCCTTCTATCCCCTCTCCCCGATCCCCCTAGCAACCACCATTCCACTTTCTGATTTTTGAATACCTAAGAAAGAAAAACCTCATGCAAGTGGATTCGTTTAGTATTTGTATTTTTGTAATTGGCTTATTGCACCTAGTTCTCAAGGGTTATCATGGTGTAGCACATGTCAGAATTTCTTAGGGCTGAGTAGTATTCCACTGTATGTATATACCATGTTTTGTTTATCCATTCATCTGTTTATGGATATTTAGGTTGCTTCCACATTTAAGCTATCGTAAATAATGATGCCCTGAACATGGGTATACACATGTCTCTTTGAGACCTTGCTTTTCACTCTTTGGGGTATATACCCAGATGTGAAATTGCATTATCATATGGTAATTCTGTTTTCAGTTGTGTGTTTGTTTGTTTGTTTGTTTTTTAATGGAAGTGCTTGTTTTTATGGGAGCACTGTTTTTGGCAGTGCTGCACCATTTGACCTTCCCACCAGCAAGGGTTCCTCTTTTACCACATCTTTGCTAACATTTGTTATTTTTGTTTTTTTGATATTAGCCATCCTAATGGATCCCAGGTAGTATCTTGGTGTAGTTTTTATTTGCATTTCCTTGATGATCAATGATGTTGAGTGTTTTTTCAAGTGCTTTTTGGCCATTTGTATATCTTCTTTGGAGAAATGTCTGTTCACATCTTTTGCCCATTTTAAAATTTTCTTTAATGGAGTTTTAGTAGTTTTCTATATGATCTGATTGCTAATTTCTGCGGATTACCTTTTTACCTATTGATATTACTGTTTGATGTACAGCAAGTGTTTTTTAACTTATATAAGGTACCTTTTTTTTTGGCCACTTTATTTTTTTAGTTGAAGGATAATTGCTTTACAGAATTTTGTGGTTTTCTGCCAAACAACAATAAGCCATAGGTACACCCATGAAGTCTTTCTTTTTTTTCTATTGTTGCATATGCTTTTGGCATCACATCCAGGAAAGCACTGCTAAATCTAGTGTCTTGAAGTTTTGTTCTATGTTTTCTTCTAAGAGTTTTCTAGTTTTAGATCTTTCATTTTGGTCTTTGATTCACTGTGTGTTAATTTTTGAATATGGAGTTAGATAAGGGTGCAACTTCATCTTTTTTTAAAGTTTTCTTGTTTTTTTCTTTTTTGACTGCATCTCACAGCATAGAGAACTTCCCTGACTAGGGATCAAACTCGTGCCCACTGCAGTGGAATTGGAAGTCTTAACCGTTGGACCACCAGGGATGCCCCCAACTTCATTTTTGTGTATGTTTTTTGTTTTGTATGTGGATAGCTTGTTTTCCCAACATTATTTGTCAAAAAGACTTTGCTTTCTCCACTGAATGATTTTGGCACCTTGTCAAAAATCATTTGATGATATATATGAGGGTTTATTTCTGGGCTTTCTTTTCTGTTTGTTTGGTGTATATGCCTATCGTTATGCCAATACCACATTCTTCTTATGACTGTAATAAGTTTTGAAATCAGAAAGTTAGAGTCCTCCAGCTTTGTTCTTCTTTCAAAATTATATTGGTTCTTTGGAGTCCCTTGAGATTCCATGATGGACACATAGATTTTTTTCTATACCTTGGCTATTGTGAACAAAGCTGCAATGAACATGGAGTACAGATACCGCTTTGAGATGCTGATTTCATTTCCTTTGGCTATATACCCAAAAGCTGGATTATTGGGTCATATGGTAGTTCTATTTTTAATTTATTGAAGAACCTCCATAATGTTTTCCACAGTGACTGAATCAATTTAACATTTCCACCAGCAGTGCAGAAGTGTCCGCTTTTCTCGATACCCTCACCAATACTTGTTATCTGTCTTCTTTAAAAAAAAAAACAACAAACTTTTTATTTTACATTGGAGTATAGTTGATTAGCAATATTATGTTAATTTCAGGTGTACAGCACTGTGATTCAGTTTACACATGCAAGTATCTATTTCAAATTCTTTTTCCATTTAGGTTATTGTAGAATATTGAGCAGAATTCCCCCTGCTATACAGTATTCCTTGTTCATTATAGCAGTGTATACATGTCAGTCTCAAACTCTGAGTCTGTCCCTCCCCTCACCATGAGTTTGTTCTCTTAAGTCTATGAGTCTGTTTCTATTTTGCAAATAAGTTCATTTCTATCATTTACTTAGATTCATACATAAGCCAATATCATTTGATATTTGTCCTTCTGATAAACTCCAGGTCCATCTGTGTTGCTATAAATGGCATAATTTCATTCTTTTTAATGGCTGAGTAATATTCCCTTGAGTATATGTACCACCTCTTCTTTATCCATTCATCTGTCAATAGATATTTAGTTTGCTTCCATCTCTTGGCTATTGTAAACAGTACTGCATTGAACACTGGGATACATGGATTTTTTTCAAACAGTGTTTTTCTCCAGATACATGCTTAGGAGTGGGATTGCTGGATCATGTGGTAGCTCTATTTTTAGTTTTTTAAGGGGCCTCCATATTGTTCTCTGTAGTAGCTGTATCAGTTTACATTCCCATCAACAGTGTGGGAGGATTCCCTTTTTACCACACCCTTTCCAGCATTTATTGTTTGTGGACTTTTTGATGATGACCATTCTGACTGGTATCAGCCCCTCATTATAGTTTTAATTTGTATTTCTCTGATACTTAGTGGTGTTGAGCATCTTTTCACGTGCCTTTTGGAGAAGAAACAATATTGTAACAAATTCAATAAAAACTTTAAAAAAAGCTAGATTGCTAAGTGAAAAAAACCAAAAATATACTATACCATATATTTATATTAAACTCTAAAAATGCAGAAATGCAGGAAGTCTGTTACTTTACCTATTATTTCAAACTAAAACTAATCAGTAATATTCAGCAGTGTATTTTTTGGGTAACAGTGAAGAATCTGATTTTCAGTCTGTAAATCATTGACTTTTAAGTTGTTCTTTTTCTACCTTTATCTTACATATGATTGACTTAACATTTTAGTTGACAAAGCCATCTTTGACAGTAGCTGTGGCTTATATCCTAAATATTTCAAACTGATTATTTTTGTTTTGTAGCTGGTATGACCCAGCAGATGTAGTAAAATATAAAATGCCTTTGGTTTAAGACTTGTAGCTAAGTTTCAAGGCTGCTAAGGGGTTGAAAGGCTGCTAAGGGAATGCTTAGTGTGTCTGCCATGTGCCAAATCTATTGAAAAATTTTCTGAAATCAGTATTCAGATTTTAATGCAAATTAGCTTTAGAAAGATTCCTGTCAGGTATAGTTACAAATTAGCATTCCTTTCTTGGTGACTGAAAGCACATCTGGTAATGGAATTGAGTCCATTGTTAACCAGCTGCTCTCAGTGACCTCAAAGTGACCATCTAGCCAGAAATGACAGTTACAGTAATAGCTGTGTTAATAAAGCAAATTAAAACATTAATAATTTTTTTAAATTATAGACATTGAATAATGTTTTTTATATACATTGAATTCACTGATTGATTTTTAAAATTTTTATTTGAAGGATAATTGCCTTACAATATGGATTTAGATCCATATTGTATGGATCTAAATAATAATCCAATAATTGATCATATTGCCTTGACATATTTTCTAGCCAGTTATTTATAAGATACTATTTAGTATTGGTTATCTCAACATATAAAATTCAGGTATGAGAGAAATCTTTTCACCAAAGTACTATATAGGTTGTACAAGAATATTATGCAAAAGATAACAGTATTTTTGTATGTTTCATGTACAGATGGGATCTTGGGGGCTAGATAAAGAAATGGACTTTTATATTAACATTATATTAACTTTTATATTAGCTTTTATGTTAATGTTATACTCTTTTAGTTAAATGTATGCCATATATAATTTTGTTCCTATTCAAATATTTTCTTGTGTTCTTCCCACATCTACTCTTTTCTAAATATGCTATATTTAAATGTTCTCTGGAAGTCTAATGTTTCCGTCCAAAGTAAAAGTCTTTGCTTCAGACGTGTTAATAGTTGCATTTCTGTGATATGTAATTTTATTTTTTATGCTGTTGTTTAATGTAATTTGTATTTGAAAGAGTTGTTCAGATCTATGAAAGTCCCATGTCTGTTTTGTTTTAGAATTCAGGAAATTGCATGAAAGTAAAACTGTAAAATTAGTCCCTTCCAGAAAACTTGGTATTTCAAAAATGATAGGCTCTCATGTGTATGGAGCCTTTGACTGAGACTTTTTGAATTCTTGTATGACATTTTTCTTTTGCTTGCTTTCAATGATTTAGGAAATTAGGAAACTATTCAAAAACTTGTAAGGCTTCCCTGGTGGCCCAGTGGTTAAGAATACACCTTGGATTGCAGGGGACACTGGTCAATCCCTGGTCCAGGAATATTCCACATGCTTTAGGGCAACTAAGCCTGTGGGCTTATAACTACTGAGCCTGCACACCCTAGAGCTGAGATTACCTTCGCTGGCAGCAAATAGGGAAAGCTCTCATGCAGTAATGAAGACCCAATACAGCCAAAATTTAAATAAAATAAAGTTGTTTAAAAAGGGAGGGGATTTACACACATATACACATACACACACACACACACACACACACACATATATATATATGGAGAGAGTTATGACTGATTTATAATGCTGTACAGCAGAAACCAACCAACATTGTAAAGCAATCATCCTCCAACTAAAAAAAAAACACCTTAAAAAACATTCTAAACAAAACTTATACAATCATTGCTTCAACTGAACTATGAATAGTATATCATAGGTTTTTGAGACACAAGTAATTTCTAATATTAAAAAAAAACAGCTATAGGAAAAATGGTATAAAATTTCTCCCAAGTAAGAGAAAATACATGAAAATGAGAATTGCTTAATACAGTAACACTTTCTGAATTTCTAATTTTAGGTGATGGAATATGAGAATAGGATTCGTGCATATTCCACACCAGATAAAATCTTCCGCTATTTTGCCACCTTGAAAGTAATCAGTGAGCATGGTGAATCTGAAGTGTTTATGACACCACAAGATTTTGTGCGATCCATAACACCCAATGAAAAACAACCAGAACGTAAGTTGCTACAGTGAAAAATAAGATTGTGGTATTTATTTCATTATATGCTACTTTGTTTCTCTGTATCGCCTAAACTATGTAAGTCCATGCAACAATTATATTCATTGTGTACCTGCTGGATGTTAGGCATTATGCTAGGCTTTAGGAGTAGAAAAGAGGAGCCTGTAATCTAAAATGTTGAGATTATACCCCTCTGGTTGAGATTCATTGCTTGTTATAAAACTATTCCTGAAGGCAATGCATTACAGATGTGACTGCTGTCAAGTTGCTCTTTGGTGGGACAGACAGAGATAGTAACAGGTAATCTCAGGAATGTGATGATTTGTTAAAGAACAGGCGCTATGGCAGTGTAAGTAAGGGGCACTTAACTCAACCTGGAAGTTTAGAGAATAGTTTCTAGAGAATACTTTTAAGTTTGAATAGAAGTTTTGAAGAACAGAGGAAAGGATGTCTCATCTAGATGAACCAGCCTGAAGAAATGAGATGTGAGGAAAGAAAATAAAGGGCTTAATATTATAAGTTAAAGGTAATAATTTACAAATGCTTTTGGGAGACATGGTGGGAAAAATGACTCTGTCATTTTCTTCAGTAAAAAAATCAGTTCTTTCACTGAAGCAAATCATTATGCTGCCCAAAATGGACAAAATCAACTTTTTGGATCACTGAAATCTAATAAAAAACAGTTATAGCAACAAGGGTAATGTTTACTGAAGAAAGAAGCCAATACATTTTGGAAAGAAAGTGTGGTGACCTTTTGGTTACCTGCCTACCATGCCCTATTTCCCCGCTTAGCAGCAGTCATGGGAATGGCAACCTACATTCCTTTTGTGGCTTACTAGTGATGGGGAATTCAGTAAAGGGCAACGTATACAGTTTTGTTTTTTAAAAAGTGGGTGTGCCTTTTAACTCATCTGATAGTTTACTGAGCTACCAGCACAAAGATTTGCCTTTTGTTTCACCCACCTCAAAATGTCATCATTTTAAAAATTTAAAGATATGTATACCACCTATAACCCATCAGGCCAAGAGACGGCAGGTAGGACCAGCAGTAGACAGACTAAAAAGCTTAGGAAGGAGGAGGATGAGAATAAAGACATTTCAGGGAATAAGAGCTTTGAAAGGCTACTGCCTAGGGAATCCAAAGTGATGCTCAGGGCCTGATGCATACTTGGAAAAGACTTGAGTGGCCTTGTATTTCTTGGTGATAGTTGTGCTCCATGGAAGCGGAGGTAAGTTAAGGCGAAGTTATAGGAGAGTCTAGCTAAACATCACAGAGAAGGCAGTGGCACCCCACTCCAGTACTCTTGCCTGGCAAATCCCATGGACGGAGGAGCCTGGTAGGCTGCAGTCAATGGGGTCGCTAGGAGTCGGACACGACTGAGCGACTTCACTTTCACTTTTCACTTTCATGCATTGGGGAAGGAAATGGCAACCCACTCCAGTGTTCTTGCCTGGAGAATCCCAGGGATGGAGGAGCCAGGTGGGCTGCCGTCTGTGGGGTCGCACAGAGTCGGACACAACTGAAGCGACTTAGCAGCAGCAGCAGCTAAACATCAAAAGAGCACCCTAGCTCAGAGCCAATCTACAAACACTAAAATAGCTGGGATGTGTTTTGTTTGTTGGTTCATTATTTTTGCATCTAACATTTAAGGAAATTTCTGTGAGAGCACTTGATGACTGCTTAAATAATAGAGCAGAAACTTCACTGATGACACATGAGGAAGAATAGTCTTTGCAAGAATAGTTTGGAAAAATCACTAAACAAAGTGATGACTATAGTCCTCAGTAAGTTACAGTGTCAGACTCTGGGAAAAAGAGAGAATCTGATTTCCAGAATTATGACATTGCAATATTTAAAATGTCTAATTTTCAGTTTGAAGAATTTCATGGCTTATCAACAGTTATCAGAATAGGAGGGGAAAAAAAGAAATAGAAACCTTCCCCAAGGAAATCCAGACATTGTGCTTACTAGACAAAGACTTTAAATCAGCTATCCTAAATATGCTCAAAGAGCTAAAAGAAACCATAGGCAAGGGGCTATAGGAAATAGGGAGTATTATGTATTAATAAATAGAGAATATTCATAAAGAGTTAAAATTATGAAAAGTAATTGAGTAGGAATTATTGAACTGAGGGCTTCTCTGATGGTGAAGTGGTTAAGAATCCACCTGCCAATTCAGGGGCCACAAGTTCAGTCCCTGATCTGGGAAGAAGATCCCACATACCATGGGGCAGCTAAGCCCTTGCGTCATGACTACTGAGCCTGCACACCTAGAGCCTGTGCTCCACAACAGGAGAAGCCACTGCAATGGAGAGGCCTGTGCACTGTACCTTAACTAAGAGTAGCCCTTGCTTGCTGCAGCTAGAGAAAGCCTGTGCTCAGCAGCAAAGACCCAGTGCAGCCAAATATAATTACAAAATTTTAAAAATTATTGCACTGAAAAGTAGATAAAATAAAAAATTTACTGAAAGAGTTCAGTATAGATTTGAGCAGCTAGATTAAGTAATCAGAATCTTGGTGATAGGTCAGTTGATGTCCAGTCTGAGGAGCAGAGCAAGAGGAATGAATACAAATGAATAGAGCCTAAGGTACTTGTAGGACAAAAGCAAGTATACCAACATATGCATAATAGGAGTCCCAGAGGAGAAATTAAGACAATTTCTAGATAGTAAAAGCAGAGGAAGTTTGTTGCTAACTGGAATCCTTTAGGCTGAAATCAAAGTATATTGAATAGTAACCAAAATTACACAAAGAAAAATTTTTAATGATAAAGACCTGTAAAGGTATATCAGAAAATAGAAAAGTCAGTATTGTTTTGGAGTTTTAACTCCTATTTTGTTTTCTATATGATTTAAAAGAAATTTGTAAAACAACAATTACAGATATGTTAATGTTGATTCAAAGTAGATTATTAATTTAAGATGTTAATTGTAATCCTCAGGTTAACCACTAAGAAAATCACTAAAAAATATACAGAAAAGGCAATGAGGAGTGAATTAAAATAGTACACTAGAAAAAAAAAAATCAAACACAAAAGAAGGCAAGATCAGAGAAATGAAGGGATAAAAAAGACATGACATACAGCATACAAATAACAAGATGGAAGAAGCAAGTCCTTCCATATTAATAATCAATTTAAATCTAAAACAAACTCACCAGTTAAAAGACAAGAGACTGACAGGAGATAAAAAATATGATCTACCTATATATTGTCCACAGGAAACTCACTTTAGAAGAATGTTGCATGCCTGCTCAGTCCCTCAGTTGTGTCTGACTCTTTGCAACCCATTGACTGTAGCCCACCAGGCTCTTCTGTCCTTGGAATTTTCTGGGCAAGAATACTGGAGTGGGTTGCCATTTCATACTCCAGGGCAGCTTCCCAACCCAGGTATCGAACACGTGTCTTGCATCTCCTGCATTGGCAGGCTGATTCTTTACCATAAGACATTATATAAAAAATCATTTTTATATATAAAGGGATTAGTTCATCAAGCAGATATAACAGTGATAAATATATGTGTATACACCCACCAAATAACAGACTCCAGAATATGTGAGAGAAAGATTGACAGAATTGAAGGGAGAAATCGTTCTATAATAATGGTTAGAGACTTCATAACCCTGTTTCAGTGGTGAAAAGAACAACTAGACAGAAGGTCATTAAAGAAACAGAGGACTTAACTCTCTATGAACCAACTAAACCTAACAGACATATATAGAACACTTCACTCAGGAGTATCAGGATACATTTCTTCTCAAGCACATCAAACATTCTCCAGAATAGACCAGATAGACCATGTGTTAGGCTACAAAACAAATCTTAATAAATTTAAAAAAATAAAAATCATCAACAAACCAGACACACAAGACCACTTATTATATGATTGCTTTAAAATTTTTTTATTTTATATTGGCATATTATTTCATTTGTATAAAATATCTAGGTAAATCTAGAGATAGAAAGCAGGTTGTCAATTGCCAGCAGCTGGGTTGGGGGAATGAGAACTGACTGCTTAATGGGCACAAGGTGTTTTTTGTTTATTTTTGTTTTGGAGTGATGAAACTATTTGGAATTAGATAGATAGAAGTGGTAGTTATATAACACTGTGAGTGTACTAAATGCTGCTAAACCAGACAGTTTCCATTGATTGCACTGACTTTTTAGATTTTGAATCTTTTGAATTAGTTTTAACACCTTATTTTGTGACATGTGGAAGGAGAGATTAAAGATGACATGTGTAAGACAGAGAAAAAGGATTGAGAGAGATATTCCTGGGTTTTATGATGGCAAAATATTTTGTACTGTCAAATTATTTAATACCCAGATGAAATCTAATATGTGGCAGTAACTTTAAATAAAACTGTACTTTGCTTCCAGTGTGACAGGGAAAATGAAGCAACACTTTAGGTAGGTTAGTAAAAATTATCTGGTCATTTAAGGAATTTCTCCCCCTTTGGGAATCATTATATATTCTAATTGCTTACATACATTTTGGCATTTAACTTTGTAGTTTTGTTTTTTAATTATTGAAAGACCTGTTATATGGACAGAATGGTTACTAAATGTCTTGTATGCCAAGCATATTTCTGATTCTGATAAAAAGTCAGAATAATGAATAATTGCTTTTCTTTTAAAATAATCATGAGGGAAAATTGTAATATATTAAAATGATATTCAGGAGAAAATTTGGCTTCATTTTTGTTTGCTCATGAACACAAATTTCCACAAATGTTGATGTAGCAGAAGTAAAATATATATTATTCCAATGTGGGTTGAAACAAAGAAAAGAATGAGGCTATTTTTTTGTAGTTTGAATTTCTGTCATCAGATGGTTGGACTCTAGCCAGTAGCTCATATTTCAACTTTGTTTTGTCATGGCTTTCACACATACTGTATCCCAGGATACCTAACAGATCTAAACTTGTAAGTTTTAGTTTTAGAATAGTTCAAAATAATCACAAAGCATACACAGCCCTAAAATTAAGCAGTTTTTAAGTGAGTAGAGTGCTAATGAATTTCAGTAGCAAGCTGATTAAGAATATTTTTGTACTGAATACCAAGAAGGTTTAGAGTAGCCATAGGTAAGCAGGAAGGACATTAAAAGGACTAAAAATATGTAGTGTATGACTTGAATATGTCCTATCTCCTTTCTGTGCAGCCTTAATATCATCAGCATCTCCAAGTACAATGGATAAGACAGTTGCTTGCTGCTTGTAGTAACCAATTTTGCATAGCTAGCCAATGACTTGGAGAAGCAGCAGCATGGATAGAGTTTTTAAAGTACTTTGTAGAAAAACTTGAGCTTTGATCAGAGCAAAGAGGATCTCTGTTTCCTTTCCACCGCGTCCCACTGGCTGATCTATTCATCTTGATCTGATTTTATCTACATGGAAGACAAAAGGGATGTGAAAAGAGAAAAGAGAGATCATACTATAAATTAACTTGTTCAGGACTCCATATTCTCCTTAGAATAACAGTCATGCCCTTAGTGATACTCTTACTAGAGAGCCATTTTTGATCTTACCTAGAGCACTTTTCAGAGAAGGTGATGGCGCCCCACTCCAGTACTCTTGCCTGGAAAATCCCATAGGCAGAGGAGCCTGGTGGGCTGCCATCTGTGGGGTCGCACAGAGTTGGACACGACTGAAGCGACTTAGCAGCAGCAGCAGCAACAGAGCACTTTTAGTCTGAGACACATAATTTTACCCTCGATTATATTCAGTGGTTTTGGGTCAAGTTGGTTATGTAGGAGGATCCTGACCTCACCTCCTCCCATGGACACTCCAAATCTACAACTGTATAAGGAAGAATAAGAAACTCCAAAACTAGATGAGCCACTCCTATACTCCAGCACATCAAACAAATGAGAAAAAACCCACACCGAAATGGGTAGAAAAGGTTGAGACACAATCTCACCATAAACTCCACTCCTGGTACAGTAACCAGTGTGGTCAGGAGGGAACTCACAGATCTGAGCTTCTGACTAAGGAGTGGGAAGTTTAAATCTCACATCTGGCACCCCAGCTTTTGAGACCTATACCTGCGAGGTAAGCCCCAGAATATCCAGATTTGAAAGCCAACGGGACTTGCATCTGAAAGACCCACAAGGCTATAGTGAACTAAAGAGCAGTTCTTTACGTGCTCATGCTTGGCTACCCTGCAGGGACCACTGCAAAGGTAGTTGAGTGAAAAGTGTCCAGTCTTTCTGTGTAAGAGGCCTATTTGCTTATCTTACAGCACTGGCCTGAGAGGTAGACATCTAATTTAACACATATCTAGGAGCCTACTGAAATATTCTCCTAAGACAGAAGCTTGCACTCTCCCTCTGCCTTGTTCCAGGTCTCCAGTATCTCCTTGAGAAGAGCTTGTGCACATCCAGTACCCTGTTCTTTGCAGCAGCTGCCCAAGAGACACCCCTTGATCACCTGCCTCTGGTGGGCAGCAGGGTTTATGTTCACAGGTTCCATAGGACTGTAACAAATACAGAAACCATTCTTAACTGGCTACCACCCTCAGGGCACAGCACGGATGTAGCAGACTGAAACACTGCCAGTATTTCTGTGAAACAGGTACCTTTGCTTATCTTGGAACTTTGGCTTGGGGAGAAGGCTTCTGGTTTAATACACATCCAGAGACATGCTGAAATACTTTCTAAAGATTGTAGAGGCCAGTAGGAGCCATCTTTGCATACCTTTCTTCCTTGCCCTAGGTCACTGGTGTCTCCCAGAGGGGGCTTTGTGTGCATGTCTAGCATCCTGATTTTGCAGCTGGCACCCAGGACACATCCTTTGATCACTTGCCTCTAGTGGCCACTAGGGTTTACATTCTCAGGTCCCGTGGGGCTATAACAAACGGAGAAACAGTTAACTGATTAGCCCATTCCAGGGCACAGCACAGATAACCAGCATGAAATACACCCCAATCTTTGTGTAAAGAGGCTTACTAACTTATCTTCATGGCTGTGGCCTGAGGGGAGGCTTCTAATTAAACACACATCTATGGTCTGACTATAAACTTCTTCAGAGACTGGGCCGGCCAGTGGGCATCATTTTTGTGCTCTCCCTGTACCCTGTCCCAGATTGCTGGTATCTCTGAACGAGAAGCTTGTGTATATGTCTGACTTTCCAGCTTTTGTGACTGCCACTGGGAGGACACATCCTTAATAGCTTGACTCTGGTGACCAGTGGGGCTTGTGGCAGCAAACGAAATAGCAATTCTTAATTGTCTGTCACGTCAAGGCTTAGTGCCCAGTTGAGCAACTGAACAACAAACAAAAACAAAACAAGCAGCACATATTTAAGTGTTTGATGAGGTTTTGATATACTAATTGGATGTATACAGTGGTGAAACCACCAGCATAATTAAAATAATGAATATATTCATCACCCCGTAGGATGTCTTTGTGCCCATTTGTAATCCTGCCTTCCCACTTTTTCCCTGGCGAGTCCCAGGCAACCACTGATCTTTCCATCTTCCATATCCTTACTGGTTATCTATTCCTGTCTCTCTCAATTATTGAGAGAAAGGAGTTGATCTCTGACTTTATTTGTGAATTTGTCTGTTTGTATCTTTTCAGTTCTATCAGTTTTTCCTTCAGATGTTTTGAAACTCTCTTACTAAGTACATGCACGCTTAGGATTATTCTGTCTACCTGGTGAATTGACCCTCTTTCATTATATAATTGACCTTGTTTAGCCTTGGTAATATTTCTTTTGCTCTAAAGTCCACATAGTCTGATATTTATGTAGCTACTCTGTCTTTATTTTGATTCACTTTTCATGATACATCTTTTTCCATCATTTTACTTTTAACCTACCTATATGATTGTATTTAAAATAGGTTTTTTATAGACCACATGTAGTTGGATCTTTTTTTTTATCCAATATGACAGTTTCTACCTCTTAATGTATTTAGATGATTTATATTTAATGTAATTTTTGATATGTTTAGATTAAGGTCTACCATTTGTTTGTTTTCCCGTTTTATGTTACTCTTTTACTTCTTTCCTGCATTCTTTTCAGATTATTTGGAGATTTTAAAAAAAATTTTGTTTATTTATTTATTTTTGGCTGTGCTGAGTCCTCCTTGGAAGAAAAGTTACGACCAACCTAGATAGCATATTGAAAAGCAGAGACATTACTTTGCCGACTAAGGTCCATCTAGTCAAGGCTGTGGTTTTTCCAGTGGTCATGTATGGATGCAAGAGTTGGACTCTGAAGAAAGCTGAGTACCGAAGAATTGATGCTTTTGAACTGTGGTGTTGGAGAAGATTCTTGAGAGTCCCTCAGACTGCAAGGAAATCTAACCAGTCCATTCTAAAGGAGATCAGCCCTGGGTGTTCTTTGGAAGGAATGATGCTAAAGCTGAAATTCCAGTACTTTGGCCCCCTCATGCAGAGTTAACTCATTGGAAAAGACCCTGATGCTGGGAGGGATTGGGGGCAGGAGGAAGAGGGGACGACAGAGGATGAAATGGCTGGATGGCATCACCGACTCGGTGGACTTGAGTCTGAGTGAACTCCGGGAGTTGGTGATGGACAGGGAGGCCTGGCGTGCTGTGATTCATGGTATCGCAGAGTCGGACATGACTGAGCTACTGAACTGAACTGAGTCCTCCTTGCTGCACAGGCTTTTCTCTAGTTGCAGTGAGCAAGGGCTGCTCGCTAGTTGAGGTGCATGGACTTCTTATTCCAGTGGCCTCCCCCATTGAGGAGCACAGGCTCTGGGGTGCACAGGCTCAGTAGTTGTGGGATGTGGGCTGCACAGTTGCAGTTCCCAGGCTCTAGAGCACAGGCTCAGTAGTTGTGGCATGTGGACTCAGTTGCTCAGCATATGGGAGATCCTCCTGGACCACAGGTCGAACCTGTGTCTCCTGCATTTAGGTAGATTCTTCATCACTGAGCCACCAGGGAATCCCTGAAGATTTTTTCATATTTCATTTTAATTGATTTTGGCAGAGGAATTTAAGTATATTTTGTGTATCTTTAATGGTTGCTACTGGGATTATAATATATCAATACATAGTTAATTTTTCACACTTCACTAAGAATTTATAGTTTACTGCTTCAAGTGGAGTATTCTCCTCAGTTTATGGTATAGTATCATATGTATTAGGCTTCCCTGGTAGCTCAGCTGGTGAAAGAATCCATCTGCAATGCAGGAGACCCCAGTTCGATTCCTGGGTTGGGACTCCCTTCCTGGAGAAGGGATAGGCTACCCACACCAGTATTCCTGGGCTTCCCTGCTGGCTCAGACGATAAAGAATCCACCTACAATGCAGGAGATCTGGCTTCGATCCCTGGGTTGGGAAGATCCCCTGGAGGAGGGCATGGCAACCCACTCCAGTATTCTTTCCTGGAGAATCCCCACGGACAGAGGAGCCTGGCAGGCTATAGTCCATGCAGGAGTTGGACACAACTGAGCAACTAAGCATACATCATATGTATTACAGCTACATAAGTTGAAAACTCTTCCAGATACTGTTTTAAGGTTTTATTTCGACTGCCAAAATAGTCTGTTAAATTTATCTGTAATAAGTATTAGGTATTTCTGTTGTTCTTTATTTATTCCTTAACTGCCATATTTTCTTCTGGTATCACTTTCTTCACACTTGAAGGATAACATTTTTAAAGCAGTTCTGCTGGTGACGAATTCTCTTGGTTTTCCTTCATTTGAGAACATTTTTATTTTGTCTTCATTCTCTTTTTTTAAGGTAGTTTTTTTTTTCAAATATTTATTTATTTATTTATGACTGTGCTGGGTCTTTGTTGCTGCCCACAGTCTTTCTCTAGTTGTGGGCAAGCAGGCTCAGGAAATTGTTACGCATGGGCTAAGTTGCCCCCAGGCATGTAAGGTCTTCCTGGACCAGGGATTGAACCTATGTCCTTTGCATTATTGCAAGGCAGATTTTTAATCACTGGATCACCAGGGAAGCCCTGTCTTCATTCTTTGAAAAGTATTTTCACTAAATAAAGAAATCTGGGTTGAAACTCTTTTCTTTCAGCCCTTTAAACTGCCTGTTTTAAAGATTTTTTGTCTTTGCCTTTGATTTTTAGCAGTTAGATTTTAAGCAAAAGTTTATCTCTTGTACCTGATGAACGTGAACTATACTTTGTTTTGTTGACTTACATAAGCTGAAAATACAATCATTTATATAAAATTTTAGGATAATTTTCTATATCCATTTTTTAGAATAAATTCTTTAAACTAAAAAATGAATCTCTAAATATTGAAGGATAGCTGGGACTTCTTATGTAAAATTATATAGTTTCCATTTACTTAAGCTCTAATTTTTAGATTTTATATATGTGATTATATCAAAATTACATATGTGATTCAGTTTCATTTATGTCTTTTGACAAAATGGGTAGCTATCATCTTTAAAGCAAACCTGTTAAATGTTTACTCAAGAGCTTCAACTGAAACTATTCTTATATGCACATTTACGTTATTTTTAGTGTGGATTCAAGATGGGCAACTGCCATAATTTAAAAAGATTGTTATCACTCATTATCAGAGAAATGCAAATCAAGACCACAATGAGGTATCATTTCACACCAGTCAGAATGGCTGCGATTCAACAGTCTGCAAGCAATAAATGCTGGAGAGGGTGTGGAGAAAAGGGAACCCTCTTACACTGTTGGTGGGAATGCAAACTAGTACAGCCACTATGGAGAACAGTATGGAGAGTCCTTAAAAAATTGCAAATAGAACTGCCTTATGACCCATCAATCCCACTGCTGGGCATACACACCGAGGAAACCAGAATTGAAAGAGACACATGTACCCCAATGTTCATTGCTGCACTGTTTATAATAGCCAGGACATGGAAACAACCTAGATGTCCATCAGCAGATGAATGGATAAGAAAGCTACATATACATATACACAATGGAGTATTACTCAGCCATTAAAAAGAATACATTTGAATCAGTTCTAATGAGATGGATGAAACTGGAGCTGATTATACAGAGTGAAGTAAGCCAGAAAGAAAAACACCAATACAGTATACTAACACATATATATGAAATTTAGAAAGATAGTAACGATAACCCTGTATGCGAGACAGCAAAAGAGACACAGATGTATAGAACGGACCTTTGGACTCTGAGGGAGAGGGAGAGGGTGGGATGATGTGGGAGTATGGCATTGAAACATGTATACTATCATGTAAGAAACAAATTGCCAGTCTGTGTTCGATACGGGATACAGGATGCTTGGGGCTGCTGGTGCATGGGGATGATCCAGAGAGATGATATGGGGTGGGAGGGGGGTTCAGGATTGGGAACTCATGTACACCCATGGCAGATTCATGTCAATGTATGGCAAAACCAATACAGTATTGTAAAGTCAAATAAAGTAAAAATAAAAATTTTTTAAAAAAAGAAAAAATAAATAAAAATTGTTAGACTTAAAATTGAAAACAATCATTTAATCCTTTTGAGGGTCATCTTTCTCATTAATGAAAAGGAGATCGTGTTTAGGTCACTCTGTTAACATTAAATGACTGTGGGAGTTCTTTGAAGAGAAGTTTGAGAACCATAAAAAACACCCTAGGCATAGCAGCATAACATCCAGTGTTTCTAAGTTAAGACCCAAAGAATGAGGGTGGAGAAGTGGAAGGGGAGTCATCTGATTACATTTTCAGATAATACATGCTGTGTTTTCACCTTTCAGCATACTCTCCCTTCCCCACTGTAATTGAGCCTATTAGAATTTTAAGAGAAGTTGGGAGTAAGGACAGAATGAAGCAGTCCATCCACATTTCCCATACTTCACTCCCCTACCATGTTAAGAACTGATCTAATCCAACCATTCCCTTCATTTGACAGGTAAAGAAATCTAAATAAAACAGGATGAACCAATCGTGTATTTCATCTGAGTACTTTCTGTCTGTATTTGCTTTTAAATGACAGGAATTCTCAGTACATGCCAGGCTATCCTTACATGCCCCTTCCTTTTTTTGGGTAGATGCCCATGGTAAAATATGTTCCCAACTATAGTAAAGAGCATTCAATGAAAAACATAAATCTGTTCAAGTTAACTTTTGAATTCTTTTGGATATTATGTTAATAACGTGAAACTGTAGCTAGTCTAAATTGAGATGTGCTATAATTGTAAAATACACACTAGATTTTAAAAACTCAGTAGAAATGTAAAATATCTCAATAAGTTTCATATTGATTATATGTTGAAATCATGCTATTTGGGATATATTCAGTTAAGTAAAATATATTATTAAAATTAATTTTACCTGTTTCTATTTACTTTCTTCAAGGTGGTTGTTAGGAAATATTACATTATGCATGTGGCTCACATGTATTTGTGTTGAGCAGTGATGCTGTAATTAGTAAGCATATGTTTCCCTTATGAGATATCTGATCCTAGACTGATTCTCATTCCTTTGTAAAAGACGAGGAAGGGCTTTTTTTTTCTGGGAACTCTGAGGATTTTCCTGTTCTTGGTATTCTGAGATTTCATAAGCATACACTGAATTACAAGTAAGTTTTGTTCATTTTACTTAAATGAGAAATGTTCTGCTAATACTTTCTGAATTATGTTGTCTGTATTTCTGAATGAGAAAAGATCTTGTATGATGGAAGACCTTGTATTGAGTCTCTGCTTTTCCATAATTCACTCTTCTATTTTCTCTTTTCCATTCTGTTGTCTTTTTGGCAGTGGTCCAGGGTGATAACTTTTTGTAATTTCCTGACAGTATATTAAGAAATATGAGGAAATGAGCAATCACAGTTTTGTTGTTGTTCAGTTGCTAAGTTGTGTTGACTCTTGCAACCCCATAGAATGCAGCATCACAGTCTTCCCTGTTCTTTACCATCACCCAGAGTTTGTTCATATTCATGTCCATTGAGCCAGTGCTGCCATCCAACCATATCATCCTCTGTATTCCCCTGTTCTCCTCCTGCCTTCAATCTCTCCCAGCATCAGGGTCTTTTCCAATGAGTCAGCAATTCGCATCAGGTGGACAAAGCATTGGAGCTTCAGCTTCAGTATCAGTCCTTCCAGTGAATATTTAGGACTGATTTCCTTTAGGATGGACTGACTTGATCTTCCAGTCCCAAGGGACTCTCAAGAGTCTTCTTCAGCACCACAGTTTGAAAGCATCATTTCTTTGGTGTTCAGCCTTCTTTGTGATCCAACTCTCATATCCATACATGACTACTGGAAAAACTATTGCTTCGATATATGGACCTTTATTGGCAAAGTGATATCTCTGCTTTTTATTACGCTGTCTAGGTTTGTCATAGCTTTTCTTCCAAGGAGCAAGCGTCTTTTAATTTCATGGCTGCAGTTACCATTCTCAGTTATTTTGGAGCCCAAGAAAATAGTCTGTCACTGTTTCCGTTGTTTCCTCATCTGTTTGCCATGAAGTGATGGGACCGGATGCCATGATCTTAGATTTTTGAATGTTGAGTCTTAAGCCAGCTTTTTAACTTTCCTCTTTCACCTTCATCAAGAGACTCTAGTTCCCCTTTGCTTTCTGCCACAAGAGTGGTGTCATCTGCATATCTGAGGTTATTGATATTTCTCCCAGCAACCTTGATTCCAGCTTGTGCTTCATTCCCCCAACCATTTCACATGATGTTCTTTTCTCTGCATATAAGTTAAATACTCAAGGTGAAAATATACAGCCTTGATGTACTCCTTTCCCAGTTTTGAATCAGTCCGTTGTTCCATGTCCCGTTCTAACTGTTGCTTCTTGCGCTGCATACAGGTTTCTCAGGAGGCAGGTAAGGTGGTCTGGTATTCCCATTTCTTGAATAATTTTCTTCAGGTTGTTGTGATCCACACAGTCAAAGGCTTTAGCATAGTCGACGAAGCAGAAGTAGATATTTTTCTGAATCCTCTTCCTTTTTTGATGATCCAGCAGATGTTGGCAATTTGATCTCTGGTTCCTCTGCCTTTTCTAAATCCAGCTTGTACATCTGGAAATTCTCAGTTCACATACTGTTGAAGCCTAGCTTGAAGGATTTTGAGCATGACCTTGCTAACATGTGAAATGAATGCAGTGGTAGTTTGAATATATTCTTTGGCATTGCCTTTTTTTGGAATTGGAATGAAAACCGATCTTTTCCAGTCCTGTGGTCACTGCTGAGTTTTCCAAATTTGCTGGAATATTGAGTGCAGCACTTTAACAGCATCATCTTTTAGGCTTTGAAATAGTTCAGCTAGAATTCAATGGAATTCTCCACTAGCTTTGTTTGTAATGATGCTATTAAGGCCCACCTGACTTCTCACTCCAGGATGTCTGGCTGTAGGTGAGTGATCACACCATTGTGGTTATCCGAGTCATTAAGATCTTTTTTGTATAGTTCTTCTGTGTATTCTTGCCACCTCTTCTTAATTTTTTTGGCTTCTGTTAGGTTCATACTGTTTCTGTCCTTTATTGTGCCCATCTCTTCATGAAATGTTCCCTTGGTATCTCTAATTTTCTTGAAGAGATCTCTGTTCTTTCCCATTCTATTGTTTCCCTCTATTTCTTTGCACTGTTCACTTAGGAAATCTTTCTTATCTCCCCTTGCTAGTTTTAATTGTCTACAGGTCTTTCTTGTTCTCTATTTTTTTAATCATAGAGGCATGTTCTGCCTTTATAACTGATATTTTCTTGAGTACATGTGAAGTTTCAAATTAGATTTGTTTTTAAATTTTCTTTTTTTCTGACTTATCTTCTTCTTTTGCAGTCAGTGGTTCATTTTATTCCGGATAGACTTCTAGAAGGTGAAGCACATTTTAGATGAGCGTGTGTAACCAAATGTGTAGAAGCAGAAATGCAAAAAGCTTCCTTGGGGAGCAGTGATATTCTGATCATTGTATTACTGTAAGCATAATGAAACAAGGGCCTGAACTGGCATGAAGAAAGTGAGAACTGAAAGAAAACAACTGAGTAGTTATGCAAGAAAAATAAGTCTAATTGGGAACTGATTTCTCCACTCTAAAAGTCCCACAGCATCCTCTTACTGAATTCATTGTATCTCCCCTTGCAATATTATTGCATATGTCTTTGTTACAAAACTGTTACTCTTCAAGGCAAGGATTGTATCTTACTCATTCAGTTTTGTGTTTTTTTTTTTAAGTATTTAGTGACCAAGCACTATTCCAAATATTGGGATAAAGCAGTCATCAAAAATAGAAAATCCCAGCCTCAAGAACATTCAATATATTTCCTTTTATCTTTCATGGTGCTTAGTATTTCACAATGCTAGGAATTCCCAAGGCTAAATTTATTATTTAGCCCACCTTTAAAAGGTCATATTAAGATGGCCGGTTTGAATTTGTTTAGGTGTGTTGCACAGTGTCTCCTGGTATTAAACTCATCTCTTTATACAAAAAATGATTATGCTTTCAGATAAAACTAATATCCCCTCACCTTATTTAGAGGTAATATATCATTTTGATGTAATGAAAAAATATCAACCTGGGAAGAGTCCAGGGTTCTAGTTTGGATTTACTGTTGAATAGATTTGCACATGACTAGGTCTGCAAATGGACCCTTTTTTATCTCTAAGAGTTTCATATTCTCATATATAAAATAAAGGATTGGTATTTTTTAGTACCAACACTTTAAGTCTGAAAGTGGGACAGAATTTTCATTTCTGTTCAAATAATGTTGTGGCTAAACCATCTCAATAGGATTGGAAACAAAACTGAGAGCTAGCATTTCATGTATTTCACCCGAGTTATAATCAGTGACTAAGCATTATTTTTTTCTGTTTTACAGACTTGGGTCTGGATCAATATACAATAAAACGCTTTGATGGAAAGGTGAGTGAACTACGACACAACATGTATATCCTGTTGTTTATTCAAGTTCCTCTAAAGTTATTTGTGAGAAATTTCTGAATACATGTTGATCTTACTGAAAAAGCTTGGTGCTTACATTGGGAGGCCTGTAAGTGCCTTCAAATGGTTCTACAGAAAAAATCAAGCAGAAGGTTCTTCTGTGTTTTTGCGTATAAAGTAATACTGTTTGGTTGTCTGCCGTATATAATGAGGGCTAATTGAGTGTGTTTTGACATTTGAATTTTAATTTAGAAGCCATTATAAAGGTTAACAACTCCCCAATATTGTATTTATATTTCTTATAAAAACACCTATCTGATTTGACTTTCCTTAGACTTTGATAGTTTATAGTCATAGCCCTAAGAAGAAAATTGGAGAAGTCCTTACTAGTAGTTTTAAAACAATTGTGAAGAGCACCCCAATATACATAGAAATTTTGCATTATACTTACTTTCAATTTATTTTATGCCTGAATAAATCATATAATAAATCATTAAGTATAGAAAATGAAACTTTCCATTTTATTATCTCAAAACAGTCAGTTAAACATGTTTTTCCCTTTCAGACTGAATTCTCCAAAAAGAAAAAGAAAATATTACACAGAGTCAGAGAGAAAAGTAAAAGTTCTATTTTAAAGCGGAGGAAGAAAGCACAGCAGGAAGAAGATCGAGCCAGGGATGGCTTTACAAAGCTTAACAAGAAGGAAGTCAGAAGGAAAATCATGAAGTGGCTGGAAAAGGCAGGATTACAAACTAGGCTCTAGACGGGTAGAAGTCAGGGTTAATAGAAGCTGATGTTGCAGGAATGTGTCAGTCTTTCATCCTTATATAAAACTATTGGTAAGGTGAAGATATAAGTGCTCAGATTCTTGCACAAGTGGAAAGAATGAGTGGCTGCTTTAAAAGTTGAGAGATCTGAGAAATCTTGGAAGCCAAGGCTTCCAGCCTAAAATTTACTTTTTCTATTCAGATGGCACAATGCCTCCATCTGTGGATATCCTCTTTTTAAAATCACATGTTCTAAAAGAAAGAATGATCAAAAAGAAAGGGCATTTAGAAGCTAGGAGACGAGGTTCAGAGTTCTAGCTTTGCTTTGGGACAGCCCCATCTTCTCTCTGATCCTTGGTGTCTCTACTATCCATATAAAGGGTTACTGCAGACACTGGTGTCAGGGTCTGATTTCAGAGTCTTTGGCAGGTTAGGCCCCTGTCTTATCTATCTTTATGTCACTCAGAGTCCAGAGTATGCTTGGCACCTAGGAAGGAGGTAACCAATAAAATGTTTGACTGACCTATTGGGAAAAAATCAACTAGTCAATTGCATATTCCTTGGAGGTATGACTCATGATGTCACTAATATCTTACAACAAAATCAGTTTTATAGATCACTTTTTTTTAATTTTGGCTACTGAAGGAATCCAGCATAACATGAGAATTCAGTCCTTTTTTGTAAACCTGAAAACATGTAAAGAAGTTGGATAAAGATGTGCAAGTCGAACAGCAACTTTAAATGTTAAAAGCGGAATTTCCATTCCTAGAGAACTCCCAAATATAGAAGCCCTAATAGTAACTTGCCGGGGTCCAACCTTGGTGGTTCCAGGGTAATTCGAACGGGGGACGGAGTTGGCGTCTTAGGAAAGAATTATTTAATTAGAAATATAAAGAGAGATTAGGAAAAAATAGTGTAGTAGGAAAATTAGTGGAGAAAAGAGACTGATATTCCTTGGTTTACATGGAAAACTAATGAAGGTTCAAGACAAGAAACTTGCACCGTCTATGTTAGGCCACAGGTGTCCACTTGAATAGCAGAGGGTGCCCCGCCTTGGGCTCCCTCTCGCGTGGGTCTTAGAAGCCCGGGCAAATAAGTAGACACGGAGAGCCTCCTCGTTGCAAGGGATCAGCCTGAAAAGGAGAGGGAGGGAGAGGGAGAAAGAGAGAAAGAGAGTTGACACGGGGGAGGCCAAGCTTGTGCAAAAACCCCATAACTTTATTTTTAAAAGGTGTTTATATACCCTAAGTTTTACATAATGGAAGATACAGAGTCATGCAGGGGCAGCAGTCCTGACCCTTTCTGTATATCTTTTTGTATACAAAAGGTCTCAGGTGATTTACATTATCTTCTGGCCAGGAGGCCTGTTAACTCTTTATGGCTCTCTTCCTTAATGAATGTTAATGTCATTTCCCCTGAAGTGTTTTTCTTTAGTCTGCATCACCCTCAAAGCGCTAAAGTTACATCCCTATAGAACAAAGGTGCAGTGGGTTATAACAAAGAAGGTACTTAACTCAAAGATCTATGTTGCTGCTTATTTTTTCTATATACCAACTATATCAACAAATAAAAGATATGAAAATTTGGCAGCAAGTATTGGCTCAACAAATGAAACCCTTAATCAGTCCTATTCTAATGATTTTGACTCCTCCGAAGCCCCTACATTCCTAGGATGTTTTGAGCTTCCTGTGCCTCTCGTGGTCGGAGGCCGCAAACAATCACATGTGCAGCTGTAAGAGTCCTGTAGGCAGGCTAGAAAGCCATCAGAGGGGTTTTGGGGTTGAAACACTCTTATTATGCCCAGGAGACTTATTATGTAAAAGCTCTAAATTAACTTTTTCCAGAGCCTTCCCTGGTGGCTCAGAGGATAAAGCATCTGCCTGCAATGCAGGAGACCCGGGTTCAATCCCTGGATTGGGAAGATCCCTTGAGAAGGAAATGGCAACCCACTCCAGTATTCTTGCCTGGAGAATCCCATGGACAGAGGAGCCTGGTGGGCTACAGTCCATGGGGTCGCAAAGAGTCGGACACGACTGAGCGACTTCACTTCACTTAGAAAAAGGTGGTGGGGGGACAGCCCCTGTTAATGTCAGAAGCATAAGCAAAAAGCATAATGCAGTACGGCAGGCAGACTCTGGTTTTGGGGGTAGATGCTTGAGAAAATCCAGCGAGGCTCCCTTAAGGCCGGACTCGCCTTTGCCTGTCGGACCCCTTAACCTCATGACCTTTGCCACGGGCGGGACTCCTCGTGCTGGCTCCTGGCAGTAACTCATGTTTTATATGTGCTCTTTATTTTCTCCTGTTTTGGCCAGTACTTGTCAACTTGATGCTAGAAATTTGCAACTTTTGGATTGCTGATGAGCTCCACTTTTGTTTCAATTGATTTAAATCTATGACCTCTACATTTCTTATCATTTGTGTTGTTTGCATTTTTTTTTCAATTTTCACTCATCTTTATAAAATAGCAAGAGTAAAATGCCATAAAAATATAAAGTATTTGAGTTTCCTGAGCCATACAGCAGATTCATGTTGAGGTTTGACAGAAAACAGCAAAATTCTATAAAGCAATTATTGTTCAATAAAAGGCAAATAAATTTTAAAAATAATTTAAAGTATTTGTGTACTTCTCTTGCTATGGAGACAAAAATGGCAGTGCTTCTATGTTTGGAAGGCAGTCTTAACAGGTTATAGTTGCAAATGTTTATGCACTGAAGCACAAAATCTGAAGTCAGAGTAGGAAAGGCAAGATTTAAGGATATCAATGTTATAATGTTTGAAAGTATGATTTATATGAAACTCAGGCATGTAAAAGTTGAATTCATCCAGGGGAACAGATTCTGAAAGAGAATAAAAGAATGGGACACTACATAAGGAGATATAAAACTGAGCCAGTGACCCTGAGCCAGCTAGCCTGTTCCCCAGAAAAAGTGCACAAATTCCCCTTTCATCCGCATAATGATATGCATGTTTAATTCCTTTGCTAGTTTCTTCATTTAAGTCCTATACTCTATCAAATATATCATTAAGGTTTTATTTTAAGGAGTGAAGGTTATGCTTCCTAAATGGGTTACTTAGTTCACAACTAGTTTATGTCTTTATGAATTGTCTTTATTTCATATGAAGTCTAAGAAAGTAGTTTCTATACTGTTTTTAAATCTTAAATAATGAAGCGTGAAAATTTCATTCAGTGCTTAATTAACTTAGTAGTTTTTTCAGGGATTTTTGCAGTGTATCAAGTTTTTCCCTCAATAATTATAAGAATCAATGCTTATTCTGTTGTAGCCACGTGTTCTGGGAAACAAACTCACTCAGAAGAACAATGCAGATAGTGGAGTGCAGTTTATTACACCAGTGGGCCCAAGGCAGAGTCTCCTCTTAGCCAAGGACCCTGACCAGTTTTTCTGAAAACCTTATATACTCTAAGTGCATGTGCCCAAACCCACCTCCCCAAATTCCCTGAAACTAGTCTGAACAAAGGAAAAGAAAGATACAATCAGAGTTAACCCGTGATTCATATGCCTTAAGCCTAGGTAGTTAACTGGACAATTATCAATAGGCCTGTGGTCATACCCCAATAAGCAAAATAGAATTTATGATTCTGTTCAGTTACACAGATAATTAGGGTATTCTTTTAGGCAACAGAGAGTCTAGCTACAAGCCCTGGGGTTCCATCCAGGGGGCCTGGTTTTCCAGTTGGTATGTCATTTCCATAGATACTGGGCGTATAGCTCAAAGTCCATAGTCCGGCCCAAGATGGAATCCTGCTTTCAAGATGGAGCCTGTTCTGTCTGTTTCCTCCTTCAATTCAAGTGTTGATCTTAATTCTTTCCTTTGGATCTTCATGACTCTTATTCTCCCAAGAGTCAGAAAATCTCAGTTGTTGAATAGCAATTTCCAGAGTACATAACTCCTAAGATAATTTCCTGTTGAAAAAACAGATGTATGTGATAATTATAGTAAATTTCATGCATGATGGTTAGAAACTTGGTAGAAATTACTACTAAGAAAACACTTGAGTTTCCTCTCAAACTTATTTTTATTTTTAAACAGATAATTTTCTTTCTCCCTCTCTCCTTTTTTTAACTTGAAAGATGAACTAGTTATAAATTGCTTAGAGAAATATTTGTTCTCATCCTGTTTATTTCTCCATTGTTTTAACATTCAGCACACCATTTAATTAAGTCTATCATTTGACCACTAAGAAATTGTCTTATTTTATTGCCTTCTTGTTGAATTGTACTTTAGTGTTTTTGGTCAATAAGAGCAAGAAGAAATGTAG
This sequence comes from Oryx dammah, assembly GCF_014754425.2. Classification (NCBI taxonomy): domain Eukaryota; kingdom Metazoa; phylum Chordata; class Mammalia; order Artiodactyla; family Bovidae; genus Oryx; species Oryx dammah. The sequence continues at coordinate 31,248,165 of NW_024070190.1, forward strand.
AAGTAGTATCATTTTTCTGGAGTGTTTTCTCATTTGTACTTGAATTTCATACAGACTCCAGCAAAGTAGAAAAGAATGGCCCAATGATATTGACAAATAGTTGCAGTTATTCCTTTCTCATGTTTTCTTGTTTTTGACCAGAGAATTTTCAAGAAGTAAATGAAACATTGCAGTTTCAACTAATAGTTCATGAAATTGAATTTGATTAAGCAGCTTTTGATTTTGTGAGGGGAAGATCTTTTTCCAGAGCTCATCACTACCTTATGTTAATGTATGCTAAGGATGCTTAGCATACCCTTACTCTAAGGATGCTTAGCAATTTCCTTTGTAGAAAAGTCATGCAATTATTGAAACTTGCAGCATTTATGCATTTCAAAACTATCTGCTAACACAGGCCTTGTATAAAGAAACTACAGTCAGTGGCCTTTTAAGAATATATTTTGTAGGGTCTTCCCTGGTGGCGCAGTGGAAAAGAATCCACCTGCCAGTTCAGGAGACACAGGTTCGATCCCTGATCCGGGAGGATCCCATATGCCTTGGAGCAACTAGGCAGGTGCTCCACAATAAGACAAGCCACCACAACAAGAGGCAGGCACACCACAACTAGAGAGCAGCCCCTGTTCATTGCAGCTAGAGAAAGCCTGCACAAAGCGACAAACACCCAGCACAGCAAAAAAAAAAAAAGAATGAATAAATAATTTTTAAAAAGATTATATTTTGTAGGTAAATGATATTTTTAAAAATATTCAGACTAGTTTAAAAACCTCAACACTTAAAAAAGAGTTCAGATTTTCTATTTGAGGATATTTGAAAATCATTATTCTTTTAGTGTAATATATCATAGATATTTTATTTTTTTATTTTTTTTTAATTAATTAATTTATTTATTTTTAATTTTTACTTTACAATTCTGTATTGGTTTTGGCATAGATTGACATGAATCCACCACAGGTGTACATGCGTTCATAGATTTTTTTAAAAATGCATTCTTTCCCCACAGTGACTATACATTCTTGTTATGGTTTCTTAATGCCATTATTTCATGAATTATTTCTTTAATGAAAGCTGTAGTTTTTCCTGAGTTTAACTTTTTATCATCCAATAATTAGTCTATAAGACAAAGCACCCTCCTAAATAGAGCCTTTATTTTACATAGTTGTCAAATATTTGTTCATGTAATTGCTGTCCTGAAACCCTTCATTTTCCTGTTTCTCTTACTTTTCCTTTTTTCCTTAGCATACCACAAGTTAAAAATTATGTTTTATATTTTCTGTTCTTATTGTCTGTAATAGTCAATTTTCTCTATCTCAAGCCCTACCTACCATGAGTTGTGTTTTTTTCAAGTTACAGTAGAAAACTGCATTGTCTAGGTAAAATTGTTTCTTCAAAGAATACCAGTATTCCAGAGCATTGAAGTAGTCAAAGTTCATGCTGTCTTTGAAGTAGTTAATACTCTTTTTTTAAATAATGATGAATTGCCCATTGAAACTAGTCGTCCATTATTATCATTCCAAAATATATTTCTTTTTTAGAAAATAGATTTTTTACTATTTCCTTTCTATCAGGTTCCCTTTTCCCCTAACCTCTCCCTGAACTTTTCAAAAATCATGCCTCTGGAATGAGTCTTTTCATTATTTGTAATTACAGTCCCCTTAGAATCTCTCCTAATTTGGAGAAAGAATTAACATGTGTTTTATCTCCATCTCCTTGATGATGCTGACAAGAATATTTGTTTACATGGAAAAGGAAAACATTTTAAATCAAATTGAAACATTGTCCACATTGAGGTGAAAGAAAGGAAAGTACAGTCAAAGTCTAGAAAAGAAAATACCGGTTATAGTGTTTATAATAAAAAGATAATATGCAAGAATAAAAAAGAGAGCTGTAGTTAGAAGTCAAAGGTTTAATATAACCAAATGCTTTTAATTACTTAGGTAAAAGTTCTTTTTAAAAATATCAGTAAAGTTTAAAATTCCATTCCTTTTAGGGAAAAGTCTTGTTTCCCCAAGTGGAGTAGGGGCACATTTTTTTCCTGTACTGTAATGGTCTGAATGCTTTGAGTTGTGATTATTCATATCACAGATAAAATATGAGTCTGCCAGTAAGGTCAAGTACAGTATTACTCCTTGATACATATCGTAAGTTATGTAAGAGTTTTCCTGTCTTTTAAGAGTAAATTGTATTGCAGATCAAAGATGTTAGTTAGAAGATGTTAGCAGGGGGACTGAAATTATGGTATAGAATTTGGTGGTCCCCTGGAGAAGGAAGTGGCAAACCACTTCAGTATTGTCTTGAGAACCCCATGAACAGTATGAAAAGGCAAAAAGATAGGACGCTGAAAGATGAACTCCCCAGGTCGGTAGGTTCCCAATATGCTACTGAAGATCAGTGGAGAAATAACTCCAGAAAGAATGAAGAGATGGAGCCAAAGCAGAAACAACACCCAGTTGTGGATGGGACTGGTGATGGAGGTAAACTACAATGCTGTAAAGATCATTGTTGCACAGGAACCTGGAGTGTTAGGTCCATGAATCAAGGCGAATTGGAAGTGGTCAAACAGGAGATGGCAAGAGTAAACATCAATATTTTAGGAATCAGTGAACTAAAATGGACTGGAATGGGTGAACTTAATTCAGATGACCATTATATCTACTACTGTGGGCAAGAATCCCTTAGAAGAAATGGAGTAGCCATCATAGTCAATAAAAGAGTCTGAAATGCAATTCTTGGATGCAGTCTCAAAAGCGACAGAATGATCTCTGTTTCCAAGGCAAACCATTCATTGTCACAGTAATCCAAGTCTATGCCTCAACCAGTAATACTGAAAAACTTAAAGTTGAACAGTTCTATGAAGACCTACAAGACCTTCTGGAACTAACACCCCCAAAAGATGTCCTTTTCATTATAGGGGACTGGAATGCAAGTAGAAAGTCAAGAGATACCTGGAGTACCAGGCAAATTTGGCCTTGGAGTACAAAACAAAGCAGGGCAAAGACTAACAGAGTTTTGCCAAGAGAATGCACTGGCCATAACAAACACCCTCTTCCAACAATACAAGGGAAGATTCTATACATGGACATCACCATATGGTCAATACCTAAATCAGATTGATTATATTCTTTGAAGCCAAAAATGGAGAAGTTCTCTAGAGTCAGCAAAAACAAGACCAGGAGCTGACTGTGGCTCAGATCATGAACTCCTTATTGCCAAATTCAGACTTAAATTGAAGAAAGTGGGGAAAACTACCAGACCACTCAGATATGACCTAAATCAAATCACTTATGATTATACAGTGGAAGTGACAAACAGATTCAAGGGATTAGATCTGGTAGAGTGCCTCAAGAACTATGGAAAGTAGTTTATAACATTGTACGGGAGGCAGTGATCAAGACTGTCCACAAGAAAAAGAAATCCAAAAAGGCAAAATGGTTGTCTGAGTAGGCCTTACAAATAGCTATGAAAAGAAGAGAAGCGAAAGGCAAAGGAGAAAAGGAAAGATACACCCATTTGAATGCAGAGTTCGAAAGAATAGCAAGGAGAGATAAGAAAGCCTTCCTCAGTGATCAATGCAAAGAAATAGAGGAAAACAATAGAATGGGAAAGACTAGAGATCTCTTCAAGAAAATTAGAGATACCAAGGGAACATTTCATGCAAAGATGGGCTCGATAAAGGAGAGAAATAGTATGGAAGCTGAAGATATTAAGAAGAGATGGCAAGAATACACAGAAGAACTATACAGAAAAGATCTTCATGACCCTGATAACCACAATGGTGTGATCACTCACCTAGAGCCAGACATCCTGGAATCCAAAGTCAAGTGGGCCTTAGGAAGCATCACTATGAACAAAGCTAGTGGAGATGATGGAATTCCAGTTGAGCTATTTCAAATCCTAAAATATGATGCTGTGAAAGTGTTGCACTCAATATGTCAGCAAATTTGGAAAACTAAGAAGTGGCCACAGGACAGGAAAAGGTCAGTTTTCATTCCAATCCCTAAGAAAGGCAATGCCAAAGAATGCTCAAACTACCACACAGTTGCACTCATCTCACACACTAGTAAAGTAATGCTCAAAATTCTCCAAGGCAGGTTTCAAGGAACTGTGAACTTCCAGATGTTCAAGCTGGATTTAGAAAAGGCAGAGGAACCAGAGATCAAGTTGCCAACATCTGCTGGATCATCAAAAAAGCAAGAGAATTCCAGAAAAAATCTTACTTCAGCATACTAAAAAGCAGACATTACTTTGCCAGCAAAGGTCCCTCTAGTCAAAGCTATGGTTTTTCCAGCAGTCATGTATGGATGTGAGAGTTGGACTATAAAGAAAGCTGAGTGCTGAATAATTGATGCTTTTGAACTGTGGTGTTAGAGAAGACACTTGAAGAGTCCCTTGGACTGCAAGGAGATCCAACCAGTCCATCCTAAAGGAAATCAGTCCTGAATATTCACTGGAAGGACTGATGCTGAAGCTGAAACTCCAATACTTTGTCCACCTGATGCAAAGAACTGACTCATTTGAAAAGACCCTGATGCTGGAAAAGATTAAAGGCAGGAGGAGAAGGGGACAACAAAAAATGAGATAGTGGATGGCATCATTGACTCAGTGGACATAAGTTTGAGTAAACTCTGGGAGTTAGCAATAGACAGAGAGGACTGTCATGTTGCAGTCCATGGGGTTGCAAAGAGTCGGACACGGCTGAGCGACTGAACTGAACTGAATCTGCTTCATTGACTATGCCTAAGCCCTTGTCTGTGTGAATCATGATAAAATGTGGAAAATTCTGAAAGAGATGGGAATACCATACCACCTGACCAGCCTCCTGAGAAATCTGTCTGCAGGTCAAGAAGCAACAGTTAAAACTGGATATTGAACAACAGACTGGTTTCAAATCGGGAAGGGAGTACGTCAAGGCTACACATATTGTCACCCTACTTATTTAACTTATATGCAGAGTATATCATACAAAATGGTGGGGTGGATGAAGCACAAGGTGGAATCAAGATTGCTGGGAGAAATATCAATAATTTCAGACATGCAGATGACACCACCTTTATAGCAGAAAGCGAAGAAGAACTAAAGAACCTGTTGATAAAAGTGAAAGAGGAGAGTGAAAAAGTTGGCTTAACGCTCAACATTCAGAAAACTAAGATCATGGTATCCAGTCCTATCACTTCATGGCAAATAGATGGGGAAACAATGGAAACAGTGAGAGACTATTTATTTGGGTTCCCAAATCACTTCAGATGGTGACTGCAGCCATGAAATTAAAAGATACTTGCTCCTTGGAAGGAAAGCTATGATTAACCTACACAGCATATTAAAAAGAAGACACATTACTTTGTGAACTAAGGTCCCTCTAGTCAAAGCTATGGTTTTTCCACTAGTCAGTTATGGATGTGAGAGTTGGACTATAAAGAAAGTTGAGTACTGAAGAATTCATGCTTTTGAACTGTGGTGTTGGAGAAGACTCTTGAGCATCCTTTGAACTGCACGAATTTGCAACCAGTCCATCCTAAAGGAAATCAGTCCTGAATATTCACTGGAAGGACTGATGCTGAAGCTGAAACTCCAATACTTTGTCCATCTGATGCGAAGAACTGACATTTGAAAAGACCCTGATGCTGGAAAAGATTGAAGGTGGGAGGAAGGGGCCAAGAGAGGATGAGATGGCTGGGTGGCATTATTGACTCAATGAACATGAGTTTGAGCAGGCTCTGGGAGTTGGTGATGGATAGGGAAGCCTGATGTGCTCTAGTCCATGGGGTTGCAAAGAGCTGCACACAACTGAGCAACTGAACTGAACTGAACTGAACTGAAGAATTTGACTGTGTGGATCACAATAAACTGGGGGAAATTCTGAAAGATATGGGAATACCAGACCACCTGACCTGCCTCTTGAGAAACGTATATGCAGGTCAGGAAGCAACAGTTAGAACTGGACATGGAACAACAGACTGGTTCCAAATAGGAAAAGGAGTACGTCAAGGCTGTATATTGTCACCCTGCTTATTTAACTTATATGCAGAGTACATCAGGAGAAACACTGGGCCAAATGAAGCACAAGCTGGAATCAAGATTGCCGGGGAAAATATCAATAACCTCAGATACGCAGATGATACCACCCTTATGGCAGAAAGTGAAGAGGAACTAAAAAGCCTCTTGATGAAAGTGAAAGAGGAGAGTGAAAGTTGGCTTAAAGCTCAACATTCAGAAAACGAAATTCATGGCATCTGGTCCCATCACTTCATGGGAAATAGATGGGAAAACAGTGGAAACAGTGTCAGACTTTATTTTGGGGGTCTCCAAAATTACTGCAGATGGTGATTGCAGCCATGAAATTAAAAGATGCTTACTCCTTGGAAGGAAAGTTATGACCAACGTAGATAGAATATTGAAAAGCAGAGACATTACTTTGCCAACAAAGGTCCATCTAGTCAAGGCTGTGGTTTTTCCAGTGGTCATGTATGGATGTGAGAGTTGGACTGTGAAGAAAGCTGAGCGCCGAAGAATTGATGCTTTTGAACTGTGGTGTTGGAGAAGACTCTTGAGAGTCCCTTGGACTGCAAGGAGATCCAACCAGTCTATTCTGAAGGAGATCAGTCGTGGGTGTTCATTGGAAGGACTGATGCTAAAGCTGAAACTCCAATCTTTTGGCCACCTCATGTGAAGAGTTGACTCATTGGAAAAGACCCTGATGCTGGGAGGGATTGGGGGCAGGAGGAGAAGGGGACGACAGAGGAAGAGATGGCTGGATGGCATCACTGACTCAATGGACATGAGTCTGAGTGAACTCCGGGAGTTGGTGATGGACAGGGAGGCCTGGCGTGCTGCAATTCATGGGGTCGCAAAGAGTCAGACACGACTGAGCAACTAAACTGAACTGAACTGAAGAATTTGGTGACTCTTCATATTTATTTGAATTACTTTAATTTTGCTCAAGTTTTAATAGCAGGATTGGTTTTCTTATGATTTCTACTTTGTTAATTATATACTTCCTCCCCTCCTTTGTTTTGCTTTTCACAGACTCTAAACCAGTCAGCTCTAAATTCCTGGTGAATTGGTATATTTATTCACATCTTTCTATAGATAAATAGGGCTTCCCAGTTCATGTCAATGCAGGAGAAGGCCATGGCAACCCACTCCAGTATTCTCACCTGGAGAATCTCATGGACAGAGAAGCCTGGCAGGGTATAGTCCATCGGCTCACAAAGAGTTGGACACAATTGAAGTAACTTAGCACACGTGCATTGATAAATAAGAATATATAGACAGAATTTTATTGTTTCTGCTTCATTTTTTGATCCATGTTTGTATTTATCCTAAAAATTGTAAGACATTCCAAGAGGACACATAAAGTATTTCAATTATTTGAAGCCTGAAGTTCTCCACAGATATTTCATAATTACATATTATTTTAGGGATGATAATTTAGCCCTTTAAAGAAAACTCCATTAACACATTCATTCATTGGTTGTCAGTGGTTTGTTTTTTAGTTGAAAGTAAAATTCTAAATGAAAAATGCTTGATCTACTTGTCTCTTAAGGGAGCTATTACTGTCAGTACTACTAATAATATGAGAAAGAGCAATAGTCGAAGTTTTTGAGTATTTATTATCTACCAAGCACAAGACTCTGATGCTGGGAGGGATTGGGGGCAGGAGGAGAATGGGACGACAGAGGATGAGATGGCTGGATGGCATCACTGACTCAATACACTTGAGTCTGAGTGAACTCCGGGAGTTGGTGATGGACAGGGAGGCCTGGCGTGCTGCGATTCATGGGGTTGCAAAGAGTCAGACACGACTGAGCGACTGAACTGAACTGAACTGAACTGTTCCAAGTGTTTATACATAATAATTCTAGTGCACACAACCACTCTTTCAGATAGCTTACTGTTTTCATCATTTTATAAATAAGATACTAAAATACATATAAGTTAAGTAACTTAGCCTTTTTTTTTTAACCTGAGATCATACAGTTTGTAATTGGTGGAGCCAAGAGTCCAAACTGGACTCTTAGCTGATCCACTGTCTTAGTCAGTTCAGTCGCTCAGTCATGTCCGACTCTGCAACCCCATGAATCGCAGCACGCCAGGCGTCTCTGTCCATCACCATCTCCCGGAGTTCACTCAAACTCACGTCCATCAAGTCGGTGATGCCATCCAGTCATCCCATCCTCTGTTGTCCCCTTTTCCTCCCGCCCCCAATCCCTCCCAGCATCAGAGTCTTTTCCAATGAATCAACTTTTCCCATGAGGTGGCCAAAGTATTGGAGTTTCAGTTTTAGCATCATCACTATGCTATTATCTATCTCCTTGCATGTATCTAAGCTGTTTGTGTATATGATCTATTTGTAAATAGAAATTTCTCTTGTCAAATATTTCTTTTATTTTATTAACAATGTTATTTGTGCAAAAAAGAACTTGGTGTTTCACTTTGTTGAAGAGTGTTAATTTTTTCTTCTTGGATTAGAAGACTGTGTTAACCTGAAAAACCACAGTGTTTAATTTTAAAGAAAGAAAACAAGAAATACACAAATTTCAATACCTGAATTTAGTAGAATTTCAACTTGACTGTCATTTCCTCCATTGTTTTCTCAAATGCCATGAATATCAGTTGGCATTTTGAAAAATGCTGTGTCTTTTTTTCCTTTTTCTTTTTTAATCAAAACCATCACTCTTAAAGTGAAGACTGTTATCTATATTTTAAAATTGGATCTTGGCTTATTAAAATGAAGATTACTTTATATTGAGAAAATAATATTCCTGTTAGAATCTGAACTATTTAGTCTTTCAAATATTGATTGGTTTTGTGTTAAATGTTGCATCATCTGATTCGAGCTACCCTATAGCCTTTAGATAAGCAAAAGTTTACAATGTAATTACATCACCAAAATGAAATCAAGTACTGGTTCAGCATTTCAGAAAATCCTTTTACACCTGTTGTACTTTCCTGTTTTATTTTTAGTCTCAAATTTTTTCATCTTCTTTCTCATCTGAAGTTCTTTAAATAATTTTAAAAACTATTTTCTCACTTTTCTCTCTTCTTACAAATTAGCAATTTTAGTTCTTTGTACACACCACAGCCCTCAGAAAATCTGGTTTTGGTGTCTAAAATATTTTACAAGGGATGTACAATTTGAGCATCTCAGTATTTGATAGCTACATGTAAATGATTGGTAGATATTGTAGGTATGCTGAACTGAATTTGAAAAATACAGAATTATGGATTATTATATTTATTAGTGTGTAAAAGCACAGGATGAGATTAATGTGGTTTTGGGTATAGACAGTCCTGTATTCATATATGAATTCTGCCACATAAAACTTTGGGCAAGAGACTACTTAACCTCTGAGTATCAGTTATCTTTTGTAACTATAAAAACAGGACAAAAGGCAAAGTATCTGGCTCTACAGATTATAGCTATTTTGCATTACTTGGAGCCCTTTACTCAGTTTACGAAAGGAGTTAGCTGCTATTGTGTGTGTTATCTTCTTTCTTCATTTGCATGAAATGCTAGAGAGAAGCATACTCTCTTCATTATTGCTCTCCCCATTGTTCTTTTCTTCCCATTTAAATCCTGTAAAAATCTCCCTGTGCTGTCTCTGTAATGAGCAGCTGTCAGCGATTAACTGGCTGATGCATAAGCTGGAGAGAGGCCTCTGGTCTGATTTCTCGTATCTGGGCTGTTCTGTGCTCACGGTGACTCACCACCCCCAGTCCTGTAAGGCCTTTGGGCCTCTGTCACATCACTCTTAGCCTTAGGCTTCTGAATTGCTGATAGCATATGTTTTTTAGTCAGGAAGTAAGCTTGGTTTGAGAAGTATAATAAGTTCAGGTCAACTTCTATTTAATAGCCAGCCAGTGAAGTTTATTTGTTTAAAAAAAAAAAAAGAATCTTTAAAGCCATTGATATTTGAAGATATTTTGGAGTGATACCCAGCTCACTTTAACTGCTTTCATCAATGCTGGCCCTCATTCTAGGACTTCATGATTAGCTTTTTGTTGCTCATGTGAATAGTCCTTTATTTTGGCAATATAATTTGCAAGAGACCTGTTTTTAAGGTCTGAAACTCTTCTTTACTGAACTCTTCCTTAGAGTAGTTACTAATCCTCTGAACTCATCTGAGTTGCTTGTCTATATGGTAAATATGGTTAGTAAAGCAACAAATTTGCCATGAAGTTAAAAAATATGTCATGAAATGATAATGGCTTGACTACCTATGAAAAAAAGTTAAATATTTACTTTCCCTTTAATACATTAATTATTCATGTATTCTCTTTATAGTGTTGTGAAGTTTTTCTGAAATTGTATGTTTTTTTAGGGGAAGGTTAAGAAATAAATTACTTGGTTTTTGTTTTGTTTTGTCCTACTGTACCTACTAGATAATATATAAAATATTTCTATGTATTTCTCATTTCCTGTTTACAGATTTTCAGTCCTTTTATTACAAATCTCATTTGGTCCTTTATATGTTATAATAGTTTGTGATACATGTATATTTAATTTAGGAGTTTTTGTTCATATAATCAAACAATGTCAATTTTTTTCTCTTTCTCATCTTCTGATCAGGATTTCTGGCAGGTACCGACTCAGCAGCATGTGCTTTAAATTAATTAATGTTTCAAAACCCATAGTAATGCTGCAGGGATAAAGGTTCAGTGCATGCTTATGTCCTTTCCCTGCTCCCTTTAGAATGATTCAGTTCCTGTCACTTTAAATTAAATGTACTTTATCTCTAATATGACAGGTCAAACACTTCACAAGTCCTTGAGAATATAGAACCTAGCATAATTTAAAAGGAAGTTTTAACATTATGTGTCACACAAAAGTTAAAGAAACTGTTTTAAACATTGTATAGTAGATACTCAGTTGGGTCATTTAAATTGTCTTAGTAGGGAAACCATGTTCCTGGCCGAACTGTAACAGGGATGGTGAGACAACAGTAACTCCAAGTGAAAAATTAGTCCTTTTTTTTTTCTTTTGAAATTTCTTAAGTCATAAATACAGATAAAGCAGTTACTTAGTTGTACTTAATTCAGTAAAATGACTTAAGAGTAAACAGATGAAGCATTTAGAAACACTTCATTATTTTGCTTTTTTGAGCTAAACAACAGCTTTAACTTGGAAAAGCAGCAAATATATGGAGAAAATGATGAAAGAGAATATATAGATTTGTAGGCTGACAAAGGAGAATTTCAAGGACACACATAAGAGGTACTTTTCAAATTGATCTTTGAAGGTTTAGACTTATAGTTTATAAGCTATTAAAATGTATTCAAAAATATCTACTGAAAACATTACTCTTGCATTTCTTAATAAAAATATAAAACTTAATTAGAACATCTTTTGGCTTAAAATAATCAATTAGTGAAGATTATAGGGTGTTCTTTATTTTTATACAACATTTTCCCTGTGCTTCCTTGTTTTTAAAATGGTATATTTGTAGTAGTTTCCTTACCAACCCCCCAAACCATTCATCCTGTTAGTGGTTCTGTAGATTATCTTAATTTTCCTGTAACTACATTCTGAAACATATGAACGAATAATTAAATTACTATATCAAAATAATTGATTGATAACCTCATTATCAATGTTCCTTAAGTCCAGAGATTTTGTTTTAGAATAGCTATGGCTCAACCATCATGCAAAGTACTAAGGAGCGTAAATCAAATGAGATGTTAACACCTGCGATTGAGGAAAGCTGCTTCCAGTTCTCTTATTTATGGCAGGACAGTTTGTAGGAAGCAGCTAAAAATTCTTATTAATAAGCCTTTTGTATTAAAAATAATAAGCTCTTTTTCTTAGAATAAGTAGTGTGGGGATTGTTTACTTACGTTGGGTTCTATAAACATCACTCATTTTGGTGACACTAGTAAAAATTGTTTAAGCTTCCATAGGTCAATGAGCAGTTACTTTTTAGGAGAGGGCTTTCTTGCTTGCTTCCTTACAGGGATTTGTCCTTTGCATGCTAAGTTCCTGTTGCCTGTGGAAAGGCTGGAATCATTTTGTTGGTTTTTTTTCCTGGTAGTACAATATGAGTGCTATTCTTCAGATGCAGCTAATGAATGGTGTCAGTACTTATTGTATTTCTGTAGGGAGTGACTGTAATGTCTCTTTCCAGTCCCTGAGTTCCACCACTGCTAAAGTCTGTTGATTTAATCCATGTCCTTGATTATTCATCTTGAACAAAGAGAGTGCTCCCAAGGAGGGTATAGTTTACATGGTTACCCTAAATATTAAGACTTCTATTAAGATGTCTTTAAGTACATTTTTATTTTAGATTTTGTTGTGTTTGAATTTGGGATCAACTGTGAACCCATTTGATTTATCATTGTTGATTTGAAAGCATAAACATGACTAATCATTATATTTCCAGTACCTTTTTGTTTAGCATTTCCATCATGAAACAAAATTTGAAATTCACTTCAATCTGAAAGGACTTTGTTCCAAACTAAGTTAATTTAAAAAATCATTTTAGCACAAACACGCTAGCATGTTTAAAAGTTACACAAATAGATTTCTATGAAAGTCACTCAAAACATTTTATTTCTTCTAAGGATGGCTAAAAATGATTTCTCAACTCATATGGATTGACGACCTTTGATTGCAGAGGATAGTTCTTGGTTTGCATATTTATCGCTGCCATGGTGCACTTTAAAAAAAAAATTCTAAACTTAAAAAGCTTCTCCAATCCGTGGTGGATTCATGTTGATGTATGGCAAAACCAATACAATATTGTAAAGTAAAAAAAGAAAAAACTTCTCCAATTATAAATCAACCTAACATCTACTAGTTTAAGAAGATTATAGAGAATCATTACATTCTTTTAGTGATACTTATTTTGCAAATTATTAAATACGTGTTTGAACAAATCAAGGCATAAAAATATGATGTGCACCTACATCATTAACTAGATTTTCATCTTCAAGATAAATAAGCTAATACAAGCTAAACCTCAAGATTAGTATTTTACAATAACTAACTGTTTTGTTCCAACAGTATTTGACCTGCATTATCAGTTTTAGAAATTGCAAATAGTTGGGCTTCCCTCATAGCTCAGTTGATAAAGAATCTGCATGCAATGCAAGAGACCCGGCTTCAATCCCTGAGTCGGGTAGATCCCCCTAGAGAAGGAAATGGCAACCCACTCCAGTATTCTTGTCTGGAGAATCCGATGGACAGAGGAGTCTAGCAGACTGTGGTCCATGGGGTTGCAAGAGTCGGACATGACTTAACAACTAAACTACCATATAGACACCTGATGTATTTTTGTGCATTTGATATAATACAACATACAATGGCTTGTGCATGGGTTCTGAAGTCAGATCATGACCTGTCCCTCCGCTTTATAGCATTGTCACCTTGGGCTTCTTACTTCTCTAACCCTCAGTTTTATATCTGTTAAGTGCAGGTAATAGTATCATCTATCTCATAGAATTGCAGTAAGAACTTAAAAGAGATAATAGAATTGTTTAACACAATACCTATCATAGAATGGACTTCCCCAATGGCTCAGAGGGTAAAGAATCTGCCTGCTATGCAGGAGACACAGATTTGATCCCTGTGTTGGGAAGATTCCCTGGAGAAGAGAATGGCAACCTACTCCATTATTGTTGTCTGGAGAATTCCACGGACAGAGGAGCCTGGTGGGCTACAGTCCATGGCATCGCAAAGAGTCAGATATGACGGAGTGACTAAGCATGCACGCAGAGAACATGCAAACTATAATTCTTAATATGTCTTTAATCATTGGTGGTGTTCAAGGAATACCTAAAGCTGTTTGACTTTGAAGTGATTTAAAAGTTCTTCATTCAAAGGATTCCTGGGAAATGGTAGTTTCTAGAACAGTGTAAATCAAGGGTATGAACAGTGATCCTCAGAGTGAAGCTCTTTTCCTTTTTTCCTATGGTGTGTTTTTTCTTGAAAGTGATTTTCCAAATAGGAGAAGGTGCAACACTATTGACTTATTTTTCAAAATTTGTATGTGAGGTTGTTTTCCCACAGAGTGATAAGGAAGCCTTTTCTAACCCATGTGACTGAAACCAGTATTGCTGCTGAGCTCAGGACAGTTCTTTTCAGCACTGATTGATTTGAGTGGCCAACATTCAAAATTAAATTCTTAGATTTGGATAACAGATAATCAATAATGACAAAATATAGATTCTCCCACCCAGAGCTGCCTTGAAGCAAGTTTGCAGGCATAATGTGGTAGAAACGTAACACGTTTGATGATTTTCCACATCTAGGGTTTTGATAACACCTCATCAAATACTAAGAACTGAAATAGATCATTTCAATAAAGTTATATCATTTCTTTGAAATGAATTCTGTTGCATTACACTTTTGAATTTTTATCATTGCTTTAATCAAATCTTCTGCCACTTTTTTTTTTTTTTAAAGCATCCTCATTTATTATCCTTATTCTCTCTAGCCATCTAGTTAATGAAGTAGGAAAGCATTTGTCTTCTAGGAGTTTGGAGTTGTTCTTAGAGCTAAAGTGGCTAGAATTGGGACTGAAAAGAGAACGGCTTTCTGCAAGAGTGAAGTTTCCAGGATCTTAAGCATTCACGTTCTGTAGTTTGTTGCACAGAAATTTGTGTTTGTTGTCTCAAATTCAATAATACCTTTAAAAAATTTGGAAACTGAGTTAGGAATAGAAGAAATCATGAACTATAAATTAGAAACATCTCAGTTTAATTTTCATCTGATATATCCCCAAATTCTTTCTTTCTGCAAGTTCAGGTATGGGATAAAAGAAGAATAACACATATTTTAACTGTGCAACATTTTCTGTTTGATTGAAATAGTGTGATTGTTTAAGATTGATATCTTACAAGGCTTTGGCACCTATCTATGCACCAACTAAACAATGAAGAGTGAGCATTAATTGCATGAGGAAATTGCTGAATTTTCTCTTTCTTTCTAACATCCTTCTTTCCTGGCCTTAACCCAGCCTTAGGTAGAAATACTACTATCATTTGGAAATGATATGCAAACATTGCATCTTTTGGAAGAAGCATATTGTTATCATTGTTTCTGAAATACAACCTCAAGTACTTCTTGAGGGATTTGGGCAGACTTTGAAATGTATTTCAGCAACATAGAGAAATGTTAGTATTAAAACAATCCAATTATTTCCATCTCATAAAAGATGACATCTTAATTTAAATAGTAAAGCTGTGTTCTTTATCAGATTTTCTATATACCAGAGATGTTTTGAAGTTCTAGATGATGTGTTAGCATCTATTTTGCTGGCATAGTCCATCATCTTCTGTTCAACAGAAAAAAGTTTACTTTAAACTATAGAACTTGAAAAGTAAATCTTAACCAGAATAAATAATTGAGGTTAAGCTCCTAGATACGATTTTTTTTTCTTTGGCTTTATCTAGTTGAGTCCTAGAAGGCAAAATTGTTGGCCTTATTTTCTTCAAACCTATTATAATATTCACTGTGTTTGAGCACAGTGAGTGTTAACAAGTTTGTTTGAATTGTGTCTGGAAATCCCAGTCCCAGGTCTCCTGATGGTCTCCTGCAATTTTAACCAGATATTTTATAAGTTTTTGTGATGGGTAAGAAACCAGAGTGTGAATCTTTCAGCATAAAGCCATCCTGGTGAAACAATTTGAGGTTTTAGACTAACTGAGAAGTATATTACACATGTAATTGCTGATTTGTTCTAAGTTTACTCAAGTCTTTCAGCTTATCTAAAAAATTAAAAGATTTAGATATGGTGCAGTTGAGATCAATACCAGGACTCCTATGACGTTATTAATTTCTTTGTACTTGAGGTCAGTAATTTGAATGTTCTAGTGATATTGAATCTATTGCTATGTTTTAAATTTTAAAACATATAAGATCTAAGACTAGGTCATGTAAATGAATGGTAAAACAGTTAAATTTCATTTTAAGTCAGTGAGCCCACTGCTTTGAAATATTTTACATAGTTTTGTTCTCCAAAAGGGGAATAACATTTGTCAGTAACTTGAATAGAAATTCTATTGTGATCAGTTTATCTGCATTCTTTCAGAGATTCAGGTGATTGGAGTAGTGTTTGATATGCAGCTTCTAAGATATATAAAATAGTATAGTGCTCTGTAAGGTATCTGCAAGTACTGCTTCTTTTTAAAATACCCAATTCTGTTTAATTGTCAACATATACACTGAAGTAGTTGCTAGAATCTTAACCTCAGGAACTTTAATATGAAATAAGTTTCTATAAATTTTTTAACTGAATGATATGTTAATATGTTGCTTAATCTCATATTGTATGGTCTTACAATAGAATTGGAATATATTCTATTTCTTTTAACTTTTATATAGATATCTTCCTTTTAGTGTGTTTTGTTATGTTCATTATGTATATTGAATTTATAACATATTGAATTAAGTATAAATCATTATGATAGGTTTTCCTAGTAAAAATGCATATTAATGCTAAATGTTCATTAGTAGCAAAAAATATAAACAACCACCTCTGAGACAGTGAGAGAAAATGAGCATTACCATCAGTCTGCTAAGGAAGACTATGTTTTACTTGCTCTATGCCTCCTGAAGTGTATAAATGGTATTTGCTTAGAACAAAAGTGAGTTAAAATTTAGTCAAAGATAAAGCTTTATCTAAAAGATTAAGTGAAGGAACAGTTTACTTGACATTCTCAATTTGCAAAATGAAACATTGAGAAGACTTTAGAAATAAGAAAAAATAACCAAAAACCTTCCTTCCATTGTGCTTTAAATCTTGATTTTCCATTTTCACCATACTTTGGTGCTTTTAAAGATTTATTCATTATTAAACTCAAATATATCTATTTTCACAGATTCTTTTCTGGCTTTGTTGTTTGACTTGAGGATATCATTTTATGGTAGAATTGGGCATTTGATTTGAAAAGATCAGCTAAGAAACATTCATGCAACACAAAATAGTCTAAAAATTAATTTTCTTCTTTCCAAATCTTGACATATATATTTGATTCTTTTCCTAACTAATTTGATAGATCAGTTATGATGGTATTATGATAGTCTTGGTGTTTGTGATTAATATATATTATGAATTTTATAAGAATTGTCTGAGTCTTGGAAACTTGAAAACCCACTTATAAGTTCTTAAGAGTTAATAGATAGTTGTATAATCATAAATATACCTGAACTACTCTTTGGTATGTGGATGCCTCAGAAAACATAATGTAACTTCTCTCCCTCTCTCCTTCTGCCCCCACCCCAACTCCAGAAGTATGGAAAAACAATGTAGACCTTTACTAAAGAGACAGAAGACTGTTGCACAGGGCACATCACAAAGCATGACTAATTCAAAAGTCCTCTTTAAATATCTTTGCTTCTTGTTGTTAAAGAGCTACTGCAAAATACCATGTTCTCTGTCCTTCCTCACACACACACATGTGCCCATATGTGCTCACCTGCCTTCTTTTCTCCATTTTCCCAGCTTTGATACTTTCTCTTCCTCTCTGGTCACATCTCCTTATCCTTTTTGGCTCACCTTTCAAGAGTCCTTTTTCCTTTTATATTTCTTCTCCCAGATGTCTTCTTCAGCTTTTTCTTATGTAGAGCAATTTGACCTTCTTTGGGCCTCTCCTGGTCCCTATAGCTGTACTCAGTACAGCAGAGGTCTTCTATATAGCCCTGCAAACAGAAATATTTTCTCATTTAGAGGGCTTTTCTCTAGGAGAAAATCGCACTAACTAAACTAGCACGGTAAAGTGTCAATGTAAAATAACCCCTATTGAGATATGGTCTGATAGTAATTCTCAATCACTATACAATTTAAGGTCTGTTCAGTGACATCTTTATTATCTCTGCAAATTTTATAATTGCCCCAATGGTGGAGGTGATTAGACCTAAACTCTAACCCTAAATGCATCTCATGCAGTCTCTCTCAATCTACATTATTTATATTTTGGAAAACAATCATATGCTTTGCTAGTAATCAAAAGACCTTCAAAAGAAAATAGGCTACTCAAGTCAGAAGCTATTAAAGAAGAGTGGATGTACACTTACATGTAAATTGATTTTTAACAAAGGTACCAAAATAATTAAATGGAGAAAGGAAGATGTTTTCAGCAAATGGCTTAGAAACAACTATATATCCTTATTTTAAAAAATAAACCTTATCACCTTACTTCATTGTACACAAAATTCTTTTGAAATGGATCATAGACCTAAGTATAAAATCTAAAACTATAGGACTTCTAAAAAAAAAACAAGAGGATATTTTTATGAAATGGAGATAGGCAGAAATTTATTAGATAGCATACAGAAAGCAATAACCATAAGGGGAAAATTGAAAAATTAGATTTCATGAAGGTTTAAAACTTCTGGTTATTGATATAGAAATTATAAGCCACAGACTAATAGAATGTACTTTTAGTACATATTTGATTGTATTTGTTATCTGTTACCCAGTAACAAATCCAAACCTTAATGGCTTAAGACAATTATTATTTCTTGTCTCTCATGCTTTCTGTAAATAAGAAATTGGGGAGCAATTTGCCTACATGATTTTGGCTCAGTCTTTTCCATTAAGTTGCAATAAGGTGTTGGCTAGGACCTTAGTCATCTAGCTTGACCAAGGGTATAAGATTCATTTCTAATGTAGCTCACTCAAATGGTTGATAAGATAGTACTGTTCCTGAGAGGCCTCACATCCTCTCTCTGTAGGCTCTCCAAATGCCTGCTTCTTGACTGTTCTGTTCTGATGACAGCTGGCTTCCCTCCAGCAGAGCAAGGTGCCTTTTATGCATTAGCATCAGAAGTCATACATTATCACTTGAGCTGTATTCTATTAGTTACACAGACCATGTGGGAAGAGACTAGATGTACATCAGGACATGGATACCAGAAGGCAAGAAACATTGGGGTCATTTTGGAGACACTGAAAAGAGTCTCATATCTAGAACATACTATGATCAGTAATGGACTTCCCTGGTGGCTCAGATGGTTAAGCGTCTGTCTACAATGTGGGAGACCCGGGTTCAATCCCTGGGTCAGGAAGATCCCCTGGAGAAGGAAATGGCAATCCACTCCAGTACTGTTGCCTGGAAAATCCCATGGACAGAGGAGCTTGGTAGGCTACATGTAGTCCATGGGGTCGCAAAGAGTCGAACACGACTGAGTGACTTCAATTCATGATCAGTAATAAAAAGACAACCCAATTAAAAATGGGAAGACTTGAACAGATACTTCCTAAAGAAAGATATATTAATTGCCAATAAACCGAGTGCATAAAGTGCATAAAACATTTAGTCATCAGAGAAATGCTCAATAAAACCATGATGAGAGAACCACTAAAATGGCTAAATTAAAGAAAGTGGCAACATAAATGTTGACAAAGATATGTTGCAACTAGAACTCGTACTCAACTTTACTTGCAAGTAGAATAGCAAGTAAAAAAGTTAAAACTTGGAGGAAAGTCAAAATAGCCAAAATCAGAAACATGCCTAAGTGTTTAATCAATAAAGGAATGAAAAAGTTTTGATATTACTGTGTGCATTAGTATTAGATGCACAATATAATTAATACACAAAACAAATTACATAAATTATTTATTTTTATTTTGTCGAGTTATTATACTACTCTGCAATCAAAATTGATGAGTTGCTGGTTAATAGAGTGTGGATGAATCTCCCCAGCACTATGCTGAGCCATAGAAGCTGCACACGGAAGCGTATATGTTGATGATACCATTTGTAGGCAGTTCTAGAATAGGCAAAACTAATCCATGGTGCAAAAATATGGTGGAAATTAACTATAAAGGGGCATAAAGGAAACATCAGGGGTGGTGGAAATGTCCTACAACCCCAAATATAGTATGTACCTGGGTTAATCAGATATGTATTTATAGAACTCATTGAATTATATATTGGATTTGTGCATTTCACCATAAGTGGATTTTACTTAAAACTGTAACAAATATTGAACTCTACATTTGTTTTTTGCAGAGATAATTAACAACTGTGAAACTATCTTTCTTGTATTCTAAGCCTGAGCAAATGAGTAAATGTATTGCAGGTAATGGGAATCAGTTTTCTCCCCTTTGGAGAAGGGAGTAACATGTATAAAGGGCAAGACTAAATTGTACTCTGTGACATTAGAATGGAATTAGAGATATTATGAATTCATAGTTTATAATAGACAAATAGATATGATTGTAATCATGAGGAAATACCAGCCTAATTCAGATTGAGGCATATTTTGCAATATAATTCACCTGTACTTTTTAAATTGTTCAAGGTCAAAAACTGTAAAGAAGCCAAATATAGTCATGAATCTGGAAGGAAATATACATGCTAGGGCTGAATGACTACTAAGAGGAAAACCTCAACAGATCCTAAACTTTGATCTCTGGCTGATGTTTAGCTTCCATGAAAGCAAGAAGTCAAAGGTAGAATGGTAAACAATGGCTAAGCATTGAAAAAATGCCCACCACAGAGCCAATCTGCAAGCATGTAGAGAGTTTGTCTTTCCCACCCTTTGGATCCAGGAACTTAAGGAAATCTCTGTCAGATCATCAGCTGGTAATGAAACAGAGATTTGAATGACTATGCTTGACAAAGTGTTCACAAAAGAATTTAGAAAAATTATTAAAGAAATGACTACAACCCACACCAGCACCAACAACAAACCCTGAGGAGGTGGGAGAACCCTATTTCCAGAATTACCACATTATAATAAATAAAATGTTCAATTTTCGGTGAGAAATTATGCTTGAAGAGAAACAAAGTATGACTCAGGAAAAGAAAGGAATAGGAACTATCATTGAGAAAGCTCAGATATTGAACCTACTATAAACAGACTTTAAAACAACTGTCCTAAGTATCTTCAAAGAGCTAAAGGAAAGTACACTAATGAACTTAACGGAAACAAGGAGAATGAAGTAATAGCAATAAAGATACAAATTGTAAAAAAATAAAATAAAAAAGATATCAAATAGAAATTTTGGAACTAAACATTTCCTATAGCTGAAAGGAAAATTTTAGTGAAGGGGTTCAACAGCAGATTTGAATACACAGGAAAAATCTTCAGTGAACATGAAGGTAGGTCAATTAATACTATCCAGTCTGAAAAAACAGGAAAAAAAAAAAGAGAGAGAAATGAACAGAGCTTAAGAGACTATGTGACACTACCAAGTATACTGACATATGTATAATAGGAATTTCAAAGGGCAAGGAGAGAAGGAAAGGGGCAGAAAGAATATTTGAAGATATAATGGCTGAAAACATTCCAAATTCAATTAAATATATGAATCTACACATCCAGGAAGCTGAATAACTCTTAATAGGAAAAAATCAGAGACCCACACTGAGACACATAATTACTCTCAAAAGCTGAAGTTGCTGAATCTTGAAAACAGCAAGAAAGAAGCAACTGACAACATACAAGTCTTCCCTGGTGGCTCAGACGGTAAAGCGTCTGCCTGCAATGTGGGAGACCCGGGTTTGATTCCTGGGTCTGGAAGATCCCCTGGAGAAGGAAATGGCAATCCACTCCAGCACTCTTGTCTGGAAAATCCCATGGACGGAGGAGTCTGATAGGCTACAGTCCATGAGGTCACAAAGCGTCGGATATGACTAAACGACTTCACTTCACTTACAACATACAACCTAAACACAATAAGATTAACAACCAGTTTCTCTTCAGATACTATGAATGCCAGAGGGCCAACATATTTAGAGTACTGAAAGAAAAAATTGTCAACCAAGAATTCTATATCTACAAAATTATTCTTCAAAAATGGAGGAGATAGATATTAAACCATTCCCAGATTAAGAAAACCTGAGGGAGTTTGTTGGTAGTAGCTCTACTCTACCCCCAAATGCTAAAATGAATACTTTAAGGCTGAAATGAAAGGACACTAGATAATAACTTGAAGCTATATTAAGAAATAACACTAGCAAAGATAAAAACATAGGTAAATTAAAAAGGCAGTATTTTATTTGTAGTTTATAACTCCTGTTTATCCCTCTGTGATTAAAAAGACAAATGCGTAAGACAGTAATTTAAAAATCTATGTTAATGGGTACACTGTATAAAAATGTAATTTGTGAAAATACTATAAAGGAAAATGGAATGCTACAAGAGCAGAATTTTTTAAAATACTTTTCAAGTTAAGTTGGTATTTATTCAAACTAGATTGCTGTAAATTTAAGATGTTAATTGTAATCCACAGAGTGGCCACTAAGAAAATAACTAGGTATGGTTCCATTTACACGAAATATCCAGAAAAAGTAAATCCATAAAGACAGAAAGTGCATTAGTGGTTTCCAGGGGCTAGAGGGAGGAGCAGTGGAATGTGACTAAATGGATACGGGGTTTCCAAATGGGGTGATGAGAACGTTCTGGAACCAAGTAGTGGTGGTGGTTATATAATGTTGTTATTGTACTTAATACCACCAAATTGTACATTTTTAAATGGTTAACATGGTAAATTTTATGATAAGTACATTTTACCACAGGTTTAAAAATGATAAAAAAAAAAAAAAGCAGCATGGTACTGGCATAAAAATAGACACATAGGTGGAGTGAAATGAGGAATCCAGAAATAAACTCACATATATATGGTCAGTTTGTTTTCAACAAGAGTACCAGATGGTAAAAGAATAATCATTTCAATAAATGGTATGGGCTCAACTGGATATTACATACAAAAGAATGAATTTAGTCCCTACCTCTCATTAATACAAAGTTAACTCAAAATAGATTAGTGACCTAAATATAAAAGCTAAAACTACAGAACTGTTAGAGAAACAGGTAAATCTTCATGATCTTGGATTTTGTGATGAAGTCTTAGATAGGACATTAAAAGCACAAGCAATAAGAGAAAAAAATAGACAAGCTGAGAGCTTCATCAATATTTAAAATTTCTATGCACCAAAGAACATAATCAAGAGAGTGAAAGGCAATGAGCAGAATGAAAGAATTTATTTGCAAACCCTATATCAGATACGTGTTTAGTATATAGAATATATAGAGAACCTTACAACTCAACAACAAATAACCCAATTCAAAAAATGGGCAAAGGATTTGAATAGATATTTCTCCAAAGAAGATAATACAAATGGCCAACAGACACGTGAAAAGATGCTTAACATCATTAGACACTAGGGAAATGTAAATCAAACCACAATAAGATACAAGTTTGCACTCACTAAGATGGATATAATTTTAAAAATAAACTCAGAATGTGGAGAAATTGGAACCATTTTACATTGCTGGTAGTAATGCAAAATGGTATAGCTGCTGTGGAAAACAGTTTAGCAATTCTGCAAAAACGTAAACATAAATGTGTGATATGACTCAGCAGTTCCATTCCCAGATATATACCCAAGAGAATTGAAAGCAGATGGTCAAACAAATAGTTGTACGTGAATGTACATAGTAGCACTATTCACAACAGCCAAAAGCTGGAAACAACTCAAATATCCTTTAATGGATGAATGGATAAACAATTTATGGTATATATACGATAGAATATTATTTGGCAATAAAAGGAATGAAATACTGATTGCTGCTACAACACAGATGGACCATCAAAAACCATGATCTGCGAAAGAAACCAAATTCAAAAAGCCCACACATTTTATGGTTAAATGGTTAGAATGCTGAATTTTATGTCATGTGAATTTTACCACAATGGAAAATAATAATAAACCTCCAAAGGAAAAAACAAAGATGGGCAAAGAAAGCTCTTTTGGATTAATGGAGATTAAAAAGACATGACAACTAAAGGCCATTTATGTTTGTGGACTACATCCTGGACTAGAGGGAAAGTTCAGTTCAGTTCAGTTGTGTCTGACTCTTTGCAACCCCATAGACTGCAACATGCCAGGCCTCCCTGTCCATCACCAACTCCTGGAGTCTACTCAAACTCATGTCCATTGAGTCAGTGATGCCATCCAACCATCTCATCCTCTGTCATCCCCTTCTCCTGCCTTCAGTCTTTCCCAGCATCAGGGTCTTTTCAAATGAGTCTGTTCTTTGCATCAGGTGGCCAAAGTATTGGAGTTTCAGCTTCAATATCAGTCCTTCCAATGAATATTCAGGACTGATTTCCTTTAGGATGGACTGGTTGGATCTCCTTGCAGTCCAAGGGACTCTCAAGAGTCTTCTCCAATACCATAGTTCAAAAGCATCAATTCTTTGGCACCCAGCTTTCTTTATAGTCCAGCTCTCACATCTGTACATGACTACTGGAAAAACCGCAGATTTGACCTTTTTTTGGCAAAGTAATGTCTCTGCTTTTTAACATGCTATCTAGGTTGGTCATAAGTTTTCTTCCAAGGAGTAAGCAAGCATCTTTTAATTTCATGGCTTCAGCCACCATTTGCAGTGATTTTGGAGCCCCCAAAAATAAAGTCAGCCACTGTTTCCACTGTTTCCCCATCTATTTGCCATGAAGTGATGTGACCAGATGCTATGATCTTTGTTTTCTCAATGTTGAGCTTTAAGCCAATTTTTTCACTCTCTTTCACTTTCGTCAAGAGGCTCTTTAGCTCTTCTTCGCTTTCTGCCATAAGGGTGGTGTCATCTGCATATTTGAAGTTATTGATATTTCTCCCAGCAATCTTGATTCCAGCTTGTGCTTCATCCAGCCCAGCATTTCTCACGATGTACTCTGCATATAAGTTGAATAAGCGGGGTGACAATATACAGCCTTGACGTACTCCTTTTCCTATTTGGAACCAGTCTGTTGTTCCATGTCCAGTTCTAACTGTTGCTTCCTGACCTGCCTACAGATTTCTCAGAAGGCAGGTCAGGTGGTCTGGTATTTCCATCTCTTGAAGAATTTTCCACAGTGTGTGATGATCCACACAGTCAGAGGCTTCGGCATAGTCAATAAAGCAGAAATAGGTGTTTTTTGGGAATGCTCTTGCTTTTTCAATGATCCAGCAGATGTTGGCAATTTTATATTTGGTTTCTCTGCCTTTTCTAAAACCAGCTTGAACATCTGGAAGTTCACAGTTCACCTGTTGTTAAAGCCTGGCTTGGAGAATTTTGAGCATTACTTTACTAGCGTATTAGATGAGTGCAATTGTGTGGTAGTTTGAGCCTTTCTTTGGGATTGGAATGAAAACTGACCTTTGCCAGTCCTGTGACCACTGCTGGATTTTCCAAATTTGATGGCATATTGAGGGCAGCACTTTCACAGCATCATCTTTTAGGATTTGAAATACCTCAACTGGAATTCCATCACCTCCACTAACTTTGTTCATAATGATGCTTCCTAAGGTCCACTTTACTTCACATTCCAGGATGTCTGGCTCTAGGTGAGTGATCACACCATCGTGACTATCTGCGTCGTGAAGATCTTTTTTGTACAGTTCTGTGTATTCTTGCCACCTCTCCTTAATATCTTCTGCTTCCGTTAAGTCTATAGAGGGATAGTATTAATAGCTAAAAAGTAAATTACTGAGATAGTTCACTAAATTTGATAATAGACTGTGGATTACAAGTAATAATATGTATCAGTGTTAAATATCCTGATTTTATCAAATTTTATCAAATTTTTACTGTAGTATATGAGAGAATGTCTTTGTTCATAGGAAATATTTATTGAAGTATTGAAGTCTAAAGGGGCATGTCTCCAAGTTTTGATATAATGTAAAAGAAGATATGTAAAATGATAAAGCAAATAAGGAGATATGTAAACTGTTGGTGAATCTGAATAAAAAGCATATGGGAATTCCTTATACAGTTCCCTCCACTTTTCTAAGTTTGAAATTACATCAAAATTAAAAGTTACAAACTTAAGATTTGTCTTTTTATTTTCTGGGCAGCAGCAGGGTCCAGATGATTCTTAGAAAAATAATATTGGATATGCTTTTTTGGTCCTCCTTTCAGTTTGTCCTTAGATTTTTGTCTGTTTCTCAACTTCTGGATCCCAATACACTATTTATTTTCTTTTATTATAGCAGTATCTCTGTAAGATCATTACATAATTAATATGGGTTACTCAGCTTCTATTCAAATTTATTCTAGCAAGTAAGATTGTATGCCTTTGACAGCCTGTTCTCATTTTGTATATTTTTTTCTTATTCACATGCTTTTCCTTTGCAGTATCTTGGATAATGTTCAAAAATGTACAATTTTCTTTTGAGAAATTAAAATATTAACTTCCCAGTGAACAACTTTGCTTCTCTTTTCATCCAGTAGCCTTTTTTGTCTGAAATTGGTGTTTATAATCTGTTGGTAGAAGATCAAGTGTGGTATGCGGTCTAACCTTAATTGGACTGTGGGCTCATTTTTGCTTTTGGCTCAAGCAAGTAATCTCTAAATGCTGTTAGGCCAGACCAGGCTTTCTGCCCATCACAAATGAGTCAGAGAAGCCCTTTCCTAAGTAGAAACTGCCATCAAAACCTCTTACTGCTTCATTGGAATTGAGCTGTGGATTTTTGCCTTTTCCATCGTTGCTGTTTCATATTGTAAGCAAATATCCAGGAGAGGCTATTTTGAGTGGGTTTACTAAGAAGGTCATGGTGATTCATTCGGTCCTCGTGTCTTCCATTGGTTAACCAGTTTTCTTTCCTTTGTGTGTATGATGGGATCTTCACTAGACAGAGGTAACCTATTGGATGGCTGTGTATCTGGATGATGGTGTGGTGGTGCTTGTTGGTTTAGTTTCCATGATGCTCCTCCCAAGGTTATGCTTGCAGTGCTGCTGCTTACTCTGTGCTTGCATGATATTATTACTTTGACTGCGCTTTGTTCGGTTTGGGTTTTTAAAACCTCCTCTCCCTTTTTTGGTATCTAGAATAATTCCTGAAATTTCTTTGGTTGGTCCAAAATGAGTCAAACTTATAAAAATGAGTTTCAAGTCTAACTCTTTCATGGATCCTTTTCAGTTTTTGAAACTATCATCAATGTCACCTCTTAAGTTTCTGGTCTGGTAGGGAATCAGAAAAAAAAGGGTAGGTTTCCCTTAAACACCCAGGAATAGACTGCTTCCCAGATAGACCATTTCTGAACCTGAGAATTAACTCTGTTTGTGAGTTTATAGATTAAAGAAAATAAATATGTACTTAGAATTAAAACTAAGTTATAGGAGAGTTTCTTCAAGTAGCTAAAATTTAGGAGCCTCCACCAAAGTAACAGTAAATATAACTAAATTATATCATGCCTAAAGCTTGATGTGTATGTCTGATTTGACATATTTCAGAGATGCTGTTTACTCTGTAAACTGTTCTACATTTCAAAAACTAAGATTCTTGGGGTTCATAAGGTAAAAGTTAAAATTAATATTTCAGAAATTAATTTTCTGAACATTTGGGTGGGTGTTGACAATAGTTGCTAACTTCATTTCTGATTACTAGTTCTAATCACTAGTTGTTTTTCTTGGGTATTTAGAACTGATTTTTTTTTCTTCTCTACCTTTTATACCTCTATAGAAAAAGGTGGATTGTTTTTCAAACTCAGAAACAAATTCAGACCTGAAGTGGGCCTCTTAAATGGCAGGAGTTCATAAAACTGAAAACTTTTCATTGCTCACATTAAGCCAGTGTTGGAGCAAATAGACAAAATCATCTTTTGCTTATAACTTTAATCATCTTAAAAACTGTAAAGGATCCATTAATTTGGAATGGCTATCAGAGAAATGCTTATAATAAATAGCATAAAACTGTCAGATAAATGGTCATTCATCTCTAACTATTTATATTCTCATTCTGTTATATCTTCTTTTTATCTTTTGGTTGGACCCATACATTCAATAGAAAATTGCCCAGGAACGAGAAAAATTTGCTGATGAAGGCAGTATATTTTACACCCTTGGAGAATGTGGACTCATATCCTTTTCAGACTACATTTTCCTTACGACTGTTCTTTCAAGTAAGTATGAACTTTTTATTCACTTACAGGTAGCATACAGGATTATAAAAAGAGTTAAGTTGATTGAAGGAGGAAACAAAACATGTTTGCAAAGTTAATGAATGATAAGTTACATCAAATTTCAATTGTTTTTGATTCTCTATAACTTGTATATAGAACCACCTGAAAAAGAGGAAGGAAAATAAAGTATCCAGGTAAAGTTAGAAGAAAACAAAAAAGCAACTGCGAAGTTACCTTTTAACTGTTTGAAGCTCAGGATAATTTATACATTGCCTGCTCCTTTAGCCCTCATTAATGTTAGGCTGCTACTGCTGCTAAGTCGCTTCAGTTGTGTCCGACTCTGTGTGAGCCCAGAGACGGCAGCCCACCAGGCTCCTCCGTCCCTGGGATTCTCCAGGCAAGAACACTGGAGTGGGTTGCCATTTCCTTTTCCAATTAATGTTTATACTTCCTCAGTAAAACACATATTAATCTATTATTTCCTTTACTAAAGATGATTGGCTTGGTTGTTCTAATTGTGTTGAATATTCATTTTTGAACCTTGGAAGATAACTTCTTAAGACACAAAACTCAGCTTTTATGCCTTTAGAGCACTGATGAATTTTTGATTATTCTAGGCTAAACAGTTTTGTTGATTAGTACGCTACTGTAAGTGTCCTTAGCATTATTTCCCTTTAGTATGACTTTGTTTTAACCATTCAGAAAAAAAAGTGTATGTCTCTAGCTCTCTGTGTGCATTTGATTGAAATCTACCTAGCTTGACCAAAGAGATCTGATACTTGAAAGAAGTGAGTCTCAGTTTTTTCCCCATGGAGGACAGAACCAAATAAAAATAAGCACCTCTTCCTACTCTTTTCCAGAGTAGGCATCTTAAAGATAAAACTGTAAACAGTTTTCCAAACTTATGGTTTCCAGTGGGGAAGGGATGAGGAGGGATAAATTGGGAGATTGGGATTGACATATATACTACTGTATATAACTGTGTTAGTTGCTCAATCGTGTCCGACTCTTTGCGACCCCATGGACTATAGCCCGCCAGGCTCCTCTGTCCGTGGAATTCTCCAAGCAAGGATACTGGGGTAGTTTTCCGTTTCCTCCTCCAACTGTATATAAAATAGATAATTAATAAGGACCTACTGTATAGCACAGGGAACTCTTCTCAATACTCCATAATGACCTATATAGGAAAAATATCTAGAAAAGAGTGAATATATGTGTAACTGATTTACTTCACTGTGTAGCAGAAACTAACACAACATTGTATATCAACTGTACTCCATAAAAAATTTTTTTAAACTATAAACAATTTTCAGTAAATGATATACACAGTTCCTGCCATAGCTGTGACCACTGTTACTCTTCTTTCCTCTAATTGACAGACAAAAATGAAGAAATATAGACTGATATGCTTTACCACAGCTGTCCCTGACTACCAAAGTAATTGAGTAAATTTGTAGTGGACCAGTGCTCTAGCAGCATAGATATATATTAACATGTTATGAAGACCGAAACTAGTAAACTGAAAGCACATTTATGATCTTATATTTTGTATTATTAATATTATTTTGATGCATTTTCGAAACAGACTTCAGTTCAAATCCTGGCCCCACCACTTCTTACCTATGATTAAGTGTCAGGAAGACCACAGAGCAGAATCTTCAGTTTCTCCTGAAGATAGAAGCTGCACATTGTGTAGCTCCCTAAATTCAGATTTTTTTTTAAAAAGTCACATTGACTTGTGAGTACTGGGAATCCCTCTAAGTAGCTCTACAGGTCTGGGCACCTTTACTTCTTGGTACTCAGCTCCTGGCTTAACCTTGGTATGTGATTTACAAAAAATGCTTAATATTGCAATCTCATGTACTTTCTGTATTTGTCAGGATGAGAAGATATGATAAGGATAAGATTTTTAAGATTTTCTCTTTTCACTAGTTTTAAGCATTTTGATTATTATATGCTTTTAGTATTTCTCTTCCCTCATTGCAGGCAGATTCTTTACCATCTGAGCCACCAGGGAAGGCCCATATTTCTCAGCCTTAGTACTGCTGATGTTTTAGGCAGGGTAACTGATTTTTGTGAGGGCTGTCCTTTCCATTATAAAATGTTTAGCAGCGTTCCTGGCCTCTGCGCATTAGATGCCAGTCATGCACACTTTCCCTCACCCAGTTGTTGCAAACAAAAATATCTTTGTCAAATGTCCCCAGAGGAGTAGGAATGGGGAGGAATAATCCCTGGTTGAGAACCACTGATGTAGTTTTTAGCAGGGTTGTTTGGTTTTCGTTTCATTGTGTATCTCTGTATAGTGTTCTTGTGTTTCTTGTCTTGGGATTCTTTGAGTTTTGGGGTCTGTGGGTTTATAGTTTTCATCAAATTTGGAAAAATTTCAGCTCTTATTTCACCAAATACTTTTCTTTGAGGACTTCAATTGCACCTACATTTTCCTTATATCAACCGTGTAATGTTTGTAGTTTACTATCTTCATTTTACAGATGAGGAAATTGAGGCACACAAAACAATTAAAAACTTGCAATAAATGCTGGAGAGGGTATGGAGAAAAGGGAACCCTCTTACACTGTTGGTAGGAATGCAAACTAGTACAGCCACTATGGAGAACAGTGTGGAGAGTCTTTTAAAAACTGGAACTAGAACTGCCATACGACCCAGCAATCCCACTGCTGGGCATACACACCGAGGAAACCAGAACTGAAAGAGACACATGTACCCCAATGTTCATCGCAGCACTGTTTATAATAGCCAGGACATGGAAGCAACCTAGATGTCCATCAGCAGACGAATGGATAAGAAAGCTGTGGTACATATACACAATGGAATATTACTCAGCCATTAAAAAGAATACATTTGAATCCATTCTAATGAGGTGTATGAAACTGGAGCCTACTATACAGAGTGAAGTAAGCCAGAAAGAAAAACACCAATACAGTATCAGTTGAGTTCAGTTCAGTTGCTCAGTCGTGTCCGACTCTTTGCGACCCCATGAATCGCAGCACGCCAGGCCTCCCTGTCCATCACCAACTCCCGGAATTCACTCAGACTCATGTCCATCGAGTCAGTGATGCCATCCAGCCACCTCATCCTCTGTTTTAAACACCAAAAGCTTTGCTAGGGAGTGGCTTGGGCCTCGGAGAGTACATTAGCATATTTATTCGTCTGTTACTCTAATGAACAGCATGGACCATTCTTCAGATTTCTAATGGAAAACCAGCTAGAGCAATGTGAAGAGCATAACCCATATGATACAAGACTGTTGTATTTCTAATTATCTGGGTATTTTTTTTTAATTAATAGAATCAGTGGTGGTCAAGAATTTACCATCAATTTTAGAAGTTTCATTTTTTAGCTAAACAAGAATTTTTTTGACTCACACCCAGAATAACAACCAATTTGGCAGCAATATCTTGTGCTTATAATAAGCAGTGACATAAATTTCTCGCTCTTCTCTGTATGTACTTTGGATAATGGGTGCCTTCTCTGGCCAGCCTAAAATTTAAATACCTTTTATCCTGTCATACAGAACTTCCCTGGTGGCTCAGACAGTAAAGCGTCTGTCTACAGTGTGGGAGACCTGGGTTCAATCCCTGGGTTGGGAAAATTCCCTGGAGAAGGAAATGGCAACCCACTCCAGTACTCTCGCCTAGAAAATCCCATGGATGGAGGAGCCTGATGTCAGTGGGGTTGCAAAGAGTCGGACACGACTGAGCAACCTCACTTCACTTCACTTCATCCTGTCATACACACACACAGATACACATCTTCTAAATCCCTCTTTTGCTCTCTTTTTTCTCCTTGGCATTTGTCATGATTTCACATTCTATATCAGTTCAGTTCTGTTCAGTCACTCAGTCATGTCCAATTCTTTGTGACCCCATGGACTGCAGCACACCAGGCTTCTCTGTCCATCACCAACTCCCAAAGCTTACTCAAACTCATGTCCATTGAGTCAGTGATGCCATCCAACCATCTCATCCTCTGTTGTCCCCTTCTCCTCCTGCCTTCAATCTTTGCCAGCATCAAGGTGTTTTCCAGTGAGTCAGTTCTTCTCATCAGGTGCCAGAGTATTGGATTTTCAGCTTCAGCCTCAGTCCTTCCAATGAATATTCAGGACTGATTTCCTTTAGGACTGACTGGTTGGATCTCCTTGCAGTCCAAGGCACTCTCAAGAGTCTTCTCCAACACCACAGTTGAAAAGCATCAATTCTTAGATGCTCAGCTTTCTTTATAGTCCAACTCTCACATCTATACATGACTACTGGAAAAACCATAGCTTTGACTAGACAGACCTTTGTTGGCAAAGTAACATCTCTGCTTTTTAATATGCTGTTTAGGTTGGTCATAGCTTTTCTTCTAAGGAGCAAGTGTCTTTTAATTCCACATTCTATATAATTAATTTCTTTTCTTTCCTAAAAAATTATGAGTTTCAGGTGTTCAACCTTATAATTCAACATCTTATATACACTACAAAGTGATCACTATTACAAGTCTAGTTACCATCCATCATCTTATATAATTAACCTCCTTTACCCATTTCAGCTACCCTTCAACCCCCTTCCCTTCTGGTAACCTCTAGTATGTTCTCTCTGAGTTTGGTTTTGCTTTATGTTGTTTATTCGTTTTTTTTTTTTAGATTCCACATGTGAATGAAATCATTTGGTATTTGTCTTTCTCCATCTGAGTTACTTCACTTAGCATAATACCCTCAAGGTCCAAGGTTGTCACAAGTGGCAAGATTTTACCTTCCTTTATGACTGAGTTATGTACCATTTTATATATGTGTGTGTGTGTGTGTGCGCGCGCACGTGCATGCATGTGTGTATACCACATCTTCTTTATCCATTTATTCGTCAGTGGACACATAGGTTGTTTCTGTGGCATGGCCATTGTAAATAATGCTGCATTGAACATAGGGATGCCTTTATCTTTTAAAATTAGTATTTTTGTATTCTCCAGATAAATACCCAGAAGTGGATAATTGATATATCTTCTTTATTGTCCATCTTCCTACCCAGAATGTAGCTGCCTGACAGTGAGCATAGGTTTGTAATGATTATTTGTTACAGATTTATAGTGATATTAATTACAAACTTATCTACTATATATAAAGCATTGTGGCAAAGTAACAAAGCAAGGATTGTTTTTTTTCAGTTTTCTCCGAAACGAAGTTTATAAAACAGAAGACTCTGCTGTTTATATCCTGAGTTGAGAACAGTTCTTTTAGCTGTTGATGTCCTCAGTCCACATCCAGTACCAGTGGAGTGAGGAAAATATGTTTTTAAGCTAACCTACTTCTAAATGAAGTAGGTTATGAGAAATTTATAAGGTTTCTTATAATTCAGAATTAAATTATTTATATCCCCCTCTTACCCTAATTCATAGATTTTATTGTTTCATACTTTATCTGTCTGATGAGATTTGATGGATTAACTTGAACAATTGTCAAACATGAGCCATAGCATCTATATTAAGTAGAATACTAAGTATTTACTAAATAACTGCTCACTGATAAAATAAATTTAGGTTCATTCCAGGCACAATAAAGACTGTTAATTATTATTATTATTATTAAATAATTTCCAAAGAGGCTTTGATCCTTAAACTAGGTTAATTGAAATTGAATGAAAATGCCAAAGCATGGTTTATTAATGGCTTAGTAGTCTGGACTCACCAACTACAACATTAGCTGGTGGTCTTAAATCTTGTAATTGAAGTCAGAGACTTATAACTTGATATAAAGAAAAGTCATCTAGATTTATCTAGAATGCTATATATTATTTATTGATTTGGATTCATAGTTAATACTAAGATTCACTAGGTTATCATAACATAATTTAGAATCTGGATCTTGGCCATCGACAGGTTGAAATATTTATATATGTTCTTTGTCTTCATATATTTTCTAAATAAAGTTATTGACCCTGTGGGCTATCTAGACCAAAGTTTTAGATAGCTTGTGGAGGCAATAATAAAATGATCAAAAAGTGGATTATTTGTAAGCAATCTTACTATGTACTATTAATCTTTGAAAAGCCACCAGAAAAATCAAAAGCAAGAACTGGTACAATGTGTTCAATACCTAAGAGGAGACATAATGAAAATCAGGCATAGGTCAATATGTTCTATTTGTGATTCCTATTTAGATTTGGAGGAATTAGTGGAGAAATTTAATTAAGTGGATTTTCACTATAGGAGAATTTGACTTACTGACAGTTATCCTCATTGTGATGCATCTTTCTCACAAATACGTGAACCTTTTGGGAAATTACAGCATCGTTCAAGTGAGATCTCAAAATGAGTTTTTCAGGTTGAGTGATCTGTTGGAAAATATGGGCACAGCAATATACTTAAATCTATTAACAAATCTTTTTTATTGCCATATTATAGTTGGAGAAGTTATAGAGAAAATTTTGTTTAACTATTTTCTATGCTTCTCAATCAGCAAAAACAAGATGGGGAGCTGACTGTGGCTCAGATTATGAACTCCTTATTGCCAAATTCAGATGTAAATTGAAGAAAATAGGGAAAACCACTAGACCATTCAGGTATGACCTATATCAAATCCCTTACAATTGATTATACAGTGGAAGTGACAAACA
The DNA here is from genome assembly GCF_014754425.2 of Oryx dammah. Classification (NCBI taxonomy): domain Eukaryota; kingdom Metazoa; phylum Chordata; class Mammalia; order Artiodactyla; family Bovidae; genus Oryx; species Oryx dammah. The sequence goes on from NW_024070190.1 coordinate 31,282,605, forward strand.
GATTCAAGGGATTAGATCTGAAAGACAGAGTACCTGAAGAAATATGGGCAGAGGTTTGTGACATTGTACAGGAGGCAGTGATCAAGACCATCCCCAAGAAAAAGAAATGGAAAAAGGCAAAATGGTTGTCTGAGGAGGCCTTACAAATAGCTGTGAAAAGAAGAGAAGCTAAAGGCAAAGGAGAAAAGGAAAGATGTACTCATTTGAATGCAGAGTTCCAAAGAATAGCAAGGAGAGATAAAGAAAGCCTTCCTCAGTGATCAGTGCAAAGAAATAGAGGAAAAAAATAGAATGGGAAAGCCTAGAGATCTTCCCTGGTGGCTCAGATGTTAAAGCATCTGCCTACAATGTGGGAGACCCGGGTTCGATCCATGGGTTGGGAAGATCTCCTGGAGAAGGAAATGGCAACCCACTCCAGTATTCTTGCCTGGAGAATCCCACGGATGAAGGAGCATGGAAGGCTACAGTCCATGGGGTCGCAAAGAGTCGGACACAACTGAGCGAGCTTCACAGAGATCTCTTCAAGAAAATTAGAGATACCAGGGAACATTTCATGCAAAGTTGGGCACAATAAAGGACAGACATGGTATGGACCTAACAGAAGCTAAAGATATTAAGAAGAGGTGTCAAGAATACACGGAAGAACTATACAAAAAAGATCTTCATGACCCATATAACCACTATGGTGTGATCACTCACCTAGAGCCAGACATCCTGGAATCCAAAGTCAAGTGGGCCTTAGAAAGCATCACTGTAAACAAAGTTAGTGGAGGTGATAGAATTCCAATTGAGCTATTTCAAATCCTAAAAGATGACGCTGTGAAAGTGCTGCCCTCAGTATGCCAGCAATTTTGGAAAACTCAGCAGTGGCCACCAGACTGGGAAAGGTGTTTTCATTCCAGTCCCAAAGAAGGGCAATGCCAAAGAATGTTCAAACTACTGCACAATTACACTTATCTCACATGCCCACAAAGTAATGCTCAAAGTTCTTCAAGCCAGGCTTCAACAGTACGTGAACTGTGAACTTCAGATGTTCAACCTGGATTTAGAAAAGGCAGAGGAACCAGTGATGAAATTGCCAACATTTGTCGGTTCCTAGAAAAAGCAAGAGAGTTCCAGAAAAATGTCTACTTCTGCTTTATTGATTATGCCAAAGCCTTTGTGTAGATCACAACAAACTGGAAAATTCTTCAAGAGATGAGAATACCAGGCCACCTTACTTGTCTTCTGAGAAATTTGTATACAGATCAAGAAGTAACAGTTAGAACTGGACATGGAACAACGGACTGGTTCCACGTTGGGAAAGGAGTACATCAAGGCTGTATATTGTCACCCTGCTTATTTTAACTTATATGCAGAGTACATCATGCGAAATGCCAGGCTGGATGAAGCACAAAGCTGGAATCAAGATTGCTGGGAGAAATATCAATAACCTCAGATATGCAGATAACACCACCCTTATGGCAGAAAGTGAAAATGAACTAAAGAGCCTCTTGATGAAAGTGAAAGAGGAGAGTGAAAAAGTTGGCTTAAAACTCAATATTCAAAAAATTAAGTTCATGGCATCTGATCCCATCACTTTATGGCAAATAGATGGTAAAACAATGGAAATAGTGACAGACTTTATTTTCTTGAGCTCCAGAATCACAGCAAATGGTGACTGTAGCCATGAAATTAATAGACGCTTGTTCCTTGGAAGAAAAGCTATGACCAACCTAGACAGCATATTGAAAAGCAGAGACATTACTTTGCCAACAAAGGTCCATCTAGTCAAAGCTATGGTTTTTGCAGTAGTCATGTATGGATGTGAGAGTTGAACTATAAAGAAAGCTGAGTGCCGAAGAATTGATGCTTTTGAACTGTGTTGTTGGAGAAGACTCTTGAGAATTCCTTGGACTGCAAGGAGATCCAACCAGTCAAATCCTAAAGGAACTCAGTCCTGAATATTCACTGGAAGGACTGATGCTGAAACTGAAACTCCAATACTTTGGCCACCTGATGTGAAGAACTGACTCACTGGAAACAACCCTGATGCTGGGAAAGATTGAAGGTGGGAGGAGAAGGGGACGACAGAGGGTGAGATGGTTGGATGGCATCACTGACTTGATGGACATGAGTTTGAGCAAGCTCCAGGAGTTGGTGATGGACAGATAAGCCTGGCGTGATGTAGTCCACAGGGTCACAAAGAGTCACACACGACTGAAGACTGAACTGAACTAACTGATGCTTCTCAGGTGGCTCAGTGGTAAAGAATCTGCCTGCCAGTGCAGGTGACACAGGTTCAATCCCTGGATCAGGAAGATCCCCTGGAGAAGGAGATGGTAACCCATTCCAGTATTCTTGCCTGGAAAATCCGATGTACCTGGTGAGCAAAAGAGTCAGACTTGACAGCATCTGGGCACGAGCACATGTAATTTTTATGTCTCAGGATTTTCTGCTGTTGCCTAATTGCCCTTATGAAGGGTAAAACAAAGAAGAAAATGGTTGATCTTATTCAGTGTTGTTTTACCCTATAAAAAGTGCTTAGAACTTCAGAAATACTCATTAGCATGCTGTTAGGCCAAAAGTGTCTCACTGTGTTGTTTACCAGTAACTTCTTTCTCTAGCATAGCCTTTCTTATGGTTAATTCATTGATTTTATAATAATACAGCTTCTGTCAAAACAATAAAATAATGCATTTAAATATATCAAATATTTATGATGTTAAGTTCATTTTGAGCCAGATGTACTTGAAAATATAATGTCATTTCAGTAGACCCTGTTGTTACAGAAAGTTGAAGCATTTACATCTTTGTATCAACAACCACAAAATCATTTTAGTTCACATTAGCAAGAAATAAGTGGTGTTTGTATTTAGCTCTCACAAGTCTCCTTGTGACTGTACTAGAAGATTAAATTTTTTCATTTGCAAAAGCAAAGTTTATCCCTTGAGAACAATGCTTGAGATTTGTTCTGAAGGTTCATAAGGCCAAGGGGAGAACAGAGACTAAAGTAGCAAATTGTGACTTACAATAAAGATAAGATCTAAATGTGTTTTGACTGTATCTTGAGAAAGATTTTATAATTTTATACCCATGAGGAAATCAGTTATTATTGGCCTTTTCATATTTGTGTTTTATTTAAATTGATCCATTTTCATGTTTTGAAAATTCTGTTCTGAAAATTATATTCTAAAAATTCTAATAAAATTCTAATATTATCTTAACATCTTATGGAAATCTGATTGAGATCACAGGATTCCTAGAGCTCTACCCTTTGAGTACAGATAGTCAAATGGGCCTGTTTTCTGAAAAGAATACTGAGTGAGGTAATGACGAGTATTTTCTGTATGCTCTATGAGCTGGTGCCGCCACTAAAATTATTATGTTTGCATATACTGTATTCTCTCTTGAATGGGTTATGTTGGCCTGTAAAGCTTTCTGCCACTTTTCCATGGAGCCGCTTCTTTTGATATGAGATTCATATATAGGAGCTCTGAAAGAGAGAAAAGGAAGAGGTCTGCCCTTGTTTTTCCATCTCTGCTCCTTAGGGCTTTGGGAGCGAAGGCCTAACGACGGAAGGCTTCCTTCTGTTTTAGATCTCATTTATCAATGGGAGAAAATTCCTGGAGCAAGAAAAGTAAAACTCCAGTATAGCTAAATTCTATGCCTTCTAGAAAGTACCCTAACCTGTCACATTATTTCTTCTTCTCCCTTCACTCTTCAAATCAGAACTTTCTCCTATATCTCAGCTAAAATTCTACTTGTTTTAAAAATCAGAATTTAAAAAAACTTTTGACATTGAATTGTGAATGAATTATGATACCTGTAACAGCTCCAGAAGTATTTGTTAATTTGAAAATCTCTCTAATTAATGAAAGTTTAGACAGTGGTTATGGTATCACTAAATAATATCTTGAAATTAGGAACTCTGCTATGTGGCTTTGTATCCCCAAAGTACCTAACACAGTATCCTACTAATAGTAGTCATTCCAAAAATATATCAATGAAAAAATATTTGGGATGTGACTTCTCTGGGTTTCTTCTAGGTAGAAAGAGACAAAACCACCTATCCATCTCTATACCTTTGATTACAGTGTCAAATAGACCTCAGTTTACCCTCCTGCCAGAGTCTTTCCATCATTTCCCAAGAACAGATTATAGAAACTTCCCCTCTTGTACCTCACCTACCTTCTGTTCTGTCTTCTTCCACCTCTGCTGTATCTTGTTTTTGTTCTGTTGATGATTGGGGTGGCTCTGTAGAATTCAGCCCTCAGTAATTTATGTTGTGTAAAATATTTACTATGGCCTGTGAGCCCCACTTTTTCACATTGTTTGCCTCTTAGAAGCTGGACTGGAATCAAATGTATCTGTCCTTTCTATATATCTGACTTTTCCGTAAAACCCACAACTTAATAGTGTTTGGTTATGCTTAGGCTTCATGATGTGTTGCTTACCTATTTCTGGAACAGCTTTGGAAAATGCTCATTTGTTTTGCTGAAGAATTTGAGGGTGCAAAAATGAAATCAGGGCAAGAAATAGTGGTTGTCATGGACTGATTTGCCTAATCACTATCCCTTCTGGAGAAGGTATCCAGCCCAGTGTCTGGCTCATAACAAGTACTCCATGTATATTTGTTGGCTAAGTATCTAAGAAATTTTCTGAGTAATTACTTTAGTATACATACTAAAATTTTATATTGCTCCAAGTAGCCTTAGCCTCCTGCCTAGTATTTAAAACTGGTTTAAAGTAATAGTTATTCTCTATACACAGTGAAAGCTAGAAAATTAATTAGAATAGCAAATTTTTTTCTCTTTGGACACTAAGCCAAAAAAATAGCTTTTTATGTGACACCAAACTAAGTCACATGTAAAGAGGATCCTTCATAATGAGCATAAATTAAGTATCAAATATCCAATCTCTTTATTAAAGCAGCTAATTATAAGCACATATGCATTAAGTTGTATCTTGGCATAAATTGTCACTTTGGCTATTGAGCACAAGGAATGGAATGAAACCACATAGAATGAAATGAATGTCAAGCAGATGATTATAGTTTTTTAGATCTCAGAGGTACGGGTAGGGAATCTATCACCTATGTAATTTGGCCACAAAAATAGCAACATGCATTTGAAGAAAATATATTTCTGAAGAAGGATGTGACCTTAATAAAAAGGTAAAGCACAGGCATGCCTTGGAATCTACTTCCCAGAAACTCTTGGGGAATCAAAGATTTTTGACATCTCTGGCATTTAATACTCTTCATGTAGCACAACTGTCAAATAACAGTGTTAAGGAATATCTATTTAAATGCAAGACTGTTTCTGGCAGCCCTGTGAAGGTCATCTAGCAACTGAGGTAGAGATATAGTGTAAAAACAGGTTATACACCTTGAAGTAGGAACATTTGCTATTTCTTTTCTTCAGGTATGAAATTTTATTTGGAGAGTTATGTAGATAGATAGATAATCTAGATAGATAGATAGAATCAGGGCTGAAATGTATTTTCTAGAAAAGATGTAAATGGAAGAAGAGCAATAGTTAGATGGAAGAAGTGTCTGCACAGCTAAAGCCTTGCTGAACAAATTCAGAAACATTTCACAGTCTTACGAAGTTTTTAATCTCAGGTTTTTGACAGGTAGTGTTTCATATTGTTTAGAAAACCTTGCCACTCAACATAAATCACACTGAGACACAAGAAAGAGCCCTCTTTGTAGCCATTGCAGAGTCTGTGTGTAGGGTGGTAAGCTCAGAGTAACATCTCTTGTAGTTTCTTTCATTATTTAAGGATTTTCACGTAAAAGCAATATGAAGTTTAAGTTTGATCTAAGAATATACATTAAGTTTCTAAGTGTTTTTTTTCCTTGTGGTCAGAATCTGTTAAAGTAGAAATCAAGGTTTTCCAATTAGTGCTGCTAAAAAGAGCATCATAATTCCCTTCCTCCTACCCCATGTTCTTGGGATCCTGTGGCTGATTATACACCTGTAAATCAAAGGTTATGGGTTTGTTTAGGCATTGAAGCCGTACCTTGCATACCGGGCAGCTTTACCACCTGATCTATGCTACAGTTAAACTAGCTTAGACTTGGGCTTAGTCCTCCAAACTACATGAGGTGAATGAAGTCTTTCCTAAACTAAGATCACTCTCAAAAGTCTAAAGAAATCCAAGAAACTGGGATAAAGATTAATGTTGATTACCTCTTATGAAGGGGCTACTAGTTGTTCCTCCTCTCATAGATTAACAAATCCGTACTGTACACAAAGCTATTTGTGCGTCAGAGTTAACTATTGGAATAACACTTAAATTTAATTGACTAGATAGTGTTAGTGAAAATATAAAATATTAACATCCCTTTTTAGAATCTTGGCAGTGTTTCTCAGACATTTTCATAAGTGCTTACCCTCTGGCCCGCAGTTGCATTTCTTCAAGCTTAGGTTAATAAAATGACACATGTGTAATGATACTGATCGTCAGAAAATAAATTGGGAAGAATTCAAATCTCAAACAGATGGCTGAACAAATTATAATAAATCTATGCAATAAAATTCAATACAGCACTTTGTATATGTAATGCAGAGATTTATTAGCATAGAAAACTGTTCACAATATACTGATGAGTCAGAATGTACATACTTCATGATTCCATTTTGGGAAAAGAAAGAATGTGTGTGTTTGTGTTTTGAGTTTGTGTGTGTATTTTTAAAAGTAGTCTGAATATTTTCATTTCTGATGTCAGTAAATCCTGTCATATCTACTTTGAAATAATCCAGAATCCCACCATAAAATCACATCATTCCTCTGCTTTAAATTCCCCAGAGGCTTCCAGTCTCTCTCAGATTTTAATCTCAAAGTAAAAGCCAAAGTCTTTACAGTGGCCTACAAGGTCCTATGTGCCCTCACCACCACCATCCCTTTCAAGGAAAACACAGATATTAGTGGGCACTAGAATTCAACCCGCTCCAGTGTTCTTGCCTAGAGAATCCCAGGGACAGGGGAGCCTGCCATCTATGGGCTCGCACAGAGTCGGTCACGACTGAAGCGACTTAGCAGCAGCAGCAGAATTCTCTACACTTTTTCCCCCTTTTCCCTTTTTTTTGTTCTTTTAGCCGTTTTACTTTTTCTTTTAGACTCCGTGGAAAAAGGATAGCTATTAGGGCCATTAGTGCCACCTGGGAAGCCCTGGAAAAAAGTATAACTACTCTAATTATTACTAATAAATAACAATTAAGGATGTTTGGATGATAGGCATAGTTTATTAATCTTCTCTAATGAAGGCAATGGCACCCCACTCTAGTACTCTTGCCTGGAAAATCCCATGGATGGAGGAGCCTTGGTAGGCTGCAGTCCATGGGGTCGCTATGAGTCGGACATGACTGAGCGACTTCACTTTCGCTTTTCACTTTCATGCATTGGAGGAGGAAATGGCAACTCACTCCAATGTTCTTGCCTGGAGAATCCCAGGGACGGGGGAACCTGGTGGGCTGCCGTCTATGGGTCGCACAGAGTTGGACATGACTGAAGTGACTTAGCAGCAGCAATGATTCTAAAATTTTTCCTTTTTTAAAACATCTCTTAAAATTAATTGTTTTGTATTGAAAGCTTGTCTTTCACATGTCTAGGTTGACTGGTACTATAGAATTCCAAAGTTTATTTTACTGGTACCTTAGTGTACAGAAATAAAAAAAGAAAAGATGTTAGATTCTTTTAGTGAAAAAACATAGACTGAGTACAGTTAAATGTACTTATGTACCTGGAATTCATCCATGGGTCAAATACGTTGGATATCTAATCTGTTATTTAGGACCAAATTAGATACATTAACTCTGTGAAGCTCCTAGACAATTATATAATTAGCTATAGTCTTTCTGTGTCATTTGTCTGTCACAGAGTTGCTGGTAAGCTAAGGGAATATGAATCTTTAAGATAAAGAGGGTATTGAATGCCTCACATTAAGAAAAACAATGATGCAAAATCTCGCTTTATAAAACAGATAAGTTAAACCATAATTATTTTCTCCAGAGAAGAAGCCACTGTTAATATTTCCTTCAATAGTTTCTTTTCAAGTATAGTCTTAATGTAAAGTAATATATAACTGTTTGATGGTAATGAGAAGAAATTGTTTCATAGACTTTGAATAACAATAATAAATCATATGTTGGGACTTGTTGCAAAATAGTGCATAATTCAACTTGTTTCACCAACCAGAGGTGAAAATATTCAAAGCAGTTTTATCCTAACACTGTTATTCTCACAGATGGAGTCACCTGTCTTCTTTTTTTGTATTTAAAATATTAATTAAATTATTTCCATTCAAAATACAATACTTGAAGAAAACAGAGTTTTGAATATTTAATAAAGCATTTTATAAATGACCCTTGATATGCAGTTAGTACTTAGCGCTTTTTAATAGAATTTTTAAAAACTAACATCAGTGATAACTGCATATTGAACCTTTTGGCTAGAGTGTATTACTTTTTTTTTGGCTATGTGATGCAGCTTGTGGGGTATTAGTTTCCCAACCAAGGATTAGAACCTAAATCCTTGGCAGTGGGAGCGCAAAGTCCTAATTAATCACTGGACTGCCAGGGAATTCCCTAAAGCCTAATTCTTTCTTAGAATAACTGCAGTGAGGTAGTTAGGGCCTTAATTATTATACTCATTGTGTTAGTTGAAGAACTGAAATCAGAGAAGTTGTCATGTGTTCAACATATTTACAAATACTGCTTGGGAAAATCCTCTCTATTATGGAAGTGACAGCTCTTTTCACTAAGATAATAGTTTGTAAGTAGGGTTGCCAAATCTAGCAAGTAAATATACAGAACACAAATTGAATTTTAATTTCAAATAAACAACAGATAATTTTTAAGTTTAAATATATACTACTCTCTACTTACAAATCACAATCCACAAAACATTAGGAGGTCTGCAGAGTCCATTTATGGATTTTGTTGGTGAGAAGGAGGGAAGGTAAGCAAGGTTCAGAATTTCCTCATCACTTTCCCTGTTCAATCAGAAAGGCTATATGCTTTTAAATAAGATTTTTTTAAAATGAAAATTCTAAGTCATAAAAAAGGAGTTGAATTTAAAAAATCTTGACTTCACTGTGTGACAAGAAGTTTGGTATGCAAAAATAAGAGTTTTAACAGAAGTGGATGTATAAATTTGCTGAGAATCAAATGAAACCTATAATTTATAATTTTAAAGCAATTATCTCTGCTGACTTGAAAAGAAAATGAATTGTAACCAGAAGGTGTATCTTTTATATGTTTACATTTAATTGTAACCAGGGAGAAACATATTTTATAAAGCAACTATATTGGAATTGATCAGGAAATATGTATATATACAGATACACATATGTGATATTGTATGTCACATTCATTTTAGGGTATATATCTATAGATATTTATATACATCCTTTGTGTGTATGATATAGGATGTACCTAAATAAGAATAAAAGTTATGAGAAGATGTCATACTCTGTATATAGAAGTATGGCTGTTTGAATAAAGGAAAATCTGTTTTCCAAAATAGAGAGTTCTAACACAGCCTTCAGAGCAAAACTTAAGTTACCTACAATTTTAAAAAGAAATCTATTTGGGTTCACCTACTGTATATTAGCAGCATAAACCATATATTGTCTTATATTTATTCCTAAAACTTCAAGAAATTTATTTTTAATTCCTAGAAAAACAGCAGAAGTAGTAAAGATTTTTATCTGAAATCAGAGCAAATTATATCCTGGTAGTTTAGGCAGACTGTAAATAGTGCTTTCCTTTGGGCTCATCTGATTGGCCTATGCACCATCAGTAACACTGTTTAAAAATGGATTCATTTCAGTATATGAAATAATACAGTGATTCCTGTTTATATTACCAAAACTGAAAGTGTTAGGCATTCAGTCGTATCAGATTCTTTGCAACCCCATGAACTGTAGCCCTCCATGGAATTCTCCACACAAGAATACTGGAGTGGGTACCCATTCCCTTCTCCAGGGTATCTTCCCAACCCAGGGATCAAACCTGGATCTCCTGCATTGCAGGCAGATTCTTTACCTTCTGAGCCACCAGAAAAGCCCCTTGTATGTTATAATGGCAGCACTAATCTATTCATTTTCATAAAACTATTTCATGTTGGATAGAAAGCAGAGATAAAAAGGCAACCATGAATGCAGGGGTAAAAATGGGGTACTTTTACTCTAATACTTATAGGTGTTTATGAGGAGGAGAGATTCAAAAAGAAAGAGAGGGTCAGACAGGAGGCTCAGAGTGGTACTATATATCATAAAGCAGCGTCTGTCTCCAGATGTGATGCAATAGATGCCGTCTCTTTCCGGGACACTTCCTGAGCAGCTGCTTTCCTGAGGCTGAGAATCCAGGTCTCTGAAGTTCCCTTTCCAATTCTTGATCTCAAGAAAACAAGAGACTGAGAAAAAGAGAAAATGTAGAGAAAATTGCCACAGATCGCAGTAATGACTGTCAGCTATTGAGCCCTTTGAGCTCATTGGCTCTGTAGGTGGTGGGTGAGGCCCTCTTGGATCCTGGCTCTGCAGTTTTGCTTTATGACTGTCCAGATTTTCCACATTTCTTTTTCTGAACTGGGTCTAGAAACCTGCCAGAGTTGGACTAGGTCTGATTTAAAAACCCCAATTGGGTCCATTGCCAGACTCACCTGTCTTAAAGTTTATGCTGAATTTATCAGGAAATTTCCCTGCCTTTCTATAAACTAACCCAGCTCATCCTTCTGTTTTGTGCTTGGTTCCATGGGCTTTCCAGCAGTGAACATTAGTTGGATACATAGGGCTTCTTTCTTCCCTGGGTTTGTTCCACAGATGGAAGCCCTTAGATCTGTACCAAGACAAATTGAGAGGAAAATATTGGTCTTTGGTGAAATGTCAAGGTAAAATGTATTTCTTCGTCCAAAAAAAATTACTTTTTCCCCTTTGTTGTGCACAGGGAACACTAACACACATATTGCTAGTATTGTGTAGCTAAACATAATCTAAGATAGGGTCTAGTGGGGAAACTCAGAGGCAGAAAAGCAGCAAAATTACCCAGTCCCCATCCACATGCTGTTTAGCAGAAGAAAGTTCTTAGTTGGATCAGACACAGCTGAAGCACATCAGGGAGAGGGCTCTAAGGAAAGATGGCTGCCTCCCTCCCTCCACCCCCCTGCCCCGACTCTCTATAATAATTGGGATGAGGGCAGAGAACATCCCGGAGCTGTGTGATAACAGAAGCATCCTGGTTGACAAAGTGTTAGAAAGAGGGAGGTTCCATTCCACAGGTAGCATTAGCCTTTCTTTCATTGAGCTAACTCAGATCTACAAGCCAGCTTTTTGCTAAGCCACGAAAGGAATATCTCTGTCTCTTTTCACCCTTCCTTTCAAAAAACAAAGTTTCCTTTCTCAACAAATTTAGGTCAAAAAAATTTTGAATCTTCAGATTCAGTGAATTCACACTAATTATAAATGACCTATAAATTCCTATAATAGTTCTAGAAATATTTTCAAGAAGATGCTTACAAAACTATTATATTCCCTAAATGATGAAGTCCATGCATTGGACATGGTGGTAGTCATAAAATCTTTCAAAATAGGGATATAACCTGGTGTGAAATCTCAGAAATTTCTTTAAAGATAAATGGAGACCCAGAAGTGAATCCACTGGAATGAGGGTCCCACTTGATGATGTCACAAAGATGATGGAAAAGGAGACCCCAGCCTCCATCCTTCCACAAAGATCAACAGTCAACTATCTACAGACAAAAACAGATCTGGGAGAGCTCTGGAGTCAACTTAAGAAACTTCATGAAGACAGTAGAACAGATAATTTGAGAATATCCACATAAAAAGGAAGGAAAAACAGCTCCACTTAACTGCATCTTCCCAATCACACAAAGGACTTGCTTCAGTTTCATCCTTGCAGAAACCAGCAAAACTGAAACATTGTAGAGATGGCTAGGAATAAGAAAGAATTGCAAGGATACTAATATAAGCCATGCAGAGGGAGTGACCAGCTTGACAGACACATGCTCTGTAGAAGACTCCAGCACGTTTCCCCACTAAACAAACCAATGGCCAGCACAGCTGTCACAGACTTCTGCAGATTTCACAGGTTTTTATCCCAAAAGTATTTGCATATTTGTACTTACATCAGCACCAGAGTCTCTCCACAGTGCCCTCTCCACTGGAACCTGGGACCCACACCAGCAGCAAGTTCAAGCTTCTGAGGTTACACAAATGCAGTTCTCCAGTCTAGACTCTTACAGCTCACCCCCACCACTGTGCACATGCTCAGGGATAATCGGTCTGTGCCCTTGCATGCCATCAGCTCGCATCGCTAGATATGCACCAGTGCAAGATTCTGAGGCTGCTGGAGTGTGTGCTGACTGCCAGAGAGAAAGGTGTAAAAAGCTTAGTTAAAGAAATAATGACTGGGACCTTTTTGAACCTTGGGAGAAAGTAGGACATCTAAGTTCATGAAGCTAATCGGCGGGCCCCAAGTTTCAGTCTGAAAATGATCTTCTCAAAGAGACATTTTAATGAAACTGACCACAATCAAAGATAGAGACAGAATTTTTAAAGCAGCAGGAGAAAAAAATCTCTCATACAAGTGAACCCTAATAAAGCTATCAGCTGAATTCTCAACAGAAACCTTGCAGGTCAGGAGAGAGCAGAATGATATATTCCAAGTGCTGAAAGAGGAAATCTGCCAAGCAAGAATACTATACCTAAAACATTTGTCCTTCAAATGAAGGCAAGATAAATACTTTCCCTAATAAAAGCTGAGGCACTTCATTACCACTAGATCTGCCTTACAAGAAATGCTGAAAGGAGTTTGTCAAGATAAATTAAAGGATATTAGTAACATAAAACATATGAAAATATATAAAACACCAGTAAAGTTACATAGATAGTCAGATTCAGAATACTCTAATATTGCAATATGGCAACATGTTAACAACTTAACTCTTAATATAGATATTAAAGGACAAAGTGTTCAAATTAGCTATAGCTACAGTAATTTGTTAATGTACAGTGTACATGTATTGTGAAATCAACAAAATGTTACTAAAAGGGTAGAATTTTTGTATGTAATCAAAATTATCAGCTTAAAATAGACTTTTATAGCTACGAGATATTTTGAGTAAGCCTCATTGGTAACCACAAAATAAAAACCTCTAGTAGATACACGCAAGACAAAAAGAAGGGAATCAAAGTATTTCACTCCAGAAAGTCATAAATTCACAAAAGAATATGAGAGGGAGAGAAAGAAGAAAGGAACCAAAAAGGAAAAAAATTAACAAGCTAGGAATACTAAATCCTTACCAATAAATGGATTAAATTCTCTAATCAAAAGGTGCAGAGTTGCTGAATGGGTGAGAAAAAAAAAACAAGAAAAAAAAACCATAAAACCCGATTCTAGGCTTCCTGCAAAATACTTCAGCCAAAAGGACTACCTAAGCTCAAAGTGGAGGGATGCAAAAAGATACTCCATGCAAATGAAAACCAAAAGAGGGCAGGAATAGCTGTACTTGGACAAAATAGACTTTAAGTCAAAATCTGTAGTAAAAAATAAAGACAGTCACTCTGTAATGATAAAGGGTTTAATACATTAAGAGAATATGACAAATACCCAAGAGTACCTAAGTATACTAAGCAAAACAAATAGAAACAGATCTGAAGGGAGTAATCAACAGGAGAACAATGATGGTAGGGAGCTTCAGTATCTAATGTTCAATAATGGATAGATCATCCAGACAGAAAATCGATAGGGAAACATTGAACTGTTCTTGAAACCAAATGAGCCTAACAGACATTTACAAACATTCCATCCAAAAGTACAATATGCATTCATCTCAAGTGCATATTGACGTCTCCAGAATAGATGATGTGTTAGGTCACAAAACAAGTGTCAGCAAATTTTAAAAGATTGAAATCGTATCAAGTATTCTTTCTGGCCTCAATAGTAAGAAATCAGAAATCAATAACAGGAAGAAATTTGAGGAATTCACAAATATATGGAAATTAAACAGCACAGTCATGAACCAACCAGTGAGTCAAAAATGAAACCAAAAGTTCAGTTCAGTCATTCAGTCACGTCCAACTCTTTGCGACCTGTGGAATGCAGCACGCCAGGCTTCCCTGTCCATCACCAGCTCCCTGAGCTTACTCAAACTCATATCCATCAAGTCAGTGATGCTATCCAACCATCTCATCCTCTGTCGTCCCCTTCTTCTCCTGCCTTCAATCTTTCCCAGCATCAGGGTTGTTTCCTGTGAGTCAGTTCTGCACATCAGGTGTCCAAAATATTGGAGCTTCAATTTCAGCATCATTCCTTCCAACGAGTATTCAGGACTGATTTCATTAGGATTGACTGGATCTCCTTGCAGTCCAAGGGACTCTCAAGAGTCTTCTCCAGCACCACAGTTCAAAAGCATCAATTCTTCGGCACTCAGCTTTCTTAATGGTCCAACTTTCACATCCGTACATGACTACTGGAAAAACCATAGCTTTGACTAGATGGACCTTTGTTGCCAAAGTGATGTCTCTGCTTTTTAATATGCTGTCTAGGTTGGTCATAGCTTTTCTCCCAAGGAGCAAACATCTTTTAATTTCATGGCTGCAGTCACCATCTGCAGTGACTTTGGAGCCCGCAAAAATAAAGTCTGTCAGTTTCCTTTCTTTCCCCATCTATTTGCCATGAAGTGATGGGACTAGATGCTGTGATCTTCGTTTTTTGAATGATGAGTTTTAAGCCAACTTTTTCACTCTCCTCTTTCACTTTCATCAAGAGGCTTTTTAGTTCCTCTTCATTTGTCATACGGGTGGTGACATCTGCATATCTGAGATTGTTGATATTTCTCCCGGCAGTCTTGATTCCATCTTGTGCTTCATCCAGCCCAGCATTTTGCATGAGGTACTCTGCATATAAGTTAAATAAGCAGGGTGACAATATACAGCCTTGATGTACTCCTTTCCTAATTTGGAACCAGTCTGTTCCATGTCCAGTTCTACCTGTTGCTTCTTGGCCTACATACAGATTTCTCAGAAGGCAGGTAAGGTGATCTGGTATCCACATCTCATGAAGAATTTTCCACAATTTGTTGTCATCCGCACAGTCAAAAGGTTTTAGCATAATCAATAAAGCAGAAGTAGATGTTTTTCTGGCATGCTCTTGCTTTTTTGATAGTCCAGTGGAGAAGGCAATGGCACCCCACTCCAGTACTCTTGCCTGGAAAATCCCGTGGATGGAGGAGCCTGAGAGGCTGCAGTCCATGGGGTCGCCAAGAGTTGGACACGACTGAGCTATTTCACTTTCACTTTTCATTTTCATGCATTGGAGAAGGAAATGGCAACCCACTCCAGTGTTCTTGCCTGGAGAATCCTAGGGATGGTGGAGCTGGTGGGCTGCCATCTATGGGGTCGCACAGAGTCGGACACGACTGAAGTGACTTAGCAGTGGATGTTGGCAATTTGATGTCTGGTTCCTCTGCCTTTTCTAAATCCAGCTTGAACATCTGGAAGTTCTTGGTTCATGTACTGTTGAAGCCTGGGTTAGGGAATCTTGAGCATTATGTTGCTAGCATGTGAGACGAGTGCAATTGGGCAATAGTTTGAACATTTTTTGGCATTGCTCCTCTTTGGGATTAGAATGAAAACAGCTTTTCCAGTCCTGTGACCACTGCTGAGTTTTCCAAATTTGCTGGCATAGTGAGTGCAGCACTATCACAGCATCATCTTTCAGGATGTGACATAGTTCAACTGAAATTCCATCATATCCACTAGCTTTGTTTGCAGTGATGCTTCCTAAGGACCAGTTGACCACACTCCAGGTTGTCAGGTTCTGTGTGAATATTCACACCATCATGGTTATCTGGGTCATGAAGATCTTTTTTGTATAGTTCTTCTATGTTTTCTTGCCACCTTTTCTTTTCAAATAATGATAATTGTTTTTTCTTTTCTAGCATGTGTGCTTTATTTCATTATATATTTGCTTTGGCTATAACTTTCATAATATTGTCACTAATAATGAGCATCCCCATTTTATTATATTAAAATAAATGTTTTTGGCATTTTTCAGTTAAGTATATTGTGAATCTTCCTGTCATATAAATTTTACCATATTGAATGAGTTCCTCCTATCTCTATTTCTCAGGGGAAAAAAGTTTATTAGGAAAGCTTAAAATTTTGTCACATGCTTTTTCAGCATCTTAGCCTGGTGATCAGTGGCTTTATTCCTGTGACATAGTTTTGTTGTATTATAGTTGTAAAAATTCTACATTTACCATTTCTTATTGTACTTGTGTTTGTGTGTGTTGTGTGTGTGTGTGTTGTGTGTGTGTGTCTGTTTGTATGTCGACTAATATCTAATGTCTTTCTAAATTTCCTTTGAAGATTTAAAAAATACATGCAGACTCTGTGGCTCAGATATTAAAGAATCCACCTGCAATGTGGGAGACCCAGGTTCAATCCCTGGGTTGGAAAAGAAAAGAAAGTGAAGTCACTCAGTCATGTCCAACTCTTTGTGACCCCATGGACTATACCCTCCCACGCTCCTCCATTTATGGGATTTTCCAGGCAAGAGTTCTGGAGTGGATTGCCGTTTTGGAAAGATCCCCGGGAAAAAGAAATGGCAACCTACTCCAGTATTCTTGCCTAGAGAATTCCATGGACAGAGGAGCCTTGTGGGGTTGCAAAGAGTTGAACATGACCGAGCAGCTAACACACTAACATTGACAATATCAAATTGAACTTGTTTGTATTATATAAAGTCTCCATGACCTCATTAAATTTTCTATAAAATATGTCAGAGACTTAGATATTACAGTAATTTTTGTAATTTCTTCTTTATACCTAATATTTTGTTATATATTTTTATGTGATATTATCCTGTACATAAGGATATATAATCGATATTCTTTATGGATGGTAGTTATGAGTAATATGGAAATGGTGTTTGTTCTTAATCCTTCTTCTGCTCTTGGTTCATTTCTGTCTTATATTAATAATACCACCTCTGCTTTCTTTCTGTTTTGCTTTCCTGAATTTCCTCTTACTCTTTATTTTTTTAATATTTTGTTTTCAATATATTTCTTATAAATAACAAATGCAGTCTGATATGCTCTATGTCTTCTAATAGAGCAGTTTAGTTCATTTAACTTTTTTGTGATTTATTTGTTCTTCTGTCACCTTATATCTTGTTTTCTATGCTTTCTTTCCAGTTTTTTCTTTCAAGCTTTTGCTTTGTTCATTGAGTTTTTCTCCCAAATAATGTTAATGCTCTCCTATTTGTGGTAACCTTTGAATTAATTTAAATGTGTATGTGATTATGTATTTATGGGGGTTCGGAGAAGCCTCGATTTGCCTGGGCTTCCCTGGTGGCTCAGACATTAAAGAATATGCCTGCAATGCAGGAGACCCAGGTTTGATCCCTGGATCAGGATGTGTGTACGTTATCTGTGGGAGTTCAAGTGTGACATGGCTTTTTGTATCTAGGACAGAATCATCTATTTCTTTTGATGTCTTCTATTGGAAATCAAGAAATTTATCTTCCTTTCACTTTCTTCTCTACACTCTGTTTTCAATATATTTCTTATAAATAACAAATGCAGTCTGACATGCTCTGTGTCTTCTAATAGAGCAGTTTAGTTCATTTAATACAGTTTTAATCTGGTATTTTTTATTCCAAGTCATTTTTAAAAAGTACTTTTACATTTATATATTTTCTCTTTCAAGGACTATCTAATACACTGTTATTTTTATAACCACTTTTGTATAATGACTAAGAGTGGTGCATACTCTAGTAGAATGTCTAGATTTGAATCTTGGCTTTTTGATTCTGGACACCCAATACCTTAGTTCCCTCTTTTTTGACAGGGGATGGGTGTATTAGTACAGTGTCACAGAATGATTGGGAGGATTAAATAATTTATATAAAGTGCCTGATACATTTAATAAATGCCACATGCCATGATTGTTTTATTAATAACCGTTATTTAAGCTTAACTCTTCTACTGATTTTATTGCTCACTTAACTTACTGCTCACTTCTTAATTGATCTCATCTTCCCAGTCTTTATTTTGATTGATTTTTTTTTTTTTTGTCATCGTTAGCTGAAGAATTTCCTCAACCAAGGGTTGGCAAACTTTTTCTTAAAGGGCAAGATAAATATTTTAAGCTTGCTGGCCATAGTCTGTGTCACAGCTACTCAGTTGTAAGCAGCCATGAACAATACACAAATAGCCAGCACATCATAGTTTACCAATCCCTGCTTATGAATTTTGTTACTGTGTTTTTGTGGAATTTTGTTAGGAGAGTTTTGTGGATTATACAATTTCCAAGTCCTTGAATGTCTGAGACTATCTTCTGTTGCTAATGTAGATAAATGATGAGTTGACTTGTATGTAACCCTTAAAATTGCTTTCCCTCAAGATTCTATAGAAATTGCTCTGCAGTATTCAAGTGTTGTGGAGAATTATGACACAACTCAATACTTTTTTCTTTATAACTTTTTTCCTCCTGGATAATTGGGGCCTCTTTCTCTTTTTCTTTGGCATTTGTCATTTCAGTCATGGAGGGTTCCCGCCCCACCGTGTTAAAAGAGCAAACCTAAGAAGAAGAACTAGATGGATATATCTACATACCATTAACTTTGGCTATTTCAGATCACCTTACTGTCTTCTTTTCATCCACTAAGGAAATTTTCTTGATAATTGAATTGCAGAAGTTACCAATAAAAATGTCATACCATTTTATCATTTCAAATTGCTCATCATGGGAGAAACTAGATATTTTAAGTGGTAAAATGTTCATTGTTTTATATTATATAGTTTGATTCCCCTGTATTTCAACTTAATGGGAACATACAGCTGCACAACTACAGAAAACATATTCAGGAAACAGTCTAATTAACTTACCCTTGCTTGAGCATATTTGAGTCACTAAATGGTTATTAACTAAAATTAGTATAGTCTAAAAGTTATTACAGTGTTTTAAATTGTAATTCTAATACAACCAACAGAGAAAATCTTGATTTCACAGTACAGTGTCTTCTGTAACCAATTATAGTAGATGTGAATTTTTTTATTTGCCATTTCACATCTTGCATTTTGAGAATAATCATTTCTTGATTCCAGAGCAAAATAGTATAGTTATTTTCATCATCTCCAGTGACTTCAGATGGATTGCACAATTGATAGTCGATATTTTAGTCAATAGATTATTCTACAAGACAAAGATGAGGGCAGATGGGACTTCTGAGTTGAAGCAGAAAGTGTATAACTGCTAAGTTTTTGAGCCACTGATACTGTTTATGCTATGTCTTGCTTCCCAGGTAGAGCAGTGGTAAAGAACCCCCTTGCCACTGCAGGAGACACAAGAGACGTGGGTTCTGTCTCTAGGTTGGGAAAATACCCTGGAGCAGGAAATGGCAACCCACTCCAATATTCTTGCCTGGAGAACTCCATGGACAGAGGAGCCTGGTGGGCTACAGTATGTGGGGTTGCAGAGTGGGACAGGCCTGAGCACGCCCACACACACATGCCTTGCTTCACATAAACATGGAGTGCTCAGTCTCTTAGTCATGGGTGATTCTTTGCAGCCCCATGGACTGTAACCTGCCAGGTTTCTCTGTCCATGAAATTTTCAAGGCAAGAATACTGGAATGGGTTGCTATTTCCTACTCCAAGGGACCTTCTCAAGCCACAGATTGAACCTGCCCGTGTCTCTTGTATCTCCTGCATTCGCAGGTGGATTCTTTACTACTGGCACCACCTGGGAAGCCCCTCACATAAATATGCCTCTATACAAAGTTAACTGTATATAAAAATAAAATATAAAATGTATAGCTTTATAATAAGTATTTCTTGACTTTGTCTTTATCTTTTATGATTCTTTAAGTCTTTTGTTTTTCAAATATTTGCAGTCCGTTTGCTAGCTATAGTGTTAGCCTGGCATGTAGCATGAAACCTAATATTAGAAAATGCTGAAGAGGCTAATAGATTATCAAAGAGTACCTGTAAAATAGTTACTAACAGAAATCAGATCAGACTTAGAAAGCAAGTATGTCATTGAAAAGAAAATTGATCTGCTCTTGCTTAAGTATGTTTTTTAAAAATTCTTAGGATATTTTCACTTTATGTAATGTCCTTTGGAAGCTAAATTATCCCAGGGGAATACTATAATACAACTACAATGTTTCCAGTCTATGTTAAAAAAAAAAAAAGGCAGAAAGATTCTTCCAGATTGCACCTAGCCATCATACCTTGAAGAATTCAGGAGAACTGAGAGAAGGCAACTTTTTTGAAATATAATCTTGCAGGTTTTTCTACTCCTTTGCTCTAAGCCTAAGGTGGAAAAGCAAAACATTATGCCCTCATATAAGAAAAATGTTAATATGTTAGTCTGCAGAGAAGTCCTACTGTTATTAAAAAGGATAAGTCATTCCAGAATTAACCATTTTAGAATATTGCATTTATGGGAGCCATTGGTCATCTAAAGTACCCCAGAGAAGGCTATTACAAAATAACCTTGACGTTCTGGAAAGAGGTTCTGAGAAACCTTTAGTAGAAACATGACACTATGTTCTTACGTATTCAGAGGGACATGATAAAGGTGAGAAGCAGTTATATTTTGTATTTCTCTCAAAAATTAAATTAGGACAATTTGTAAGAGCTACAAAGAATTAGATTTGAGCTCTATTTGAGAAGGTGGTGGTAGGTGTGTGCTCAGTCGTATCCACCTCTTAGCAACTCTATGGACAGGAGCCCGCTAAGCTCCTATGTCCATTGGATTTTCCGGCAAGAATACTGGAGTGGGTTGCCATTTCCTCCTCTAAGGGATCTTCTTGACCCAGGGATCAAACCCATATCTCCTGTGTCTCCTTGCATTGACAGGGGAATTCTTTATCACTGAACCACCTGGGAAGCCCATTCTGCATGAGATAAAAAGTTCAATTAATATGGCCATTGCTGGCCAGCAGTGGTTAGACATTGCAAGTGGTGACCTCCCTCAGAAATAATCAGAGGCTATATGATCATCCTTACAAATTCAGTAGGCAGGTTTATCACTGAATGGAGGTTCATCATACTATATACAGTTTTTTCTCCTCAGTCAGAGTTCTCTGATATTGCATATTAATTACCTCATTTTTCCTATGCATCATTTTACAACAGGAATAGTAAGGTGGGAATTTTGTGGTAGGAGAACCAAGCTAACAGAAAATAAGAAACTTGTTTAGAATCTAACCTATTTAGTTTTTTTTGTTCATCCCGTCAGTACTACCAAAAAGAATTTAAGGCATAATAACTCATTAGATTGGAAAAGTCAGAATTAGAGCCCAAGGCTTTTGCATTATCTGTTTTAAAAAAAGTAAGTGAAACAGTCATGAAAATCTTGAGACAGATAATATTGTTGCTATCTGATTATTTGACTTACATACATAGAAAAACATGGTTTTTTACTTATTACTAAAACAGTGTAGAAAAATCTGCTGTGCTTTGAAAAAATCTAGAGTTGTTATT
The DNA here is from genome assembly GCF_014754425.2 of Oryx dammah. NCBI lineage: Eukaryota > Metazoa > Chordata > Mammalia > Artiodactyla > Bovidae > Oryx > Oryx dammah. Next base: position 31,304,109 of record NW_024070190.1, read on the forward strand.
GCTATTGTCATTATTGTCGATAATAGAATAACATAAAAATGTTTTATTCTACACTAGAACAAGATCTAATGTATCTCCATTTACTAGTAGTAAAAACTATCACGGAATTATAGGTAAAAGATGTAGAGTGATGAACTTTGTATAGAATCTCATTGTTTTAATCAGTCCCAACATATGATTGTTTTAGATATTGCTGTGCAGAAAGTAGATTGAACCATTAACACAAGGACGGGTGGAGCAAAGCTGCACTGTTCACTGTACAAGTAGCCTGAAATTCAAAAGAATTCCCCTCTCTCTACTTTTCTATGGCAATAGGTTGTGAATTAATGTAAACTCAAGATACTTTTAGCTTTCCAGAGCAGCTAGATTTAAAAATTACTCTGAAGTCTACTTTCAAAGGGAGACAAGAGAGTACAAGAAAGTTGCCTAGCAGCTTATTCCTGTGTAGCATGTTTCACTTAAGGCGAGCTGGTTTTTGCTTGTTTGTCTTGAGTGCTTTGATATGATCAGCAAATGAAGATTGAATGACCTGAGGGAACTACTGTTGAAGGAGCTTGCGTGATAGACTGCTAAGGCCTAAATGCGATCAGAATGCGCAGGGCTGCTGTCCTGACATGCTGTATCAGTGACCAGGGCACAAGAGCTCAGCCTGAGAGTGTCAATGCATATTCTTGAATAAACACTCTTAAAGTCATTCCACATAAAGCAAATACTGTGTTTGAGAGTAAGCCAGGATTAAAAAGATAAAGAAACCTGAAGCAGTACAAGATGTTCTTTGTTTGGTAAAGTGAATTTAACCTTAGTTGTAGGAGACCATATTAAGTATGAGTTGCCAGAATAACTCATTCAGTCATTTAAATGCCTGTGCGTATGCCATCACAGAACTTGTAAGACAGTAGGAATAGAAGATCATGATAAACCTAAAAATTTAAAAACTCTGTGTTGTCTCTGTAATCAGTGAAGACAGGAAATGAGAATGCTGCTGTAATTCATGAATAGCAACCCTTTGAGTGCCTCTGGCCAAATCTTCCCCTATTCCTATTTGTTTTGAACCACATTTCTCTTGGTGGTGTGATACCACTTTGTCACTGCTTCTTCTCTTTTTACTTTCACCTTAAATATTAGCTTCCAACTACTTTCTATCCTTTCTGTACACTTCTCCTCAATCTTCAGTTCTCCTTGGACATCTTCATTTCAGGTCTTTGAAGCTAACCAGGTGGCTCAGTGGTATAGAATCTGCCTGCAACGCAGGAGGTGTGTGTTCGATCCTTGGATTGGGAAGATCCCCTGGAGGAGGGCATGGCAACCCACTCCAGTATTCTTGCCAGGATAATCCCATGGATGGAGGAGCCTGGTGGGCTACTGTCCATAGGATCACAAAGAGTCAGACACGACTGAGCATGCATATGTAGTCAAGTCAAGTCAAAGCCACTCGGTCATGTCCAACTCTTATGACCCCATGGACTGTAGCCTGCAAGGTTCCTCTGTCCATGGGATTCTCCAGGCAGAATACTGGAGTGGGTTGCCATTTCTTTCTCCAATGCATATGTAGGTGTGTATTTATTTATGCTAACATGACTACTAGCTTTAAGCTCTTTCTTCTAAGCTTTGGGCTTTCCTGGTGGCTCAGAGGTTAAAGCATCTGCCTGGAATGCTGGAGACTGGGGTTCGATCCCTGGGTCGGGAAGATCCCCTGGAGAAGGAAATGGCAACCCGCTCCAGTACTCTTGCCTGGAGAATCCCATGGAGGGAGAATCCCATGGAGGGAGGAGCCTGGTAGGCTACAGTCCATGGAGTCGCAAAGAGTCGGACACAACTGAGCGACTTCACACACTCTCTAAGCTTTAGACCCATATTTCCAGCTATCTCCTGAACATTTTCATCAGAATATGCTGTGGACTCCTTGAATTCAGCAGATCTTGTCTGAAATCATTTTTCCCTCAAATCTTTTACATTGTCTTTTTCTCTTTAATGATATGTAAGCTACCTGGTAGCCTAAGTCAGTCATGCTGTCAGCCGTTTTTACTGTCAGTTCATCACAGCTAATTAATCATTAAGTTATATACTTTTCTGCCTCCTTATTTCAAATTTGTTTTATTCTCTCCATGACCACTGTCATCACCTCAGTTCACATTTTCAAGTTTCAGGAGCTTTAATGATGTTCTCTGAGACTGAATTTTGTTTTCCAGTACATTCTTCATACTGTAGCCAGAGACGTTCTTTTTAAATGCCTGTGTGATTGTGGCACTCCCCTACTTAAAACTTTCAGTGGCCTCACATTGTCTGCAGTTTTTAAAATTTCAAGTATCTACAAGGGTTAGGTAAATAATGTATGTGAGTGAAGGGAGCTAAGTTTGTGAGCCAATAGGGAAGAACAGAATTTATATTCAGAATTTTTAAAACACATGACAAACGCATTACAGAATCTGATGTTGCCTATGCCTATGATTGCAACTAAGCTTAAACTACTGAGCATTGTACATGCAATGTTTCTTTGATATCAGGAATGTCCTTTAGATGAAACTTGAAACTCTAAGCTATTTCAGAGACTGACATAACCAGTGAGTCATGTTTTGTTGTTTTGTTTCTAAGTTAGAGCATACCAGAATGAAGAGTATGTGTTTATTATTATAAGAACCACAGTTTTCATATTGGAGGCTGTGGAACGTAATGAATAGTTTATGGGTTTGAAGTCATTGTTGACCTCAGTCACTTACCAATTCTGTTTGTTGCCTATTAGCTGTGTGATTTTGAACAAGTCATTTAGTGGCTTGGAGCCCCAACATCCTACTCTGTTTTAAAAAAAAATTAAGAAAGAAATAATTTCAGGATTTAGAGTACAAAATTAGAGAACAGCTTAAAATTATCCAGTTCAGTGCTTGGCACATAGTAACTCTTCAGTAAAAGACAGCATTCAGACAAACGGGAATAATTTAAGAAGTGACAATAAATATACAAAAATCTAATCCCTGCTCCCCTGCCCTGCATCCTTCTCAGCAATCATACTGGTGGCCTAAGAAAAGCAAACCTGTTGGAAGCCAATATCAAGCGAAACAGGCCGCTGGAAACTGAGAAGCATATGATTCACCCAGGCAACTAAAAACCAGAAGCTTACCCACCTAGTAAGCTAGCTAGCTGAAAATGGAATTTAAGCTTAGAAAGTGTTGATACTGACAAATTAATGAGCAAGACAGGAACATGAACTGTGTACAGTAATGCATAATATACTAAGCCCTTGTTTACTTTTTTGTCTACGTATTATCTTTAATTTTTTTAACTAAAAGTGATATTAACTGAAAATTTAGTTCAGTAGTATTAGGATTTATATAGGAAATTTTATTTCCTATAGCTATATAAATTTGAAGCACCGAAGAAAGTAAGTGACTTAGTTTTCTTTTTTTTGGCCATACCACACAGCTTGTGAGATCTTAGTTCCCCAACTGGGGACTGAGCCTGGGCGCCACCAGGGAAGTCCCTAGTTTTCTTTACTAGAATATTTAGCATGGTAAGGAAGGAGAGGAGGGCTGTTGAATTTCTATTTTATCCTAATGTACAAATATAATAATTGTATTTTGATTGACCTGGGGACATTAAAGAAGTCCTGAAACACTTTCACCATTCATTTAAGGGAAAAAAAATATACTGTCTTCTCAAGCTTTGCATTTTTCATTTTGATTTTTAAACATTTATGTATATTTTACTCAGTAATCTATGTATCAAGCTGACACAATTAAAATAGGGGGCTGGGTAGCTGACCGTGTGCTTTTCTACCTTACCACAGAGCTATAGTGACATTGAGGAGAATGGTATAGATAAAGTGTCAATAATAACCTGTTGGCAGAGTGATATCCACTGAACTCCTGATTGTACTTAAAATGGAGAGACTAGAAAGAACAAGGTAGAAAGCTAGCTTGTTTTAAAAAGGCAAGACAAAGATAGTTTCAGTTTCTTACTTTGCAGCAGTATATCTCACCCCAAATAGACTTTCATGCCCAGATAAATAATGCTGTATTTAAGTAACAGAACAGCATTAATGTTATTCATTAAGAGAAGATGGTTTCTAAGAAAGTAAAGTATTTAAGAGAGTGTTGGAACACAAAGATAGATAAGTACTATCTTTACTGGCCATGGTAAAATTCTCTTGGTTTTAAGAACTGTTGCTAAAAGATTAATCAAGATAAATGTGGTGGCATTCTTTGACTTGAAGTTACATTTTAATGTTTAACCATCCTTTTTTCTTAAAAAGCAATGATTTTTTATTTTTGGTCAATACCTTCTAAATATTTTTCGCTTTCCTTCCTCCTTCCCTCCTGCCCTTCCTTCCTTCCTAACTTACAGCTCCTCAGAGAAATTTTGAAATTGCCTTCAAGATGTTTGACTTGAATGGAGATGGAGAAGTAGACATGGAAGAGTTTGAACAGGCAAGTTTTCCTGGAAATTTCCTTTAAATACATTAATGTTCAGCACATTTTCATGTGCCTTGGAGTTACTTTGGCCTTGATAGTATATTCTGATGCTCCAATTTTTGAAGTACCTAAAGGATCATTTTTCAGAATTATCTTCACTTATAATAGGGGAAGGTTTTTTGTTTGTTTTTACTCTAAATGTAAGGAATTATTTCAGCATATGATTCAGGTCAAGTTTGCTCTAATTCCCCAATGTGAATTAGAAGTTATGGCTGTTCAATCATATATTCAGTCAGTATTTATTAAATAGCTTCTTTGTGCCAGGAAGTTCCAGAATACAAGGATGTATGACATATGTTCTAAAAGGATTTCTATGAGGGAAGGAAAAATGATACCATACCTTTTACTGTAGCAGGTTCTAGCCATAAATGTATGTGCTGTGCTTAGTCGCTCAGTTGTGTCTGATTCTTTGCAACACCATGGACTGAAGCCCACCAGGCTCTTCTTTTCATGGGATTCCCCAGGCAAGAATACTGGAGTGGGTAGCCATTCCCTTTTCCAGGCGATATCTTCCTGACCCAGGGATTGAACTCGGATCTCCTGCATTGCAGGCAGATTCTTTACCATCGGAGCCACCAGGGAAGGCCATAAATGTATATAGTTTCTTCTGAATTCTAGGAAGAGATTACATTTCCATCAAACTTCTATCCTTGGAGGGTCATAGTACCTCTCCAAGTAAAATTATTATGATTAATAGAAGTGTTTTCAAAACAGGAAAAAATATATATGTGCAAGAAAGTACTTTTGTATTCAAAATGAGTAAAGGGGCAAAAAGGAAGTAGGAAAAAGTATCAGGTATAGTGTATCTTTAAGTAAAAAATACACAAAGATTTCAAAATCCTTATAGATATTTATTCAATTTGCAAGCTATGTCCATCTAATACCTTCAGTTTTCCGTAATTCTGCACTTTACTGATATTACTGGGTGGCCTCAAATGATTGTAAATAGAACTTGTTTTGGTATTTTAAATTTTATTTTATACAGAACTATTTTACTTTATACAGAACTGTTTTCTTTTTATTGAGATATAGTTAACTTATTGTATTAGTTTTAGATGTGTAATGTAATGATTTGACATATATATATATATAATGATTTGACCATTGCAATATATATATATAGCAATGTTACCACAATAAGTTTAGTTAATATTCATCATCACACAGTTATAATTTTTTTTCTTGTAATGAGAACTTTTAAGATCTATTCTCTTAGCAACTTTCAAATACACAATTTTGTTTTGTTAACTATAGTCTCCATGCTTACATCCCCAAGACTTGTTTATCTTATAACTAGAAGTTTATACCTTTAAGCCACCTTCATTCCTTTTGCCCACCCCCAACCCCTCACTTCTGGCAACCAACGATCTGTCCTCTATGAGTTCAGCTGTTTTTTGGATTCCACATATAAGTGAGATCATATAATATTAGCCTTTCTCTGTCTGACATTTTTTATTTAGCATAATGTCCTCAGTGTTTATCCATGTTGTCACAAATGGCAAAATTTCCTCCTTAAATTATGTCTGAATAACATTCCCGTGTGTGTGATATTTTCTGTATCCTTCATCTGCCAGTGGGACACTTAGGTGGTTTCCATGTCCTGGCTTTTGTAAATAATAATGCAGTGAATATGATGGGGAGCTGAAGATATCTGTTGGACACAGTAATTTGATTTCCCTTGGATACTCAGAAGTGGAATTGCTGAATATGGTAGTTCCAGTCTTAATGTTTTGAGAAACTTTCATGCTGTTTTCCATAGTGGCTACACCAGTTTACATTCTCACCAGTAGTGCATGAGAGTTCCTTTTCTCCATATCCTCACCAATATTTTTGGCATTGCTGTTGATAGGCTGAATGACTGGTAGCAATCACTTCACCATTCTGTTCATCTGACAGAGAAGGGAATATAAATTTCATCTAATATGATACCCTGATAACTGGATGTGTTAAACTGATGCAACTTGTAATATTGATCACAAGAAATTTTGATGTAAAAACTCTTTAGAAAAAGAAAAATAATTATAAGGTGACTCAGGGATGAATAGCTCTTATTAGAAGTTTATCAGCTTCATCTTTCTGTGTTTTACATTTTTGGGCAATGTAATAATAATAATTAGGTTGAAAATACACTAAGTTTTCAATCATTCAAACTTTCCTTTAATTTCTAGCTAAATAGGTATTTTCTTGACAGTTTGTTTGTTAAGCTTATTTATATTTGGGAACGCATGTACACCTGTGGTGGATTCATGTCGATCTATGCCAAAACCAATACAGAATTGTAAAGTAAAAATTAAAAATAAATAAATTTAAAAAAAAAAGAAAATAAATAAATAAATAAATAAATAAATAAATAAAAATAAAAATAAAAAATAAAAAATAAAAAGTTTAACAGACCAATATGAAGACACATACATTTCATCATTATGTGTCTTCCAAGTGAAAGTGACTTGAGGCAAACTAATACCTGATGTTACTCTTTCATTCATCATTTTCAAAAATCACTTTCATCGTGCATAAACATAAATTACTAAAAAGCATTACTCAGACTTCCCTGGTAGTCCAGTGGTTAGAACTCTGCACTCCCACCACAGAAGGAATGGGTTCACTCCCTGGTCCTAAGGGGTCAGAGAAGATCCCACATGCTGTGTGGTGCAGCCAAAATAAATAAATAATAAAAAATAAAATAAAAAGCATTCCTCAACTCTAAATAAAGTGTGAGCTTTCTCTGATCTTTCTTCCACATGTATCCCTTTCTTTAACCCATTTCATAGCAGATCATAAAATAGAACTAACCTAGCCAAAAGATATTTTTTTAAAATCTCATAACTGTCAGGGCTACATTCACCCAGGCCATGACAGAAATTTCTTCAGTATTAAAGTATGAGAAATAATACCTGTCAGCTGTGAGACAGAGAAAAGGGATGAAATTTTCACACAAACCCTTCAGCACCATACTTTTGAAGCTAACACACAGTTTCCACCATTGAAAGTGTATAAGCTACAATATTATAGCGGAGGCAAAATTTAAGTCATGACAGGTCCTGACAGTGGTACTCAATATTGATTCACTGCTACTAAGAAATTCTTCAGTTCTCACAGTTAGGCAGAGAAGATCAATTGTGTATTGCCTTCAAATATAAGCAGCACTGCACTGATTATCTTGTATTTCAGTTTGAAGTCTGAAAATCTTCAACATAAATAATTTAAAAATCCACTTTCAAATCTCCATGTGCATGAAAAACAAACGTCAAACAGTCTTATTCACTTGATAAAACATGAACCCAGAAAAAAAGCATAATCAGAAGCATTTATGATATTGACTTATAAGGAAACTTAGAGACAGTGTCCTCTAACCATGAACTTTTCCGGTGAGAAAACTAAGGCCCAAAGAAATTAAATGACCTGTATAAATTGTGCTTGTACTACAGAGCAACATAATTAGACCCCATGTTTCCTGATTCCATCTCATGTCTTTCCATTATACTACTGTTACCTTTTAGAGCCAGGGACTATTCAGTTGTATTAAGTAAGTCTCTTGTATGGTCATAGGTAATAAATAAAATAAATAAAAGACATTTAAATAAGTAAATCCATTGTTACAAATCTTAAGTTTTTAAATATTATGCTTTTCTAATTTAGCAATTTAAAAATCATTATTCACAAGGCTATATATATTATTTATCTATTATAATATAACTTTATCTGTCTTTACATATCATAATTTTATTCTAAATCGTTGTTTTTATTAGCTTGTAAAGAGGTAGAAAAGACTGCAGGAACCAGCAGGGGGAAAATATGCTATAGCAGTCATAGACTTGCATCAGAAAGCTCATTTTGTATATCAATAGTTAGGCCATGGTTGCTAGCCCCCAAAATTACGCTTTTTCAAAATCTCATTTAAAATTTCTCAAAGATTAAACCAATTCCCCATCTTCTCTTAGAGAATAGCTCCGTACCAACTTTATATTTTGCATTATCATTCTAATTAATGTGTTGCCTCTCTTAGATATCAAGTATTTGCCTATAGCTGTACTGCCTCTTGTCACAACTGGAGAGTCAGTAGTAGAAGTGTGAAATTTTTAAAAGTCTCCTGAGATATGGAAGGTATTACTGTGAGGCTGATGATTATTTTAGTGTTGTGTGTGAGGTTTCGAGCCTAAAACAAATGCATACTTTTTTCTCAAGAGAGATTTTTAAGAGCATCCTCTTTATAAAGGTGTCAGGCATGTGTGTTACCAGTTCTATTACTTGCTGGCTACTTGACTCCAAGCAGGTTAGTGAAGTGAAGTCGCTCAGTCATGTCCGACTCTTTGCGACCCCATGGACTGTACCCTACCAGGCTCCTCGGTCCATGGGTTTTTCCAGGCAGTAGCACTGGAGTGGATTGCCATTTCCTTCTCCAGGGGATCTTCCTGACCCAGGGATTGAACCCTGGTCTCCCGCATTGTAGACAGACACTTTACCGTCTGAGCCACCAGGGAAGTTACTTAACAGCATACCTCAAATTGCTCGTCTGTAAAATGAGGATAGTCATTGGACTTACCTCATAGGATTGTTGTGAGCATTAAAAGAGAGAATTGTAGCATAGTGTAGGCAGATAGTAACTAGTTGACTGTTATTACTCTTAGTTTTCTACATTTTCTACCTTGTAATGTTTTTCTGGACTGGGGTTTGCTTCTCCATTAGGTTCAGAGCATTATTCGCTCCCAAACCAGCATGGGAATGCGTCACAGAGATCGTCCTACAACTGGTAATACCCTCAAGTCCGGCTTGTGTTCAGCCCTCACAACCTACTTTTTTGGAGCTGATCTCAAGGGGAAGCTGACAATCAAAAACTTCCTTGAATTTCAGCGTAAACTGCAGCACGATGTTCTGAAGCTGGAGGTAGGTATTTTTTTGACTTCAGGACACTGTCCATCATGTACCCACGAAGAGCCTCTGGTCTGGGAGGGGCCTGCACCATAGGTATTCTTTTTATCTACCTCCAACCATGAGAACTGATTGGTTTGAACCTTATCAGTGATCTGCAGCCTGACAGCAAGTAGGAAATAATATGATTCGAGGACTGAAAGCCCAAGAAGTCTAAATTGAAAATCTTAGTTGTCTCTGGATGCTCAGCTTGAGGAAAAAGAAATTCAGGAGTCAGAGCAGTTTTCCACCTGAGCATGTATGCTTATTGTGTAAAAGGCACCAGGGGATGAAGGCAGGGAGGATAATAAGGAGCTCTTTCTATGAAAGTTTACAAAGGTAAACAGCTGGAAACACAAAAGGTCAGAAATAAAGATATATGTACTCAGAGTTACAAAGGTGTCATACTGGGTTTGAGGATTTACTTTTCCACTTAAAGTTTAGACCATCATGGTATTCAGTGCCTGGACACAACTCTGTAAGAGTATTATTACCTTTTTCTGTGCCTGTATTTGCTGAATTAGGTACTTTTGGATTAGTTGCCTAGTGAGTCTGTTTGGTTCAAAACATGCATTAAAGGCCTTTTGTATGCATTTTTGTTTGAGGACAAAAAAATGAAGTCTCTGATTTCCTCAGGTTTTAAAAAATTCCCTTATGCTGGTGTTTCTCCACCCCCTTTTATTGGTTAACATATGCCCTGCTTTTAATGTTATTTGAAATTTTAAAACATTAAATACTGTGACTAAAAACACATAAAACTATTGGAGAAAAGTGCTGCTTTGTTTTTAAACTCTGAATATTACTTCTCTATCTCCTCTCCCATCTTTCCCCCGAGATTCTAATATACTACTCCCACCTCTTCCACCCACTTACCTCAGTTGAGACAGTTTGAAAAGTCCTAACTGAATTCCCATTATTGATCAGAACAGTGCTTAATATTCATTCTCTAGAAGAGAAGCAGAAGAATAGATCATACTAAAAATCAGATCTAACTTTAGAATGTGCTTTCACACTGTTTTTTTTGGAAATAGTATAATTAATATTTAAGGAATGTACCTTAAAATAACAAAGTAATGGTTCTCCATGATTCAGCCTCCTTCAAGAGACTCTTGTAGCCCCTGTAATACTTGGTAAGTATTTATTTATTTTATATATAGTTCAGGGGGTACAAAACTTTACCTCTATCCTCCTGGGGTCTGCACCTGGGCCCAAGTCTTAAATTAACGTAAGGCAGATTAACAAGAGAGAAGTATACAGATTTTTACACATACATGGGAATCCCCGTAAAAAAATGAAGACCCAAAGAAGTGGCTCGGGCTAAGTGTTTATATACTAAGTTGAGCAGAGAGAAGCAACTTAGCTTTATGAAGTTCGCATTCTTATCACCAGAAAAAGAGAGTCAAAGTCAAGAGTTATCTATACAAACAGATTTTTGTTAAAATAATTCTTATCTTCCTTTGCTCCCCCATATGTTTTAGTTACAGTTGCCTTCCTTTGTTTCTTTCCTGCCAGTATAAGGAGGACATCTTTCACATGGGAGTTTTACATTCTGCTTTCAGGAGTCCAGCTGGTTTTGTGTAAGAGTTCCTGGCCCCTTGTGTGCATACCTGAAACGGTCTTCTTTGGAAACATTATAACATAATTTGGGAATGTGAAATTATTTAACTTATTAATTATAAAGTTACAACTTAGCATGGCGTATAAAATGTAGTTAGAAGATAAAGCACAAGTCAGAATGGCAGTTTTGACGAACTTTAAACAACAGTACGGTGTCATCAGAATATGGAGCAGATGCCAGCTTTACCACATTCTAGCCTGACACTCATTCTTGGACACATAACAGAGTCTCAAGAGACAGAGCATGGACCTTTGTCTTTTACCCTGAGATGCTAGAGAGCTTAACGCCCTCTGACATACCATGTAGATAGCCAATGCAGTAGAATGTTATAAAGCTGATTAGGGATTCAGTTCAGTTCAGTTCAGTCGCTCAGTCATGTCCGACTCTTTGAGACCCCAGGCCTCCCTGACCATCACCAACTCTGAGAGTTCACTCAAACTCATGTCCCTCAAGTTGGTGATGCCATCCAGCCATCTCATCCTCTGTCATCCCCTTCTCCTCTTGCCCCCAATCCCTCCCAGCATCAGGGTCTTTTCCAGTGAGTCAACTCTTCGCATGAGGTGGCCAAAGTATTGGAGTTTCAGCTTCAGCATCAGTCCTTCCAGTGAACAACCAGGACTGATCTCCTTTAGGATGGACTGTTTGGATCTCCTTGCAGTCCAAGGGACTCTCAAGAGTCTTCTCCAACACCACAGTTCAAAAGCATCAATTCTTCGCCAATCAGCTTTCTTCACAGTCCATCCAACACTCACATCCATACATGACCACTGGAAAAACCATAGCCTTGACTAGACGGACCTTTGTTGGCAAAGTAATATCTCTGCTTTTGAATATGCTATCTAGGTTAGTCATAACTTCCCTTCCAAGGAGTAAACATCTTTTAATCTCATGGCTGCATTACCATCTGCAGTGATTTTGGAGCCCCAAAAAATAAAGTCTGACACTGTTTCCACTGTTTCCCCATCTATCTGCTATGAAGTGATTGGATCAAATGCCATGATCTTCATTTTCTGAATGTTGAGCTTTAAGCCAACTTTTTCACTCTCTTCTTTCACTTTCATCAAGAGGCATTTTAGTTCCTCTTCACTTTCTGCCATAAGGGTGGTGTCATCTACATATCTGAGGTTATTAATATTTCTCCCAGCAACCTTGATTCCAGCTTGTGCTTCTTCCAGCCCAGTGCTTCTCATGATGTACTCTGCATATAAGTTAAATAAGCAGGGTGACAATATACAGCCTTGACGTACTCCTTTTCCTATTTGGAACCAGTCTGTTGTTCCATGTCCATTTCTAACTGTTGCTTCCTGACCTGCATACAGATTTCTCAAGAGGGAGGTCAGGTGGTCTGGTAATCCCATGTCTTTCATAATATTCCACAGTTTATTGTGATCCACACAGTCAAAGGCTTTGGCATAGTCAATAAAGCAGAAATAGATGTTTTTCTGGAACTCTCTTGCTTTTTCGATGATCCAACAGATGTTGGCAATTTGATCTCTGGTTCCTCTGCCTTTTCTAAAACCAGCTTGAACATCTGGAAGTTCACGGTTCACATACTACTGAAGCCTGGCTTGAAGAATTTTGAGCATTACTTTGCTAGCGTGTGAGATGAGTGCAATTGTGCGGTAGTTTGAGCATTCTTTGGCATTGCCTTTCTTTGGGATTGGAATGAAAACTGACCTTTTCTAGTCCTGTGGCCACTGCTGAGTTTTCCAAATTTGCTGGCATATTGAGTGCAGCACTTTCACAGCATCATCTTTCCGGATTTGAAACAGCTCCACTGGAATTCCATCACCTCCACTAGCTTTGTTCGTAGTGATGCTTTCCAAGGCCCACTTGACTTCACATTGCAGGATGTCTGGCTCTAGATTAGTGATCACACCATCATTATCTGGGTCGTGAAGATCTTTTTTGTACAGTTCTTCTGTGTATTCTTGCCACCTCTTCTTAATATCTTCTGCTTCTGTTAAGTCCAGACCATTTCTGTCCTTTATCGAGCCCATCTTTGCATGAAATGTTCCCTTGGTATCTCTAATTTTCTTGAAGAGATCTCTAGTCTTTCCCATTCTGTTGTTTGCCTCTATTTCTTTGCATTGGTCGCTGAGGAAGGCTTTCTTATCTCTCCTTGCTATTCTTTGGAACTCTGCATTCAGATGCTTATATCTTTCCTTTTCTCCTTTGCTTTTCACCTCTCTTCTTTTCACAGCTATTTGCAAGGCCTCCTCAGACAGCCATTTTGCTTTTTTAGATTTCTTTTTCATGGGGATGGTTTTGATCCCTGTCTCCTGTACAATGTCATGAACCTCCATCCATAGTTCATCAGGCACTCTGTCTATCAGATCTAGTCCCTTAAACCTGTTTCTCACTTCTACTGTATAATCATAAGTGATTTGATTTAGGTCATAGCTGAATGATCTAGTGGTTTTCCCTACTTTCTTCAATTTAAGTCTGAATTTGGCAATAAGGAGTTCATGATCTGAGCCACAGTCAGCTCCCAGTCTTGTTTTTGCTGACTGTATAGAGCTTCTCCATCTTTGGCTGCAAAGAATATAATCAATCTGATTTTGGTGTTGACCATCTGGTGATGTCCATGTGTGGAGTCTTCTCTTATGTTGTTGGAAGAGGGTATTTGCTATGTACGGTGCATTCTCTTGGCAAAACTCCATTAGCCTTTGCCCTGCTTCATTCTCTATTCCAAGGCCAAATTTGCCTGTTACCCCAGGTGTTTCTTGACTTCCTACTTTTGCATTCCAGTCCCCTATAATAAAAAGGACATCTTTTTTGGGTGTTAGTTCTAAAAGTTCTTGTAGGTCTTCGTAGAACCGTTCAACTTCAGCTTCTTTACTGTTACTGGTTGGGGCCTAGGCTTGGATTACTGTGATATTGAATGATTTGTCTTGGAAATGAACAAAGATCATTCTGTCATTTTTGAGACTGCATCCAAGTACTGCATTTCGGACTCTTTTGTTGACCATGATGGCTACTCCATTTCTTCTAAGGGATTCCTGCCCACAGTAGTAGATATAATGGTCATCTGAGTTAAATTCATAGCTATGATTAAGTTAAAATGCAGCTATTAAGGTGAGCCTTAATCCTGTCCTACTGGTAACATTATAAGGAATGGAAATTTGGAAAGAGACACAGATACACCAGGGGTGAACTTACACAGAGGGACAACTGTGTGAAGAGACAGCAAGAGGACAGTCAACTGCAAACCAAGGAGAGAGGCTTTAGAGGACAGCAGCTTGGCTTATACCTTGATCTTGGACTTCCAGCCTACAGAACTGTGAAAAAAATTAATTTCTGCTGTTTGTCACCTAGTTGGTAGTCTGTTGTTATGGCAGCCCAATTGAACTAACACAGTGATGTGTGCCTGAAACACTTGGCATGTACCATGCCTTTAATAGTTATCCTTCCACCTTCTTTTATATACCCTCTACCCTTTAGTATATCAATTGGCACATAGTAGACACATAAATAGGTCATCCCAGACAAATGGCCGAAAATCCTTACTTTCATTTTGAAATAGTTTTCTGATAAAACATCTGGAAAATGGAAACAAATTTTGTTTTTATGAAACACTTTTAGTTTTTGAAGTTTAGGTAATTTCTCCCCTCACTGAATATGAAATATAATATCATCACAGCCAAGAGGAAAATAGAAATGATTAACACTATCTTAACTTTCACATGGGTTTTATAAGTTCCATCATTCTATTTATGTCTTACCAGTTTAATTTCATTGCTTACTAAATCTACTTTAAAATTTTAGATCAAGGAGATTTATAGCTCCATTTAATTTCTATCTTTTTCTCACCACAGTAGCTTTGAGAGTGAAGAGAACACGATTTATCTGTCAAATTTAATTTCCACATGGGTCAAGGAAGGAAAAAGTCCATGAACAAAATCTATCGAATGCCTCCTATGAGCCAATGTGTAGATAATACATGCCTTTTTTATTTTAATCATCACCAACCCTATTGGATTTGGTGATATTATACCCATGTTACAGCAATAGAAACTGAAACTTGAAATGATACAAGTTACAGAGGTAGTAAATGGTACAATCGTGATTCCAACTCAGCCTTTCAGACTAAGCTCTTTTCATTCTGTTCATCATCTGATTGTTATTACTTTTAGTCTGAGATGAGGTTTCTGTATATAACTTATTTGGAACTCTAAAGAAAAAATGTTCGGAAGTTTAGGAACAGAAAAAAAATTTCCTGAATATTTATAGTTTCCCTTTTTCAACACCATTCTTTTCCAGTTCCTTTGCCCTTCAAGTTGAATCTTATGACTGAGAAGAAATACACCATTCTTTCTGTTTTAAAATACTGTGTAAACTACCTACTTAGTTTCTTTTCATAACAGTCATTGACTTGTTAGATTTTTTTGTGTTTTAATGCTCTTAACTCTGGTCATATGTTTTTTTATACCCTTTGTTTTTATTTGGGAACTCAAAAAACGTGGATTTAAAACAATGACTTTAGAATGCCCAATTTCTAAGAAAATATGAGTTAGCAATGGTGAAATGCCTTTGTGTTTAAGGCTATTGGGAAAAGCAGTTATAATGACTTGGAATAAAATTATGAACTATTTAATTAAATACTTAACGTATGCATATAAAAGCCAGATATACATTAATTTTAATAAGTCATAGTGGCTTAATGTCAAAAATGAACAATTTTTTAAAATATATCCTTTGAAGTTATTAAAAATTCCATCTAAGTCTACGAAGAACTATTGAGCTGAGTTCCTTGGAGACAGGTGCCAAGTCTAATTTCAGTTAATATATTCATTGATTTCTTGAGGACTGCAGCAAGTAGGATGTCAGTCAAAAATGAAAGGTAATAGAGAACTCTTTGAAAGATTATGATTAATTTGGGGGGAGGAGAAAAAGGAGCTGTCATTATGTCAAAGAAAAGTAAAAACTAATTTATACAAGGAAGAAGGCAACTTCGGAATACACAAGAGACAAACTGAAAGAGTATAATCTAACAGAATTCCAATTTGTAACATCTTTTTTGTAAGTTTTGGGGTTCAAAACTTTTTTATAAGTTTTGCTTATTGCATAACCAACCAGATTATCACATTTTAAAATGGAATGAGTATCAGTTATCTGAAGGCAAATTATGTATAATTCAGAGGGTAACAATGACTATCTCATATTCCCAGTCTTCAAGAAAAAAAATATTGATGTTAACTAGATTTGTTCAGTCAGAAAGAAAGATAACAAGGTGACATAAAAATCTGTGCTAATTATTCTCATCTGCCATTAAGAGTAGAGCAAAAAAAAAAAATGAGGTTTAATTTAATTTAAATTGTAAGGAACTTAATATTAAAGAATTCCAGAATCACCTACCCTTTATATCATCAAGCTGACATCTTTGTACTCATCTCTTTAAAGTACTAAAGTAGAATTAAATCTTTCTTGCCTCAGTAGAAGACCATATTAAAAGACAAACCTCAGCTGTTTCTTGGCCAAAAGATTGTTGGAAAGGAGACCAGAAGGCAACCAAACACTTTTAGGAACTAGAACACTCTTGGCAAAGCAAATTTCTTTTTATCTTAATAATCTGTTTTGGGCTTTTTTCCTCCTGGGAAATTGATTCTTATTATGTAGACTTAAAATTGAGAATTGACTTTGATTTAACTAAATCTAAGAAACAAAATGAGGTATGTTTGTTGGGTTTTTTCTTCTTTTTTTTAGTTTTATTCTTCTATTTTTGCCTCTACAAAGCAGAATGTAGATAGTAATAAATCTTCAGTTTCTTATTTCATCCTTAGATGTTTTCAACTTAAAAATGATTAAAAGAGTTATTAGAGAGTACTTGTTTCTTTCAGGGATTTATAACTTTAGGGAGCGAAGTATATGTTTAAAGGCTTAAAAAACAAATGAACAAAAAAACCCTTTAAGCTTGTTATTAAGATAACAGTCCCCACTATAAAAAATCTATTTATATTTGGTTATGATAATAAAATTTTTTACCAGTTTATCTTTTGTAAAAAGTTTGAAGTACATAGCCAGCATAAACTGCTCAACTGCTTATAAAACTCTTGAGAAAAGCCCTTTAGCAAGCATTATTTTCCCAAGTGTTTTTTTAAAAAACAGGAATCTATTCTTTCACCATATAAAATACTTTTATTTCTTGCTTTTTATTTTGATTGCTTTACTTACTTTTTATATCTAGATACCTACCAATCCTATAAGAATTAACAAATTGGGTAGGTAACATGAAATAATCATTACTTTAAAATATAGATCCAGGATAGATCACATCCTGGGCCATAAATCTAGCCTTGGTAAATTCAAAAAAAATTGAAATCATCTCAAGCATCTTTTCTAATCACAATGCGGTAAGATTAGATGTCAACTACAGGAAGAAAACTATTAAAAATACAAACATATGGAGGCTAAACACACTTCTGAATAACCGACAAATAACAGAAGACATCAAAATATGCATAGAAACGAATGAAAATGAAAACACAACAACCCAAAACCTATGGGATTCAGTAAAAGCAGTGCTAAGGGGAAGGTTCATAGCAATACAAGCCTACCTCAAGAAACAGGAAATAAATCACATAAATAACCCAACTCTACACCTAAAACAACTAAGAAAGGAAGAAATGAAGAACCCCAGGGTTAGTAGAAGGAAAGAAATCACAAAAATTAGGGCAGAAATAAATGCAAAAGAAATAAAAGAGACCATAGCAAAAATCAGCAAAGCTAAAAGCTGGTTCTTTGAGAAGATAAATCAAACAGACAAACCATTAGTCACACTCATCAAGAAACAAAGGGAGAAGAATCAAATCAACAAAATTAGAAATGAAAATGGAGAAATCGCAACAGACAACACAGAAATACAAAGGATCGTAAGAGACTACTATCAGCAACTATATGCCAATAAAGTGGACAACTTGGAAGAAATGGATGAATTCTTAGAAGAGTATAACTTTCCAAAACTGATCCAGGAAGAAATAGAAAATCTTACAGACCCATCACAAACAGAAATCGAAACCATAATCAGAAATTGTCCAACAAACAAAAGCCCAGGACCAGATGGCTTCACAGCTGAATTCTACCAAAAATTTAGAGAAGAGATAACACCTATTGTACTCAAACTCTTCCAGAAAATTGCAGAGGAAGGTAAACTTCCAAACTCATTATATGAGGCCACCATCACCCTAATACCAAAACCTGACAAAGATGCCACAAAAAGAGAAAACTACAGGCCAATATCACTGATGAACATAGATGCAAAAATCCTTAACATAATTCTAGCAAACAGAATCCAACAACATATTAAAAAGATCATACATCATGACCAAGTAGGCTTTGTCCCAGGGATGCAAGGATTCTTCAATATTTGCAAATCAATCAATGTAATATACCACATTAACAAATTAAAAGATAAAAACCATATGATTATCTCAGTAAATGCAGAGAAAGCCTTTGACAAAATTCAACATCCATTTATGATAAAAACCCTCCAAAAAGCAGGTATAAGAAGAACATACCTCAACATAATAAAAGCCATATATGATAAACCCACAACAAACATTATCCTTAATGGTGAAAAATTGAAAGCATTTCCCCTAAAGTCAGGAACAAGACAAGGATGCCCACTCTCACCACTACTATTCAACATAGTTTTGGAAGTTTTGGCCACAGCAATCAGAGCAGAAAAAGAAAGAAAATCCAAATTGGAAAAGAAGAAGTAAAATTTGCACTGTTTGCAGATGACATGATCCTCTACATAGAAAACCTTAAAGACTCCACCAGAAAATTACTAGAGCTAATCAATGAATACAGTAAAGTTGCAGGATGTAAAATTAACACACAGAAATCCCTTGCATTCCTATACACTAACAATGAGAAAACAGAGAAATTAAGGAAACAATTCCTTTCACCATTCCAACGAAAAGAATAAAATACTTAAGAATAAATCTACCTAAAGAAACAAAAGACCTATATATAGAAAACTATAAAACACTGATGAAAGAAATCAGAGATGACACAAGTAGATGGAGAAATGTACCATGTTCATGGATTGGAAGAATCAACATAGTATACAATGAGTGTACTACCCAAAGCAATCTATAGGTTCAGTGCAATCCCTATCAAGCTACCAATGGTATTTTTCAGAGAATTGGGACAAATAATTTCACCATTTGCATGGAGTTACAAAAAACCTCTAATAGCCAAAGCAATCTTGAGAAAGAAAAATGGAACTGGAGGAATCAACCTACCTGACTTCAGGCTATACTACAAAGCAACAGTCTTCAAGACAGTATGGTATTGGCACAAAGACAGAAACATAGATCAATGGAACAAAATAGAAAGCCCAGAGATAAATCCATGCACCTATAGACACCTTATCTTTGACAAAGGAGGCAAGAATATACAATGGAGAAAAGACAATCTCTTTAACAAGTGGTGCTGGGAAAACTGGTCAACCACTTGTAAAAGAGTGAAACTAGAACACTTTCTAACACCATACACAAAAATAAATTCAAAATGGATTAAAGATCTAAATGTAAGACCAGAAACTATAAAACTCCTAGAGGAAAACATAGGCAAAACACTCTCTGACATAAATCATAGCAGGATTCTCTATGACCCACCTCCCAGAGTAATGGAAATAAAAGCAAAAATAAATGGGACCTAATTAAACTTAAAAGCTTTTGCACAATGAAGGAAACTATAAGCAAGGTGAAAAGACAGCCTTCAGAATGGGAGAAAATAATAGCAAATGAAGCAACTGACAAAGAATTCATCTCAAAAATATACAAGCAACTCCTGCAGCTCAATTCCAGAAAAATAAGCAACCCAATCAAAAAATGGGCCAAAGAACTAAACAGACATTTCTCCAAAAAAGATATACAAATGGCTAACAAACACATGAAAAGATGCTCAACATCACTCATTATCAGAAAATGCAAATCAAAACCACAATGAGGTACCATCTCACGCAAAGTCTACAAGCAGTAAATGCTGGAGAGGGTGTGGAGAAAAAGGAACCCTCTTACACTGTTGGTGGGAATGCAAACTAGTACAGCCACTATGGAGAACAGTGTGGAGATTCCTTAAAAAACTGGAAATAGAACTGCCATACGACCCAGCAATCCCACTGCTGGACATACACACCGAGGAGACCAGAATTGAAAGAGACACGTGTACCCCAGGTTCATCGCAGCACAGTTTATAATAGCCAGGACATGGAAGCAACCTAGATGTTTATCGGCAGACAAATGGATAAGAAAGCTGTGGTACATATACATAATGGAATATTACTCAGCTATTAAAAAGAATACATTTGAATCAGTTCTGATGAGGTGGATGAAATGGAGCCTATTATACAGAGTGAAGTAAGTCAGAAAGAAAAACACCAATATAGTATATTAACGTATATATATGGAATTTAGAAAGATGGTAACAATGACCCTATATGCGAGACAACAAAAGAGACACCGATATAAAGAACAGACTGTTGGACTCTGTGGGAGAAGGCGAGGGTGGGATGATTTGAGAGAATAGCATTGAAACGTATATTATCATGTGAAATAGATCACCAGTCTGGGTTTGATGGGATGGGGAGAGAGGTGGGAGGAAGGGTCAGGATGGGGAACACATGTACACCCATGGCTGATTCATGTAAATATATGGCAAAAACCACCACAATATTGTAAAGTAATTAGCCTCCAATTAAAATTTTTTAAACAGAAATATATAAAAATGATAGAATAAAAATTTAAGTGCCCACAATAATTCTTTATAAGTCAGTCACTCATGACTTGATGTCAACACTTTTTAAAGCTAATTCTGTCTTCTCTCTGTACCATATTGTCAGGTAGGTCCAAAGTCTTGCCCTGATGAAACCAAGTTAACTCTCAGGGTATTAGTTTAATAAGAAGATATGTAAAACATAAAGCCAAACTGATTTAGTTTCTTGCAATTCCCTTTACACCCTATAGCTCAAGTTTGCTGTCATTTCCTGCTTGTAGGTAGAATCAGACTGGAAAGTCTATCCATAGTAGAATGTCCATGGTGATACAAAGCTCCTTTGATGTAAATGTAACCTTAATCAATTATTCTATAAAAATTACATAAAACAGTGCTTATTGTTTCATATCTTTTGGAGAATGAAAGGAAAGTTTGAGTGATACTTTGGTGCTTAAACGTATATGATCTAGGCATGATTTTTAAAAGATATTAATTAGTACTTCTGAATCTGACATTTCAGATTGATCATTAAAGTGCAGAAAACTTGAGATTAATACTTTTTTGATATGCAGATAGCATTGTGATTCCAAAGTCAATATGTTAATGATACCTCTTATCATACTTGGCAATCACCAGGATTTTCTTGTCATCACACATCTTTAATTTACATTCTAAGTTAACTTTAAACTGGACACAAGAAAAAAAGGAGCTCATAAATAAATCATGAAAATTTGATTTTTCTCTGGTGGAAATTTTTCCTCAGTCTTATTCAAATAGTCTTGTTAACCATTTTTTTTAGTAGAACACAGGCACTTCTCAATTTATGAATGAGCTGTGTACCAGTGTGTTAAAAGTTCATAGGTCAACTCTTTGGAAACCAGAATGCAGTGATAATTTCTTAATCTTACACATAGCAGAATGCTTAATATACAATACAGTTGAATGTGATACAGTAAAATGGAAAGTAGTATAAAAGATGACTGTGAATGTTTAATCAGTAGCTACTCTCCTAGCTACAACAGTCTGCTGTAGAAGTATGAAACGTTTCAGCAAAAAATTGAGTACATATTACGTAATAAAAATACTAGCCAACATATCTCTTGAGTTCACTGGAAGTTGAGCACTATTGTGCATACCTTATTACATTATTTTCATTTCATCTTCACAACAATATTTGATTGACATTATAATTATCCACATTTAACATGAGAAAACGAAGATGCAAAGAAATTAGGTAATTTACGCAAGGTCCCTAACATGATAAAGGAGGAGCTGATATTTGATTCTAGGCAGTCTGCCTCTAGAGTCTGCTCTTTTTTTTTTAATTGAAGTATATTTAATTTACAATGTTCTATTAGTTTCAAGTGTACAGAAAGGTGATTCAATTATATATACATACATAAATATATATTCTTTCTCAGATTTTCCATTATATGTTATTGTAAGATATTGAGTATAGTTCCCAGTCTATACAATAGCTCCTTGTTGTTTACCTATTTTATATATAGTATTGTAGATATGTTAATCCCAAACTCTTAATTTATCTTCCCTCCTCTGCCTCTAACTATCCCCTTTGGTAACCATAGGTTTACTTCAATATCTGTGAGTCTTAGAAATAGTGCATTTGTATCATTTTCTTAGATTTACATATAAGTGATATCATATGATACTTCTTTGTCTTACTGACTTCACTTAATATGATAATCTCTAGGTCCCTCTAGGTTGCTGTCATTATTTTAGTCTTTTTATGGCTAAGTAATAGTACACTGTATATATATACCACATCTTCTTTATCCATTCCTCTTTCAGTGGACATTTAGGTTGATCCATGTCCTGGCTTTTCTTCCAAGGAGCAAGTGTCTTTTAATTTCATGGCTGCACTCACCATCTGCAGTGATTTTTCGACCCGAGAAAAATAGTCTCTCTCTGTTTCCATTGTTTCCCCATCTACTTGGCATAAAGTGATGGGACCAGATGCAATGATCTTAGTTTTCTGAATGTTGAGTTTTAAGCCAACTTTTTCACTCTCCTCTTTCACTTTCATCAAGAGGCTCTTTAGTTCTTCTTCACTTTCTGCCATAAGAGTAGTGTCATCTGCATATCTGAGGTTATTGATATTTCTCCTGTCAGTCTTGATTCCACCTTGTGCTTCATCCAGCCCAGGGTTTCTCATGATGTACTCTGCATATAAGGTAAATAAGCAGGATGACAATATACAGCCTTGACGTACTCGTTGCCCAGTTTGGAACCAGCATGTTGTTCCATGTCCAGTTCTAACTGTTGCTTCTTGACTGTATACAGATATCTCAGGAGGCAGGTCAGGTGGTCTAGTATTCCATCTCTTGAAGAATTTTCCACAGTTTGTTGTCATACACACAGTCAAAGGTTTTGGCATAGTCAATAAAGCAGAAATAGATGTTCTTCTGGAACTCTCTTGCTTTTTCCATGATCCAGTGGATGTTGGCAATTTTATATTTGGTTCCTCTGCCTTTTCTAAATCCAGCTTGAACATCTGGAAGTTCATGGTTCACGTACTGTTGAAGCCTAGCTTGGAGAATTTTGAGCATTACTTTACTAGCATGTGAGATGAGTGCAAATGTGTGGTATCTGGGCATTCTTTGGCATTGCTCTTTTTTGGGATTGGAGTGAAAACTGACCTTTTCCATTCCTGTGGCCACTGCTGAGTTTTCCAAATTTGCTGACATGTTGAGTGAAACACTTTCACAGCATCATCTTTTAGGATTTGAAATAGTTCAACTGGAATTCCATCATCTCCACTAGCTTTGTTTGTAGTGATGCTTCTTAAGGCCCACATGACTTCACATTCTAAGATGTCTGGCTCTAGGTGAGTAATCACTGCATTATGGTTATCTGGGTCATGAAGATCTTTTTTGTACAGTTCTTCTGTGTGTTGTTGCCATCTCTTCTTAATGTCTTCTGCTTCTGTTAGATCCATACTATTTCTGTCTTTTATTGTGCCCATCTTTGCATGAAATGTTCCCCCTTGGTATCTCTAATTTTCTTTAAGAGATCACTGGTCTTTCCCATTCTATTGTTTTCCTCTATTTCTTTGCATCGATCACTGACAAAAGCTTTCTTATCTCTCCTTGCTATTATTTGGCATGCAAATGGGTATATCTTTCCTTTTCTCCTTTGCCTTTAGCTTTTCTTCTCTTCTCAGCTATTTGTAAGGCCTCCTCAGACAACCGTTTTGCTTTTTTTGAATTTCTCTTTCTTGGGGATGGTCTTGATCACTGCCTCCTGTACAATGTCATGAACCTCAATCCATAGTTCTTCAGGCACTCTATCAGAGCAAATCCCTTGAGTCTGTTTGTCACTTCTACTGCATAATCTTACGCCATGAAATTAAAAGATGCTTGCTCCTTGGAAGAAAAGCTATGACCAACCAAGACAGCATATTAAAAAGCTGAGACATTACTTTGCCAACAGTGGTCCCTCTAGTCAAAGCTGTGATTTTTCCAGTAGTCATGTATAGATGTGAGAGTTGGACTATAAAGAAAGCTGAGCACTGAAGAATTTATGCTTTTGAACTGTAATGTTGGAAAAGACTCTTGAAAGTCCCTTGTACTGCAAGGAGATCCAACCAGTCAATCCTCAAAGAAATCAGTCCTGAATATTCATTGGAAGGACTGATTTTGAAGCTGAAACCCCAATACTTTGGACACCTGATACGAAGAACTGACTTATTTGAAAAGACCCTAATCCTGGGAAAGATTGAAGGCAGGGGGAGAAGGGGCCGACAGAGGATGAGATGGTTGGATGGCATCACTGACTCAGTGGACATGAGTTTCAGTAAGCTCTGGGAGTTGGTGATGGGCAGGGAAGCTCAGAGTCAGACATGACTGAGCGACTGAACTGAACTGAACTGAACTGATGTTCTGGCTTTTGTAGACAGTGCTGCTATGAAAGTAGGGGTGCATGTGTCTTCTTGAGTTAGAGTTTTCTCCAGATATATAACCAAGAGTGGGATTACAGGGTCATAAGGTAGCTTTCTTTTTAATTTTTAAGGACTCTGCATACTAGTTTCCATAGTTCAGTTCAGTCACTCAGTCATGTTCAACTCTTTGCGACCCCATGAACTGCAACACACCAGGCCTTCCCTGTCCATCACCAACTCCCAGAGTCTACACAAACCCATATCCATTGAGTCATAGATGCCAATCAACCATCTCATCCTCTGTCATCCCCTTCTCCTCCTGCCCTCAACCTTTCCCAGCATCAGGGTCCTTTCAAATAAGTCAGCTCTTCACATCAGGTGGCCAGAGTATTAGAGTTTCAGCTTCAACATCAGTCCTTCCAATGAACACACAGGACTGATTTCCTTTAGGATGGACTGGTTGGATCTCCTTGCAGTCCAGCAGACTCTCAAGAGTCTTCTCCAACACCATAGTTCAAAAACATCAATTCTTCGGTGCTCACCTTTCTTTATAGTCCAACTCTCACATCCATACATGACCACTGGAAAAATAGCTTTGAATAGAAGGACCTTTGTTGACAAAGTAATGGCTCTGCTTTTTAATATGCTCTCTGGGTTGGTCATAACTTTCCTTCCAAAAAGTAAGCGTCTTTTAATTTTATAGCTGCAGTCACCATCTGCAGTGATTTTGGAGCCACAAAAAATAAAGTCTGACACTGTTTCCACTGTTTCCCCATCTATTTCCCATGAGGTGATGGGACCGGATGCCATGATCTTAGTTTTCTGAATATTGAGCTTTAAGCCAACTTTTTCACTCTCCTCTTTCACTTTCATCAAGAGGCTTTTTAGTTCTTCTTCACTTTCTGTGGTAAGGGTGGTGTCATCTGCATATCTGAGGTTATTGATATTTCTCCCGGCAGTCTTGATTCCAGCTTGTGCTTCTTCCAGCCCAGCATTTCTCATGATGTACTCTGCATATAAGTTAAATAAGCAGGGGGACAATATACAGCCTTGAGGTACTCCTTTTCCTATTTGGAACCAGTCTGTTGTTCCATGTCCAGTTCTAACTGTTCCTTCCTGACCTGCAAACAGGTTTCTCAAGAAGCAGGTCAGATGGTCTGTTATTCCCACCTTTTTCAGAATTTTCCACAGTTTATTGTGATCCACACAGTCAAAGGCTTTGGCATAGTCAATAAAGCAGAAATAGATGTTTTTCTGGAACTTTCTTGCTTTTTCTAAGATCCAGCGGATGTTGGCAATTTGATCTCTGGTTCCTCTGCCTTTTCTAAAACCACTTTGAACATCTGGGAGTTCATGGTTCACGTATTGCTGAAGCCTGGCTTGGAGAATTTTGAGCATTACTTTGCTAGCGTATGAGATGAGTGCAACTGTGCAGCAGCCTGAACGTTCTTTGGCATTGCCTTTCTTTGGGATTGGAATGAAAACTGGTCTTTTCTAGTCCTGTGGCCACTGCTGAGTTTTCCAAATTTGCTGGCATATTGAGTGCAGCACTTTCACAGCATCATATTTCAGGATTTGAAATAGCTCAACTGGAATTCCAACACCTCCACTAGCTTTGTTCGTAGTGATGCTTCCTAAGGCCCACTTGACTTCACGTTCCAGGATATCTGGCTTTGGTGAGTGATCACAGCATCATGATTATCTGGGTCATCAAGATCTTTTCTGTACAGTTCTTCTGTGTATTCTCGCTGTGTCTTCTTAATGTCTTCTGCTTCTGTTAGGTCCATACCATTTCTGTCCTTTATTGAGTCATCTTTGCATGAAATGTTCCCTTGGTATCTCTAATTTACTTCAAGAGATCTGTAGTCGTTCCCATTTATTGTTTTCCTCTATTTCTTCAGATTGATTGCTAAGGAAGACTTTCTTATCTCTCCTTGCTATTCTTTGGAACTCTGCATCCAAATGGGTATATCTTTGCTTTTCTCCTTTGCTTTTCACTTCTCTTCTTTTCACAGCTATTTGTAAGGCCTCCCCAGACAGCCATTTTGCCTTTTTGCATTTCTTTTTCTTGGAAATGGTCTTGATCCCTGTCTCCTGTACAATGTCATGAACCTCTGTCCATAGTTCATCACGCACTCTATCAAATCTAGTCCCTTAAATCTATTTCTCACTTCTGCTGTATAATCACAAGGGATTTGATTTAGGTCATATCTGAATGGTCTAGTGGTTTTCCCCACTGTCTTCCATTTAATCTGAATTTGGCAATGAGGAGTTCATGATCTGAACCGCAGTCAGCTCCCGGTCTTGTTTTTGCTGACTGTATAGAGCTTCTCCATCTTTGGCTGCAAAGAATATAATCAGTCTGATTTCGGTGTTGGCCATCTGTTGATGTCCATGTGTAGAGTCTTCTCTTGTGTTGTTGAAAGAAGGTGTTTGCTATGACCAGTGCATTCTCTTGGCAAAACTCTATTAGCCTTTGCCCTGCTTCATAGACTATAACAATTTACATTCTCACCAACGCTGTAGGAGGGTACCTTTTTCCCCCTACCCCCTCCAACATTTGTAGACTTTTTAATGATGGCCATTTTGGTGGTGTGAGGTGATATACCTCATTGTGGTTCTGATTTACGTTTCTCTTAGTAATTAGTGATATTAGTGTCTTTTCATGTGTCTGTTGACCATCTATATGTCTTCTTTAGAAAAATGTCTCTTTAGGCCTTCTACCCAGTTTTAGAGTCTGCACTTAACTACTGACTTACACTAGCTTTCCAGGAGCCATGCTGAATGCTCAGGATTCAGGGATGAACAAAATACTGTCCCTACTCCCAAGAAACTTATAAAAGTGAGCTGAATAAACCAGAAATTCTTGCATAGTGTTGTAAGTACAATATTGGAGAGATTTATGTGGTGCAATTTGAGTATAATAGGGGACATGTAAATCAGTCTGTGAAGTAAAAGAGCAAGGGACCACTCAGGAAATTTTCCCAGAGATGGCAATATTTGAGTCAGCTTTAACTCTGCAATTTATTATATCTAAAGAAAGAATTTTTGTCAGCTCTTTGTTCTGGTTAGATGAGAAGAGGCAAGGAAGCGCTGAGTACACTGGGACTGGAGCCAAGAGAGGGATGACAGAGAAAATGACCTTTCTTACCCAGTTTGTCCCAAACAAGATTTAATGTGTCTCTTAGGTGTTCTCATGTTGGTAGAGTCTCTGTGCCTTCAAGTCTGGGTCTGCAGAGATTGTTGAGAAGCATACGAAAAGCAGGGGACTGGATAAGAGAAGAGAAGCTTTCTCCAGATTTCTGGAGCTAGCTGGACCGGTAGAAAGATCAAATTTGGCCTCTAATCAGACCTTGAATGAAGAACTTGGAACTCAGTGTTGCCTAAGGGATCTGAGGAGTAGGTATTTTCATTTTTATCCCTCTTCTAGCCATCTTTCACCATATTTCAGAATTATGGTTCTCAGAATTTATGGACATTTTAAAGGGAAGAATTTGAGCTTTAAAGAATGATAACTGTACTAATGAGTGGAAAGAAGCTTTTTGCCCTCTAATTTTTTTCCCTTCTTCTAACTAATTTGGCCTTAAATAACTCTTGTAAGTCTATTTTTTTCTTTCTTAGAGGGAAAGGAGATTTTTTTAAAAATAGCTTTATCCTCTAGCCTGCCATATAACCTTAGGGGAGACTGAGAAGTCTAGACAATATCTTAGGAATCAGAGCCAGCTTTGCAGTAATTCGTGAATAAATAATGCATTGCAGCCTGTTGAATACAGACTCTGAGCAAATGCCACTTTAGAGGATCATATAAATTATATCAGGTTATTACCCTCTGAATTCAGTTAACAGCACAAAAACAGCTTTTGTCAAGTCTCTTTCATTTCTTATTTTAATAGAATGCCTTTTCTCCCTCTCTGCCCACATTCTCCTTATTTATTTTGTATCAATCTACTGCAATATTAGCATGAATGTTTTTTCATATTAAAGCTCCTTGGCCTAATGAAATATAAACTACTTAAATCATTTTTAACATAAAAAGCCTCAAATAAAGTGAAAGTTGCTCAGTCGTGTCCAACTCTTTGCAATCGCATGGACTATACAGTCATTAGAATTCTCTAGGCCAGAATACTAGAGTGAGTAGCCTTTCCCTTCTCTAAGGGATCTTCCCAACACAGGGATCAAACCTAGGCCTCCCGCATCCTCAGGCGGATTCTTTTCCAGCTGAGCTATCAGGAAAGCCTGAAATAAAGCAATGCCAAAAAAGCTTTTTGGGAGATGCCCCTTTTCTTTACCAGTCTTTCCTTGAGATGTGATAGCATGTCTACCTAGCAGAAGAAATAAAAACCAAAAATGTAATACTTAGTCATTTTTTTTTTTTACTAATAACAAATTAAAATTATTTAGTGTTTAGGTGTGTGCCAGGCATTGTGTTAGATACTGGATAATGAAACCAAGTAGACCCCGATTCCTAAATTTAAGGAACTATAATCATTCTGGGAAATTAGTTATTACAGTACAGGAAGAAAAGTACAATGATGGAGGTATGCACAGAAGAGGTGAACAATAAATATTTGTGAAAAGAATAATCAGTATACAGTTATGCCATTTGGATTTTTAGAAAGTTGATCTAAATGTGAGTTTTACCTCTATGGCCTTGGGAGCCTGTGTTTCATCATTTGTACAGTTAGGGTAATAGCCACCTCACAGACTTGTAAGGAAGACTGCCTGAGATAAGAAAGACCCCAGTGGCATGCCTGGCACCCACACCAATCACTCTAGGAAGATTTGTTCATTTATTCATTCATCTGTGACTGCCTGTGTGAAATTTTAGTGCCGAATGTTGGACAGCTCCACAGAGCCCCTTCCCAGAAGCTGCTGTTGGCTCCTGCGCTTCTTGCTTTATCAGAAAAGGAAGTGAGGGAAGAGTCAGTAACTTCTTGACATCTCTGTCCAGTGGCCCATCTTGATATTCTTTGCAGTTTTGTCTCCTTTAATGTTTGAAAAGATTCCGGAAACTTTCCAGTTTCCCAGTCATTATGTTGATTCTATTTTTCATCCCAAATCAGTGATTTCCAGAATATCCAACTAGAAAAATAAGTGAGGTGTATTGAATTCATTGTACTTGAAGATATCACTCAGTGAGATGTTTGATAATATTTTTCAGATTTCCAGGTGGATACGTTATGGAGCATGATGCCAGAAATTAAGGAACTGAAGTAGTTTTTCCTTGAATATAGTATTGATTCACTTTCTCTTTAATGGACATCATATACAGAACCATTAATACAAAGTTATTGCTGTCATCATTTGCTAAAGATATTAATATACTATTATTCGCCTTCCTATTTAGAAGTAGTTTCCATGAATTTTCTGTGCTATTAAGACTGGCAGAGTACAAACCCAGTAACTCTAGAAGCATCCCATTTTCTGTAGTAAAAGTACCTTTCCTATCTGGTGGGTCATTTTTGTTGTGGTAGTAATTGTTTCTCTGTTTCTCTCTGGCATGGAGGATGAATTAATGTTAATAGGGTTGGTTTCACAGTTGCTCTTGTTCAAGGTAATGTGTGTGATGCTGCAACTCCAGCTCTCATGTTGTTGTTACTACCATCGCTGGTATAGATTTCTGCTCAAGCTCTAGTGTTTCTTCAAAGTAGGAAGATGGTTTCTAAAAATTGAAGTATTACAACTCTGCATTAGGTAGCTATTATTGCAATTATCCCCAAACTTAACCTTTTAAAGAATTTATTATATCACACAGTTTCTAAGGGATAGGAATCCAGGAGCGGCTCAGCTGGGTGGTTCTGGCTGTCTCTCATTTGGTGGTGGTCACAATGTCAGCCAGAACTGCAGTCTTCTGAAAGCCTGACTAGTCTGGAGGGTCCTCTTTCAAGTTCACTCACATGGCCACAGGCAGGAGGCTTTCAGTTCCTCCTCTGGACCTCTTCACAGGGCTCTCTTGACATGGTCCATTGTGGGAGGAGACTGCACGTAAGAGAATATTAGATGGACACTGAGGACCATTTCTATATAGGGTACCACCTGTGTACACTTACCACCTTCCCCAGGGTATAAGAGTAGCCTTCGGCAGGCTGTGTCAAGAATAGTTCCAGTGACAGGCCATCTCCAGTAGTGCTGTCTCATGGTCCTACCACCATCTCTGCCTTTCCCAGCAATTGACTCGTCGTGGAAGCCGTCCCACCAGTTTGTCTTTCTACCCTGGCTTGATTTGTCACAGATGCCTCATTGCCTTTCTAAACCACTGGCACTGCTCAGGGTCACCGTAGCTCTCCCTCGCATGTTTCATTAGCTGTGAATCTAGTGAACAGAGGATTGCAGCCTTATGTTCTTCCTTCCCAGAAGGCTTGCTTCCTTGTAGTCTTCAGGCAGTGTACATCCATAGTTTCTCTCTGCTTCACCAGACACCGAGCTGCATGTTCATGTAATCCAGACTCAGCAAATGCTTGCCATATTCCTGTCCCAGTCCCTTCTGTTGCCAAAGAAATGTGTCCTGCTATGCAGCTTTTGCAGAGAAGGCAATGGCACCCCCTCCAGTACTCTTGCCTGGAAAATCCCATGGACAGAGGAACCTGGAAGGCTGCAGTCCATGGGGTCGCTGAGGGTCGGACACAACTGAGCGACTTCACTTTCACTTTTCACTTTCATGCATTGGAGAAGGAAATGGCAACCCACTCCAGTGTTCTTGCCTGGAGAATCCCAGAGACAGGAGAGCCGGGTAGGCTGCCACCTATGGGGTCGCACAGAGTCGGACACAACTGAAGCGACTTAGCAGCAGCAGCAGCAACATGCAGCTTTTGAATTGACAAGGAAGGCTCCTCTAATCTCTAGGATTCAAGTTTTCCCCCTAGGGGATGAAGCTTAATCTCTGTTGTGTTATACATCATGGTATATTGCTCCCCTTAGTGGCAGAAGTGTTGGACATTCTGAAGAAATAAATGTACAGCTAAAATGATGTGATATGTTTTAGTTTGCATGCTTGTAATTTAAGGAATATATCTGTTAAGATCTCTTTGAAATCACTATCTAGAATGAAAATACTGCATGGATTTTTTTCTGAAATATTTTGTAATCAACTTGGAAAATTCCCACTGTAACACCAAATGAGTTTTTAGCACCAACCTGTTAAAAACTAACAGATTGCTTTTTTTTACTCAGGATTTAAGGAATTTTGTTCTCATGATACACAGAAGATGGTATGTATTAAAACACCTGGATAATACATCCTTTAGTGATAGCCTTCTGTATGTCTGAAAATGTTGATTGCTTTGGTCTAATGGACTTGGAACTTTTAGGCAGAAAGTAGCTACTGTTTGGTTATCCCTTTACACAATTTACAATTATTCACTTAGGTATAAGCTCATCTTACTCTGTGATGTTAACTAAAGAAATGGGATCAAACTCTGCTTTCTGTCAGGAATTCTCCCTATAGGCTCAGTTCAGTCACTCAGTCATGTCCGACTTTTTGCAACTCCATGAACTGCAGCATGTCCATCACCAACTCTCGGAGTCCACCCAAACCCATGTCCGTTGAGTCGGTGATGCCATCCAACCATCTCATCCTCTGTCGTCCCCTTCTCTTCCTGCCCTCAATCTTTCCCAGCATCAGGGTCTTTTCAAATGAGTCAGCTCTTCACACCAGGTGGCCAAAGTATTGGAGTTTCAGCTTCAATGTCGGTCCTTCCAATGCTAAACTGAACTAAATTTTTAAGTAAATGAGTATCAGGTTAAATTTGATTGAGACTAGTTTTTAAATTTGAATCTAAAGTAATGCTGGGATTTTTCTAATGCTTGGGAAATGGTGCTGGTTGGTTTGTTGATTTGCTTATTTTGATTTTAAAGAGCCTATGAAGGCATTTTCTCTTTCTCCATCAGGAAAGATTAATTAAAGTTCTCTTAGTACAATATCTCCACAACTGACCTTAAAGAATATTGTGGTGTATTCGTTTCCTAACTGTGGATTTGAAATAAGTTTTTTAGTTCACTGTATTTATGCTCTGACAGGGTTATGATAGCTAGGGGAACAATCTCTTTGATTTTACTAACTTGTGAGTATGTATAACCTCAAATGTGTTGTTAATGTGGCTTTGCATTCAATTTCTGCCAAGGAAAAATAATAAATTGTGGAGCTGGTTAATCTGGTGAGTCTAGTAAGAAGTCCATTTATTTGAATATGTAGCCATTAACTCACCAAAGCTAATCAGATTTTATACATACTTTGTCAACAGGAGCCTGCTCTGCTTAGTGAAACATGATTTATTTTAAACTGGCATAATGGAGCCTAACCTTAGATGCCCTTCCCAACTAGCTTTGCAGAAGTCATCCAGAAAGATTCACCTTCCCTGTACGACTTTTTAGTGATCATCATGTCCATGTGCCAGAGGGCTCCATCGGGCAATTTTCCTCTCAGAGTGGATTAAAAGTTAACACAATTTTAGTAAATGAATACTGCTAAGCTATAATTAGTATATCTCAAACCATAGTTTCTAGATAGTTTCAAACATTTGAAATACCTGCCTCTCTGCCAATATGTGCTGGTAAATATATGACAGAAGAATGTGCAGTTTTCCTTTTTATGTTATCATGGTGGTATAATTTTAGTGTGTTTAATTGGTTGATTCTGGTCTGAAATACTAATTAACTTCCTTTCTGCCTCTGTACTGAAAACAGTGCAATAATTTTGACCTTGTGTTTATGTGGCAGTCTCCTCTGTATTAAAAAAGCCATGAACAGCTTACTGCTACTGCTAAGTCGCTTCAGTCGTGTCTGACTCTGTGCGACCCCATAGACGGCAGCCCACCAGGCTCCCCCGTCCCTGGGATTCTCCAGGCAAGAACACTGGAGTGGGTTGCCATTTCCTTCTCCAATGAGTGAAAGTGAAAAGTGAAAGGGAAGTCTCTCGGTCGTGTCTGACTCTTCACAATCCCATAGACTGCAGCCCACCAGGCTCCTCCATCCATGGGATTTTCCAGGCAAGAGTACTGGAGTGGGGTGCCATTGCCTTCTCTAATGGACAGCTTGTTCCTCCCTAAATAATTTGAGGCTTATTTTTGCCTCCCAGCTCCATGAAAGCTGGAAGCAAAGAAGTCAGTATTTGAATTGTAGTAAACAGTGGAAACAGTGTCAGACTTTATTTTTGGGGGCTCCAAAATCACTGCAGATGGTGACTGCAGCCATGAAATTAAAAGACGCTTACTCCTTGGAAGAAAAGTTATGACCAACCTAGATAGCATATTCAAAAGCAGAGACATTACTTTGCCGACTAAGGTCCGTCTAGTCAAGGCTATGGTTTTTCCTGTGGTCATGTATGGATGTGAGAGTTGGACTGTGAGGAAGGCTGAGCACCGAAGAATTGATCCTTTTGAACTGTGGTGTTGGAGAACTCTTGAAGTCCCTTGGACTGCAAGGAGATCCAACCAATCCATTCTGAAGGAGATCAGCCCCGGGATTTCTCTGGAAGGAATGATGCTAAAGCTGAAACTCCAGTACTTTGGCTACCTCATGCGAAGTGTTAAGTCATTGGAAAAGACTCCGATGCTGGGAGGGATTGGGGGCAGGAGGAGAAGGGGATGACCGAGGATGAGATGGCTGGATGGCATCATGGACTCGATGGACATGAGTCTGAGTGAACTCCGGGAGTTGGTGATGGACAGGGAGGCCTGGGGTGCTGTGATTCATGGGGTCGTAGAGTCGGACATGACTGAGTGACTGAACTGAACTGAAAGGGATAGAACTGAGAATGACCAACGAATACTAATATCTTTGTCTTCAGTGTTAGACTAGCTCTTAAGATCAAATACGTTTGAAGGTAGGAGATCTCTGCTACTTTGGAGAGTGACAAGAGATGAAAAGAGCAGCTTCCTTTATAGCTGTCACTGCCCCTATTACCTTGTATTGGCCATTCACATGAGTGTATCAGATGTTGCAAGTCTTATGGGACCCTCAGAAGGGAAGGTGTTAAAAGCAATTTAAAGATTTAAGGAAGTATAATTTCACACATGAAAACATTCTGTTAGGACCAGCAAAGAAAGACCTGCCAGGCAGAAATGAGAATTTATCTTTCTTTTAGTAAAAACTTCAAGTTAGTAGTGAGAAAGTCAAGCAACCATCGGCTTTCCAAGTAGCTAAAGTCCCATTCAAAGAACTAGATATGAAGCAGAAAAGAATGTAATAGGCATAGATATGTTCGTCACACCCATTCCCACAATCCCCCTTAGTAACATCATCTCATCTTACCACTTCTGTTCATATCCAACACCATTCTAGTCTACACTACAGGTTATCTTCTGGCTGAATCACTTTAGTTATTTCCCATCTAGTCTTACTATAGCTACTCTCTTTGGTTGGTTTGTTTCATCAGGTTCTACCTGTTTCTCACGAGGTCTTCATTGCATTGTTCAGGATCTTTTGTTGTGGCCTGTGGGCTCCAGAGCCCTCGGGCTTCAGTAATTGCAGCGCATGGGCTCTCTAGTTGGGGTACATGGGCTTAGTTGCTCTCTGGCAAGTGGAATCTTGGTTCCCCAATCAGGGATCAAACGGGTGTCCCCTGCATTGCAAGGCCGATTCTTAACCACTGGACCACCAAAGAAGTCCCACTATAGCCATTCTTGCCTTCCTCATTCTTCTTAACGACTTAAACCCTTACCCCTGGACTCTGTATAATTTGACCTCTGTTGCCTCCTCTTCCAAGTTCATCTCGTACCAATAGGGCCTTTGCACTGCTGTTGATTTGCCTGAAATACTGTCTTCCTCATTTCCCTTCCCCCAGTTCCCTCCTTATCTCTCACAGCCCAGTTAGACCTCATTTTAGATTACATATTTCCATAGCACTCTGTACTTTTTCTTCAGGTGACTTGATTATATAGTCTCCTGATTATTTCTTAAATACCTGTCTCCAAACACTCCTTGAGAACTTTTGTTAGAGTTTCGGACTCATTATTACTTCCTTAGTGACTGGTACAGTGTCTGACACAAATCAGATGCTCAAGAAATAGTCAAAAGCTTGATAAAGGCACACACACATGCACTCACCCTCTCAGTCTCTCTCAATGGCATCATTATGTGTTAATTAATTAGGCATCTTTTGGGATATCTACTCAACTTTCAACACTTCCCTTTCTCCAAGATTTGTCCCATTCTACCTACCAAACACAGCTGTGGGCTCCTAGAAGCAGTATTTATACCTTGTACCTCCCACTTCTTCTCCTCCTATCACCCTCCCCTTCCCCTATCTCAGCTAATTGAACTGGCAGTGGATGCCCAACTGAAGTCGGGCCATTCAGTTTCTCCATAGGGAATTTGAAGTTGGAAGTGGACATAGTTGGTGTTTTAAGATATGAACACCAGAACTCCAGGGCAACCATCTGCTGCCTACCATGTAAACTCATGAAGTGCAGAGGAAGAAAGGATAACAGAAAATGAGGAATGAAGCAATTGCACAGAGATGAGAGACCTGCCAATATTATAATCCTGGCTTTCAGTCTTTTTTCTTCCATGAGCTTGCCCTTGTCTCTTGAGGATCCTAAATTTCTTTGTTGCTGAACTTATCTTGAGTTTGTTTCTATTATGTGCAACCAAAGAGAAGCATTAATACAACTAGAAAAACTAAAAATAATGACCTTAAAATGAACAAACTTCACATAATTTAGAGGTATATTATATGGTATGATAGTTTAGATAATTTTAACTAGTTGCTATCTTAAAGACCCACATGATTAAGCATGAAAAATTCCTAATTATCTCTTTTTAAAAACTGAAATGCTACCACATATTTGAAAAGTATCTTCTTTGTCTCTTAATTTGGTTTTTAAAAAAATGAAAAACTAACGTTTAAGAAAAACCTTCTTAATTAGCTCGATGACTTAAAAAAAAAAAGAAATCTTATAGTGCTGAGGGATTTAATATATAATAACCTCACTCATTGGTTACTCTTTGGCCTCTAAAACACGTAACTGACCAGCCAGGGGGACCTAAACTTACTGTTAACCTAAACTACAATTCAAATAGAAAGCAAGTTCTCTTTCTGTTTTTACCATTGTCATCATAAAAGGATTTGATGACTTTCCTCCATTTTCCTGTGTCAGGAAAATGTATTATCTTTTTCTCTTTTTTTTAATGAAAGACAATGACCACCAAAGTGATCTTGCCCTTTAGATACTTTGCCTTTCACCTGCCTGCATTTGGACTCATCATTTCTTCCCACTTTCTACACTAAAGCTTCAGTGAGCTGCATATTTCTAAGCTTTAGTCTCTCAGTCTTTCTTACATTTGTCTTTATGCTTGTCAGTCAACCTGAATTCTAATTTCTGTATATTATTTCACTCTCTAGCTCTCTATTTTATGTTCTAAGAAAATTGGCAGTTTCCAGCATAATTTTTAGTATATTAAAAATTAGTAACCAGTTCCATAGCACCTAATAGGCATGAGCTTATTGCCTATGCAGTGGCTTTCTGAATGGGCAGATTTAAAATGGGTGATAAGATTAAGCCAGTCAAAAAGGGATCATCATTTCAAGAAGGGAGATAAATTGAGATTTGAGCTCCAGAAACCACAGAATGGAATGTATTGCTAATTTTACAGATAGTATCCTCAAACTGTAGTATTTTAGTGTTTTCCAAGAAGGTAGAAATTTGAGAATATACAACTTAATACTCAACTTAGTTCATCATGTAAAAACAGGTACAGCCATAACTGTTCCATTGTTTTAGTGTAATGAACCTATGTTTCTTTCAGTTAAACTGTCTAGCTTTTGTGAAGCATAGAGAGAGTTATCACGATGGATTCCTTGAACACAGCTCTTTTTCAAATTGAGCCACAATTGATTTTTTCATATCTTTTATCTGTGACATTGTTCCTATAGAAAACATCAAGTAATAACTATTTTTAATGATGCTGTCTCCTCCTGGGTATAAGCTAGCAGTTTAATTTATAATTGCCTAGCTAGGTTTTTTTTTTTTAATTTGTTAGGCAAATGTGTAATTACATGATCTTAAATCAGCCTTTAGGGATGGACTTTTTAAATCATTCACTCATAAAAAGTAGTTACATAATTTTATCATGCCAGTAATACACATTCATTTTAAAACCCTCTAGACTATTGTTGTTTTGGCTTTGTCCCATTTCCTCTTCAGAGCTCACGTTCCTCTTATGTAAATGAAGATGGTCACTATTACACCTGTTTCAAAAGTGATTATGAGACTCAAAAGAAGGAAGCATTTTGTACATTATTATTCTCAGCCCACTTGTTTATTTGTGTCCCATAGGTAGTAACTGCAGAGCTTATAGTCTATTCTTATACCTCCTATTTCCAGAAATTTTTGCAGAAGTACAGTTTTTATAAGGAAAGACAATTTAGAATTAAACTTTCTATGCCCTGAGCACAGTTCCACTCTTGCCCACCTCTTTTCCTTTTCTTCTCATAAACAACAAAAATGCTCATGTGAAGAGTAATAAGGAGAGAGTTAAGAGAATTACTTAGTTGTAGTTATTCTCTCCTTTCTCAATTTTTTTTCTGTATTATCTTTGTAGGGAAAGAAAGTTTGTTTCTCTTTAAACAGAACTGAAGTTAATAGAAGCAAAATTGTTGTTATTATTATTATTTGCAGTTAACATTTATTAATAGCAGCTAACATTTACTGAGCTCTTAATATGTGCTAGACAATGTATTACCATATTTCATTGAATCTAAAACACAAACATTGATGAGATATACCATTATTTTATGTACCACTAAAAAAGAAAAAATTGTCAAGTAAATCACAACAAAAATGCTTTCCTTGCACTAAATATATTTAGTTAATGCCTATTGAAATACTCCTTTAGGCTTAGATTTTTATTATGTCATCCTGTGTATTCATAAAAGGAATTATAAATAAGATAAATTGGTATAAAATGTCCTCACGTTCAGGGCCCAACTCTTCTGAATTTGTCCTTTGACACAGAATTATGAATGTCTGTTAATTCACACCAAATTTTCCTTTGAGCCATCAAGAACATTGGTAATGCAGCATTTCTTAAAGGAATACTCCACTGTTACCTAGGATTTTCTTCCAAGCCATTGACATTCATTTTGCAAGCTTTGACATCTTGTATAGGCAATGACAACAGTATTGCAACTGCTGCCTAGCCAATAGCAATTATAAGAAGCATATTGATTTCAGAGATATTAAAATATAAAAAATATAAGTAAATGCATTTTGTAAAATATTAAATGGGGTGATTGTTTCACATATATTATCTAACTTAACCCTCAGAATAATCTCACAAGGGAAGTACTGTTATTATACCCATTTTACAAATGAGGGAAACAAGGGTTAGAAAGGATAAATAGATTGCTCAGGAGTTTACAGTTGGTAAGAGACCAAAACAAAAAAAAAACAACAAAAAACAACAAACTCAAGTCAGCCTGACCGCAAAACCTTTATCCTTGCCACTGTAATATATTGGATTCATTTGCATAGCCCAAATAATCAAGATACCTGATATGGGCACAGGAAGCATATCCTAATTCTTCAAGAGAGCCAGAGCAGAGACTATATAGAGCTGCATAAAGTATTTCTCAGAAGCTACCAAACTAGAATTTCAGTGAGTAAGGACTAAATGAGGGCCTTCCCTGATGGTCCAGTGGCTAAGACTCTGCACTTCTTATTGTGGGGGCCAGAGTCCGTCCCTGGTCAGGGAATTAGGTCCCATAGGCTGCACCTAAGAGTTTGCATGCTGCAACTAAAGATCCCTGCGTGTTACAACAAAGATCAAAGAACATGCATGCTGAAACTAAGACCTGGTGCAGCCAAATAAATAAACATATATTTTTTTAAAGACTAAATGAAAAGACTCTTGCACATGTCTTCAGCTGCGTATAGATGCTACAATTCAGACTTTTAATTTAGATGAGTGGGTCTCTGTGTTTTGATCAAAATATTCCCATTTTCCTAATGGACGACAGTGTGACTATAATGATTTTATGGCATCTACCCTGGCTTGAATTTTATGAAAATTGATGATATGGTGGTTTTCTAATACCAAGTGACA
Source organism: Oryx dammah (assembly GCF_014754425.2). Lineage (NCBI taxonomy): Eukaryota > Metazoa > Chordata > Mammalia > Artiodactyla > Bovidae > Oryx > Oryx dammah. Next base: position 31,343,764 of record NW_024070190.1, read on the forward strand.
GAAGAAGGGAAACTTTACTGATAGGTTTTTGTGGTTTTTACTTGGATGAATTAATGTACCTGCCATTCTCACCTAATTTGTCATTGCAGCATAGTTTCAGACTCCGAGTACAAATTATTTTGGCCTACTGAATCTGGCATTGCCTATCCTATCTGCATCCTCCAGTATGCTTATTGATTTACCTATTTTTTTATTGTTTCTTTCAGTTTTTTAAATGCAAACTGAATATTATTGAGAAATTTTATATATAACTGGACTTAGGTAAAGCAACAAAAGGAGCTTCATAGTAGAGCCCACAACTAATCATATCCTTGAAATTCTAGTGGCACTGTTAGGATTTTCCACCCACAGGAATAATTATCAATTCTAGTGAAGTGGCATAGTCTCACCTTCGGTATTCAAGAGTATAGGCTGAAAAGCTATATAAGCTCCTAGTAGATGATAAGTAAAGAACTGATAGGGGAGTCTTATATGAGGCAGAAATTTAATCAATCAACACAAATTATTTATTGAGAACATGCTGTGTGGCCCAGCTCTGGGTATGACAGAGTGAAAAATATAAGACATGGACTCTTCCTTCAAGAAGTACATAATGTTAAAAGAGCAATATGTGCACCTTCAATAAGAAAAGAAAATACAATGCAAAGCGTAATTTTCTATGATGCCTAGACCTAACCTATTGTAAGATCTCAGAAAACTCAGAGAAATCAAGTGTTTTGGAATAACCAGTAGGGCCATGAAAAGAGGTTAAGTTCAAGAAAGGACAGGGTTGTACAGATAGACAAAAAGTGGGGACAATATCCCAGAGAGGGAAAATAAAAATCTGAATGCTTAGCATAAAGCAATTTACTTTCCCTAGATTCATGAGGTGTTCCAAGTCCTTTCACAGCTGAAGAAAGTCTCCTTTAGAATACAGACTGTTTTAACACTGCTATATTTAGACTGGATAATCAACAAGGACCTACTGTATAGCACATGGAATTCTGCTCAATGTTATGTGGCAGCCTGGATGGGAGAGGAATAAAAAAAAGAATACAGAATGTCTAAAATTGATTGGATTATTTTTGTTGTAGAAAGGCTTTATGTTTAAATTTATTGATATGAAAAAATTAGGTACAAATCAATACAGCTTGGGAGAGCTCATATTACATATTTTAGTTAATTGGTGCCTAATTTACATCATGCTGGTGAAGACACAAGACTGGGACTTGAACCCGTGAGCCAGGAATTCAGCCCAACCAAAACTCAGATTGGGACCTGACCTCACTGTCTTTCAATTGAGATCACACGCCTGGTCTCAAGACTTAATGAAACTCAGGTTCTTTATGTCTCATCACAAAAGAATTCAGTGAGAGACAAAGTGATAGGTGAGAAGTAGATTATTTAGAGAGATACTCATTTCATAGACAGAATGTTTTGGTTTTTTTTAAATATCACTCAGTTGTGTCCAACTCTTTGTGACCCCATGGACTGTGGCCCACCAAGCTCCTCTGTCCATGGAATTGTCCAGGCAAGAATACTGGAGTGAGTTGCCATCCCTTCCAAGGGATCTTCCTGACCCAGGGATTAAACCTGAGTCTCCCACATTGCAGACAGATTCTTTACCGTCTGAGCTAGTGTTCAGTTCAGTTCAGTCACTCAGTCGTGTCCGACTCTTTGTGACCCCATAAATTGCAGCATGTCAGGCCTCCCTGTCCATCACCAACTCCCGGAGTTCACTCAGACTCATGTCCATCGAGTCGGTGATGCCATCCAGCCATCTCATCCTCTGTCGTCCCATCCCCTTCTCCTTCCACCCCCAATCCCTCCCAGCATCAGGGTCTTTTCCAGTGAGTCAACTCTTCACATGAGATGGCCAGAGTACTGGAGTTTCAGCTTTAGCATCATTCTCTCCAAAGAACACCCAGGACTGATCTCCTTCAGAATAGACTGGTTGGATCTCCTTGCAGTCCAAGGGACTCTCAAGAGTCTTCTCCAACACCACAGTTCAAAAGCATCAATTCTTCGGCGCTCAGCTTTCTTCACAGTCCAACTCTCGCATCCATAATGACAAGAGGAAAAACCATAGCCTTGACTAGACGGACCTTTGTTGGCAAAGTAATGTCTCTGCTTTTGAATATGCTATCTAGGTTGGTCATAACTTTTCTTCCAAGGAGTAAGCGTCTTTTAATTTCATGGCTGCAGCCACCATTTGCAGTGATTGTGGTACATCTCAAAAAGCAAGAATACATTCTATGGGAGAAACACATTCCACAGAGAGTGTGGGCCATCTCAGAAGGCAAGAGACCCCAAATATGGGGTGGTTAGTTTTTATGGGCTGGGTAATTTCATAGGCTAACAAGTGGGAGGATTGTTCCAACTATTTGGGAAAAGGGGCAGAGATTTCCAGGAATTGGACCACTACCCACTTTTTGTCCTATCATGGTCGGCCTCAAAACTGTCATTTAGCATGCTAACATATTACAGTGAACGTATATTGAGGCTTACGGTCCATTGGAAGTCAAACCTTCTGCCATCTTGGACCTAACTGATTCTAACCAGTCTTTGTCATATCCTCAACAGTATGTCATTCTTTTAAAGGTTTTACCCTGTCCCTTTCCTGCTGTTTCACTGGGGTCCACTAAAAATGTATATCCTTCTTGTCTCTATTAGGCAAATTTTGATATGTTCATCATTTGCCAGTAATTGCTGTCTACTGACTTAGAGAGTTTTCTCTTTAATGGAAATAGGAGAAATTACCCATATTCTCATATGAAAATGGTAACAGGAAGAAATGTCTGCCTCTCTCCCCATTTTTTTTTTTTGATCATTTAGTTTTTGACCTTTATTCTCTTGATATGTCTTACCTTAACTGACTTTCAGTTGTTAAACTATCCTCTCATTTATGGGATATATCCCACTTGGTTATGGTATTTAATCCCTTCTATATGTTGCTAGATTGGCTTTGCTAATTTGTTGAGGCTTTTATTTTTCTTTATTTAATAATTCACTGTGATGAGGAACTGATCAATTATGAATACACCAAGCCCAAAGTAAATTATATGTCTTAATTTTCATCATTACTTTTTAACAGCTTCTCACACTGGTTGCTGCCTTCCACAGTTTGCCTCACCTTTAGGTAAAATCAGCACATCAAGTCTTTTATAGTGACATTAGGTGTCAAGTAATGACCAAGCTAAATCTCCAACTCATTAACGAGTGCTGATATGCTGTCAGCAATGCTCGGACTAAAGCAGCATGGAAATGTATATTGTATTTTCACCTAGACAATAGATCTCAGAGAGCTATCTACAGAAATAATGAAGTCAGAGGAAAACAAACTGACACTCAGATGAGAAGAAGATAGCACTTTGCTTTCCTACCATGATTAGTCCTTGGTTCTTATCTCCTAAAATTGGAGCTTTTATATTTTTTTTCCAATACATGGACTTTCTGTTTCCAAAATTCTTGTGATCTTATGAAAAGAAGAATGTCCCTGAACTCTGAATAATGTTGTGCCTCAAATCTCAAAGGAATATATAGTGTCAAGACTAAGGTATTTTTCATGTTGCTGTGATTTAGAATAAAATTATGTTGAAAGCAGAAATTGGATATGGTAATATCTACTGCTTTCTGAAAGAGTTATCGTAGAGGAAAAAATAGCTTGAGACTAACATGATATAGTGATTCCATATGGAAACACTAACTTCATAGATTGATTAGAATATTAAATAGCTGTTAATTTTGCCAGAATTTGAGTCTTTTTCATATTGATCAAGGTCATATCTTAGGAAGAAAACAACCACACAGATTTTGTATAATTCAGAATGTTATGTGAATTAGTATATGGAAAGCACTTAGAACAGGATCTAGCACATAGTATATGCTGTAACAGTAATATTTGCTATTATGAATGATAGAGAATGGGTTATTCTTTAACAACCTGAGGAATTTTTCTAAGAAAGTATAATAGTCCTTTTAGGCCTTCTTTTCTTTAGAACTGAACTGTTTTTTTTTTTTTTGTTTTTTTTTTTCGCTTTTTCTATCACTCCATGAAAGTGAAAGTCACTCAGTCGTGTCTGACTCTTTGCGACCCCATGGACCATATAGTCCATGGAATTCTCCAGGCCAGAATACTGAAGTGGGTAGCCTATCCCTTCTCCAGCAGATCTTCCTAACCCAGAGATTGAACTGGGGTCTCCTGCATTGCAGGCGGATTCTTTACCAACTGAGCTATCATCACTCCAGAGCTGATTATATTCCTTTAAACAAAAAAAGATAGTTAACTGGAATGAATTTCTGTGAGTTTATTCCCTCAATTGAAGGGAACCTGGTTAAGTTAGGTTTAAATAACCCGATTTTAGTCTAAATTCCCAAACATTAAGACTAGTTAAAGGGACTTCCCTAGCAGTCCAGTGGTTAGGACCCCACACTTCCAGAGGCATGGGTTCAATCCCTGATTGGGGAACTAAGATCCTGCATGCTCTGTGGCATGGCAGAAAAAAAAAAAAAAAAACTAGTTTAAAAAAAGTCAGCAATGGGGGATTTTTTATTTTATTTTATTTTTTTGTAATATTCTCAGTTGATTTTATTTTGTTGAAATTAATTTTTATTGGAGTATAGTTGTTGATTTACAATGTTGTCCTAGTTTCTGCTATACAGCAAAGTGACTCAGTTATACATAACATATATCCACTCTTTTAAAAATTATTTTCCCATATAGATCATTACAAAATATTGAGTAGAGGACCCTGTGCTGTACAGTAGGTTCTTATTAGTTATCTATCCCCAGTGGTTCAGCAAGTAAAGAACCTGCTGGCAGTGCAGGAGACGTGGGTTTGATCCCTGGGTTAGGCAGATCCCCTAAAGGGCATGGCAACACACTCCAGTATTCTTGCCAGGAAAATACCATGGACAGAGGAGCCTGGCAGGCTATGATCCATGGGGTTGCAAAGAGTCAGACACGACTGAAGTGACTGAGCATGCGCGTGCGTGCACGCGCGCGCACGCGCACACACACACACACGCACACATTTTATAAATAGTAGTGTGTATATGTCAGTCCCAACCTCCCAATTTATCCATCCCCTTTTTCCCCCCCTTGGTAGCCATTAGTTTGTTTTCTTCATCTGTAATTCTGTGTTTTGTAAATAAGTTAATTTATACCTTTTCTTTAGATTCCACATATAAGCAGTATCATATGATATTTGTCTTTCTCTGTCTGACTTACTTCACCCAGTATCTGGAGGACTTTTTAAAGCAAAGCTTACCTTTGTTCTGAGGATTTAATCACTTTCATTGATTGACACCGAAGAATATGTTTTAATATTTTAGGTTATGTTTCCTTTTTTTAAATCAAGAAATGATAAAGCAATGCTTAATTAGCCTCTTATCTAACAGGAAAAGAGTTACTAGCTATAAGCCAGTGAAACAAGTGGCAAATAGATCCATGTGTTCCACCACAATGAAGATTTAAAGCAGACTTAAGCAAAATTGAAAGATGGGCAAACTGGGTAAAAAAAACTTACACTGTATTAATACAGGGCAAATATTTTTAATCTTATAAATTAATGAGACATATATCAGCAATTCTGTAAATAAATAGGCAAAGAAGGTAGAAAATTCAGAGGAAGAAATAGAAATGACCAGTACACATATTTGAAAAATGGTCAGCCTCACTAGTAATCAAAGAAATGCTAATTAAAATGGGTTACTATTTTTACTCTAGCAGAGATTTTTAGAAATTATACTTGATGTTATCAAGGGTGTTCTCATATACTATTAGGATTATAAAGCAATACATCATTCTAGAAATTAAGCAATATATATCAAAAGCATTAAAAAATTTATGCCTACTATTTTTACACACACTAGATTGGCAAAAAATAAAAAGTCTGACGATACCAAGTACTGGTGAAAGTATGAAACAAAGAGAGCTCTTATACATAGCTGATAAAAAGTATTGGTGTGATTCTTTTGGCAAGTAATTAGATATTATCTTGATAAGACAGGAGTTCCACTTCAACATACATGCTCTAGCCCTGGAACTCTTGTTGCTGTTTCACCAGGACACTGGTATAAGAATATTCATAATAGCCTTATTAAAAGGCTGACAATAACTCAGATGTCCATTTATAGGAAAACTGATAGTGATATTTTCAAATAATAGAAATCTACAATAGAGTAAGAATGAAAGAAGCATGCTTAAATGTACCAACATGAATGAATTCTAAAAGTACAACGGTAAATTGAAAAAAAGAAAATCACAAAAGAATACATCCACTATGATAACACTTTATAAAGTTCAGAAGAAAGAAATAAACAATATTGTTAATGTGTTTTAAACTAAACAAAGATAGCAAGGCAGTAAAAAATGAAGTCCAATGATGTTACCTCTTAGGGGAGGCAGAGAAATGAACTTCAACTATTTGTGCTAATGCTTCCTCTCAGATTAGTGGTATATTCATGGAAGTTTTTTAATTATTATGCTTCATGACTTGTCTATCATGTGTATTATTTGTATATATCAAATATTTCATAGTCAAAAATTAAAAGAGCCTATAGATTTTTATTTCATAATTCATTTCTAGAGATCAATCCAAAAATAATGATGAAAAATACAGAAAAACTTGATCCCAGTGGTGATATTTATTATAACCAAAAACTGAAATAACAGGGATATCCAACACCACTTTTTTATACCCTGCTTTGTTCAAAAAAGGGTTTAATAAAGCCCTAAAGAATATATTCAGTGAAACAAAAATAAAATAAAATTTGCTGAGAAATGAAAGTTAAAAAATGGAAGAAGGTTAAGAGAAAGCCAGGAGTAAGATTATTATGAAAAATATAAGTTGTAAACTCCTGTTCTTGTTAGAGGTAGGTCACAAACTTGACTAAGCTTTCCGTAACCAGGGTAAGAAAGGAAATGTGATTGTTGATGCCTTTAAGATAAGAAAGCACATCAACTGTTTTGATTGAGCCGAAAGAGAAATTTCTCACCAGATTAACTGTATGAGCAAGTTATTTAACTTCTCTCTGCTTATGTGTCCATGTCTATAAAATAAAACAATAATAATAATACCTGTTATATAACATTGTGAGGATTACATAAGGTAAGTTCTTAGGACAGCACCTGGAACATTAGTAAGCACTCAAATATATTGCTGACTGCTGCTGCTGCTGCTAAGTCACTTCAGTCGTGTCCGACTCTATGTGACCCCATAGATGGCAGCCCACCAGGCTCCCCTGTCCCTGGGATTCTCCAGGCAAGAACACTGGAGTGGGTTGCCATTTCCTTCTCCAATGCATGAAAGTGAAAAGTGAAAGGGAAGTCGCTTAGTCACGTCCGACTCAGCGACCCCATGGACTGCAGCCTACCAGGCTCCTCCATCCATGGGATTTTCCAGGCAAGAGTACTGGAAGGGGTGCCATTGCCTTCTCTGATATTACTGACTAGTCATATTTAATGACGTTCTCAAGCATATTCTTGTAGAAATCAATATTGTGGAAGTAGGGGTTAAGGGAGAAATGGAGAGGTAATCCTTGCCTCAGATAGGAAATACTCTCAACAGTAGGACACTGTGCTGTGAATTAATTTTCTAGTGTTCTACCTCTGTTCACTTACTAAATATTTATTGTGCACCTCCTTTATGCAAGTTTTCTGTCTAGTAATATATGGCCAGGATACAGGTCTTACTAAGTTGTTCTGCTTCAGCCTCCTCTAGGTAGTTTAATCTAGGAATTATTCTATTATGTTGTATAACAAATGATATTTGTTACATTCACTCTTTCTGCTCTTCAAATATGAACGTAGTAGTCTGTAAACAGAGATGGGGCGAAAGCAGTTATGAAAAGAGAAGTGAGACCTAGTAAGCTGAACTTAGTTAACACTTATTAAGAAGAGAATAATCCTGTGGCAGATTCATGTTGATGTATGGCAAAACCAATACAATATTGTAAAGTAATTAACCTCCAATTAAAATAAATAAATTTATATTTTAAAAAAAGAAGAGACTAATCAATTGAGGCACTTTCCTGAGAAGTGATATGGTGTTAAGAATATTAATTGCTACATTTATTGGAATTCAAACTATGCACCAAACTCTGTACTAATTTCTCTGCACACATTATCCCAATTAATCCTTATAACACTTTGAGGCTGTGAATATTATCTCCTTTTTTTTTTTTTTTTTGGTGAGAAGAAGTTAAATTCTTAGAGAAAGTAAGTCACAGCAGCAAGTATGGGTTCAAGCTGAAATTCAGACCCAGGCAGCTGATTCTAAAATCTATATTCCTAGTCATTTAAATATATTACTTTGCATGGAATGAAACCAAAACTTATCAAACCTTGAATTCCTTTGTTCGAGATCTAAAATATTTTTCTCCAACACCTTTAGTCAAATACATCCTGATTTTTATTATCCTATATTAAGTTCATGCATTAGTCTTGTTATTTTCCTAACTTTGACCATCAGACTATAAAGTTAATCTTTTTCTGATCTAACTGTGTGATTGGTACTCATGTCTTTTAGTCACTTGATTTGCTCACCAGCATGAATTTTCTTTAAAACCATTTTTAAATGGAAAGAATCCTTGGATTTGAAGTAGAAGAGTCTAGCAAGTTAAAAATTTGGTAACCTATAATCTCATGGCCCTAGATGCCAATGGATTGTTTCGGCCCTTGATCAGGGCACTGAATCATGTTGCCTTCAAATTATAGGCCTTCCTCCTTAGCCAAAAGACAATCATATTAATTATTGACAATGAAGATGCATCTTGTATTTAAAGATTAAGAAAATTCATACCTTAAGATTAAGGTAATTTGACCTGGGGCTCTCTAATGTCACTTACCAATTGTAGAAACATAGATTTCATATTTAAACATGTCATGTTCACTGGGTGGTTTGCAGTAGAGAACTTGGCCTGAAATCATTTTTCCAAAACAGTTTTTCTGAGACTCCTAGTAGTAGCAGCAGTGACATGATTCACATCTCAAAATCCAAATACTGTCAGATGGAAAAACATAGATGTATTCAGCTCAGTGGCTTGAGATTACTATGCATTACTTGAATTGTACAGTTCAGAAGCTAGGAAAAGCCTATACTTGTAAAAGGGCAGGATTTACTCTGAGGGGTAGACAGAGTCTCCTGAAATGTAATTTTGTGATAGAGAAGAATTTTATATTTGTTGAAATATATTAACCTCAAAAGGCTTTAATAAATCAAGACCCACTTGCAGATACTGATTTCTTTTTTCTTTTACAATTTTCTAATCTTATTTTGGCCTTTGTTCATAGTACATGTTTTCTTCCTAGCTTCCCTTCTTCCTTTAATCATTTCATCTTTCTCTGTGTGTGTGTGTGTGTGTGTGTGTGTGTGTGTATACACACACATACCATCTGTCCTTCCACAGAACTATTCTTTCTCTCAACAAGGGGCAAGGATGGGAGTGAGAGGCACAGTGTGGTCAGAAACCGGTGGAAAATCTTGCAGACAGTTTTTTGGCTCCTCTTCTCTGTCCCCTGTTTCTCTGCCCTGCAGCCCCCTGGGGAACAACAGGAAGCCAGCAGCTTGTAGCCATTTGAGAAAGTGGCAGTGGCACAGAAGAGAAAATGCTAAGCTGTTCAGCTCTATTCCTAGACTCAGGGAAGCCATGCACATGGTGGGGAGTGTGCTTGAACGTACATGTTCTGTGCCACAAGATCCAACAGATTAGAATTTCTTTTTTTGTTTGTTTTATTGAAGTATAGTCAGTTTACAATATTGTGTTCATTACAGGTGTACAGCATAGTAATTCAGTATTTTTGCAGATTATACTCCATTATAGATTACTATAAGATAATAGATATAATTTCTTATGTTCTACAATATATCCTTATTGCTTACCATTTTGTGTATAGTAGTATGTGTCTATTAGGCCCATACCCCTAATTTGTCTGTCCCTCCTTTCATCTCCCCTTTGATAATCATAAGTTTACTTTCTGTATCTTTGAGTCTGTGTCTGTTGTATATATACATTCATTTGTACTATTTTTAGATTCCACATGTAAGTGATAATAGTATTTGTCCTTCTCTGACTTATTTCACTAAACATAATGTTCTCTAGATTCACCCATATTACTGTAAATGACTGTATTTCATTCTTTTTATGGCTGAGTAGTATCCCATTGCATATATATATATTTATATATATACTGCATCTTCTTAATTCCATCATCTGCTGATGGCACTTGAGTTCCTTCCATGTCTTGGTTATTGTAAATAGTGCTGATATGAACATTGGGGTGCATGTGTCTTTTGAATTAGTGTTTTCATTTTTTTCAGATAGATATACCTAGGAGTTGAATTGATGGGTCATATAGTGGTTCTATTTTTAGTTTTTTAATGAACTTCTGTACTGTTTTCTGTAGTGACCTGCTGTCAGGAAGCATTTAACTTCCTGTGTGCTGTTTTGGATCTGTCATGAATCCTCTGTCCCTTATTAATTCCTGAATATTCAGGAATTAAGTGGAATAGCAAACTACTCCCAGGGGCTTGGGAATGCATGCATTTCCTTCGTTAGTTTTTCCATACGGTGATTATTAACTATTTACGACCCTCTTCCTTTTTATGACCCATAGAGTAAAAGTGATTATTTACTACCCTCTCTCTCTTATATGGATGACCCCATGTTTCCTTGATAACTTGTAAGTTTTTGTTTTATCTCTGCTGAAAATAGCTACTTTGTAAGACAGTATAAATACTCACACAATGTTGAATAAAACACCTTTGCTCCATCAGAGCTTGGGTCCCCGTGTCTCTCTCTCTCTCTCTCTGTCTCTCACTCTCTCTCTGTCTCTCTCTCTCTCAGGCTATTTCTCTAGAGCGTAGAAGCCTGCTGTGCTGACTTTCCTGCCCAGGCTTCTGAGACCCTCTCAAGAAGGCACTCTGTGCCTTCACCCCATTGAGAGGGCGCCAGGTGCCTTCATGAACAGTGCAAGCCCCGTGTCAGGAGCTTTATTGGTTTTCTGCATAAACCAAGGAATATTGGCCTCTTTCTCTCTCCTTTACTTTCTTATCTCGACTCTGGACCACCAGGTTCAGGGTCCATTAAAGGACCTCAACAGCCTGCACCAATTTACATTTGCACCAGCAGTATAGGAAGAGAGTTCCCTTTTCTCCATACCTTCTCCATCATTTATTTGTAAACTTTTTGATGATAGACAGTCTGACATGTGTGATGTGATACCTCATTGTGGTTTTGATTTACACATTTCTTTAATAATTAAGGATATAGAGTATCTTTTCATGTGCGTGTTAGCCATCTGTATTTCTTCTTTGGAAAAATGTCTATTCAGGTCTGCCCATTTTCTGATTGGATTTTTTTGATACTGACTTGTATAGGCTCTTTGTATATTTTGGACATTAACCCCTTCTCATCATTTACAAATATTTTCTTCCATCCCATAGGTTGTCTTTTTGTCAATAGTTCCTTTGCTGAGCAAAAACTTTTAAGTTTAATTAGGTCCCATTTGTTTATTTTTTTATGTTATTTCTTTTTTACTTCATTTTAATGTTATTTCTTTTTATGTTTATCTTTTTATGTTATTTCTTGTCTTAGAAGACTCATCCAAGAAAATACTGCTACAATTTATGTCAAACTGTTTTTTTCTGGGAGTTTTATGTTTAGATCTTTAAACCATCTTGAGTTTGTTTTTATATGTGGAATGTTTTATATATGATAGGAGGGAATGTTCTAATCTCATTGTTTTCTACGTCTTTCCAGTTTTCCCAGCACCACTTATTGAAGGAATAGCCTTTTCTCCATTGTGTTTTCTTATCCCCGTGTCATATTAGTTAACCCCAGAGTGTGTGAGTTTATTTCTGGGCTCTTTTGTTCCACTCATCTTTATGTCTGGTATCATGCCAGTACCATGCTATTTCTATTACTGTAGCTTTGTTAATACAGTCTGAAGGAGCAGTGAAAATTGTGGGTGGTACCCTAGAACACATGTATTCTGTGCCACAGGATCAAATAGAATGGAATTTCTTAATTGTCCTACTGAAGTGGAACTTAAGAGGCTTTATTGATATCTGGTAAATAAATCATTTGAATTGCTTCCAGATGTATAATTAGAAGCTTTCTACACTGTGATAATTTTGTAATAATCTATCTTTCCCCAGAGACCCTCTCCTGACCTTGGGGATTATATTCATGTGGTGCCACATGATGTCAAGCTTCTGCCCTGGAAAATGTAGCCCTAATTCAGGTCCTTGAGAAACTACCCTTGAAGCTCCCTGGCCTAGTAGGTCTTTAGTGCTGCTCCAAATCTTAATTATAGAGAAGGTAGTGAACTTTGAAGTGGGCTATACTGCTTGGAGCTGAGTTTTATAGTTCTTAGGCTTCCCTGGTGGCTCAGACAGTACAGAATCTGCCTGCAGTGTGGGACACCTGGATTCGATCCCTAGGTTGGGAAGATCCACTGGAGAGGGGAAAAACTACCCACTCCAGTTTTCTGGCCTGTAGAATTCTATGGATAGAGGAGCCTGGCAGGCAACAGTCCATGGTGTTGCAAAGAGTCAGACACTTTCACTTTCACGCCCTTTCATGTTGCAACCACATCAAAATATTAACAATAATAATAATGATAGAAAAAGACAAGTCTATGTTTTCAAAGAACATTAGTAAAAATGCTAATTTGAGCATTGGAATTGTTACTTGGGGATCTCCACTAGAAATTGTTTATACTGTTTTGAGACGTGGCAGAGGTGAGGTTTATTCCCCTGTGGAGAGCAGATGAATGCAGGCTTTCATAAGCCTGAGCACACTGCTGCTGCTGCCAACACTGTAAAAAGAGACATTGCAACCTTGAATCTATCTTGGCAGATAAAACTTAAATCCTCTAATTCAAATGTATGGGATTTCTCTACAACTGTGAAATCTCCCAGATAAAGATAAAATGAATGCACTAAATGATTGAAGCCTAGGAGAGCAAGCATGGCAGCTTTGTTTCACATGCCTTGAAGAAGCCCAGTTTGGCCCGGGTGTCACATGTTGCTGAAAATCTGATTTAAACATTGCAGAAAGTATGTTCATTTAAAAAAATTTTATCAGTCCTCCATTTTTGTTTCAGGGTGGCTACTTGAATCATAAATCAAACTTAAATTAAGTCCTGAAAACTTCTGGTATTGTCAAAAATTAATCAGCTCTGTAGAAGTGATGGTGTGGCCAGCATGAAATACTGAGTGGTTGAGTTAAAACCGAGGCTTTTGCTTAGTGTTGATGATGCTGATTTCTGTGGAAAGAGTTTTGCTTCTCACTCAAATATGATTAAGCACCCTTGCTTTATAAGTTTATCCAAAACAACATATGCTATCCTATAGGATGAATATGTACTAGTGTTTAGAAGGAGGAAATAGTATGTTATTGAGATAACAGTCTGTGGTTCCAGACAGAGCCACATATGACTCCCAGCTCTAACTTCATCTACCTCAGTTTTCTCAACTGTAAAATGGAGCTGATAATATCTACTCCGTAGGATTGTTACAGCAATTAAATGAAAGACTGTATGAGTGAAGTACCTGGTTCATAGTATACTAACAGCAAATGATTACTGTTGTTCAAATGTAATTAGTGTGTCTTGCTCACTGACCTAGTCTGACCAATGAGGAGACAAAGTGTATATCAATTTACTAAACTAAGCAAGGAAATAAAAACCGAGAGAGACTTTCACCCTTAACTATATACTTCCTTATTTTATATCTTACATGTAAACCTTATCTTGTTACTAGATGGTAAAGTTCCTAAGCACAGAAACTGAATCTTCTTTCCTGTACCCTACAGTGACTAACAGTGCTAGATAACTAGTAGACATTCAGGAAATGTTTGTTGACTTGATCTTGCTTAGCTGTGTCTTATGTCTATATATAACTCTCTTAGGAGAATAAGATCTTGCCCTATCATGTAGGAATGTGAAAGTTTCTTTGTAACTGTTATTTTCCAATAAAACCATGGGGAAATTTTACCGTGTTGAAATCATGTTGCTTTCTAATTGGTTTTTAGGCCCATTTTAACCATTTTATTATTTAGGCATTTATATATATCATTAACACTGCAGCTGGTATTGAGATAACTTCTCTCTGTTTTTAAATGACAGTGTTAGTTTTCTGATATTACTTAGATTAGCTTGAAGTTTTTTGTGCTTAGCCTTTCCATCTGCATATTTAAATATGCTTAATGATTTTTTGTAGCTTTGTGATAAGAATGCATGTCTAATTGAGGCTTCATATGCTCTATACATTTTTTTTTCAAGCTCTATTGATGTTCTAACATTTGATTACCATTTGGGGGAAAACTGGAAAACACATTGCTCTTTAAAGTCTTTAGAGGTCTGTATAACAATATTAAGTACAGATCAAGGAACTGGTATGTACAATTGATCAAATTTATAATAATTAACTTTTAAGTTTTCTCTGAGTAACAGAGATGTGGATGATCCAGAGAGCACTTATTACTTATAATATTACTAATGAATTTGAATGGAGTTCTGGCATTGTTTTTATTCTCACAAGGAAGTTCCTGATCTAGAAAATATAGGAGATGTTATAGCAGCTGTTTTATTGGTGAGAAAATTGACTCCTAGAGTAGTTGGCTAACTTAGCGGCAGATCCGGAATATAAACTCAAATATTCTGTTTCTAATTTTTTAAAATCTTGGTGAGAATTATAGTTCAAAATATGATCCCAGCCATCAGCTGTTCTCAGAATCCAACAGTTGATCATTCCACATCCCATTTCAAAATAGTTTCCATTTGACCCCGTGAACACTCTTTCTGTTCACTTTCCAGTTTGAACGCCATGACCCTGTGGATGGGAAAATCACTGAGAGGCAGTTTGGTGGCATGCTGCTGGCTTACAGTGGAGTGCAGTCCAAGAAGCTGACTGCCATGCAGAAGCAGCTCAAGAAGCACTTCAAAGAGGGAAAGGTAGGTATCTTTGCCTAGAGGAAACCATGAGAGCATATTGTTACTGCAAAGGTACTAACATAATGAGAGTAAACTAGTGACTAATTACGACTAATTTATTTCTGGCACTTGAAAAAATAAAAAAAGCAATTTTGAAGAAGAAGAAATAGCCTCGAATGACCCTAGGCTTTTTTGTTCAGATCACAATGTGACCATGAACTGAAATAGTGAATTGAAAGAGAGAGCCTGGCTCACCATGGGGAGATACAGAGTTCACTTGTGGATGTCTTGAGTTTAAGGTGCCTGTGGACTACCCAAGTAGAGATGGTTAACCAGCAGTTGAATATTCAAATCTATTTTAGAGGACTGAGCTGGGTTTGGGAATCATCAACACACTATTAGAATTAAAATCATGAAGATTGATGAAGTTATCCAAGAAGAATATTATAGAACCATGAACCAAGGGCAAGATCAAGTGGAACACTAACATTTAAGCAGTTCCAGAATGAAATCTTGAGAAAATGGTTAGAGGAGTACCTAGAGAAAGTATTGAAATCAAAGCCAGGGAAGAAGAGGGTTCAAAAACTAAGGGATCTACAGTGTCCCATGGGAAAGAGAGGGGTCCAGTAAAATAAAATGATAAATACCCATTGGTTTTGGTGAAATGGTGACCTTTGGGAGAGCTGTTTTATTACAGTGGTCCAGTTGGAAGACATATTAAACAGAAAGTGAGGAAGTTGAAAAAAAGGAAGGAAGAAGGAAGAGGGAGGTTCTGGAAAGAAGGAAATAGCATATGTTTAAAACTCTGAGGCAGTAGTATATTAACTCTGCTTGGGCTCCTATAGCAAAATACTATAGACGGGATGGCTTAAAAAACAGAAATTTATTTTCTCACTGTTCTGGAGGTTAGAAGTCCATTATCAATGTGTCAGCAAATTGGGTTTCTAATGAAAGCTTTCTTCCTGTTCTGTAGACAGCCACCTTCTTGCTCTGTCTTCACATTACCTTTCCTTAGTGTTTATACAGAGAGAGAACATGCTCTCTAATGTGTCTTCTTATAAGGACACTAATCCTATCCGATTGGGGCCCCAGCATTGTGACCTCATTTAACCTTAATTATTTTTTTAGAGGCCCCATCTCCTAATACAGCCACAGTGGGGGTTAAGGCTTCAATGTATTAAGTTTCAGAGGTGAGAGAACACAAACATTCAGTCCATAACAAGCAGGAAAGACGAATCTGGCATGTGTAAGGAGCTAAACGGGAATTATTGTGGTTGATGAATACTAACAAAGGGGAGCATGGCCTGAAATGAGATCTGAGAGGAAGATGGGGGCAAGAACCTGCAAGACCTCGTAGGCGTGGAATGAGTTTGGGTTTTATTCACAGAGTTGTGAGTTGGGAGCAGGGAAATAGCATGGTTGTGTGTATGTTTAAAGAGACAACTCTGGATGCTTTATGAAGAAGAATAGTTTGGAAAGGAGCAAGCATAGAAGCAAAAGGCTGAGACTGCGATGCTTAGAGATTTCAGGAGGAGATGAGTGGGTCTTTTTTGAGCAGCATTGAGATTGGGACCAAGGGTTTGTGGTGACACTAGTCAACACTGCTCTGTGAGAGCCTTCAGAGCTGTACCTGGTACAGGAAGAAGCAGATGGTAGAACTGAGTCAGTGTCTGGGGTTTTCTAGGCAGTGGGATGAACAAACTGAACCAAAAACTAGTAAAGAGGCCAGATCTTTTAAAGATCATGTACACACACACAGAGAGACACACGTATACAAACACACACAGCAATGCAAAGGCTAGACCCCAGATCTCATTTTCAGCCTAATACCCTTTCCACATGACAACAATGACCACTTAGCCGTGCCTGGAAAATTGACCTAACATTAAACATGTTCCATGAGGGATTGCTAAGGTAGGGTGATACAGTAGACATGAAGCTAGAAGACTTGACTTCAAGTCCTGCCTCAGAAGTTTCTGTGGACGTTGGATAGATCACTTAACTGGCCTCGTAAACTGAGACCCTTGTCCTCTATGCAGGCTCTTTAAAGTTTTTTAAAGACTCAGTAAGAAATAGAATTGCCTGGGCTTATTTCCGTTTTGTTAGTCTTTGTGCAGGAAATCTTGCTTGAATAGCATCACCCCCAAGTTGGTGGAAAGCAGTTCTTATCAGCTAGAGTTTTTCCTCCGTACCTTGGGTGTTGAAAAGCTGAAAGGACCTCTGAACAGGCTGTGGACTGCAACTGAGAGCAGGCTGGATTCTGAGAGAAAGTGTCAGCTTCTCTGAACAGTCCAGCTAGTCTGAAGGTGTTCTCTTGGCTATGAAGAAAGACTCCTTAACAGAAAGTGACAGAGGACAATGCTTCTCTCCTAAAGAGAACTCCTATATTACCTAGTACACAGCTCCTATCTATTGGAAGTTATAATTTCAGAAAGTTGATCACAAATATCTAGGTGAATTTTGTAGGGAATGCACCTTTTTGTTGACCTGACCCTTTTTTAATGTTTTGGCTGCACCACACAGCATACACCCCCACCAGGGATCGAACCTGCAACGCCCCACCCCCATCCCTGCATTGGAAGCATGGAGTCCTAACCACTGAACCACCAGGGAGATCCCCGACCAAACTTATTTTTAAAGTTTTGGTCCTGGCATTGATTTGACCTTAAAATAATTTTCTATTACTCCCCAAGTGTCTCAGTGGTAAAGAATCAGCTTGCCAGTGCCGGAGACACAGGTTTTGTCCCTGGGTCAGAAAGATCCCATGGAGAAGGAAATGGCAATCCACTTTAGTATTCTTGCGTGAAAAATCCCATGGACCAGAGGATCCTTGTGGGCTACAGTCCATGGGGTTGCAAAAGAGTCGGACACCACTTGGCAACTAAACAACATTATTTATCATGATAGGTTAATTCATGTTTTGATATGAATTTATATTTTAAAGCAATAAATTGGGTGTTGGAGACATCTCCCTTGAAGAAATAAAGTATTCTAGCTTTGGCAGGAGTTAATTTAGGACCCAAAGACCTTGCAAAAAAGCCCTGAAGTGAAAAGACAAATTTTGTCAGGTGATAAAAATCTGGGGTGCTAAATTATTTCTGGCCCAGAATTTCTAGCCTGCTTTAGCAAGGAGATGGAGATTGATTGTACTCTCATGTTGGTTAAATAATTTGTGAACATAGCAATTAACTAAAATGACAGTTAATGAAGGGCTTTTCCTCCTAAGGTTACCAGTCCATCTCTCTGGGACCATTTCCCATTATAGGGGAATGACTATCTGCTTCCTAATTGCTTCCTTTATTCCACTCTGGATTTGTTAACATGAAAATGTAAGTTTTCATTTGGCACATGTTTGTCACCTTCTGTGTGGGGTTGTACAAAATTTCAAACCAGAACTAAAAGATTGAAGGTCTTAGTGGTGGTATTAAATAAATATTTGCATATTAGTGACCATGCAGTGCTTCACAGCCATTTTTCTTTTTTGTGTTTGCAACAGCTTTGCTAGATCTCATTTTGCCTTTGAGAAGGCAAAGAGAAGAAGAGAAATTAATGATCTGCCCACAATCTGGACTAAAATCTGAGGCTTCCTATTACAGATCTTGTCCCTTCTCTAACAAAATTCCGTTTTTCCTAACCATACTCTTCCTCTTACGCATTCCTCTGGACCTGGTTTCCCAGTAGGCTCACTTGGGGAACTTTTCAGAAATGTGGTTTTGAGACCCTCTTCAAATCAACTAAATCAGAAGCTCAGTGGGTGGGTCCAGGCATCAGTAGTGCTTAAAAGTCTCCCCAGGTGATTCTAATGTGCAGTGAAGCTTGCCAGCCACTGGGCTGGAAAAGTCTGCTTCATCTGTGTCTCTAGTTCTGTCCCTGAGTAATAGCTGGAGGAACTGGGGAGCCTGCCATGCCCGGAAAAATGGCTCTGTTCATGCTGAGTAACAACCATGTTTCTTATTTAACAAAGGCAGGTTTTTCTTCTCTTTCTTTCTTTTTTTTGTTTTATGGAAAACATGCTTTGTTTTGGCTTTGTTTTCAAGATTAGTCCCTAACCTCTATCAGAGTTTCCCCATTCCCTTCACTGTCTTTTTTTTTCTGTAAATTTTTCTTCTAGGTCAAATGTGACTCAACTTAAAATTTTTTTAAACTTTCCATCCTTCAAATTACTGTCTTCTCCTCATTAAAGGAAAGAGTTTCCTGAGACTTCATAGGTGTAATTCAGTGTTGATTCTTTATGGTTAAGAGTGCAGACGCCACAAGCTTTAATAATTTAGCAAATCCACTCAAGAATGAATTGAAAGTTACAGTTCAGTGGCAGACATTGTTATATTCAAAACCAGGTACTGTAGGATAAAAGATAAAGCCATAACCTATCCTCAAGAAATATGTAGTTTGTAATAGTCTAATAAAACATATATCTATGCAAAGAACTATCTAATTTCATATCAATATTTATTGAGCACCCATGTGCCAGGCACTCTTCTAAATACTGGGAATACAAGAATGAGCAAACCCAGCTGTCTGTTCTCATAGTGGAGGAAGACATAATAAATAATTCTAATACCGCTCACTCAACTTCGAGCCTCTTCAGAGCATCGCCCTACTCATCTTTGCCATCCTCTGTATGAGGTCTCAGAGGCAGTTGTTTATCAGATGCATTGATGAATGTATAGTGTGTACCCTCATAAAGACATAATAAACCTATTAGGTTATTTGCTTTTCTTGTTTTCTGTGGATAAGATTCATGTGGTCTCTTCTGTTCACATGTTCTCTCAGATACTTGAGAGTTGAACCCACATTGTGGTCTTCATAAGATGTCAGATTCTAAAAACATTGATCCCAGAACCTTTGAGAAACTCAGAGAAGGCAATGGCACCCCACTCCGGTACTCTTGCCTGGAAAATCCCATGGACAGAGGAGCCTGGTGGGCTGCAGTCCATGGGGTCACTGAGGGTTGGACACGACTGAGCGACTTCACTTTCACTTTCCACTTTCCTGCATTGGAGAGGGAAATGGCAACCCACTCCAGTGTTCTCGCCTGGAGAATCCCAGGGACGGGGGAGCCTGGTGGGCTGCCATCTATGGGGTTGCACAGTCGGACACGACTGAAGCGACTTAGCAGCTGCAGCAGCAACCCAATTATTGGGTGTCCACCAAAACTACTATGTAGTATAGCATTCAAGATGTGGCCAGCCTTTTCCCTATTTCCTATCCCTCAAGACCCTATACATACCAGAGAAGAGAATATATTTCAGAGCATAACTGAGTAAATTCATTACTACTAGTTTTTAGAATGAGCCTGACAGCTTATTCGGGACTTTGACCTATTGTTCCAGTTAGGTTCAGTTTAGTCGCTCAGTCGTGTCCAGCTCTGCGACCCCATCGACTGCAGCACAGCAGGCCTCCCAGTCCATTACCAGCTCCCAGAGTCCAGCCAAACTCAAGTCCATTGAGTTGGTGATGTCATCCAACCATCTTATTCACTGTCGTCCCCTTCTCCGCCTGCCCTCAGTCTTTCCCAGCATCGGGGTCTTTTCAAATAAGTCAGCTCTTCGAATCAGGTGGCCAAAGTATTGGAATTTCAGCTTCAACATCAGTCCTTCCAATGAACACGCAGGACTGATTTCCTTTAGGATGGACTGGTTGGATCTCCTTGCAGTCCGTGGGACTCTCAGGAGTCTCTCCAACACCATAGTTCAAAAGCAATTCTTCGGCACTCAGCTTTCTTTATAGTCCAACTCTCACATCCATACATGATTACTGGAAAAACCATAGCCTTGACTAGGCAGACCTTTGTTGACAAAGTAATGTCTCTGCTTTTTAATATGCTCTCTAGGTAGGTCATAACTTTCCTTCCAAGGAGTAAGCGTCTTTTAATTTCATGGCTACAGTTACCATCTACAGTGATTTTGGAGCCCAAAAAATTAAGGTCAGCCACTGTTTCCACTGTTTCCCCATCTGTTTGCCATGAAGTGATGGGACCAGATGTCATGATCTTAGTTTTCTGAATGTTGAGCTTTAAGCCAACTTTTTCACTCTCTTCTTTCACTTTTGTCAAGACACTCTTTAGTTCTTCACTTTCTGCCATAAGGGTAGTGTCATCTGTATATCTGAGGTTATTGAAATTTCTCCCAACAACTTTGATTCCAGCTTGTGCTTCATCCAGCGCAGCATTTCTCATGATGTACTCTGCATGTAAGTTAAATAAGCAGGGTGACAGTATACAGCCTTGATGTACTCCTTTTCTTATTTGAAACCAGTCTGTTGTTCCATGTCCAGTTCTAACTGTTGCTTCCTGACCTGCATACAGATTTCTCAAGAGGCAGGTCAGGTGGTCTGTTATTCTCATTTCTTTCAGAATTTTCCACAGTTTATTGTGATCCACACAGTCAAAGGCTTTGGCATAGTCAATAAGGCAGAAATAGATATTTTTCTGAAACTCTCTTGCTTTTTCAGTGATCCAGCAGATGTTGGCAATTTGATCTCTGGTTCCTCTGCCTTTTCTAAAACCACTTTGAACATCTGGAAGTTCGCGGTTCACGTATTGCTGAAGCCTGGCTTGGAGAATTTAGAGCACTACTTTGCTAACGTGTGAGATGAATACAATTGTGGGGTAGTTTGAACATTCTTTGGCATTGCCTTTCTTTGGGATTGAAATGAAAACTGGTCTTTTCTAGCCCTGTGGCCACTGCTGATTTTTGCAAATTTGCTGGCATATTGAGTGTAGCACTTTCACAGCATCATCTTTCAGGATTTGAAATAGCTCAACTGGAATTCCATCACCTCCACTAGCTTTGTTCGTAGTGATGCTTTCTAAGGCCCACTTGACTTCACATTCCAAGATGTCTGGCTCTAGGTGAGTGATCACACCATCGTGATTATCTGGTTCATGAAGATCTTTTTTGTACAGTTCTTCTGTGTATTCTTGCCACCTCTTCTTAATATCTTCTGCTTCTGTTAGGTCTGTACCATTTCTGTCTTTTATTGCGCCCATCTTTGCATGAAATGTTCCCTTGGTATTTCTGATTTTCTTGAAGAGATCTCTAGTCTTTCCCATTCTATTATTTTCCTCTCTTTCTTCGCACTGATCACTGAGGAAGGCTTTCTCGTTTCTCCTTGCTATTCTCTGAAACTCTGCATTCAAATGGGTATATCTTTGCTTTTCGCGTCTCTTCTTTTCACAGCTATTTGTAAGGCCTCCTCAGACAGCCATTTTGCTTTTTTGCATTTCTTTTCCATGGAGTTGGTCTTGCTCCCTGTCTCCTGTACAGTGTCACAAACCTCCGTCCGTAGTTCATCAGGCACTCTGTCTATCAGATCTAATTCCTTAATCTGTTTCTCACTTCCACTGTATAATCATAAGGGATTTTATTTAGGTCATACCTAAATGGTCTAGTGGTTTACTGAGTACTTTTTATGTACAAGACATTTATTTGTCTTCTCCCTAATTATCACGTCCTACTCGGTGGGTAGGATCCCCATTTTTGAGATGAAAAATGCTTTTTCCGAACCTTCGTTATTTGTCTGAGAACACACAGTGTCTTAAGAGGTGGCACTAGGATTCAAAGCCAGGCTATCTCATTCCAGAGTCCATAATCATCCTACTAAGGAATCTGTTTATTGTCACTGTTCTCTATGATTTGAATAAGCAGAAGAGTTTGGAGTAAACAAGAAAAACAGTGTTACTAGACTGTAGCCTATCTCTTAGTGAGATAGCCAGAAAGGTAAATTATGAAACCAGGTTGTAGAAGACCTTGTATACTACACTAAGAAGTTTGGGGGTTTCCAATTGACACTGGGTGTCACTGATACTTTGTCAACAGTAGGAAGGAACATAGAAAGAAAAGGGATGTTTCAGGACATTTAGATTCTTAAAGAAATGTAACTAATAGAAATGGTGTAACTTCCCCCTGCTGCCAGGCAGCAACCAGTTGAAGAAATCTCTGGGCTTTGCAATGGGATGATGCTTTGTTGGAGCAAGACAAGCATAGTAACACCTCTGAAAGGGTACCCACTTGTTGATAGTGACCACATGGAGGGTGGGAGACTAGATGACAAGGGTAGAGGAAGAATTACTTTGTACTGTACAACATATATTACCTAGTATAAAAATAATGTAAATGTTTTTTAAAACTAAATTTTAAAATTTGCAGAAAAATTGAGCAGATAATAGATTGGTGAGAAGCATAACGTATAAGAAAGAAGGAAGTAGACTGTTCCTTTTTTTAATGGGCCATAGAGGGAACTCAGGCAGTTGGGTTGATTATTGGCAGATGGATTTACTATGACCAGTTAAAAGACAACACAAGAGAATCATCATTACAGTGTGTCTGTACCACCCATGACCTCTCAATATGAGGTACTAAATTTACAGCTGACTCCAGAGGAAGCCAAATTTTCCTTCCTTCTCTTCTCATTCTACTATAACTGCCCTAAGTTTTATTGAGGTGTAATTGGCAATGGCAACCCACTCCTGTACTCTTGCCTGGAAAATCCCATGGACAGAGGAACCTGGTTGGCTGCGGTCCATGGGGTCACTAGGAGTCGGACACAACTGAGCGACTTCACTTTCTTTCACTTTCATGCATTGGAGAAGGAAATGGCAACCCACTGTTCTTGCCTGGAGAATCCCAGGGATGGGGGAGCCTGGTGGGCTGCCGTCTATGGGGTTGCACAGAGTCGGACATGACTGAAGTGACTTAGCAGCATGTGTAAATTAAGTGTACAATTCATCCATGAATGATTTTTTGTAAAGTGACACCCATCAATGATTTTTAGCAAATTTAGTAAATTTGCAGTCATTACTGCAATATCTAGTTTTAGAAGATTTCCATCACCCAAAAAAAGAGCCCTCATGCTAGCTTATAGTCAATACCCATTTCCACCCTAGTCCCACACAACCATAAGTCTTCCTTTTGTTTCTATAGACTTGCCTTTTCTGGAAATTTCATATAAATACATTCATATAATACTGCAGTCTTGTGTCTGGCTTCTTTTACTTATATTTTTAGGTTTATTCATGCATACCATAGAATACTATTTACTGTCCATACAGTGGAATTGTTGTTCAGTCATTCAGTTCAGTTCAGTTCAGTTCAGTTGCTCAGTCGTGTCCGACTCTTTGCGACCCCATGAATAGCAGCACGCCAGGCCTCTCTGTCCATCACCAACTCCCGGAGTTCACTCAGACTCGTGTCCATCGAGTCAGTGATGCCATCCAGCCATCTCATCCTCTGTCGTCCCCTTCTCTTCCTGCCCCCAATCCCTCCCAGCAACAGAGTCTTTTCCAATGATCAACTCTTTGCATGAGGTGGCCAAAGTACTGGAGTTTCAGCTTCAGCATCATTCCCTCCAAAGAAATCCCAGGGCTGATCTCCTTCAGAATGGACTAGTTGGATCTCCTTGGAGTCCAAGGGACTCTCACGAGTCTTCTCCAACACCACAGTTCAGAAGCATCAATTCTTCGGCCATGTCCAAGTCTTTGCGACCCTATGAGCTGCAGTACGCCAGGATTCCCTGTCCTTCACCATCTCCCCAAACTCATCTCCATTGAGTTAGTGATGCCATCCAACCATCTTTTCCTCCATCATCCCCTTCTCCTGCTTTCAGTCTTCCCCAGCATCAGGGTCTTTTCCATTGAGTCAGCTCTTTGCATCAGGTGGCCAAAGTATTGCAGCTTCAGCTTCAGTATCAGTCCGTCCAGTAAATATTCAGGATTTAGGATTGACTGGTTTGATCTCCTTCCAATCCATGGGACTCTCAAGAGTCTTCTCCAACATCATAGTTCAAAAGCATCAATTGTTCGGCACTCAACCTTCTTTATGGTCCAACTCTCACATCTATACATGACTGCTGGAAACGTCACAGCTTTGACTAGACACACGTTTGTTGGCAAAGTAATGTCTCCACTTTACTATGCAATGGAAGACTGTTTACTATCCATACAATGGAATACTATTTACTATTCAGAAATACTGTTTACTATTCAGTATAAACTATATACTAATAGTTTGTAACTTTTTACTACTGAATAGTAAATAATATTCCACTGTATAGATATTTATATCTTGTTTCTGCTGTCACCAGTTGATGAACATTTGAATTGTTTCCAAATTGAGGCTGGTAGAAACATTTACATACAAATCTTGGATATGCATCTATGTTTTTATATCTCTTAAGGAGATTCCTAGGAGTGGCTAGCTGGGTCATATAGTAAAATTTTGTGAAACGTCCTTTTTAAGAAATTTGCCTACTCTTTTCCAAAGTTACATTCCATAGCAATGCATGAATTCATTTTCTCCATATCGTCACTAAAAGTTGTTATTATCTGTCTTTTTCATTGGTCATCCTAATAGATGTGTAGTGATATCTCATTGTGATTTTAATTTGCATTTCTCTAATGACTGATGATCTGAAGCATTATTTCATGTCCTCTTTCACCATTCATATATCTTATTTGGAAGAGGTCTGTTCAGATCTTTTCTTTAATTGGGTTATTATTATATCATTATTGAGTTGTAAGAGTTTTCTATATAATTCTGAGGAGAAGGCAGTGGCAACCCACTCAGGTACTCTTGCCTGGAAAATCCCATGGACGGAGGAGCCTGGTAGGCCACAGTCCATGGGGTTGCACAGAGTCGGACACGACTGAAGTGACTTAGCAGCAGCAGCAGCAGCAGCATGCAGTTACAAGCATAATGTAGATGGATCCTAAACTACATATCGTGTGTAATTCATAAATGAGATTATCCTTACATAAAGAAATGATCCTCTTAAGTGTAGACTTAATGGACTTTTAGATATGCAGATGACACCACCCTTATGGCAGAAAGTGAAGAGGAACTCAAAAGCCTCTTGATGAAAGTGAAAGAGGAGAGTGAAAAAGTGGGCTTAAAGCTCAACATTCAGAAAACAAAGATCATGGCATCTGGTCCCATCACTTCATGGGAAATAGATGGGGAAACAGTGGAAACAGACTTTATTTTGGGGGGCTCCAAAATCACTGCAGATGGTGATTGCAGCCATGAAATTAAAAGACACTTACTCCTTGGAAGGAAAGTTATGACCAACCTAGATAGCATATTGGAAAGCAGAGACATTACTTTGCCAACAAAGGTCCGTCTAGTCAAGGCTATGGTTTTTCCAGTGGTCATGTATGAACGTGAAAGTTGGACTGTGAAGAAAGCTGAGGGCCAAAGAATTGATGCTTTTGAACTGTGGTGTTGGAGAAGACTCTTCAGAGTCCCTTGGACTGCAAGGAGATGCAACCAGTCCATTCTAAAGGAGATCAGTCCTGAGTGTTCATTGGAAGGACTGATGGTAAAGCTGAAACTCCAATACTTTGGCCACCTCAAGCAAAGAGTTGACTCATTGGAAAAGACTCTGATGCTGGGAGGGATTGCGGGCAGGAAGAGAAGGGGACGACAGAGAATGAGATGGCTGGATGGCATCACCGACTCGATGGACATGAGTTTGGGTGAACTCTGGGAGTTGGTGATGGACAGGGAGGCCTGGCATGCTGCGATTCACGGGGTCGCAAAGAGTCGGACACGACTGAGCGACTGAACTGAACTGAACTGACACAATATCCTTTCTGTGTTGGTGCTGGTATTTAAGACTGTAAATATCATCAGCTTTTGCACAGTTAATGTCTCTATTAGACTCTATATAAAAGTATTTTCTATGGTTAATAAAATGTAAAGACTGCGCCTGCTATTATGCTAGCTTTCATTCTTACATATTTTCACAGGGAACCTGCTTTAATGAATTTATTTTGAGGAGTTTTAAATCAAATTCCATGTCAGGATTTTACATTAATGTCCAATAGGAGGTTAGATTTGTTCAGTGTTAAAATAAGTATTATGGTAACTTCCTCATCAGTTAAATTACTAATTTAAAGTATAACATGTTTTTTATTAAGAGAAACTAACTTATAGAGAAGTTTGGCTAAGAATAGACAACTGTTAAGGCCCTTTGTTATACAGAATGCTGTGCTTTAATAAATCATGATGTTGTAATTAAAAAAAAAAAAAAGAGTTCTTTATATAATTCTGGATACAAATGCTTTATCAGATATATGATTTTAAAATATTTTCCCCAGCCTGTGATTTGTCTGTTTTCTCAGTATTTTTAAGCACAAAATTTTTAACCTTGATAAAATATAATATATAAAAGTTTTTTCTGTTTATGGATTGTGTTTTTGGTGTCATATCCAAGAACTCTGCCTTACCCAAGGTCATAAAGATTTTCTTTTTTTTTCCTGAACATTTTATCAATTGCTTTTAGTTTTGAAAGACAATTCTGTCTGCTTGTTTAACAACTTCTCTAATGTTAAATTCATTTTAAAACAACATAAAGAAATACTTCTATTTAGAGTCAAAGTACTATTAATTTTATATATTTTTTTAGTCTAGTCATGTAAGTTCTTTCAGTTGGTTTGTTGAAAATCTGGTCACAGAATAAAATAACTCCTGCTTCTTCTGTTTCCCCATAGTATATATTTTTAAAAATCCATTTGATGCCAAGCCTAAGAGAAGGGTATTTCCTTTTGACTACTATATCTGCAGTTCAAGTCACCCAACAAAAGATTGTACTTAAGCTATAGCCTTCTAAGTCTGAGCAACTCAACTTTCAAAAAGCCTGTCTTTGCACTTTCTATCCACAAGCTTCATGTTGCACTCTTATTCTAGCTTTATTCTAATAAATCTTTGGACTTTTTACTGAGGTAGTTACCAAGAAATAATAATTTTGTGAATAGCATCACCTTTTCTTTAAGGAGGCCTATCAAAATTTTAAGCTGTATAAGACCCATATCCAAAGCAATTTTATTTTCCTCACTGTTCCTAGTAGAGTGCTAAGTGGTTAGTAAGTGCTCAATAAAAATTTTAATTATATTTATGTAGTAAAAGGAAAAATGTTGCATATTTTTATTTAATAATGGCTTAATATGATTTATATTCCACTGTTTTTCTGTCATCAAATGAACAATCACTCAATTTAGATTTTTCTGTTCTCTAATAATTCTCAGTGTAAGCACTGTCATATTTAATGTTTCACAGTAAATTAACTAACACACATTAGAGGTTACCCTTTCAGTTTTAGGAATTTATGTTAACCTTTTAGCCTTAAAAATCCTTTCATAAACTCAGACACCAATGTTCCCCTACCCTGTGGAAATCCATATGTAAAATTTAAAAAGTAGAAAAGCTTTAGCATGTCTTTTTTTAAATTTACCATTAAAAATATAAAACAAAATTTACCATTTTAACCATTTTTAAATGGTTTAATAGTACTAAGTACATTCATACTGCTGTGCAACCAAAACCATCATTCATCTCCAGAACTTTTTCATCTTCCCAAACTGAAACTCCATACCATTAAACAATAATTCCTCATTATCCCCCTCCCCACTCCTGGAAACCACCATTCTACTTCCTGTCTCTAGGAATTTAACTACTCTAGGTAATTCATATAAGTGGAATCATACAGTATTTGTCCTTTGTATTTTTTGTAATTTGTATTATTTCCCTTGACATAGAGTGTTCAGAGTTTGTCTTTGTAGCATGTATCAGAACTTCTTTCGTTTTAAAGACTGAATACTCTTCCATTAATGTCTTTTGATGGAAAGAGAAGATGGTATTAGTGTATCCATTCATAAGCAGATGATGTAAAACCTATTCTTCTGATCCAGTGGAATTCTCCTCGTATTATGTTATAGCCTAGTGCTTACATTAGTTAGCATATTGTAGCATTTTTACAAGGAATGAACTAAGTGGTGAACTGGGTGCTCTAAGTCAAGACCATGAGAATGACTTCAAGTTGAGAGGAAATTATTTAATATAGGCCTTCCAAAAGTTATGCCACCAAAAGTTATGGAACTTGGTACATACTAGGTGCTCCATAAATGTTTGAATGAATTTTTAAATAAGATGGACCACTGTTCATAATTTCCAAAAACTGGAAATAGCCCAAATAGAATAGTCACACAATGGAATACTTACAGCAACAAAAGTGAATGAACTACAGACATACACAAAAATATTAAAAAATGTTAAAGACAGAAGCCAGAGACTTCCCTGGCAGTCCATTGCTTGCCTCTGTGCTTCTAGTGCAGAGGATGCAGGTTCATTCCCTGCTCAGGGAACTGGGATCCTACATGCCATGTGGTGTGGCCAAATATATATGTATATTTTAAAGCCAGAAACCATATATAATAGAATACATACTGCATGGTTCCATCTATAAAATTCAAAAGTAGATATACTTAAACTCCTTAAACATATGTTAAAGGATGCATAAATAGATAGAAAAGCTATTTTTTATGAAAGGCAAGGAAATGAATCTCCTAAAATTCAGAATGGTTTTTATCACGGAGAAGAGGCTCGGGACTGTAAAGGGCCATTGTTGGGGAAAGGGAGGGAGGCTCCTGGGATGCTGACAGTAATCTACTTCTTGACCTGAATTGAGTTTTTATGGGTGTAAAACTTCATTTTACAGAGTTTGTTCATTTGTATGTTTATGTTTTTACACACCTTTCTATTTGATCCTCATATTCCACAGTTTTAAAATGTTTAAATTCTGTGATTCTAAGGGGAAAAGCCAAGGGAATATTTCTTGCAAAGATGGGCACAATAAAGGACAGAAACGGTATGGACCTAACAGAAGCTGAAGATATTAAGAAGAGGTGGCAAGAATACACAGAAGAACCATACAAAAAAGGTCTTCATGACCCAGATATCCATGATGGTGTGATCACTCACATAGAACCAAACATCCTGGAGTGCAAAGTCAAGTGGGCCTTAGAAGCATCACTACAAACAAAGCTAGTGGAGGTGATAAATCCCAACTGAGCTATTTCAGATCCTAAAAGATGATGCTGTGAAAGTGCTGCCCTCAATATGCCAGCAAATTTGGAAAATGCAGAAGTGGCCACAGGACTGGAAAAGGTCAGTTTACATTCCAATCCCAAAGAAAGGCAGTGCCAAAGAATGTTCAAACTACTGCACAATTGTACTCATCTCACACGCTAGCAAAATAATGCTTAAAATTCTCCATGCTAGGCTTCAACAGTATATGAACCAAGAACTTAAGATGTTCAAGCTGGTTTTAGAAAATGCAGAGGAACCAGAGATCAAATTGCCAACATTTGTTGGGTCATAGAAAAAGCAAGAGAGTTCCAGAAAAACATCTACTTCTGCTTCACTATGCCAAAGCCTTTGACTGTGTGGATCACAACAAACTGGAAAATTCTTTAAAAAAAAATAGAAATACCAGACCACCTTACCTGCCTCCTGAGAAATCTGTATGCAGGTCAAGAAGCAACAGTTAGAACCAGACATGGGACAATGGACTGGTTCCATATTGGGAAAGGAGTACATCAAAGCTGTATATTGTCACCTTGTGGCATCATGCAAAATGCCAGGCTGGATGAAGCACAAACTGGAATCAAGATTGCCAGCAGAAATATCAATAACCTCAGATATGCAGATGACACCACTCTAATGGCAGAAAGTGAAAAGGAACTAAAGAGCCTCTTGATGAAAGTGAAAGAGGAGAGTGAAAAAACTGGCTTAAAACTTAGCATTCAAAAAACTAAGATCATGGCATCTGGTCCCATCACTTCGTGGCAAATAGATGGGGAAGCAATGGAAACAGTGAGACTTTATTTTCTTGGGCCCCAAAAGAGGTGACTGCAGCCATGAAATTAAAAGGCTTGCTCCTTGGAAAGAAAAGCTATGACCTAGACAGCAGAGACATTACTTTGCCAATAAATGTCCATCTAGTCAAAGCTGTGGTTTTTCCGGTAGTCATGTATGGATGTGAGAGTTGGACCATAAAAGAAAGCTGAGTGCCAAAGAATTGATGCTTTTGAACTGTGGTGTTGGAGAAGACTCTTGAGAGTCTGTTGGACTGCAAGGAGATCCAACCAGTCGATCCTAAAGGAAACCAGTCCTGAATATTCGTTGAAGTGACTGATGCTGAAGCTGAAGCTCCAATAGTTTGGGCACCTGATGTGAAAAACTGACTTCTTAGAAAAGACCCTGATGCTGGAAAATATTGAAGGCAGGAGGAGAAGGGGATGACAGATGATGAGATGGTTGGATGGCATCACCAACTCGTTGGACTCGAGTTTGAGCAAGCTCTGGGAGTTGGTGATGGACAGGGAGGCCTGGCGCGCTGCTGTCCATGTTGTCGCAAGGAGTTGGACACGACTGAGCGACTGAACTGAACTGAACTGAGGGGGAAAAACTAAGAAGATTATATGACATAATCATACAGTATTTTAGCTCTTAGTTAGATTGATAAAGATATCATTGGCCAGTTAAAGTACTATAGTCTATATTAAGTTTTCCTTTTTAGTGAGTTACAGATATAAATTCCTAGGCTCTGTCGTTTAGTCATGTCCAACTCTGTGCAACTCCATGGACTGTAGCCCACCTGGCTCCTCTGCCCAAGGAATTTTCCAGGCAAGAATACTAGGGCGGGTTGCCTTTTCCTACTCGAGGGGATCTTCCCAACCCAGGGATAGAACCCATGTCTCCTACGTCTCCTGACAAGTGGATTCTTTACCATTGTGCCACCTGGGAAGCCCAGGCTCTATGGTTTGGGGAAATGGAAATCGGAAGAGGAGCAGTACTGGTTAGAAGCCTGTCAACATCTGCCGTCCATTAAGAACCTTATGCTTCATTAAAATGCATTAACCTCAGTGTCTTCCCAGTGTTACTCACTTCTTTGAAATTGTATTCATTTCCATCCCAGCATGATGTGTGAGAAATGGGAAGCAGGCAAATAGGACAGATCTTCCTCCCTCTAATCTCTCTTTATCCAACTACTCTCTTGAGCCATCATAAAAGGTAGAATTCAGTTCAGTTCAGTTCAGTCGCTCAGTCATGTCTGACTCTCTACGACCCCATGAACCGCAGCACGCCAGGCCTCCCTGTCCATCACCAACTCCCGGAGTTCACTCAGACTCATGTCCATTGAGTCCGTGATGCCATCCAGCCATCTCATCCTCTGTCGTCCCCTTCTCCTCTGCCGGGGGCCAGCATGAGGAATCCCGCCCGTGACAAGGTCATGCAGAAGGAAGCCTGACAGAACGCAAGGACGTGATCAGGCTTCAGGGGTTCCCCCTGGAATTTCCTGAGCATCCACCCCCCAAGACCAGAGTCTGCCTGCTTTACTGTGTTATCCTTTCCACCTACTCTTCTGTCAGTAACAGGGGGCTGTCCCCCCACCACCTTTTTCTGGAAAAAATTAGAGCTTTTAGATAATAAATCTCCTGGGCATAATACGAGTGTTTCAATCCAAAAACCCCTCTGATGGCTTTCTAGCCTGCCTGCAGGACTTGTACAGCTGCGCATATGATTGTTTGAGGCCTCCCGACTACGGGAGGCACAGGAAGCTTAAAACATCCTAGGAATGTAGGGACTTCCGAGGAGTCAAAATCATTAGAATAGGACTGATTAAAGGTTTCATTTGTTGAGCCAATACTTGCTGCCAAATTTTCATATCTTTTATTTGTAGAGATAGTTGGTATGTAGAAAAACAGGTAGTAGACCTGGTGTTAGCAACATTATATCTTTGAGTTAAGTACTTTCTTTGTTATAACCCACTGCACCTTTGTTCTACAGGAATGTAACTTTATTTAGTATTTTGAGGGTGATGCAGAGTAAAGAAAAAACACTTCTAGGGAAAAGGAGTTTTTTGGTTTGATAGACAATTATCCAGGAAGAGAGCCATAAAAATGTTAACAGGCCTATTGGCCAGAAGATAATGTAAACCACCTGAGACCTTTTGTATACGGGAGGGTATGCAAAAAGAAAGCCTTGTCTCAGTGAGGGTCAGGACTGCTGCCCTTGCATAACTCTGCATATTCCATTATTTCTTTATGTACAACTTGGGGTATATAAGCTGATTTTGAAAAATAAAGTTTTTGGAGTCTTGCACCGACGCTGGGCTTCCCCATGTCGTTCTTTTCTCCCCTTTTTCAGCTGAATTCCCATCTGGAGCGGGGAGGCTCACCACGTCTACTTACTTGCCCTGGCTAAGATCCACGCAAAAGGGAGCCTAAGGTGGGGCACCCTTCGATATTCAAGTGGGCGCCAGTGGCCTAGCGTAGATGGTGCAAACCTCGTCTCGAGGTTTTATTGGTTTTCCCCGTAAACCAAGTTATTCAGCATCCTTTTCTCCTTCTAAATTTCCTACTATACTATTTCTTCCTAAATCTAATCTTATATCTCTAAATAAATAAGTTTTCCTCGCCTATCCATCTCCTCTTCAAATCACCCTGGATCCACCAGGGCTGGACCCCAGCAAGTGGCGCCCGAATCCCTCCCAGCATCACAGTCTTTTCCAATGAGTCAACTCTTTGCATGAGGTGGCCAAAGTACTGGAGCTTCAGCTTTAGCATCATTCCTTCCAAAGAAATCCCAGGGCTGATCTCCTTCAGAATGGACTGGTTGGGTCTCCTTGCAGTCCAAGGGACTCTCAAGAGTCTTCTCCAACACCACAGTTCAAAAGCATCAATTCTTCAGCGCTCAGCCTTCTTCACAGTCCAACTCTCACCTCGATACATGACTACTGGAAAAACCATAGCCTTGATTAGACGGACCTTAGTCAGCAAAGTAATGTCTCTGCTTTTGAATAATCTATCTAGGTTGATCATAGCTTTCCTTCCAAGAAATAAGTGTCTTTTAATTTCATGGCTGCAGTCACCATCTGCAGTGATTTTGGAGCCCAAAAGAGTAAAGTCTGCCACTGTTTCCACTGTTGCCCCATCTATTTATTTCCCATGAAGTGATGAGACCGGATGCCATGATCTTCGTTTTCTGAATGTTGAGCTTTAAGCCAACTTTTTCACTCTCCTCTTTCACTTTCATCAAGAGGCTTTTGAGTTCCTCTTCACTTTCTGCCATAAGGGTGGTGTCATCTGCATATCTGAGGTTATTGATATTTCTCCCGGCAATCTTGATACCAGCTTGTGTTTCTTCCAGCCCAGCGTTTCTCATGATGTACTCTGCATATAAGTTGAATAAGCGGGGTGACAATATATAGCCTTGACGTACTCCTTTTCCTATTTGGAACCAGTCTGTTGTTCCATGTCCAGTTCTAACTGTTACTTCCTGACCTGCATACAGGTTTCTCAAGAGGCAGGTCAGGTGGTCTGGTATTCCCATCTCTCTCAGAATTTTCCACAGTTTATTGTGATCCACACAGTCAAAGGCTTTGGCATAGTCAATAAAGCAGAAATAGATGTTTCTCTGGAACTCTCTTGCTTTTTCCATGATCCAGCAGATGTTGGCAATTTGATGTCTGGTTCCTCTGCCTTTTCTAAAACCAGCTTGAACATCAGGAAGTTCACAGTTCACGTATTGCTGAAGCCTGGCTTGGAGAATTTTGAGCATTACTTTGCTAGCATGTGAAATGAGTGCAATTGTGCGGTAGTTTGAGCATTCTTTGGCATTGCCTTTCTTTGGGATTGGAATGAAAACTGACCTTTTCTAGTCCTGTGGCCACTGCTGAGTTTTCCAAGTTTGCTGGCATATTGAGTGCAGCACTTTCACAGCATCATCTTTCAGGATTTGAAGTAGCTCCACTGGAATTCCATCACCTCCACTAGCTTTGTTCGTAGTGATGCTTTCTAAGGCCCACTTGACTTCACATTCCAGGAAAAGGTAGAATTAAAGATCAGCAAATCTTTGACTAGCTTTTGGAAAGAATTTCCTCATTCACAGAAATTTCATCAAATTAAAGTTACATGGCCAAATGCTTCATTAGTAGCTTTTAAATTGGCATAATGAACAACTTTCCCAGTTGCTTGGGTTCTTCTAAATTCTGAAACTATTCCCATGTATATCCCCGACTTTGGTGATTCTTTAATTAGCTTACGCATCCAAAAAGCTTGACTGGCTGATTGATTAGGTTTTTAAAATGAAAGTCCTAATGGGTCTTACTTGTTAAGATGTGCAACAAATCAAGTGGCTACAGCTCATTTAGAGAGTGTCACAACAGATACTGTGGCTAATTGGAGGATATAGTTAGAAATATTTTGATTAAAGATATCCAGCCATCACTAAACAGCTTCATGTCAGATTTTACATATGAAGGGAAAGCAATTAGCTAGCATGCCTTTCTTAGGGTAAAATTGCAACATTCTGTTCCCCTGTTGTTTTGTAAATTTGACATTCCTTGAGTAATTTGTTGAGTCTCTGTTCCAGACATAGCATAAATTTCTGATTTATAGGCATGAGTAACTGCCTAGTCTTCTGCATTTTATGCTGCTTTTTGCACAGGTTCCTGCCTTGCTGCTGCTGCTGCTGCTAAGTCGCTTCAGTCGTGTCTGACTCTGTGCGACCCCATGGACTGCAGCCTACCAGGCTCCTCCATCCATGGGATTTTCCAGGCAAGAGTACTGGAGTGGGGTGCCATTGCCTTCTCCGAGGTTCCTGCCTTACCTTACTGTTTTCTTCTTTCAGGGGCTGACATTTCAGGAAGTGGAGAACTTCTTTACTTTCCTAAAGAATATTAATGATGTAGACACTGCATTGAGCTTTTACCATATGGCTGGGGCATCTCTTGATAAAGGTAATGAAACCCAAAAGTGTTTTTCTGAAGCTATAAACAGTGAATCTGTAATCCATTTGGTGACTGCCTTTCCTTAACAGAAATATGTGAATTTTTCTTGACATTGTTTTTGATTTGCTTTGTTTTGTTGACATTGCATGGGCCTTGCGTTTCACCCTGAGAGGCCAAGTTCAACAAATACATTTTCTTGAGCTAAACACTATCGTCAAGGCAGAGGCCCATCTTTAAATGATTAGTCTTAGAAACGCGTCTAAGCTGAGGACCAGTGCGTGGAATTTGGAAGTTCTCTCATCAGAGCCAGAGTCATGACATATATAATGTGAAGCTAAAGTTGCTGTTCATTTTAATTCATTCTTTGTTGGGAAGGAATAGTTTGGTTTCTTTTTCATGTTACTTTTTGTGTTTTTCTTTAGAGATAAAATTATGAGTCTGAGATCAGTTCCAGTTTGTACAGGCAATGGGAGCGAGCAGAGCAATTGCAAGCATTTTTTCCCAATATTATGAAAAACTTCAAACATACACAATGGTTTAATTATTCAGAGAACATCCATATGTCCAGCTCAATTACCATTTTGCTATATTTCTCTGATATCTGTGCATATATTCATCGTTCTGTTTATCAGTTCCTCATTTTTTTTGATGGTTTGTTAGAGACATAAGTGTACGTCACTCCTAAATACTTCAGCATGAATATTAACTGAAGTTCAGTAGTTGTTTACAGTTCCCTTGTGCCCTTTTGCAGTTAATTTCTGCCCCTAGTTATCAAGAGGCAACCTTAATTCTGTATATTTTTCCACCATAGATTAATTTTGTTTGTTTTAGAACTTCATACAAATGAAATTGTACCATGAACACTCAGTTTCTCTCAGCCTGTTTTTGAGATCCACCCACGTTGTTACGCATACAGTAGTTTGTTTTGTTCCTTTTTTATGAATGGTAATCTATTGTATGACTATTCCAAAATTTGTTTATCCTTTCTTCTGTTGGGCACTTTAGCTGTTGCCAGTTATTGGCTATCTTGAATCAAGCCACTATGAACATTCTTGTGTTAATCTTTTTGAGGATACATATTTTCATTTTTCTCGGATAAATACCTAGGAGTATATTGCTGAGTCCAGAGAAAGGTGAGTATTTCTTTTATTTAAAAAAAAAAAACTTTCAGATACTTTTGCACAATATATCTTTTATTTTTGTGATTCTGGAATGTACATTAAAGTGTCTCATTGTATTTTTAATTTGTACTTCCCTGATGACCTCTGCTATTGAGCAGCTTTTTGTGTTCTCATCATTCAGATACCTTCTTTGGTGAAGTGTCTGTTCAGATCTTTTGCCCATTTTTATAAATTGCTTGTCTTATTGAATTGTGGAAGTTCTTGTTATGTTCTAAGATAAATCCTATATCAGATATATATATTTCGTGAATAGTTTCCTAGTCTCGGCTTGCCTGTTCACTTTTTCATGAGGTCTTTTGAGTAGTGGGAATTCTTTTTAATAAAGTTTAATTTGTCAAATTTTTTTGGTTATTACTTTCTCATCCTAATAAACCTTCGTGCTCAATTGCTCATTTGTGTCTGACTCTTTGCAGCCCCTTGGGCAATAGCCCTCCAGACTCCTCTGCCCATGGAATTTTCCAGGCAAGAATACTGGATAGGGTGCCATTTCCTAGTCCAGGGGATCTTCCCAACCCAGGGATCAGACCTGAGCCCCTTGTGTCTCCTGCATAGGCAGGCATTCTTTACCACTAGCGCCACCTGGGAAGCCCACCGAACTGTTAAGATATTCCCCTATATAGTGTTTTAACTCTTGTATTTCATATAAGAGTTCTAATCCATATTTCTAAATATGGTGTGAAATAAAAGTCAAAATTTCTTTTTTTCCACATGGATATTCAGTTGTACCAGCACTATTTGTTGAAAAAACCCTCCATTAGTTTGTTTTGGCACCTTTATCAAAAATCAGATGACCTTTTAAGTGGAGAGCTATACATCTATATACCAGTGGGTTTCCCTGATATCTCAGTTGGTAAAGAATCCGCCTGCAATGCAGAAGACCCCAGTTCGATTGCTGGGTTGGGAAGATCTGCTGGAGAAGGGATAAGCTACCCACTCCAGTATTCTTGAACTTCCCTTGTGGCTTAGCTGCCACAAGAATCCACCTGCAATGCAAGAGACCTAGGTTTGATCCCTGGGTTGGGAAGATACCCTGGAGAAGGGAAAGGCTACTCACTCCAGTATTCTGGCTTGGAGAATTCCATGGACTGTGTAGAGCATGGGGTCGCAAAGAGTCAGACACGACTAAGCAACTTTCACTTTCACTTTATACCCATATTCACTGTCTTGATTACCTTATAGCAGCCTTATAGAAATTCTTTAAGTATCATGTATTATAAATTCTCCCAACTGAATTCTTCTTTTTCAAAATTGCTTCAGCTGTTTTAGGTCCTTTTATTGTCATATAAATTTTAACATCAGTTTGTCACTTTCTCCATAAAAAAGAGGTAGGATTGTAATTACAATAGCATCAAATATATACATTAATTTGGGGAGAATTGACATCCTAGTGAAATATGAGTCTTCTAGTTCATGACCATGTTATCACTCTCCATCTTTATAGATCTTATTTTATTTCTGTCATCAGTGGTTTGTAGTTTTAAATATACAGGTCTTACACATAATTTTTAAAATTTTATGCCTATTTTATGATCTAAATGCTATTAAAATTGAATTTTTATTTCATTTCCAGTTACTTGCTATTATAAAATATAATTGATTTTTGTTTATTAATACTGTATTCTGTAGTCTTGCTAAATTTGCTCATTCTTCTAAGTAATCTGTGCATTCCTTAGATTTTTCTGTGTAAGTAGTAATGTCATCCGCAAACAGGGATAGTTTCACTTCTTTTTTTATATTTATTCCTTTTTTTCCCTTGGCTTACTGCACTTGTTTAACCACAAGTACATTGTTGAATGCAGGTGATAAGTGTGGGTATCATTGGCTCCTTCCTAATTTTAGGGGGAAAAATTCAATATTTTACAATTAAGATGGATATTAGATTAGACTGTTCACAGGTGCCCATTACAGGATTAAGGAAATTCCTTTTTCTTCCTAATTTAAAAAAAAGATTTTGTCATCACTGACTGTTGAATTTTGTCAAAAACTTTTTCTGTATATAGAGAGAGGAGTGATTATATGGCTTCTCTCCTTTATTTTCTTAATATGGTAGTTACATTGATTATCCCTTGTTGTCCTGAAATAAACCCAACTTGATGATTATGTATTAGGCTTTTTATATATTGCTAAGTTTATTTCTAACATTTTGTTAAATGTTAAGGAATGTTGATCTATAATTTTATTTTTTGTAATATCTTTTCAGCTTTTGTAATAGACTATACTATCCTCATAAAATAAGTTGGGGAGTTTTTTCTTTCAGCAAGAATTTGTAAATATATATATATATATATATATATATATATATATATACATACACACACACATACACACACACACACACATATATATACTATTCTTTCATTTTGAATTTTTTGATAAAATTCACCAACTAAACCATCTGGGCCTGCAGTTTTCTTTGTAGGGAAGTTTTGATAATTTTTTAAATAAATATATAAGCATTCATAGTTTGTTTTATCTTGTGTGAATTTTAATAAGTTGTCTTTTTTTAGAAATTTGCCCATTTTGTATGTTATTTAATTTATTTACCTAAAGCTGTTCATAATATTCTATCATTATCCTTTTGATATCTATAAAATCTATAAAATCTGAAATCTAGCCTTTATTCCTAACATTGGTGAATAATATCTTCTCTTTCTCCTTTTTTTTTCTACTTAATCTACCTAGAGGGTTAGCAATTTTAATTTTTTCAAAGGATCAATTTTTTACTTTATTTTCTGGTTTTTTCTTTTGTATTATTTCTTCTCATATCTTTATTATTTCCTTCCTTCTACTTATTTTTCAGTATGCATACTCTGCTTTTCTTTTTTTAGTTTCTTAGCATGGAACTTTACCTATCTTTTCTAAGATAATCTGTGGAGGCTATAAATTTCATTCTAAACATTGCTTTATCTTTATCCCACAAATTTAGATATGTTGTATTTTCATCATCGTTCTAGTTGAAATATTTTATGATTTTCTGCATGATTTCTGTGGTGGATTACATATTATTTAAAGATAGGTTGTTTTTCATTTCCAAATATTTTATTTTTCTAGATATACTCTTGTTTTTTATTTCTAATTTTATTGTGGTCGGAATACACACTGTATAAAATTTCAGTTCATTAAAATGGGCTGAGAACTTGTTCTATGACCCAGAATTTGGTCAGTTTTTTTTTTTAATGAATGTTTCATATACATTGGAAAAGAATGTGCATTCTTTTGAATGTAACGTTACAAAAATATCAGGTCAAAGTGGGTTGATAGTATTCAGATCTTATATGTCCTGATTTTTTTGTCTAGTTGCTCTTAGTGAGACTGAAATGTTAAAATCTCCAAATATGATGTGTGAATTTGTCTGTTTTTCCCTTTAAATGGTGTCAGTCTTTACTTCATGAATTTTGAGCTCTAGTATTAAGTACATACATATTTAATGATTATGATTATTGTGTTTTCCTGATGAATTAGCCATTTTATCATTATGAAATATTCCCCCTTTATGTTTAGTAATATACCTTTTCTTGAAGTCTATTTTGTCTGGTATTGATTTAATTACTCTAGCTCTTTGAGTGGGCTTCCCTGGTAGCTCAGCTGGTAAAGAATCTGCCTGCAATGCTGGAGACCCCAGTTCAATTTCTGGATTGGGAAGATCCCCTAGAGAAGGGAAAAGCTACCCACTGCAGTATTCTTGGGCCTCCCTGGTAGCTCAGACAATAAAGAATCTGCCTGCAATGCGGGAGACCTGAGTTCGATCCCTGGGTTGAGAAAATTTCCTGGAGGAGGGCATGGCAACCCTCTCTAGTAGTCTTGCTTGGAGAATCCCCATGGACAGAGGAGCCTGGCAGACTCCAGTCCATGGGATTGCAAAGAGTCTGACACGACTGAGTGACTAAGCACAGCACAGATCTTTAGGTAGTTACTCTTTGCGTGGTTTGTCCTCCTCTATTCTTTTTGTGTTAAACCTGTCTATTTAAGGTTCATCTCCTCTAGACATAAAGTTGGGTCTGGTGGCCTTTTAGCTCTACCTTTTTGCATTGTATATTTTAGTGATTTTTCTAGAAATTGTAATTTTTCATGTCTTACTTAAAGTTAATACTGTACCACTTCAGGTTAATTGTAAGAACCTTGCTTTCATATAGTTCCATTTACTGCCACCCCATCTTTTATGCTATTGCTGCCATGTTATATTTCCTCCATAGATGTTAGAATCATTATCATATAATGTTAGGATTTTTGTTTTCAACAATTATGCTTTTAGTAAATTAACAAAAAAATTTTATACGTAGCCACATTTACTCATACTTACCAATTTGAATGTTTTTCATTTGTTCCTGAGTATCTAAACTTTTATCTGATATCACTATCAGTTTGAAAAACTTCCTTTGTCATTCTTTATGGTACATATCTGCTGGCAGTGATTCTCTTAGTTTTTGGTTTATCTGACAATGTTTTTATTTCAACATTGAGTACTGCAATTTGTGATTTTTAAATTTCTCCAAAACATTGACTTGGGTTTTATAAACACAGTATTGCTTATTCAACACTTTTTGGTGGGTTTCTTAAGATTTTCCAATATAAGATCATGCAACCTGCAAATAGAAATCATTTTACTTCTTCCTTTCCAACAGGGATGCCTTTTATTTCATTTTCTTGATCCACATAACTTTTTAAAAGAATATTCATCTCCTTGCTTGTTTACTTATATAATTTTGTTTGTTTAAAATAATCTCCTTCTGAACTTAGTGAAAACCTTTGGAAAAAAATTAATTAAATCATGGAGCTTATGCATGCTGCTGCTAAGTCACTTCAGTCGTGTCCAACTCTGTGCAACCTCATAGACGGCAGCCCACCAGGCTCCCCTGTCCCTGGGATTCTCTAGGCAAGAACACTGGAGTGGGTTGCCATTTCCTTCTCCAATGCATGAAAGTGAAAAGTAAAAGTGAAGTCACTCAGTCATATCCGACTCTTAGCAACCCCATGGACTGCAGCCTACCAGGCTCCTCCATCTATGGGATTTTCCAGGCAAGAGTCCTGGAGTGGGGTGCCATTGCCTTCTCTGGGAGGTTATACATGTATTTGTATAATACCACAGGGTCATTTCTATAGAATAACTTTGGTTATATTGCTTTGTTTCACAGAACAGATCTAACAGCATCTGTAAGTCCAACATAAAAGATTTGAAGTCATCACTTATTATTAAATAAAATAAATAGGCTCTTCTTTATATTTGCATACCTTTTTTTGA
This sequence comes from Oryx dammah, assembly GCF_014754425.2. Lineage (NCBI taxonomy): Eukaryota > Metazoa > Chordata > Mammalia > Artiodactyla > Bovidae > Oryx > Oryx dammah. The sequence goes on from NW_024070190.1 coordinate 31,385,675, forward strand.
AAAGTCTAACTAAAGATCATAAATTTGCTCTCAGGAACAATTATATAGGATGAATCTGTGTTAAAATTATAAGATGCACAAAATAGAATGATTCAGGGTAATGATAGCAAAGGAAAGTGTAACCTAGTGATTAAAAAAAAAAGGATAGTGTTTCTTTCAAATAACTTCAGACCATTTCCTGCAATGTTTAGTCTCTCCATAGAGTTCACACCTCATTATCCTTGCTAACAGAGGCAGCAGTACAAATTATATAGTCATATCTGATATCCAGAAATATGTTTGGCTTTGAGACAGATGATGTTTGACATTTATTTTGACTTCTTAGTTTGTTTCATCTATATAACTTTGGATTCCCTGACTGTAAAAGATAGATATCTAGGGGAAACTGCCCTTGATTCATGCTAAGTAAGAGAGAAAAGCCAAGTATATTCATTTCCTAGGGCTGCCATAACAAATTACCACAAACACAGTGATCTGAAACAACAGAAATTTATTTCACAGCTCTGAAGGCCACAAATTTGAAATTAAGGTGTTGGCAGGGCCATATTCCTTCTGAAGGTTCTAGGGAAAAGTCCTCCCTTGCCTCTTCCAGCCTCTGGTGGCTTAGTCACTCCTTGGCTTGTGGCTCCATAACTCCAGTCATGCTTCTCTCTTCACATGGCCTCCCTACCCACTTCTCCCTGTGCATCTGTCTTCTGTCTATCTCTTGTAAGAACACTTGTCATTGGACTTAAGGCCCACCTGGATCATCTCAGGATTCTTAATTACATCTGCAAAGACCCTTCTTCCAAACAAAGTCACATTCATAAGTTCCAGGGCCTAAGATGTAGACATATCTCTTGGGCCAACATTCAACTCACTATAGCAACCAAGAACTAAATATCACTCATATGTAGTCCACAAAGTAAAGCAAAAGTAGAAACAAAAAATGAATTTACTATGAGAATATTTGTATTGTCTATTTAAAACCGAATTTTTTAAAATTTATTTGGCTGTGCAGAGTCTTAGTTGTGGCATGTAGAATCTAGTTCCCCAACCAGGGATCAAACCCAGGGTCTCAGCATTGAGAGCTCAGAGTCAGCCACTAGACCACCAGGCGAGTCCCTAAAACTGAATTTTTTAAAGAAACCTAATTATGGTCTTTATTTCCCTGGTTAACTTCTGTTTCTTCAAAGAGCCCTTCCCTTACTACTCAGTATAAATTATTTAAAACTAACTACATTATCTATAGCTTTTGTAATTTTTAACCTAAAATCTTCTGACTCTTATCATCAATTCCTATCCATAAATTATAGACATGGGCTTGAATTTTCGCAAATACAGGTAATCAGTAGAGTAGAGATTACTATCTGTGATGTTTTGTACATTGATAGTAGGCTTTCAGTAAACACTTAACTGAAATAAACAAAAGTAAGCATTATCCTTGATTCCATACTCATTCATCTGCATATTTATTTTTTCCATGAATCTATGTCTCTACTTCCAGAAATCCCAAATCTGACTTTGTTTCTCCATCTAGCCCACTCTACTTCTAGTCAAGCATTATCCTTGATTCCATATTCATTCATCTGCATATTTATTTTTTCCATGAATCTATGTCTCTACTTCCAGAAATCCCAAATCTGACTTTGTTTCTCCATCTAGCCCACTCTACTTCTAGTCTCTCTACCTGGGCTTACAGGGCTCCATGAGGCGTGGCTCTTACATACTCTTGAGTATAACAAATATCACTTTCTTACCAGTTCACTGCACTCTGCATGTCCTTCTTTTATTTTCTAGATATACGAAGTTCATTCCCACCTGCAAGCCCTTGTTCTGGCTGTTCTTCACCTCAAGTGCTCTTTCCCGGGACCTCGGTGTGTTTGGCTCTTGTAACTGAGGTGTCATAAATCACTTCCTAGGTATCTCCATCAGCCTGTATCATAGCATTTATCACTACCTGATATTTTCTTGTATATTTATGTGTGTGTGTTTATTATCTGTCCCTATTTACTAAAATGCTTATCTGTCTTGTTCCTGGATATGTTTCCTGTGCCTAGGACAATAGCTAAGATACAGTAGACATTCTGTAAATATTTGATCAATTAATAGGTGAATGAGTGAATATCTTGATAGATGTGAACAAGACATAGGATCTCAAGCCAGTAACCCCTCACCTTTGACAGTAGACCCAGAGAACAAACTCATGTCGTGAATTCACTGTCTTCTGTAAGCCCTGTGTTTTAGTCTTGACATACATTGCACATGGAAAGACTAGCATGTGCTTGGCAACCGTTCCAAGTTCCTTCCCTCCACCAGATGTGCCTGTCTTTTACAGGCTCTCCTTGCACTCTCCCCTTTTAAACCTTCCTTAGCCTGATAGTCAGACTGGTGATTTTTCCATGGATTTGAGTTCTGTACCAGTTCTGCTTCTGCAGAATCATGAGATTTCACTGCTGAGATACATCTTAAAAGAGAGGAAGAAAGATGCAATGGTGAACAACACAGCCTGGATTTGAATCTTGGCTCCATCTTTGACTATTTAGTGTGTGCGTGCTTAGTCACGTACAACCCTTTGCGACCCCATGGACTCTAGCCCTCCAGGCTCCTCTGTCCATGGGACTTTCCCGGCAAGAAAACTGGAGTGGGTTGCCATGTCCTCCTCCAGGGGATCTTCCCGACCAGGGATCGAACCCACATTCCCTGCATCTCCTGCATTGGCAGGTGTATTCTTTACCCCTGAGCCACCTGGGAAGCCTGACTAGCCGAGTAGCTTTGGGCAGTTTCTGAATTTAGTTTCTGTGTTTTTAAAATCAGGATAGCTGTATCCACCTCACAGGATTGTTCTGAGGATAAATCTACATATAACACTTCACCTTGTGCCTATCATGCAGTGAATGTTGAGTAAATGCCTGCTGCTTGCATTATGAGGTTGATGATATAACCAGATTTAGCATGGTTCATGGATTCATTCAGCTAGCAGCATAGGCACTGTGCTGGCACAGGATTCTGCTCTTAAGAAGCTCACAATCTATCATCAGGGGAGAAAGAAGAGGATACAAGTTGTTCAAGTTGTGATAGGTGCTAATTAGAGCCTCTCACTTCTATGGGAGGTGGGGGAAGAGTACCTTTGGGTGGACATATGAATAACTTTGTCTGCCTGCTATTCTCAGTCTCAGCTGTCTTCATTTTTTCCTAAAAGGTTAGGACCTTCAGAAATTGGCACCTTTTAGAGGCCCTGGCACTGTCTCTTCCTTGCTATTTTAGAGGTTGCAAACCTGTCTTTAGACATAATTTAGCACAGAATTTCCCAAACAGCATTGTGAAGAACATTATATACTGCAGTATGTTAATGGTTCTGTGGGTTTAAAACAAAACCCCAAAAAAGTGTTCCATGGTTCAAATAAGTTTAGAAAATGCCAAGTTATACAGAAATTCTTCCTGCGGCACTACTCCTGCCAGCTTTTTAATATGCTAATGTGCATTATTAATCTCCAAGAGAGTGATAAAATTCCCAAACTTGACTTGCCCTAAAATGTCTTTTAACAGCTTACAGAGCTAATGTTCCTCGGAACAGTTGGAGAACCTAGGCAGGTGGCGATTGCAGATTTACATTCGAATGTGATCTAATCCCTCTAGAGTGAAAATGGCAAATTTTGTTGAGGCTATTTCTTTAGTTCCTCATGGCCCATGTGAAAAAGACAACTGCCAGGCAAGAATGAGATGTCTTTGGTGAATCTGACCATCTGGAGAAACAACCTTTCTGCATGAACTAATAGTATGTTTCTACTATGGGTCATCTCTTGTTTCGCACTTAAGAGGATTTGGTTCTATTGCTTATTCATACACATATTGGGCATAAAATTAGATGTATAACCTCTCAAGGGCTGTCTGAATGATTTACCTAGTCTGCTGAAGAAGGTAATGGAAAATTGAACATGACTCCTTCTCCATGGCATCCTATGATGGAAAAGTTAGAAATTATTTGAATTGGAGCTCTAGAATGAGCTATGGCCTGTATGACTTAGAGTGTTCTTATTTCTGCCAAGAGAATAAAAGGTTTCCAGGTGGTGAAAAGCCTCATTATAAAACACGTTAGAATATTAGAGATTTGGGAAACTTGTAGGTCCAGTTGTATCTCCTGTGTACTTTGAACTGTGATACAGGAAACAATGGCACAAATATAATCCATGACCTTTAGTAGTCATGCTCCATCACGGCCCACTTAAATTGAAAATCATAATTTATGACATAGTTGCCCTCAATTCTTTATAGTCATTCTATATGTACACTTTACCTAATTACCTGACAAGTCAGGAAAATAAATAGTAAAACCTGTGGCATAACTCCTACAAGGTGCTCTCTGCAACCCCAAGTATTTTTACTGAAAGGTAGTATTATCCCCTGTTTTATGGAAAGGGAAATGTAAAATGAAGCACCTTACCCTTGCTTACTCAGCTAATAAGTAGAGCCAGAATTCAACCTCAGGGCTCTCTGATCCCAAAGCCTGTATTCTTTCCATACCATCATGTTGTCTCTCTATACCCCAAAACGCTTCTGGGATTTAAAAATCTTTGCTGAAATGTAATCCAGGAGAAGGCAGGTTCACCATTCTGAACTCTGGTTCTCAGTAACGTAGGGAGGACAGGCACTAGGTTGTTTCCTCCTAGTTCCCTTTGGTTAAGAGTTGACCATTCTTGGGTGGGAATAGAGTCCTTTTGATAAACTGATGTTTTGGAGTCAGTGCCCTTCTGTTAAATATGGAATAGGACACTCCTCCCCCTACAGCTGTCTCTTCTGTTCAGAACCATGTTTTCCAGCTCAGACACACTCTGACATCTGTAGTACATACTTTGTGACACAGATTCTTGGAATTGTCTAATCTAGCTTTTTATGCCCACAAAGGAACATCTTAGTAGACACATCTATGTTCTTCACTTTTCTGACCATATTACTCTTCGGTGAAAAAACCAACGCACAAAATGGTCAACACTTAAACTTAAGTGTTGGTCAAACCAACACTTAAACTTAAGTGTTGGTCAAACCAACACTTAAATATGGTCATCTAGCAAGGAAAGTTGGTACCCCTTTGAAGGCTCCCACAGAACAGAAAATACATATATCTATACTAAGCTGTCGTTTCTGGACATCAAATTATAGGATATACAGATGTGGACGCCTGAACTTCTAACGATCCAGGTGTTCCTTATCACCTCTACTTGTGGGTGTGGCAATGTTTTATTATACTTTCAGAGACACTTCCAACATCTAGCATTTATTGAAAGTTAAATATATTCAGGAAGTTTGTAAGCATAAATTCTGGTTTTAAACTCAAACCTGATTTTGAATTGCTGTAACTCACTAGCTTTGTGTCTTTGAACTCACTAACTTTGTGTCACTGAAGCTTTCAAAACCTCAGTTTCCTGATCTGTAGAATGGTGATATAGACTCCTTGCCTCAAGCCATTAAGAGAATCAAGTGAGATAATCCTATACTGAAGAAAGTAGGGAAGACCACTAGACCATTCAGGTATGACCTAAATCAAATGCCTTACAATTATACAGTGGAAGTGAGAAATAGATTAAGGGACTAGATCTGATAGACAGAGTGCCTGAAGAACTATGGATGGAGGTTCGTGACATTGTACAGGAGGCAGTGAACAAGACCATCCCCAAGAAAAAGAAATGCAAAAAAGGCAAAATGGTTGACTGAGGAGACCTTACAAATAGCTGTGAAAAGAAGAGAAGCGAAAGGCAAAGGAGAAAAGGAAAGATAAACTATTTGAATGCAGAGTTCCAAAGAATAGCACGGAGAGATAAGAAAACCTTCCTCAGTGATCAATACAAAGAAGTAGAGGAAAACAATATTATGGGAAAGACTGGAGATCTCTGCAAGAAAATTAGAGATACCAAGGGAACATTTCATGCTAAGATGAGCACAATAAAGGACAGAAACGGTATGGACCTAACAGAAGCTGAAGATATTAAGAAGAGGTGGCAAGGATACACAGAAGAACTATACAAAAAAGATCTTTGTGACCCAGATAATTATGATGGTGTGATCACTCACCTAGAGCCAGACATCTTGGAATGCAAAGTCAAGTGGACCTTAGGAAGCATCACTATAAACAAAGCTGGTGGAGGTAATGGAATTCCAGCTGAGCTATTTCAAATTCTAAAAGATGATGCTGTTAAAATGCTGCCCTCAATATGCCAGCAAATTTGGAAAACTCAGCAGTGGCCACAGGACTGGAAAAGGTCAGTTTTCATTCCAATCCCAAAGAAAGGCAATGCCAGAGAATGTTCAAATTACCGCACAATTGCTCTCATTTATAAAGAAAGCTGAGTGGCAAAGAATTGATGCTTTTGAACTGTGGTGTTGGTGAAGGCTCTTGAGAGTCCTTTGGACTGCAAGGAGATCCAACCAGTCTATCCTAAAGAAAATCAGTCCTGAATATTCACTGGAAGGACTGATGCTGAAGCTGAAACTCCAATACTTTGGCCACCTGATGTGAAGAACTGACTCATTTAAAAAGACCCTGATGCTGGGAAAGATTGAAGGCAGGAGGAGAAGGGGACGACAGATGATGAGATGGTTGGATAGTATCACTGACTTGATGGACGTGAGTTTGAGCAAGCTTCAGGAGTTGGTGATGGATGGGAAAGCCTGCGTGCTGCAGTCCATGGGATCACAAAGAGTTGGACACTACTGAGCAACTGAACTGAACTGAATCCTTTATTATTATACTAGATTGAAATTATGACTATAAACAGCCGCCTGTTCTGTTTTCAACCCCAAAGTACTGACTTTCCTCTGTCTCTTTATCTTCAGTTCATTAAGGAGCTAATAGATTAGAAACATCCTCTCCGGATATGGCAATTTGGCAAAATTATTTTTTAAAATATCACCCTAGACTCTGATATGGCTTACTGTTTGTCCTCTTAGAAAGTAGTATCTACTGCTTTTTTCAGCCACTTTTTGAGATTTGTATTAATTTAGAAGTTGTTGTGACTTCTCTGGTGGTCCAGTGGCTAAGACTCTGCACTCCCAATGCAGGGGGCCCAGGTTTGATCCCTGGTCAGGGAATTAGATCCCACATACTGCAACTAAAACCCAGTACAGCCAAATAAAAATAAGAAAAAGGGAAAAAAGAAGTTGTATGTTGCTTTGTTTTTAATGAGGAAGATTGGAGCTTTTAGTTTCTCCTAAAATTCATCATTCATCTAAACATTCCTGGGATTCTTGCTTTCAGAAGGCATTGTTTTTCACTGTTTATTCACGGTCATGTGCAACTCTTTGCAACCCCATTGACTTCAGCACGCCAGTTTTCCCCATCCTTCACTATCTCCTAGAGTTTGCTCAAACTTATGTCCATTGAGTCAGTGAGGCCATCCAGTCATCTCATCCTCTGTTGTCCCCTTCTTCTCCTGCCTTCAATCTTTCCCAGCATTGAAGTTTTTTCCAGGGAGTCAGCTTTTCACATCAGGTAGCCAAAGTATTAGAGCTTCAGCTTCAGCATCCGTCCTTCCAATGAATATTCAGGACTGATTTCCTTTAGGATTGAATGGTTTGATCTCCTTGCTGTCCAAGGGACTCTCATGAATTTTCTCCAGCAGTCATTCTTCAGCACTCAGCATTCTTTATGGTCCAACTCTCACATCCATGCATGACTACTGGAAAAACCATAGCTTTGACTATAGACACCTTTGTTGGCAAGGTGATATCTTTGCTTTTTAATCCAATATCTAGGTTTGTCACAGCTTTTCTTCCAAGAAGCAAGTGTCTTTTAATTTCATGGCTGTGGTCACCATTCTCAGTAACTTTGGAGCCCAAGAAAATAAAATCTGTCATTGTTTTCACTTTCCCCCCATCTCTTTGCCATGAATGGATGGGACCAGATGCCATGATCTTAGTTTTTTGAATGTTGAATTTTAAACCAGCTTTTTCACTGTTCTCTTTCACCCTCATCAAGAGGCTCTTTGTTCCTCTTCACTCTCTGCCATTAGAATAGTATCATCTGCCTATCTGAGATTGTTGATATTTCTCCTGGCAATCTTGATTCAAGCTTGTGATTCATCCAGCCTGGCATTTTGCATGATGTATTCTGTGAACTTAAATAAGCAGGGTGAAGTATACAGCTTTGACATACTCCTTTCCCAATTTGGAACCAGTCTGCTGTTTCATATCCAGTTCTACCTGTTGCTTCTTGACTTGCATACAGGTTTCTCAGGAGACAGGTAAGGTGGTTTAGTATTCCCATCTCTTTAAGAATTTTCCACAGTTTGTTGTAAGCCACACAGTCAAAGGCTTTACCGTAGTCAATGAAGCAGAAGATGTTTTTCTGAAATTCCTTTGCTTTTTCTGTGATTCAGCGGATGTTGGCAATTTGATCTCTGGTTCCTCTGCCTTTTCTAAATCCAGCTTGGACATCTGGAAGTTCTTGGTTAACGTACTGCTAAAACCTAACTTGTAGGATTTTGAGCATTACCTTGCTAACATGTGAAATGAGCATAATTGTACGACAGTTTAAACATTCTTTGGCATTGCCTTTCTTTGGGATTGGAATGAAAACTGACATTTCCAGTCCTGGGTCTGCTGCTGAATTTTGCAAATTTGCTGGCATATTGAGTACAGCACTTTAACTCCATCATCTTTTAGGTTTTTAAATAGCTCAGCTAGAATTCTATCACCTCCACTAGGTTTGTTCGTAGTAATGCTTCCTCAGGCCCACTTAACTTCACACTCCAGGATTTCTGTTTCTAGGTGAGTGACTATACCATGGTTATCTGGGTCATTAAGACCTTTTCTGTATAGTCAAGAATACACAGAAGAATATACCTTTTGTATATTCTTGCCACCTCCTTTTAATCTCTTCTGCTTCTCTTAGGTCCTTGCTGTTTCTGCCCTTTATTGTGCCCATCTTTGCATGAAATGTTCCCTTAGTATCTCCAATTTTTATTATTTAACTTCTCTATTCCTAGGACTGTGTGTGTGTGAGTCACTCAGACATGTCTGACTCTTTGTGACCCCATGGACTATAACCCACCAGGTTCCTCTGTCCATGGAATTCTCCAGGCAACAATACGAGTGGGTAGCCATTCCCTTCTCCAGGGGATCTTCAGGACCCAGGGATCAAACCCAGGTCTCCTGCATTGCAGGCAGATTCTTTACCATCTGAGCCACCAGGGAAGCCCTGCTCCTAGGACTGTCTATGCCCTGTTAATATCTCTAGTATCTGTAGCAATCAAAGGGTCATTGTCTACTAGACTATAAATTCTTGAGGACAAGAACCATGTTTTCCACATCTTGTGTCCTGCTCTGAGCCTAGAATAATTATTTATATGTAGTAGATATTTAATTAATGTTGAATAAATGAGTGAGTTAATTCTTAAACTGATCAGATCCTGAAAAGGATGGTATAATTCTCTAATAAAAGCCTAGGGTGAGGGGGAGGACAAGAGGAGTATGACACCTTCCCTTGTCATTAATTCCCTTGACACATGGGCAAGTCACAGTTTCTCTGACCTCAAGTTAGATGTTATAATAAATATCACCAAGCATTTTTCCAGATTTGAAATTCTAGAACTAAATCAGCTTTTTACTGAATGTAGTAATGTTTTAAGGAACATGTTGTAGCCTAAAGCTGTATCCAAATCTGTGAAAATGAACTGACTTATAATTATCAAATACATTTGAAATCAGAGCAAGGCTGTTGAATTCCCAAAAGAATGGTGGCAGTTTTAATTTATTTTCTTGTTAAGAAATTTAAAACTTAATTAGATCTTGGCTAGTGCCTTGATAAGAGCTAATTTATGAAGCTTGGTATAGTAGTTGCAGAAAAGTGACAGTTCCGTAAAATGTACCTAGAATGAGCATAGCTGTATATAAAGTATGATTTGAGGAATCTCTAAAGGACATTCCCAGCCATAAATACCTTCCCTACTTTCTTGCTTACAACAAATTACAACAAATTTGCAGCTTAAAATACCACCTATTTATCATACTAGTTTTCATAAGTTAGAGAGTCCAGGCACAGTATAACTGGGTTCTCTGCTCAGAGTCTTTAACAGGACAGAAATCAAGGCATCAGTAGGACTGCTTTCTCATCTGGAGTTCACAGACAGTCGTCTTCCAAGCTTATTTGGGTTCTTGGCAGAATTCAGCTCCTTTTGGTTGTAGGACTGAGGTTCCTTTTTCATACCGGCTGTCACTCTCAGCAGGCCACCACAGTTCCTTGCCATATGGCCCTCTTACAGTATGGCAGCTCACTTCTTCAAAGCCAGCAGGAGAACCTCTTTCCTCAGTGTGCGAGATGGGTTCTTACATAATTGTAATCATGAGAATGACTATCCCATTACCTTGTCCATATAAAGTAACGTAATCACGAGAGTGGTATCACGTCCTGTTCACAGGTCTTGCCCACATTCAAGGAGAGGAGATTTTACAGGGTGTGGGGATCTTGAGGACCATCTCAAAATTCTACCCACCATACCGGCTGTAATTCCAAAAATTACCAGTTAAATTCTTTGAGGACTTCTGAAGATATGCACATTTTAATTGATCTAAGCCATGTTATCGAAAAAGATGTTAACATGTCAGTCATAAAATTTTAGGGCTAAAAGGGAGCTTAGAAATCATTTTACTTAAACCCCTACTTCCTTGTTTTTAACTTCTTCAGTTACACTTGAAGGAAAATGGCTTGCTCAGATCACAGCTAGTGTGATACAAAACTGAGAAAGAGATTCCAGTTCATTCACTTCCATACCACTGTTCGGTTAGGTACACAGCACTCACTGCCACTAGAAGGGTCTAGCATGCAGGATCTTAGTTCCCTAACCAAGGATTAAACCTGTGCCCCCTGCAGTGGACGCACAGTCTTAACCACTGAACCTCTAGGAAAGTCCCTATAAATTCTTTTAAAGTTTGTGGGAGGCAGGCTCCTGTGCTTCAGTTCATTATTTCGTTTTGTAAGAGCGTTTATGTGTGAAGGAGAGTGCTTGCCAGGATTCTATTCATTTAAGACAAAGCCATCAATTTTTAAAACAAAAGTATTCATACTATAGGCACAGAAGCTCAAATTCTGAAAGGTTTGCTTTATGAGGCACTTTCTCTCTCTGCAGAGACCTAATTTATTTTCCCCAAAACTTAAAGTCACTTAGCAGTTCTAAAGATTGATTCTGGCTTAACTCTGTTGCTTTGAATATGTTGTGATTTAGTGAAATTACTTGTAAGTGCCCCAAGGAGAAAGAGAGCTGCTTTAGGGACTCATGATTACCATTGAAGGAGAGAGGAAAGAGGGTAAGATAAACCACCAAAACACCCACTTAAAGAGGCAAGAATATCAGCCAGCATTATATCCTGCGATGAAAAGGATCAGAAAGAAATTATACCAACTGGGGAAGTATAGAGGTTAGTATTTAATGTAAGCGCTGCTTTGCAGGGGCTTCAGGGGCTATTGCCCTTAGAGACCTCTGACTTTTTTTTTTTTTAACTTTATTTTGCTTTACAATACTGTATTGGTTTTGCCATACATTGACATGAATCAGACACAGGTGTACCTCTGAAGTTTTGATAAGACACGTGTTAAGATGAAAAGTATTTAGCCTTTTGCATCATTTCAGCAAGCTGAACTTAAATATCTGAGTTGCTTTCAACTTTAGTTATCAGAGATTCAGACTCTCTTGAGGCTAACAACTATAGCCCACCAAGGAAGTAATTTGCAAAGCAAACATAAAAGCCACTTCCAAAATTGAAGTTGAAAGTGAAAGTGAAGTCGCTCAGTCATGTTCAACTCTTTGTGACCCCATGGACTGTACCCTACCAGGCTCCTCTGTCCATGGGATTTTCCAGGCAATAGTACTGGAGTGGATTGCCATTTCCTTCTCCATTGGATCTTCCCAAACCAGGGATTGAACCCTGGTAAAATTGAGGTTAGAATAATATAAAGAAGTGGTTATCTAAATAATGACACATGCTCTTGGTGGAATGCTGTGCAGCTGTCAAAAAGGAATTGTTTATGTATTGGAATGGAATTATTTCTTAGATATGTTATTAAATGAGTCAAGCAAAACCATATATTTAAATCATTTTGTGGGAAGAAGTGAAGAGTAAATATTTGATTTTATATCTATAAAATATTTCTAGGGAAATGAGATGTTCATTGCCTGTGGACAGCATCTGGCGGGGGATGGGACATAACTTTGAGAGGGAGACTTCAACCCTTTTGTACCATTTGAATTTCAAATAGCTAAATGTATTATATAATGAAAAATAACTTTTTAAAATGAAAAATAATGAAAATTTAAAAGAGTCAAAGAGGGAAAAGCAAACATGGTAAATTTTGGTAAAATGGTAAATTGGTCTTGGGATAAGACCACTGTGTTATAAAGGTTTCCCTTCAAGGAAACTTGACTGGCCCCTTGCCAGTCTGTCCTGATGGCAAATCTAGCCTAATGCTCTCATCCCCACCTGGACCTCTGTTCAAGCTGTCTAGTCAGGCATTAGCCTCCTTTCCTGCTTCCAGTACTTACTCAAACTGATTCCTCCACCACCTACTACTTACTACTTTACATGCCATATCTGGAGCAATCTGTCTCTTTAATCCTTTAGAATGAGGATCCAAAATGTACCTCTAACCAAATACAAGCTTTAACACTGTAACCCATGTGTGTCTGTTAATATGTCTGATAATTCTCCTATATGTTTCACAATCTTAATGGTATGTATGGTTTCCCCCACTGGACTGTGATTGCCTTCTGAATGTGGCACCTGAAATCACTGCCTAATGGTGCTGGTAGAAATGCTTGCCTTTTGTGGACAAATGTGATGAGCATTTTTAATGACCCCAGATACAATACTGGACAATGGCAATAAACCTTACTGTCAACCAGTTTTACTAGGTTAAGCATATGAGCCCATTGAAACAGTCATCTGGAATGATGCTCTGAGGTTCAGAAAACCTGGCCACAGTTTTTTTTTTTTTTTTCTGGCATATACCAGTATTTAAGAGCTAGGATCACCAGCATCACCTCTGACAGGTGGACGGCCTGAGCGCACAGAGCTGGTCAACCTGCCTGTGGCACAGAAGCTCTGTGCATAACACAGAGTGTTATAGTTTTCATTATTAGTATACTGCATTACTCTTGACTCCTGAAATTGCTTGTTATCCTAAATGTTGTTCTTTCCTTCCCACCCCCACCCCTTTCAGTCAGGTTGAAATGTGTGTGTTGTATTAGCCAAAGTATCCTGGAAGAAGATGCAAAAGAAAGGACAAGTGCTCTTTAAAGGAAAATCCTTCCCCCTGTCCCCACCTTCCCCGAAGCCATTTAGGGATGGACTTAAGAAACTAAGACCTCTACAGCATAAGCCTTTTCAGAGCTGAAGCAGAAATGTCTCCCTCACTTAACCTTGGCTGTCACAAGCCAGCTTTTGATTTTCTCCATTACGGTCCAGGAAGACAGGAATCATCACATGGCCACACAGCTAGAGACTGTCAGCCCAACTTGGCGTATCACCTTTCCAAACACCTTTGCATTAGGAAGAGACAGGCAGCTCCTAATTGGGTCACACTGTGCATAGCTCAATTTATGCATCACAGGCAGAACTCCCAGGGCCACCTTTATTTCATACGCTTTTCATTGGGTTGCATTTTAGTAGACCTTTTAAGTTGTCCCTAAAATTGTCAGTATATGTTCCAAGGGAATACTGATGTCTTCGATCACACAGGACATCAGATCTGTGGTCAGACTACAGTGCTGGCTCCTCACAACCCCTAGTTATTATTCAGTTATTCATCCCTGCCCACTAGCGAGGAGTAATTCATATTTTGGCTTTTCTTCCACCTGAGTCCTTTCTCTTAACTTATAATGAGAGATTTCAGGGAATTTCCTGGTGGTCCCGTGGTTAAGACTCCACACTTTCACTACTGAGGACACAGATTCAGTTGCTAGCCAGGGAACTAAGAGCCCACAAGTTGCATGGCATGCCCTCCCCCCACCAAAAAAATAGAGTGACAGATTCATGGGGGGATCCACTGTCCGCATAAGGGATGGAGTGAGCCCAGTGTGTATAGGAAAAAGAGCCTGGGTTGAAAGTCAGGAGACCTAGATTCTAGACACAGCCCTGCTACCAACTAGCTTTGTGGCCCTGAGCAAGTCATTCAGATTCTTTGCATTTTATCTTTCCTCTGAGGTCTCTTCCAGTTCTAAGATTCTCTGATTCCAAATGGATATTTGGGCTCTTATCCCTTCAGAACTCTCTTTTCCTCTGTTCGAGTATTGTTGTGAATAGATAGTTTTATATAATATAGCATCTGACATAGTCACACAAACTCAGTATGTATTTCTTTGTGCTGCTGAATTGTCTAGTCATGGACTATGCCAGAGAGTAAACTGGGGACCTGGCACATCTCAGATCCTGCTTGGACTTTTCAAAGAGCCAGATGGTTAACACATTTTTGAGTGCCAATGAGCCTGCTTCTGCAAATTCCTCCCCGTTCCAATCTAGTAGAAATCACCCAGTCTCATGCCCATCTATTGTTCAGGCAGCTAGAGCAGATTTGTACCAAAGGAATAGATAGGCCTTGGAAACCTAGGCCTTCTCCAGGAGGATTTCATGCTCCATAGGGACATCTTTCAGATTAGAATCCCAACCATCCATCAGTTAGCATCATTAAATAGGCGAGACCCACATTCCAGTACCAGCAACTGGTCTGCATGGAGAAGCTGAGGTCTGGGCAGAAGTGGTGGGGGATTGTTCTTGCTGTGATTTAATTATGACTTTGGTTCAGAGATGTGGAAGCAAATCTGAATGAGCCAGCTCTCAGGACCAGCTGTCAAGCACTTGGCTTGTAATCTGTCATCCTACTTGTCCCCAGTACTCTTGGCTGGAGCTCACCAGCTAGTTTAATGTTCATTTCCTCCAGTGCTCTGATTCACACCCTGCGGGCCTGTCTGAGGATCTCAGACAGTGAAAGGGCACCCCAGCCAGGCCCTTTGCTGGCTGGTAACATCCCAGTGGTTTGAATACCTCAGCAACCCTGGTTTTCCTCCTGTAGTACAGATGGCATCAGAGCCCTCTCCATATGAGATGAAACATATTCTGTAACTGTTCTGTTAAGAGATGGCCTTTGTAATGAGGCATTCTCACCTGTGGACTTTGAGAAGTCCCTGTTCTGCAACCACTTAATACCACTTCAGTGAGCTTTTCACCTGAAAAAGCCAAGAGCTCTCACTGACATTGAATATTATTTATTTAGTGGTTTATTTAGAGAAGATCCATCTTCGTAGATGGATCTTCATAGGGAATAGGATGAGCACTGGGAGCATCAAGAAGAATTGATGATGGGCACTGAGCCCTGAGAGAATGGAACGGAGAGAAAAAGAGGTGTAGTTCCGTTAAAACAGCTGTGGTATTGATGTGAAAAGGGCATGGTTAACAAACAATGGCAGAGAAAGGAATGGTTAACATAAAGTGTCTGTATTTATCTAATATAGAACAGGTTTTGAACCACTTCTCAGGACACATTTCTGTGGCTGCATAGGGTATTCTGGTAAGTGACCACAATTTGAGAGCACCCAGGTTCTTCTGATCTTATTCTCTTTTCACTGAGCAATCTTCTGAGGTGAATTGAGTTTCCTTAGTAGATTTTCCTACTGAGAAGTATAATGACCAGCTGTTATCCCTTTAGTTCTCTTAACAGTTAACTGTTTTCCTTGTAAATTGGCCTTCCGCTTTCTCTTCCTTCCCCAGGCCATTTAGTTAGCAGGAATTGGTTTTTCCTGAGCCAACTGAGAGAATAAAGTGTCTAGACCGACCAGGAGAAGTTTCTAAACCCTAAAACTTCCACAGTCTGGTAGAGGCCCCATCTCCCCTGGCAGCACCTAACTACATCTCATGAACATCCACACAGTAGGTAGTCTGCTTAAGTCTTGTAGTTCCAAGGGATGTTGATTCCTCTTTCATGCTAACTCATGTCCTGGGAGGAAGTGCATTGTGAGCGGTAACCTAAAGCCGCAAGAGGAGGATTCTGGCTCTTCACGCCCTGTAAGCAGCCTAGTCCCCTCCAGCCAGAGACTGTGGACACTGAGACACAGCCCAGCTTGTGGCCTTTATACCTTTCTTCTGTCCTTCACCACACAAGATCCTCAGCTATTTCTGTGTACCTCCACTCCTGTCCGTCACCCTCAGATTCTGGAAAATGCCAGTGAACCACTCTTTGCACTACTAAGCCACCTTAGCAGTTATCTTGTGGCATCTCCTCTTTTGGATATGAGAAATTGTATCCAAAGAGATCACATAACTCCATCAGGGTCACACGAGCAAGTTGGTGGAGCCAGGACTAGAGCGCAGGTCTTATGACTGCAAGCACAGTTTTCCTCCTGCGTCACCTTGCTCCTCTGCCTTGTTCTGGCATTTGTATCAGCTGACCTTGAGAGCACTGTGGAGAATGTATGGAGGCCATAGAGGTAAAATGAGAGATCAAATGCAGAAAAAAAAAAAAATGACAAGAAAGAACTGAAATTATAGGAATGAAATAAGCAGAGAAAACACACTGAGTTTACATTGCTTCTGGAAGCAGCAGTGGACAGAGGAGCCTGGCAGGCTACAATCCTTGGGGTCACAAAGAATCAGACAGGACTTAGCGACTGAGGTTTATAGATACAAACACTTCGTTGCTAGTTGATTCATGAATAGAAATTCATCTTCTCTCCTCTGAGTTCTACCTCACTTAAGAGTGTGTCTATAAGCAATAACAAAATTTCTAGATGTAGCCAGATCAGGCTTGAGGATAAATGGCAGAGAAGGCAGGGGAAATCGCTTAATTTCCTTCCTGGCTTGTTTTTCGTGAGAACCCAATTTTCACATGATTGCTAGTGTTTAACAGTAAATGTCAGAGAAAGAGAAAACAGCAGGAGAGGAGATTTTTTGATGAAGTCTGGGAAAAAAAACACAAAACACTGTATTCTGATCTAGCGACATGGGGGCCACTGCTTCTCTCAAGGGGCACAGTTGGAAAAAGCAAAGTGGGTGATGGAAAACCTGTCAGGAGGAGGGGCGGGAGCCCAGCTGTGTGTTTCCGCTGTTCATCAGCAACTGGTGGCAAAGCCTCAGTGCAGTCAGACTAGCCTCCTTGTTTCTCATCTCCCCATCCTTTGGCTGCCTCATTATTTCCTTGACTGTTTGTTACTGTGTTCTTTCCAGTGGGAGGGAAATGCCAAGATGGAGACTATGATAATATCAGATATTCTTTACTTTTTTGCAAGGCACTCTTCTGGTAATAAATTATTAGAAAAGCCACCACCATATGCTGGAGACTTAGAATTCCATTCTTAAATATTATGTGGATTTTAACTTTTAAGATTTTTATTATGGTAAAATATATATAACAAAAGCTGCCATTTAAGCCATTTTTTAAGTATTCAGTGGCATTCATTACATTCACAGTGTTATACAACCATCACTACTATTCCAAAAATTCTCCATCACCCCAAATGGTAAATCTGTACCCATTAACCACTAACTTCGCAGCTGTTGGTAACTACCTCTTATCTACTTTCCCTATGAATTGTTACCAGGCATTCTTACTTAATTATATATACCTCCTAAAGTGTGGCAGCAATAGAAAAAAATGGAACCTGAAGTGAAAAGGAAGGGTGGTTATGGATTAAAAACTGAATTATCACAAATACATCTGAAAAGTTTTTACTGTGATGGAATATTTTTATCCTTTGATTCAGAGAAAGCAAAACAAAGGTCCCTCTGCTGGGCTAACTCAACATCTTTCTTCTTTCAGTGACCATGCAGCAGGTAGCCCGGACGGTGGCCAAAGTGGAGCTCTCCGATCACGTGTGTGATGTGGTGTTTGCGCTCTTTGATTGTGATGGTAAGTGGGGCCCTCTGGAGTCGGGCAGAAAAACCGAGCTTTACTGCCCTTGACGTAGACACTGTTTCTGATGGAGCCTTGCAGATAGCTCCAGTGTACCAGCCTAGACTGTCACAGCAGCTTCCGAACAGGCTCCCATACTCTAGCTGTGCCACTCTCCAGGCCATCACCATCATCATCCAGCCGGAGAAATCCATCCAAAATGAAAATCTAACTGCATCTTCCTCCCTTCTTCCAGTCCTCCTTTCCTGCCCTGAAGATAAAGTACAAACCCTTTAAGGAGAATACAGGCTCCTTAGGGACCTGTCTCCCTGCCTCCCTCGTTGGTTTCCTGGCCCTACCTGTACCTCTGTGTGTCCAGCAATACCTCATTCAGTGTGGTTCTCCAGCAGCTGGACTGCTTCCTGCCGGTGCCTTTGCTTATGCTACAACCACCGCTGAAATGCCTCCCCCATCTCACTCCCCTCTGTGTGGCCAATTCCTGCTCATCCTTTGGGAGACAACTGAAGAGTCACCTCCAGGAAGTCTTTACTGATCTGTAATTGCACCCTCCCCATCCTGAGTTAGACATTCTTCCTCTGTGCCCCATAGCATCCTCTGTTTACCCCATTATGACATCTACCATAATACTTAAATAATGTACTTGTCTCTCCCACGATCTGATGGTATTTCAAGGGACAAAGTCATTTTTATCTCTTTATTCTCAATACCTAGCATAGCACAGGACCTGACATATAATATAGTCTCATTCAACTTCTGTCACACTACACTGATTTGTCACTGAGTTGCAGTCGAAAACATCAAGGAAGGCACAAATCAGTTCACTTTTAGCCAAGAGAATTGAATTTGGCTGTGAGAGAGTGCTAGGCTTTGGAACCGACGCAATGTGACAGTGGAATTTTCTCATCTTTGTTCCAAGGCCTTCACTTATCCCTGTTGTGTTTGCCTCTTTTTCTAGGCAATGGAGAGCTGAGCAATAAGGAATTTGTTTCTATCATGAAGCAACGGCTGATGAGAGGCTTGGAGAAGCCCAAAGACATGGGCTTCACCCGCCTCATGCAGGCCATGTGGAAATGTGCGCAGGAGACTGCCTGGGACTTCGCTTTGCCCAAACAGTAACCCAAAACTGCACAAGGAGCCACCTCTCCACACCAGGCACCTGGATCCTTGGGCAGAGCCTTGGCACAGCCTCCCCGCTGCTACTTCTGGAAGTAGTGCTCCCTTTCTCCTGGGAATGATCTTAGGATCCAAGTCTCCCCTGTCCCCACATTCTGCTAGGCTGATTCTGATCCAGTGAGTCTCTCTAGAGGTTCTCAAAAACACGAGCAAGTCCTAAAAGTGCAGACCCTTTGCATGTTCAAAACTACTATGCATTCAAGCACCTATGGATAAAGAATGCAGGCAACTGTCCACATACCTGCCAACCCTGGGAAACACCCAGTTCTCAAGCCATCTTGCTGTGGATTTATATTAACAAGAACATTCCTTGCTTCTCCTCCTGCTGCTGTTTTTAAGCTACAAATTTGGGAAATCTCTGACAGAAAAAGTAAATCAGTGATGAGTGATAACAAGGATGACCAAGACCCCCCGAGTTGGCAGGAAGCCTGGGCCCAAGGATGGATTTGTGTGGGTGGCTCTGAGGCCTGCCCCTAAAGGCCCTGTGCACAGTGGGGATGGAGCGAGATTAGAATTTAAAGCAGCTGCTTCATGGCTGTCCCCACTCCCTTCTTTTCCTCTCAGGCTTCCTGAGAAGACTCCAGCACCACTGTGCTTATGAAGTGAACAGCAGTTGAGCTCACGTTCCCTGCAAGTGCCATTTCCCTTCTGGGTGTGTGCCTCTGGAGCCAAGGCCCAGCTCAGAGCCTGTCTGTCCTCTGTCTTAAAAACACTTGTAAAATACCACTTTAATTATAACAGTTTGCAATAAACAACCCACACACACAAAGGCTCCTGTGTCCTTTATTTTAGGATCCTCCAGGGCCCTTTCCATTTCACTTCTCCACTGGCTTTGAGATCCTGCTAGCAAGAGACCTATTTTCTTTCTACCAGAATCTGTTTCTTCCTGTTGAGAGGACATTTCAGGCATAAGCAAAAAGTGAGGGTCTGAAGGTTAGTGGTGGCATTTTTCAACATGGTTTGGATAGCATTTCATCCTGGACCACGTTAGGTGGTCCATAATCACTCATGCCCCATGATAAGGAACTAAGATAGCGGTGGTGGGGGCTGTGGGGGTTATGAGACATCATCTGGTTACGGCAGATGTCAGTGTTAAGCACTATAGCAACTGGGAATTCCCTGGTGGTCCAAGGGTTAGGACTCCACATTCCCATGCTAAGGGCCCCAGTTCAATCCATGGTCAGGGAACTATTAATAAAATCCCACAAGCCTTGCAGCATGGCCAAAAAAGAGAAAAAAGAAAAATCCATAGCAACCAGTGTTTTCTATGGATTTAGCTCTGCCACTAACTCAGTGTGACCTTAAGCAAGCAAGCAATTTCCCATCTGTTTTCTCAACTATAAAATGACAGATGGGGTTGAGCTTAATGGGCTTAGATGTTTCTTCCATGTCCAGAAACCTCTCCCTCAGCTCTTCTCCAAAGTACCTCCAACCTCCAGAACCTCCAGGTAATGCTCCCTGACAGGATAGGGTCTAGCTGCCAATGTAATAGAACCACAATACCAAAAGCCCAGTGCTTCCTTCGAATCCTAAAAGTTGGTAGGGAGTGTTTATCAGCAAGAGAAGAGCAGAGATGTGGGTCTGCACTTGGGGACAGTGTCAACCCCAGCATTTTCTCCAGAGCAGTTTAATAACTCTAGTCCTAAGATCTTTGCTGGGAGCAGATTAGATTATCTCTCAAAGGAATTTGCCAGTGTCTTCCAGTCTGTGCTTTCTTGGGGTAAGTATTCTTGGCACCCAAGTGTAGCCTTTGTCTTGCTCATTGTCCCAGGGCTGAGGATCAGCAAAATATGAGCTTTTCCTTAAATTTGTCCCGTGGTCCCCAGATCACTCTCTTCCCCAGTCCTTGTCTCTCCGGCCTGAAAGAAGAGTCGCATCCACAGCCTTTGGGGCATTCATTCCCTCCCAAGGAGAGACCTGCCAACTGGCCTGCATTCACGAAGCTGAAAACCAGAGCATAGAAGGACAGGGTAAGGACCTCACCCACAACATCTTGAGACCCAGCGTCAAGAGCACAGGTGGCTGGAACTCCAGCTGAACTCCCATTAGCTCCTAGGAGAGCCTGAGGAAGCAGAGGAGATATTGGTGCTCAAGAAGACGGGAGAGCCACACTTGGGCACAGCAGGGCAAATGTGCAGGTAAGATGCGCAAGCTAAGGCACCCAGAAGAGACCAGATTATCTCTCAAAGGAGTTTGCCAGTATCTTCCAGTCTGTGCTTTCTTGGGGTACGTATTCCTTGGTACCCAAGGGAGGCTTTGACCAAAGATGCCTATGAGTAGGCTGAGAGGATTTTAACAGGCAGAGTTTTGGAATACAGAAGGTTGATTTGTGGTTCTCCCTTTATTGCCATTGTTTTTCTACCTAGACAGGATAACCTTCCCCTCTGCCATCAAGGGTCACATCAAACTGTCCCTTTGCTGACCCTCTTCCAGCAAGATTAGTAGCCCCTCCATTACCTCCCAAGAATCACTTGCCCACCTATAAAAACACTGCTGTAATTTGATGTAATTTTTGTGAGATTGTCACCCCCAAGTTCAGACCCAAAGCAGTGACGTGATCAAAGGAACTGTCCACCACCAAAAGCTAATTTTAAAATATTTCTCAGACAATGTAGAGGTGATACTAGCGGTGCCTCAGGAAGTTCCTCCTGAGAGACTGGAGTCTGGGACCCAGAGTGCTTGCTCTTGCAGCTGGACAGACATCTCCTTGAGCAACAGAATGCAGAGAAACTACACGGAATTAAAAAGAACAGCATGCCTACCTCAGTCAGTGCAGTTATGGACAATAAGATAAGCTACAGACCAACTGCCACTTAGGTGCCAGGAGCAAAAGCAGGGTACTGCGCACGATCCCTGCACCCAGCGCCTTCAAGGGAATGGGCAGAACACCGAACCCACCCTCCAGCCCCAGCTGTGAATCTGCTCCTATTCTCACCCCATTGGAGGAACCAGCCTGCCCTCCACGGGAAAGCGAGCAAGGGCACTTGTTACCTGTTCTTGCCCTTTTGTGCTAGTCTAAGTCCCAATAAAGCCTCGCCTGAATTCCTTATCTGGCCTCTTAACAATTTCTGTTAAAGAATTCAGGGACCCAGGTCAGCTGCTACTGGTGCTAAGTCACTTCAGTCTTGTCTGACTCTGTGTGACCCCATCGATGGCAGCCCACCAGACTCCTCTGTCCCTGGGATTCTCCAGGCAAGAATACTGGAGTGGGTTGCCATTTCCTTCTCCAGGTCAGTGACACTCCTAAACACACATACAAACAAACGTTGTCTACTTTTGTTCTCTACTTCTTAAAAAAAAAAAAAAAAAGGACTTCCCTGGTGGTATAGTGGGTAAGAATCCACCTGCCAGTGCAGGAGACATGGGTTCGATCCCTGGTCCAGGAAGATTCGATCCTGGTCCAGGAAGAGGAGCCAAGCCTGAGCACCACAATTGCTGAGCCAGTGCTCTAGGGCACATGAGCTGCAGCTATGAGAGACTGTGAGCTTCAACTGCTGAAGCCCGTGCCCCTAGAGCCTGTGCTCCGCAACAAGAGAAGCCACTGCACTGAGAAGCCACAACAAAGAGTAGCCCCACTTGCAGCTAGAGGTAATCCTTCACACAGCAACAAAGACCCATCACAGTCAAAAAAAAATTTTTTTTGTTATAATATTTAAAAGAAAAAATAATAACTGCAGTTCTAGCCCTTAGACTTTGGACAGGAAAAGAAACTAAGAGGGGAGCCAAGCTGCTGGGCTTCCTTGATGGGCTCAGATGGGTTTCCTAGATTATCTAAGAGGAAGCGGGGAGAATGTGGAGAGAGGGTTAGTAATGAAAGAGTATAAGAACATACATGATATTCAAAAATCATCATTTTATTAGCATTTAGTGCCTATGCAGGTCAGGAAGCAACAGTTAGAACTGGACATGGAACAACAGACTGGTTCCAAATAGGAAAAGGAGTACGTCAAGGCTATATATTGTCACCCAGCTTATTTAACTTATATGCAGAGTACATCATGAGAAAGGCTGGGCTGGAAGAAGCACAAGCTGGAATCAAGATTGCCGGGAGAAATATCAGTAACCTCAGATATGTAGATGACACCACCCTTATGGCAGAAAGTGAAGAGGAACTCAAAAGCCTCTTGATGAAAGTGAAAGAGGAGAGTGAAAAAGTTGGCTTAAAGCTCAACATTCAGAAAACAAAGATCATGGCATCTGGTCCCATCACTTTATGGGAAATAGATGGAAAAACAGTGGAAACAGTGTCAGACTTTATTTTGGGGGGCTCCAAAATCACGGCCGACTAAGGTCCATCTAGTCAAGGCTATGGTTTTTCCAGTGGTCATGTATGGATGTGAGAGTTGGACTGTTAAGAAGGCAGGCTGAGCGCCAAAGAATTGATGCTTTTGAACTGTGGTGTTGGAGAAGACTCTTGAGAGTCCCTTGGACTGCAAGGAGATCCAACCAGTCCATTCTGAAGGAGATCAGCCCTGGGATTTCTCTGGAAGGAATGATGCTGAAGCTGAAACTCCAGTACTTTGACCACCTCATGCGAAGAGTTGACTCATTGGAAAAGACTCTGATGCTGGGAGGGATTGTGGGCAGGAGGAGAAGGGGACGACAAAGGATGAGATGGCTGGATGGCATCACTGACTCGATGGACATGAATCTGAGTGAACTCCAGGAGTTAGTGGACAGGGAGGCCTGGCGTGCTGCGATTCATGGGGTCACAAACAGTTGGACATGACTGAGCGACTGAACTGAACTGAACTGAACTGAAAATCACTGCAGATGGTGATTGCAGCCATGAAATTAAAAGACGCTTACTCCTTAGAAGGAAAGTTATGACCAACCTAGATAGCATATTGGAAAGAAGAGACATTACTTTGCCAACAAAGGTCCATCTAGTCAAGGCTATGGTTTTTCCAGTAGTCATGTACGGATGTGAGAGTTGGACTGTGAAGAAAGTTGAGCGCCAAAGAATTGATGCTTTCTAACTGTGGTGTTGGAGAAGACTCGAGAGTCCCTTGGACTGCAAGGAGATCCAACCAGTCCATCCTAAAGGAGATCATTGTGTGTTCATTGGAAGGACGGATGCTGAAGCTGAAACTCCAATACTTTGGCCACCTCATGCGAAGAGTTGACTCATTGGAAAAGATCCTGATCCTGGGAGGGATTGGGGGAGGAGGAGGGGACGACAGAGAATGAGATGGCTGGATGGCATCACCGACTCGATGGACATGAGTTTGGGTGAACTCCGGGAGTTCGTGATGGACAGGGAGGCCTGACGTGCTGTGATTCATGGGGTTTCAAAGAGTCGGAGATGACTGAGTGACTGAACTGAACTGAACTACCTAGTTTTACGTCTGATTAGAATGTACACACTGAATCAGACTATGAAGCAAAGGGGAAGTCCAGGCAATGACTGCTACTATATCAGGAGGAAAGGACAGCAGCATGGGAGCTAGGAGCCAGGTCCACAGGCTCCAGAGCATCCTCTCTGAGCCCAAGCACAGCCCAAGCCAGGTAATGTGTCCCAATAAGCAGCTCAGAAAAACAACGTGGGACAGAGTAGTTCAGCTTTCAGGCTTTGGTTGCCACCTGCTGGCAAGAAGGCTCAACGCAAGGGAGTCACTGAGCTGGAGCAGGGTAGGGGAATCAGCTTGAGTCCAGCCTGGCCCCAGTCCTGCTCTGGAGAATAGGCCTCCCAGGGACCTGGATGGCGTGGGCTGGAGCTGGATGAACAGCCAGTGATGGACCATAACCATAAAAAAAGATGCGGTGGATATGATGATACCCCTGAGGGAAGGGAAGCAGCCATGTATCATTCTCTGTGGCTCCAGAACAGGAATTACCAGCAAGTGAGAGGGTAAGAGTCATGTGGCTGGGCATTGAGCAGAGTCTTCAAGGAGTTTGCAGAAGGAAATTCAAAGTGAGGGGGAAAAAAGCAACAACAAGCAGTAAGGTTAAGTGTAAGCTGTGTGATAGCACTTAGAAAAGCAGAAGGCTATCTAAACCAGATTGGAATTTCAAGACAGATGTGCAGAGAATTTTTTTTTAATTAAGAAGATATGAGACCTGATGGTTGAGTTGTTGTTATTATTCAGTCGCTCAGTCCTGTCTGACTCTTCAGACCAATGGACTGCAGCACGCCAGGCTTCTCTGACCTTCTCTATCTCCCAGAGCTTGCTGAAATTCATGCCCATCAAGTCGGTGATACCATCCAACCATCTTGTCCTCTGCTGTCCTCTTCTCCTCCTGCCTTCAGTATTTTCTAGCATCAGGGTCTTTTCCAGTGAATCAACTCTTCACATCAGGTGGCCAGAGTATTGGAGCTTCAGCTTCAGAGTCAGTCCTTCCAGTGAATACTCAGGGTTGATTTCCCTTAGGATTGACTGGTTTGATCTCCTTGCAGCCCAAGGGACTCTCAAGAGTCTTCAACACCACAGTCCAAAAGCATCAGCTCTTTGGCACTCAGCCTTCTTTATGATCTGACACTCACATACATACATGACTACTGGAAAAACCATAGCTTTGACTAAACAGAACTTGGTCAGCAAAATGATGTCTCTCCATTTTAATACGCTGTCTAGGTTTGTCATAGCTCCTCTTCCAAGGAGCAAGTGTCTTTTAATTTCATGGCTGCAGTCACAATTCACAGTGATTTTGGAGTCCAAGAAAATAAAGTCCATCACTGTTTCCATTGTTTCCCCATCTGTTTGCCATGAAGTGATGGGACCAGATGCCATGATCTTAGTTTTTTGAATGTTGAGTCTTAAGACAGCTTTTTCACTTTCCTTTATCACCTTCATCAAGAGGCTCTTTAGTTCCTCTTTGCTTTCTGCCATAAGGGCGGTGTCATCTGTATATCTGAGGTTATTGGTATTTCTCCCGGCAATCTTGATTCCAGGTTGTGCTTCATCTGGTCCAGCATTTCACATGATGTACTGTGCATAGAAGTTAAATAAGCAGGGTGACAATATACAGGCTAGACATACTCCTTTTCCAATTTTGAACCAGTCCATTGTTCCGTGTCTGGTTCTAACTATTGCTTCATGACCTGCATACAGGTTTCTCAGGAGGCAGGTAATGATCTGGTATCCCATGTCTTTAAGAATTTTCCACAGTGTATTGTGATCCACACAGTCAAAGGCTTTAGCATAGTCAATGAAGCAGAAATAGATATTTTTCTGGAATTCTCTTGCTTTTTATGTGATCCAAGAGATGTTGGCAATTTGATCTCTGGTTCCTCTGCCTTTCTAAATCCAGTTTGTACATCTGGAAGTTCTTGGTTCACGTACTTTTGAAGCCTAGTTTGGAGGATTTTGAGCATGACCTTACCAGCATGTGAAATGAGTGCAATTGTGTGGTAATTTGAAGATTGTTTGGCATTGCCCTTCTTTGGGACCATTGAGAAGGAGTTAATAAAGTGAGGAGGAGGAGTGTCTGGGCAGAGGGAACAAAGTATGCAAAAGTCCAAAGGCCAAAAAGCATGTCTCTGGGGATGGAAGTTCTAAGATGTATCCAGGAAGTACAGACTGGGAGTGATTTTGTGACCCAAGGATTAATTAAGATTGGTGATCATTCACAAAAAAGATAAGAAATACAGTTGGGCATTTTGAAACACACTTATAGACAAGTAATAGGTTATAGAAAACATCATGATGGAAATTTTTTAAAAGTTAGAATTGAATATGATAATGAAAATACCACATATGAAAACTTGTCAGACACAGTTAAAGGGAAAGTTAGAAACATCTTAACAACTTCCATACTTATTTACAGAAGATGGGCAGACAATTAATAAGCTAGGCATCTGCCTCAAAAAGTTGGGAGAAGAAAAACAGATTAAAACCCAGACAAAAAAATAACAAAGAGAAAAAATAAATTTTAAGAATTTTCAAATGTATATAACTAGATACTATCACAGTTTAAAAAATAATACTGTGGACAACTTATGCCAATAAATCTGAAGTGAATAGTTGCCTAGGAAATATAACTTCCTAGACACAATAAAAAAATAAAAATCTGAATAGACTATGAAAGTGAAAGTGTTAGTCAGTCATGTCTGACTCTTTGCGACCCCATGGACTATAGCTCTCCAGGCTCCTCTGTCCATGGAATTCTTCAGGCAAAAATACTGAAGTGGGTAGCCATTTGCTTCTCCAGGGGATCTTCCCAACCCACGGATCAAACTTGGAATAGACTAAGCTATAGTAAATTGATAGCATCACCAACTCAATGGACACGAATTTGAGCAAACTCTGAGAGAGAGTGAAGGACAGTGAAGCCTGGAGTGCTGCAGTCCGTGGGATCACGAAGAGTTGAACACTACTTAGCGACTGAACAATACAACAGTAAATTGAATCAGTAGTTAAAAATCTTCTTAGAACAAAAAATACCAAGCCCAGATGGCTTTATATAAGGATGAAAGGAAAAATAGAACCAAGTTCTATAGGACCGAAACAGGAGTCTGGACTTCTGTCTTAATGCCACGTAGGAGCCACTGAAGGGTTTTAAGCAGGAAGATGACATAATGAGCTTTGCATTTTGGAATGATGACTTTGCCTACAAGGCTACAGATGGATTGGAGCAGGATCCAGGTTGGAGACTGCTATAATAATCCAGTTAACAGATGCTGGAAGCCTGGATTAGGGGAATGGCTGCAGAGTTGGAGAGTTGCTAACAGATTTGGAGATTTGAAAGATGTTTCAATCACGCCTGAGGTGAGGCGTGAGGATGAGGTGTTCAAATCAGAGGATGGTGAGAGAGAGGAAATAACTCAGCCTGAAACCCAGATTTGTTTGTGTAACTGCATATGTGATAGTGATCTTCAGGAGGGTTGGGAGGCCGAGAGAGCCAGGTTTGGGTGGAGAATGATGAGGCAATTTTTTGATATGATGAGATGCCTGAGAGAGATCCCAGTAGAAATATCTAGTAGGTAGGCAGATATGTGTGGACCCAGGAAGGGAGTCTAGGGAATCTGCTAACCACCTGGGTTCTCCCAATTTCAAGACCAACTAACCACGAACACATGAAGTCTGAATCAGTGTCTTAACCAGCTCCATCTCTTGCCCAATAGAAGCTGGGAATAGAGGCCATCAAAAGGAGTTTGAATCAAAAGACCCCATGCTTGGTAGGATGTCCTTGAAGCAGACATGTTTGGTAGAAAAGGCTTCAAGTGCCCTTATCCTCCAGCCTCTGGCTGTCCATAGTTGTGAGGTCTCCTCCTTCTCTAGGGAGAAAGAGCAAATGACTGAAGTGCAGATCCAGAGATGCTATAGGGAAATCTTCTTGTGTTCACCCAACAAATAGTTTGTTAAAGCTCAGATTGAAAATTCATCAGTCATTCACACTCAGGTGAATTTTACATCATCTTCAAAGCAAGGTTTAGATTTCCCTCTCTATATTTTTAATAGGTGGACATTCACATGTTTCAAAAATCAAACTCATATCTTAAAAGCATACATTGGAAAGCCTTATGTGCAACCATTCACACAGCTGCATTTCATCATTTATCAATAAAGGGGAGATTCTTCAGAGACATTTTGGAGCCTAGAACTCTCTGAAAGGGAGGCCTTGGTGGGTCACATTTGGAGGCAGCAGGGGACACTGGGGAGTCAGAGCAAAAGAGCAAAGGACAGGAAACAGGGGACATTTCACTGACTTGGCACTTCTTCCTGAAGCCTTAGGAAGGAATTTACCCCAACTTGCTCAGGGAAACTCTGGATTAAGTGTTTGGGAACGGAAAAACCTGTCATTCTATTCACTTAACAAATATGTATTGAGCCCCTATTTGGTATCAGGCTAGTGATCTGACCATGGAGAGTATGAGGGCAAGATCTCCATCCTGGTTTAGTATGAGACAGGATGTAATCAGACTCACAAGAGAAAAGCAACAACTGTGCAAGGCAGTCAAGCCAGGTTTCCATGGAGGGGTCAGGTTTAAGTGTTACGGGAATTCAACGCAAGGAGAGCTCTTGAAGAGTCAGCCCTTTCTCAGCCTCGGCCTCCGATGTCATCTCCCTGAGGACAGCTTTCCCCTTCTACACACACAAGTAACAACTCCCTCTTCTGCGCCTCTTCAAGTTTCCACCCAACCCCACTGTCGTACTTACCACACTGTCCTCTAATTCTTTTAACACCTCCCTTGCATATGTGCATGATAAGTCATTCAGCCATGTCTGACTCTTTGCGACCCCATGGATTGTAGCCCTCCAGGCTTCTCTGTCCATGGAATTTTCCAGGCAAGAATACTGCAGTGGGTTGCCATTTCCTTCTCCAGGGGATCTTTCAAATCCAGGATCAAACCCACGTCTCTTGCATTGGCAGGCAGATTCTTTACTACTGTGCCACCTGGGCAATCAATACCTCCCTTACTAGACTGCAGCCTCCCTGATGGCAGGTTCTGTCCTTTATTCACAGTGCATCTCTGAATCCTTAAAACTCTAGAGTGCTGGGCTTTCAGGATAAACATCTGACTTTCGGTTTGTTGATGTTGTTTTGGAAACTGCCTCGGGTCTTAGTTGCAGCATGTGGACTCTCAGTGGTGGCATGTGGGATCTAGTTCCCAACCAGGGATCCAACCTGGGTCCCCTACACTGGGGGCTTGGAATCTTAGACACTGGACCACCAGGGAATCCCAAACATCTGACTTAATTCCATCTCTCCACAGAGGAGATAGAGTTTAAGCTTAGTCCTGAAGAACTAGTTAGATTTGGACAGGTGGTGTTAGTTGTAAAGAACTCTCCTGCAAATGCAAGAGACATAAGAGATGTGGGTTAGAACGCTGGGTCGGGAAGATCCACTGGAGAAGGAAATGGCAACCCACTCCAGTATTCATGCCTGGGAAATCCCATGGACAGAGGAGCCTGGCAGGCTACGTCCATGGAGTCACAAAGAGACACGACTGAAGCAACTTAGCATGCACACGCAAGAGATATTTAAGGAGGACCGGCAGATGGATAGGGGTGGGGTGAGATGTATCTGAAGAGAGATGAGAAGGGAACCATGGGAGATCAAAGCATGTTAAGGTCAAACTGAATTTTTGGTATCCTCCAAGAAATCTGGAGGCTGGTGGTCACCTAACACAAGGGCTGTTTCAGCTCTGGGAGCAAAATAAGAAGCTGAGATTCAATGGGAGATTCATTTCCCCAGTGACTTCACCTGGATATCTGTGGAGGCAATTAAGGATATTATGTCTCTTTTCAGACCTCATCCTCCCATCCATACCATGATTCAGCTAATCAGGATAAAATTTCTAATTTTTTCCTTAGATCATCATCATGACATCTTGATTTCAAGAACTATCAAGGGGAAACTAATTTCAAGTCACTCTGCATATCAGTTCCATTTTTAAACATCTATAGACCAAGGGCCATGATATTTAACATAAACTGAGCAAAAATGTGTCTCTCTTCCTGGCCTTTGAACTGGGAAAGGACCGTAGAAAGTCAAATTGCTTCTGCACAAAAAACATGACACCTGGTTTGGGATTTTTAGGAAATGGAGAGAGTGATTACATAGAGGTTGGGTAGACCAGCATTCAGGCTCAATTTATAATCCCTTCTGAAACAATACAGCCTTTCTGAATTGAAACAGTTCTGTAAAATAAGGCAGGAAAATGTCCTGCCACACACAGACTCCTACCCGGCCTACCTCTTCAGAGCCATACTACTCCAGACCCTGCCAACCAAGCCAAATTATTACTATGAACTCAAAATTGATTTGCCTTGTGGGAAAGAAGAGGCAGGTTTACCAGCCAATAGCTGAGCAATCTGGAGAAGGCAATGGCAACCCACTCCAGTACTCTTGCCTGGAAAATCCCATGGTCAAAGGAGCCTGGTAGGCTGCAGTCCATGGGGTAACAGAGTCGGACACGACTGAGCGACTTCATTTTCATGCATTGGAGAAGACAATGGCACCCCACTCCAGTACTCTTGGCTGAAAAATCCCATGGATGAAGGAGCCTGGTAGGCTGCAGTCCATGGGGTTGCAAAGAGTCGGACATGACTGAGCGACTTCACTTTCACTTCACTTTCATGCATTGGAGAAGGAAATGGCAACCGACTCCAGTGTTCTTGCCTGGAGAATCCCAGGGACAGGGGAGCCTGGTGGGCTGATGTCTATGGGGTCACACAGAGTCGGACACGACTGAAGCAACTTAGCAGCAGCAGCAGCAGCTGAGCAATCAAAGTCCAGTTCCTTAACACAATAAATTACAGGCCACCTTTTACACACAAGCACCCTCTTCACAAAATGAAGTGCCTGTTGTCAGCCCAAGGAGGGGGGACCTCATAACACTCAGGAGATGGAAGACATACTTAGCAGGAGAGAGGACTACCTAGCAGTCCTGGGTCAACAAACCTCAGAGAGGCTATCTGATAGGTGTCCTAGTGTTTATCCTTTAACACATATGAAGGACCTAACAATTTGTGGAGACCTTCACTTTCTCTACGTGTGCATGTGTGCGTGCTAAGTCATTTAAGTTGTGTCTGACTCTTTTCAACCCCGTGAACTGTAGCCTGCCAGGCTCCTCTGTCCATGGGATTCTCCAGGCAAGAATACTGGAGTGGGCTGCCATGCCCTCCTCCAGATCTTCCTGACCCAGGAACTGAATCTGCTCTCTAAGTGTGTTGTTGTTGCTGAGTTGCTCAGTCGTGTTTGACTTTTTGTGACCCCATGAACTCAGTACGCCAGGCTTCCCTGTCCTTCACCATCTCCCTGAGTTTGCTCAAACTCGTGTCCATTGAATCCGTGATACCATCCAATCATCTCGTCCTCTGTCGTCTCCTTCTCCTCCTGCCCTCAATCTTTCCCAGCATCAGGATCTTTTCCAATGAATCAGCTCTTCACATCAGGTGGCCAAAGTATTGGAGCTTAAGCTTCAGCATCAGTCCTTCCAATGAATATTCAGGGTTGATTTCCCTTAGGATGGACTGGTTTGATCTCCCTGCTGTCCAAGGGACTCTAAGTGTAGGGCTGTCTTATTGAAACACTTCACCTCAGATTGGGGCTTGAACCCATGTGCCAGGATTTGAACCTAGCCAAAACCCAGCTTGGGACTAACCCATGTGGCCGGGCCAAAACCCACAGTGTTGCAATTGAGATCACACATCTGGTTTCTGGACCTAATGAAGCTCAGGTTCTCGATGTCTCATCACAGAAAGAATTCAGTGAGAGACAAAGTGATAGGTAGTAAGTGGATTTACTTAGAGAGAAACACACTCTGTGTTTAGAGGATGGGCTGTCTCAGAAGGCAAGAGCAGCCTTCAAATGTGGTGTGGTTAGCTTTATGGGCTGGGTAATTTCATAGGCTAATGAGTGGGAGGATTATTCCAACTATTATGGGGAAGGGGTGGAGATTTCCAGGAATTGGGCCACCACCCACTTTTTGGTCTTGGAACCATCAGGGCACCTGTGGGTGTGTCATTTATCTTGCTAGTGAGCTACAGTGAGCATATACTGAGGCTCAAGGGCTAATGGAAGTCCATTTGTCCATCATGGGCCTATTTGGTTCTAATCAGTTTATGTCACATATTCTAATTGTTATTCTTTTAAATGTTGCGCCCTGCCCCCTTCCCTCCTGTCTCCTTATTAAGGAGAGGCTGATTTCTTCACCACCAGGATACTCCCTATTAGCCAGCTTAGAGTCTTCATGGGGAAGTAAACAATGAGAATGGAAAGGAAGGTTGGATGTGAAGAAATTTCCAAGGGTGAACATGTAGCCAAGGAGGCCACAACCTTGCTTCTTATTACATTGAGAAAATAAAAGCTATCTGAAAAGAACTTCCTTGTGTTCCCACTTCCAGATCTGCCAGCTGGCCTGCAGTATGCCTAACCATACTGCCTCCCTCCTGAAAATCAATGTCATCCATGTCACTGTCTAAAGCCATGCAGTCGCCATGCCCCATAGTCCACTGCCTCTGTCTATTCTTGTTGTCTCCTCTCTTTCCTTTTACCAAAATTTCTTGACAGTTAAATAATTCCTATCACAAAATGCTATAATATATCCCATCTTAAAAACCAAAACCAGGACTTCCCTAGTGGTCCAATGGTTAAGTCTGCTGGGGGCCTGGGTTCAGTCACT
Organism: Oryx dammah; assembly: GCF_014754425.2. NCBI lineage: Eukaryota > Metazoa > Chordata > Mammalia > Artiodactyla > Bovidae > Oryx > Oryx dammah. The sequence continues at coordinate 31,418,785 of NW_024070190.1, forward strand.
GGCCAGGGAACTGAGATCCTTCATGCCAAAGTATGGCCAAAACTTCTCCATATTCTTCCTCACATCCCCATTCTTCATCCGTTTCCTCACTCTCCCTCCCTAAATTCATTCCTGTCAGACTTTTACCACCACCATCCACTGACAGCAAGCCGGTCAAGGTCACCCTCAACCTCCACCTTGTAAAATCCGCTGGTCATTTCACAGTCCTCACAGTGATTGGTCTCCTACATGGTTTGCTGGAATTTGGCCCCTCCCTCCCCCTTGAAACTTGTTAAAAGAAAGTAATTTTACCTTATGAGTTACTTCTCTTCTCTTCCAGACGTCTGCATATAGGCATGGTAAAGGGCTCTACCCTCTCTACAGTCACTTTCTAGGTGCATTTAGTTCCATGGCTTTAAATACTAGTTACATGTCTTTGTCTACCTAGTCTTGAAACTTTAAATGTCACTTTGAAACCATTTACCTCAGATTGGGACCCGAACCTAGCCAAAACTCACAGTACCTGGTTTCAGGTCCTAATGAAGCTCAGGTTCTTGATGTCTCATTGCAGAAAGAATTCAGTGAGAGACAAAGTGATAGGTAAGAAGTGGATTTATTCAGAAACAGAGAGAAGCACACTCCACAGAGTGTGGGCCATCACAGAGGGTGAATCCAGTGGCTGTGAAATGTGGCATAGTTAGTTTCTATAGGCTGGGTAATTTCATATGCTAATGAGTGGGAGGGCTATTCCAACTATTTTGGGGATGGGGCAGAGATTTCCTGGATTTGGGCCACCACCCACTCCTTGGTCTTAGTGACTTGGAATTGTCATGGCACCTCTGGGTGTGTCATTTCACTTGCTGATTCAGGATCAAGGTCTAGTCTTGTCTACCATCTTTGGTCCTATTTGATTTTTTTTTTTTTAATTTAAAGGATTTTAATTAAGCTCATTTTAGAAAGCAGAAATAATGCAATGCAAATAAGAACATCTAAGCAATAAAATTAACAAGCCAAAGTAATTGTTAGATAAATTAACCCATTTATTACAGGCTAGCAACGTTATCGATGGTGGCACTTCTACTGGCCCTTCAGCTCCTTCAGTCTTCTGAAGGCAGACTTGACTGTGACAGCAGAGGTGGTGTTGTAGGTGCAGGCACCATTTAATTCTAATCAGTTTATGTTGTGTCCCTGGGCTATGTCATTCTTTCAAAAGTTGTGTCCTGCTGCTTTCCCCCGTTACAATTTACGTCTGTTGATAATTTCCAAAGTTGTATTTCCAGTCCCATCTTCATCCCTAAACCCTACATATATACAAATTTCTACTCTAAATCTCCAAAAGACATCACGAACTTAAACCACCCTAAATCAGACATCTAATATTCCTCCTACCAAACTGCTCCTCTCATGAACTTTTCCCAGTTTCAGTAAACGGAAACAGTTCTCCCACATACTCAGGGCAAAATCTTGGAATCATCCTTGACTTCTTTCTTTCTCTCACATTCCAAATCCAGTCCATTAGAAAAATAATTTTGATTGCCTTCAAAATATATCCAGAATTTAACTACTTCTCACCACCTCTATCACCACCTTTATCCCAAGTTACTATTAATTCTCACCTGGATTATAGTTCAGTTCAGTTCAGTCACTCAGTCATGTCCGACTCTTTGCCACCCCATGAATCTCAGCACGCCAGGCCTCCCTGTCCATCACCAACTCCCAGAGCTTACTCAAACTCATGTCCATCGAGTCAGTGATGCTATCCAGCCATCTCATCCTCTGTCGTCCCTTTCTCCTCTCACCCAATCTTTCCCAGCATCAGGGTCTTTCCAAATGAGTCAGCTCTTTGTATCAGATGACCAAAGTATTGGAATTGCAGCTTCAACATCAGTCCTTCCAATGAACACGCAGGACTGATTTCCTTTAGGATGGACGGGTTGGATCTCCTTGCAGTCCAAGGGACTCTCAAGGGTCTTCTCCAACACCACAGTTCAAAAGCATCAGTTCTTCTCCGGTCAGCTTTCTTTATAGTCCAACTCTCACATCCATACATGACTACTGGAAAAACCATAGCCTTGACTAGACGGACCTTTGTTGACAAAGTAATGTCTCTGCTTTTTAATATGCTGTCTAGGTTGGTCATAGCTTTTCTTCCAAGGAGTAAGCATCTTTTTATTTCATGGCTGCAATCACCATCTGCAGTGATTTTGGAGCCTCAAAAAATAAAGTCAGCCACTGTTTCCACTGTTTCTCCATCTGTTTGCCATGAAGCAATGGGATTGGATGCCATAGTATTTGTTTTCTAAATGTTGAGCTTTAAGCCAACTTTTTCAATCTCTTCTTTCACTTTTATCAAGAGGCTCTTTAATTCTTCACTTTCTGCCACAAGGGTGGTGTCATCTGCATATCTGAGGTTATTGATGTTTCTCCCAGCAACTTGATTCCAGCTTGTGCTTCATCCAGCCCAGCATTTATGGATTATAGTAGTAGCCTCCTAACCCTTATCTGTGGTAAGACTCTTACGAAATCTCGCTGGGGAGGCCACATAATAGAAGGACTGAGAAATGACTGATGGATTTGCCAATGCAGGTCATTAGTAACATTAGTAAGACTGCTTTCCCTGGATTGATCAGATATGTGAAAATCTGACAGAACTGGATTCCACAGTACAGTGGAATTCTATATGCTCCTTGTTGATCTGTAATAACTCATCAAGAAAATTCTCCTTTCAGAGTCTTTGTATTTGCTCTACCTTCTGCCTGGATCACCTTTCTTCCAGGTAGTCACATCTGAATTATCTGCTCTCTCTCCTGAATTCAGATTTCTATTAAAATTACAGCTTCTGAGAGCTTTCTCCTATCAGGTTATTTAAAATAGCACCATCCACTCTCAATCCCTTTACTTCTTTATCTTTTTCTTTTTCCTTCTTAGCATCTGTCACTATTTGAGTATATCTCTTTATCCGACATCTCCCCACCCCCACTACACACACTAGAATGTAGGCTCCATGAGGGCAGGGACTTTTGTTTTCCACTATATATCTAACCTGGCAAATAGCGGGTACCCAAATATCTGTCGAATGACTAAATAAGAAACCTTCGTCTCAAATGCATAGTTACTACCAAGAACTTGCGAACATACAAAACTTTAGTGAAGTCACTCAGTCGTATCCGACTCTTGGTGACCCCACGGACTGTAGCCTACCAGTATCCTCCGTCCACGGGACTTTCCAGGCAAGAGTACTTTGAGTGGGTTGCCATTTCCTTCTCCATACAACTTTAAGACCTCGAAATATGACCGCTTGGAATGTGAGCTTGCACCATTAGGGCCTCTCTTAGACTTCCCGCTCTTAGAAGACATACGGTAGCGCTTCCGCCCTCGCTCAAACCTCAGGGAAGGAGGGGCGGAAGGTTTATGTCATCACCCTGCGACCGCCTGCCCCTAGACGCGCCGGCTGCTGGCGCAGCCCTTCGCTCGCCCGGCCTCCCCCTCCCTGGTTCCGCGCTCTGGTTCCGCCATGGAATCCAACAAGGATGAAGCCGAGCGCTGTATTAGCATCGCCCTTAAGGCCATCCAGAGCAACCAGCCGGACCGAGCGCTCCGCTTCCTGGAGAAGGCGCAGCGGCTGTACCCGACGCCGCGAGTTCGCGGTGAGTGTAGGATGCCGGAGACACTGAGGGGACATTAGAACTGATGGGGGGAATACGGGAACGGACCGACGGGAGCAGTTGGAGGAGGGGGAGGGGTGGCGAGGCGCGGCTACGCCTGCGCACTGAGACGCGCGGTGGCCTTCGGGAGGTGTAGTCTTTGGCTCCCACCCCTCTCCGGGGTACTGGACACTTGGTGACAGGGGCAACGGTGACTTTAGCTTTCCAGGTGCTTGCGGAACCCTCTGAGATTTGGAGTTCCCAAGAATGAGAGGCTCTGACAGATGGGGCGAAAGGAACTTATATGGAAGCGAAATCGAACTACTTTTCCCAAGGGGCCATTCGGTGGCCCAGGGCCAGTTGCCGGCCTGGGAAATATTATAGTTTAGGAAAACAAACATAACTCCTCTGAAGGAAGAAATAAGTTCTAGAGAAAGAAAGAGGACTTCTGACCTTCGAACGGCCTGAAAAGTCATCTCCGTATGTTCACTCCCTGGCATGTCTCCGGGCTAGGGTCAAGGACCACCCTCACCAGACTAGAGCCTGCCCTTTTCCCATTCCACACACCGCCTCACTCCCTCCTGGAGCCTCTTCTCCCGCTTTCGAGATTCAGAGCGATGGCCTCCACCACTCCCACCTACCCTCGCCCCCAAGAGTCCGTCAGTGGCCGGCCATATGAGCGGCTGGACAGCACCAGGCTGCTAGGCGGCCCTGGACTGTTTCCAAACCAGAGAGGGAACAGTGAGGTTGTCTGTGCTACTCACTCTATCCAGGAAGCCTCTTTTTTTTTTTTTTTTCCTTTAACCTAAGTCGTCGTCGGGGTTTTTCTTCACACGCTGGAGGAGAGAAAAAAGTAGTTCATTAAAAATACAGAGTTTGTACCTGCAATTACCACTAAGTAAACTGGCCGACAGCAGGTACTCAGAAGATGGGAGTTTTCATCCTAACTGCTAGGCTGTGATTTTTCTGAGCTTGGGTTTCCTCAACTGGAAAATTGGAGGGCTGGCACAGATAATGTGAATAACAGTCATACCAAAAAGGGCTTTTCAGTTTAGACAGCTCTTTCAGTACATTTTTTTCTCTTGAACCTGCCTTGTCAGGGAGGCAGACCAGATCATTATCTTTGTTTTGTAGGTAAGGAAATACCTCAGAGGCTAGGGACTTGTCCAAGGTTACACAGCTAGAAATTGGAAAGTTCTGTGAGTCTTTACATGTTTGCTAAGGAATAAAATGAAACTGAACAGCAGCAGTTAGCTTTCTAACCCTTCATGCCCACATTATAAAACTGAGAAAGGGGAGTCGTGGTGGAAGAGGCAGTCTAGAATGCCTGAGTTTCTCTCCCTCCTGACTCTGCAGGTTTGGCCTGTTTGCTTTAGAGAGAGTTTCAGTCTCTATTTTCCACAGCTCCTGAGGTAACCTGCTCAAGGAACTTTTCTATGAAATCACACTCTGTAGGAGGGCGCTCTGTATACAGGGGCGCAAGGGCAGCTCCCGGACTGACTCTGGTACTTCTGGCGGTTCAGAAACAGGCAGCCAAGAATGGATGGTAACAGCATGGCCTGTGGAACTCTTCTGTTACCAGGACCCCCTGGTACACTTCAAGTGCTTGGATGGTGTCCTTCCTGGGGCACAAGTACTGGAATTTTCTCAGGCAGAGACGTGACCTGCTTCATATTTGTCACACTCATATTATTCTGGAAAGGATAGATGCCTCTCAGCTCTCTATAAACTTTACCTTGTGCCATTTGCAGCCCTGCACCGAGCTGACAAGGTTGTAGGGGTGATTTAGGCTTGAGATAGGGAAACCTTGGTTAAAAAATACTAGGTAGTTGTCTACACTTGATGTTTAAAGTTTGAACTCATTCCACATACTAATTTAATGCAAAGACTTCTTTGTTTTTGTTTGCTGAGTCTCTGCTTGGTGTGATCATTCACCTTAAGGAGCTTACATCTAGTGAGGGAGACAGTTACAGAAAAGATGATATTGCAAACTGTAAAACGAGAGCTGTGATTAAACAGAAATGAAGTCCAGTGTTAGATGCTGAGAACCTCTGGGTGAATGTGAAAAATTCAGTCCCTGCCCTTCACGAGGTGGAGGGGAGTCTTGGGGGCAGGAAGCATGGAGAGTAAATTATAAGTAGTCTCATGACAGGGATGTGAAAATGATGGTAGATCACAGTGAGGGAAGGCTTCAGGGAGTAGGATAAGAGGCCGCATTTTAACTGCACTTCAGAGGAGAGTAGGGGGCTTGAGAAGGGCATGTGGGGGAAAGATACGGAGGCTGGAAGTTGTAAGAGATGTGGGGAAAGAGACTGAGTGTAACAACATGTGGAGGCCGTGGAGGTGGTAATTTGAGTATGGAGGGGACTCTGGTTGAAAATAGGATGGGACCAGACTGGGGGAATCCTTTCCTGCCATACCGGGATATTTTCACTTTCTTCTGTAGTTAGTGGAAAAATGAAGTTTTTGATAGCAGGTGGAAGATATGGTACTGATCTTAAAACAACATATAGGGTTATTGAGTGGGAAGAGAGACTCAAGGCAGAAATCAGTTGGGAGGCAATTGCGTGGAGTAGGTTAGGAGTTACAAGGGCCTAAGGTAAGGCAGCATGGATCAGAATAAATTCACTGGAGGAGAGGTGCTGAGGCTTCTGTAAGAAGGGTGCTGAGGAGAAATGGGGACTCAGAATCCAGCCCTATGTGATCAGGAAGAAACCAAGCTAAAGAACATGGGTGGGCAGAGATGGGCAGAGTGCAAGGTGCTGGTGGGATGTTCCAAATAAGCTGTCAGGTTAGAGCTCAGGAGAGAGCTCCCAGTTCCAGCTGAGAGTCTCGTCATCAGTTGGATGGCGCTCACTGGAGTCGTGCCTGGCTGAGGTCACTGTGGGAAGGTGTGAACGTGTAGCAGAGGTTACTGCAGGCACAGTCATTGCCACATCTGCCCATAGCCAATGGGCAGAGACAGAGGAAGCAAGAGGTGAGATGGAGCAACAGCAGAAAAAGCAGTCCCAGGAGGGAGCAGCGGCCAGGTAGCCATGGAGCCCTGTGTCAAGGAGGTGGTGAGCAGCACTGTCAGTTGCTGCAGAGGCCACGTGGGAAAAGGGCAAGTCAAGAAATGAAAGGCGGAGAATCAAGAGCATCAGAGGAGGATTGGTCTTGGAGACATGGAAGGACAGACAGGGAAAGGTTAGGAGTGAGAGGAGGCTCAGAGAAATCTTGAAGGGTCCAAGGACCTCACAGTGAAAGGGTCCAAGAGGACTTGAAACTCTGCTGCAGGAGGTTGGATGGGGAGGCACCAGGGGCTGGACTGATGTGCTCTGGAGCAGCGGTGGGGCCCTGAGGTGAGCAGTCACAGGGCAGGGGAATGGATCCGGTCGGTCCCTTTCTGAGAGTTTATATCCAGTCCTGCAGCCTGGTAAGCAGTGGCTTCGCCTTGGGCTTAGCGACAGTGGTGGAAGGCACTGCGTTTTCCTGGGAGCTGTTAAGAACATCTACAGGCCTGTGTGTTTCCAGCATCCAGAGTGAAGGTTAGCCATGGAGGACGCTCGGCTGCCTCAGCTCCTGTGAAGCACCTGGCAGACTGATGCGGTTCAAAATGAATAGCCGGTAATGTCATGATCTGCGCTCATGAACCGGCTAGCCCCGGGAGCAGGCCAGCCAGGGAGGTGAGGGGACCCAAGGTTGGGGGCTGGAGGCGCCAGGGCTTCAGAAGGAGAAGTCTCAACACTCGGCAGGCTGTGGACTGAGTTGTAACCAAGAGATGTCAGGAAGTCCCAGACTCCAGGTCCATGCAGAGGCTGCCCAAGGTTCTGGGTGGTGCCGGCTCTGGGGTTCAGGCTGTCAGGGAGGCCAGCACACGCCAGCTCACTCATTTACTGTTTCAGCTGGGAGAAGAGAGGACGGGCCACTGAGAGGGTTTGGCATTCAGGGTCTGGGAGTGAGGGGTGTTTTAGGACTGACAAGGTCCAGAGTGTGGAGCTGTCTGTTCAAGTTGGTCAGCCTTTATGTACCCCATTGTGCACTTAGTCCTTCCATTTATCTTGTTTTATTGAATCTTCTTTACCCCCCTGAACAACCCTGTGAGGGCAGGGACTGTGTCTTCACTGAGGAATTAGGTAACTTGACAAGGCCACGTGGCTAATTAGCAAAGGATCCAGACTGTGCAGCCCTGCTCCCAGGCTCTTCCTCTAATCTGGCCTCCATCTCCCGACTACTTTGAGCACTGTAGGTACCTAGAGAGCCTGGAGAGGACGTGTTCGCGGTGACACAGTGTTTGCTGGAGGCGGTGCTCAGTGCTTTAGAGGCATTCACTCATTTACTGTTTCAGCTGTCTTGAGGGAGACCCAGGTTCACACAGAGAAGCTAAGTTGACTTGTCCAAGGAAATACCGGTGTCGAGCAGCAGGGCCAGGTTTGAAGCGGGCAGTCTGACTCTCCAGTCTGGGTTTGAGGAGGGGTCCCCTCTAGTAGCTTTGTCCGTACACGTGGTCTCACCTCTGCCTCCGTGGCTCCTGTTCCCACCCCAGCTTTGGCCTCTTCCTCCAGTTTCCCTTCTTTCTCTCTGCCAGCTTTTCTGAGAAGGGGCAGAGTTGGGATTTGAACCCAACCCTGTCTAACTCCATCGCCACATTAAGCTATTCTGTTGCCCACTATTCTGTGATTTTGCTTCCCAGGCGCTGTGCTGTGATGGGTGTAACAGTGAGACAGGATGGGGCAGTCATGTGCAGGGGCCGGCGGAGGGGTTGTCCTGGCCACAAGAAAGTCTTAATTGTTGGCACCCAGAAATCTTGAACTGCTACCTCAAACAGCAGTCTTCTCTGTGACCCAGAGCACATTCGTTCCCCTTTCGTTGTCTTTGTGCATTGTAGGGAAATTAGAAGGGCTGATTCCACATAACTGTCTAAAAAATCTTCCAGAATCTTCCCTGAAAGGTACCGGAGAGAGTTCATCCCCCACTTCCTGGCTGATGCTCCTGTGTGTCTACAGTAACTGAGTGGCCAGTCGTATTTTCCTGAGGGCATCCGCCTGGACCCTGAGGCTTCCAGAGAAGTCGAAATAAGCAACTTCTTTAAAAGCCTCAGGAAACCAGCAGACCGGCTCCTCTCTCAGTCCTGTCTTGATCAGAATCACTTTGTTGGTTTCTACTTTCGCCATTTCCTTAGTACCCGGTGTAAAACTGGAGCCTGGGATGGTTTGACATCTCATGGTTATAGCTGAGTCCAGAGCCTACTGGATGCTGAGACTTTGCCTCCCCAAGATGTGGAGTGCCCTGCCCACCCCCCACCTCGGTCACCTCACCTCCCTGGCCAGCCAGCTCATCAGCCCAGGTCACAGTATTAGCAGCTCCTCATTTTGAACTTTTACTGTATGTCAGTGTCTGTGCCAGCTAGTTCCACATCTCATTTTATCCTCATCTACTGTGTGGGGAGATACCCTGCAGGAGGACATGCCAACCCACTCCACTATTCTTGCCTGGAAAATTCCATGGGCAGAGGAGCCAGAGGAGCCTGGTGGTGGGGTCATGTAGTCAAGACACACACACACACACACACACACACAGAGACACACATAGACACACACACACACACAGAGACACACACATACACTCTGTGAGGAAACCGAAATTTAGAGAAATTCCACCAATCCGCCAGAGGTCGGAGTGTTAGGCTGAACTGAGATTCGAAGCCTGAGTCTTTGGGAATGCACTTCTTTCTCAGGACAACATGGCTGGAAGGGGCTTCTCCTGCCAGGCTCACGTGGTCTGGGATGGCAGAGGAGTCAAGAGCATGGTTTCTGGAGCTGGACATCCTGGAACTCGAGTGCTGCCACTCACCTTCTGTAGCCATGGGCGAGGTGATCAAACACAGCTCCTCCCTTATAACAGGGATGAGAGTGATGAGACCCAGCTCTGAGGCCACTGTCAAGATTAAACGGGCAAGGACTTTCCCGGTGGCGCAGTAGATAGGAACCTGCCTGCCAGTGCGGGGGACGGAGGTTCCATGCCTGGTTGAGGCAGACTCCACATGCTGCAGAGCAGCTGAGCCCAGGCGCCGCAACTGCTGAGCCCATGCCCCAGAGCCGGCGCGCCACAGCTCATGAGCCCCTGCGCTGCCACCGCTGCCGCCTGCGTGTCTAGAGCCTTTGCTCCGCAACAGGAGAAGCCCCCGCAAGAGAAGCCCGAGCACCACAACTAGGGAGGAGCCCCTGCTCCCTGCAACTGGAGTAAGCCTGCGTGCAGCAACGAAGACCCTGCGCAGCCAAAAAATAAATCATTGATTTTTTAAAAAGATTAAATGAGCGAATACATGCAGAGCGCCGTGTCCAGGCCTGCTGACTCACGCTGAGCGCTCACCACTGTGGCTTCCCTCTGAGCACCCTCTTGGGCTTTGCTGCAGGAGCCCCTCCACCCCTTCATGCAGGGCCAGCTCACCTGTCAGCCTCTGTGTTTGTATCTCCCAGCTTCTGACTCAGAACATGCAAGTGTTCAAGTAGCGCAGCAGTGGCTGTGGCTCAGGATACAGTGGGCCATTCGAGCCCCAGTGTTCGGCTCCCTGGAGCCCAGCTCTGGGCCTCCTCCAGGCCCACATGCGTCGTAGTGCCTGGAGCCCAGCAAACACCTGGCATATTTGAAGGAAGCTGGGGACCAGCCAGGCTGCACTGCTGCTCCTCCTCTGCACGGAGGGGTCCCGGGTCCCTGCAGTGGCCCAGATGCCTGGGTTCCCAGGGTGCTGTTCCCCAGACATGACTCAGGGGCTCAGAGCTGGCTTTGGGCCTGTAATGAGTGGGCACAGGGGACTCCTCCCAGAGACATGGGCCTTTCCTCACTGAATCAAAAGGCACCAAGGACTTGTGTTTGGATATCTGTGAGCCTCTCTGAGCATGACCGCTAATGCCCTGTAGAGACTGTGAACGCTGAAGCAGGACATTGGGCGTGGCCAGCTGTTTGAAGAAGGTAAACAGTAGCAAGCCATGAGCACAGCAGATGTGTGTCCTGAGCCCCACACACCTCTGCCCCCTGGGGCAGCATCACTGCTCCCTGTGCTCTCCACAGCTGAGCGGGAGGAGGCCTTCCTCCCAGTCCCTGCTAACTCTGATGGTCCTGCCAAGTGGAGCCGCCTTACCGAGCACTTTGTCCATCTTGGCACTCAACAGAGGGTGGCTGTGACACACATTACTTTGGGATTTTAAAAACCTAAAAGATTAATAGTTTATTTCTGTGCTGGGTTTACCCTCAGAACTGTGGCTCCTCAGAGAGCAAGCGATTATCCCCTTAGGCCCTCAGGCCCAAGTCAGGAAAGGATCAAGCTATGTTGGGAAGAAGAGTGGATGGGGTGCAGGGGTCCTGGGATCTCCCAGGGCCAGGCAGGCCCTCAGCCGTTGCTGGAGTAGGAACCCTGAACAGTTGTCTTGCTTTTTGCACAGCCCTGATTGAGTCCCTCAACCAGAAACCACAGCCTGCCAGCGACCAACCCCAACCCACAGAGGCAACTCACGCGACCCATAGGAAAGCAGCTGGGGCCAATGCACCCTCAGCCAACGGTGAGGCGGGAGGAGGAGAGAGCACCAAAGGCTACACCGCTGAGCAAGTAGCAGCCGTGAAAAGGTAGAGGACTGGGCAGGGGGAGGGCCAGAGCCTGGGGCTTGGGACATTTTCACATCTAGAGGAGGCTTCCTGCCGCCCATCATCCACCTCGCTTGGGAGGACCTTGAGGCTGGAGGATGCTCAGAAGTTGGGCTCACAAGGCCCTCTCCTATTTCCCATGAGGCCCTGGAGTCTAGTGTGGGCCTTGAGGCCCCGCTGTCCCCTGCTGCCCTGGCAGCCCACAGCAAAGGCTGGAAACCGCTGATGCTGCTGGCCTCCTCAGCCACAGGCCGGCAGATCCCAGGCCTCTTACACAGCCCCGTTTGTCAGAGATGAGGCCTGCTCTCCCCTCCAGATACTCCCCCAACCCACACTCCTGCCCCCAACAAAGACCCTTTCAGATCAGAGCCTGTGCGGGGTAGGGTGGAGACGGGGAGTTATCCCTCCAAGGCTTGGGCAGGCCCAGCACGGGGCAGCTCACACCAGGCTGAGACAACCCAGCCACGACTGCTCAGGATTAGATACTCCTGCTCGCATTTCTCCAGAGGCCTCCCCACCAGCTAGCCTTGGGAGTCCCTCTGCGGTCACTCCCCCATGGTCCTGGCTGCTAGTGAAGATGTTGTCAAGCTTCAGGCCTGTGTGTGACCCGGTGTAATGATAGTTTCCCATAAAAGTATTTGCTGAATTTACATCTTTCTGAGCAGACAGGACTTTGACCAGACGAGCCCATGGGTTATAGGCAATAGGAACTGGTGATGGGAATTTTCCTGGTGGTCCTGTGGCTAAGACTCCACACTCCCAATACTGGGGCCCAGGTTCGACCCCTGATCAGAGAACTAGATCCGACATACTGCAACTAAGAGTTCAAATGCTGTCCCTAAGACCCAGCACAGCCGAATAAAAATAAGCATTTAGAAAGAAAGAAAGAAACCAACTGTGGGCCAAGAATCAGGGAGTCTCCAGAGACCCCAGGAGTAAAAATTATAGGGAGAGAAACAGAGTCTCTTCAGAGCCCTGTGATGGGTGGACAGACACCTTCCACATCTGGCCTGTTTGCCCCTCAGCTTCGGATTGCCAGGAGGGCAGAGCTGCCCAATCGGGGGCACACCTGCCCTTGGGCAGAGGCCCCTGACTGACAGTCCTTCCTAGGTGCCTACAGTAAGGATGCTGTTGTTAGCTCAGGGAAATGGTTCCTGGCCTGGCAGAAACAGCAGCTGCCCCCTCTTAAATCCTAAATATATTCTCCGCTGGGCCTGTCCTGCTGGTCCCCCAGCCTGCTCAGAGCTGGGCGCCCACACTGCTCTTTCATCAGCCACCTCCCTTCCCAGCCTGGGCCCACGAGAGCTCCCTCGCCAGATTCTGCTCCCTCCTCCTCCAGGGTCAAGCAGTGTAAAGATTACTACGAGATCCTGGGGGTGAGCAGGGGGGCCTCAGATGAGGACCTGAAGAAGGCCTACCGCAAACTAGCCCTCAAATTCCACCCCGACAAGAACCATGCGCCTGGCGCCACTGAAGCTTTCAAAGGTAAGCTGACCCAGGTTCCTGTGTTTGGGTGTTCTGATCTCCTATCCTTGGGAGAGAAGGAGGGGCTTTTCCTGGAAGCTGCCTTGGACCCAAGTCCTCCCAGCTCAGGAGGTGCTTTTGGGAAGAAGGCTCTATAGTCGCCTCCACCCCGCAGTCTCAGAGTGCAGTTGGCACTGCTCCTCTCTCTCCTTCCCCCTCCCTCCCCAGAGTTCCGGCGCGGGAGCTGAGAACCAGTGCCTTTGCCAAGGTCACATGCTGATTGAGGGGCTGAAGGAGGCCTCCTGACCCACCTGTGTCACTTCCACATCCTGGGAGCTTGAAAATTGTTTCCCTGTTCTGAGAAGCTGGGTGGCCTGGATTAGAGCTTGGTGGCCTCCTCAGACCAGCAGCCGCAGCCAACTCACCCGTCTCTACACACACACACACCCCCCCACACACCACGCACAAGCGCTCACCTCTAATAGGGGACATGGCAGTCTCTCTGGACTCAGGGCCTGTTATTTCTGGGGAGGGGGCTTCAGTTCTGGCTGAAAACATAGGCTGCCCTGTAATCGTTGATATTTTCATTGAACACATCAGGCAAACAGGCCGGCTCTGGGCCAGTGCTGAGTTGCTAGGCCTGCAGTTCCACAGACATTCCCTTCTCTTCTCTCACACATGGCTGCCCTCCACGGGACCTTCATGGTCTTAGGCTCACCTCCCTCTGGGGTGTGGTGACTGTCCTCCTTCTCCGGCCCAGGCAGGGTGCTATGCTGTACCAGGGCTATGACCATCAACAACAGGTGGGGAGCCTGCACAGAACAGACCCCCAAGACCCTGTGTGCCTCTCGGGGCCACCCCAGGTACTCCATTCCAGGCTGCTCAGGGTTGGTGCCCAGTGGGGCAGTCTGCAGGCATCTTCCCCCACTGCCTGTCTGCCAACCCCGGGGCAGAAGGAGAAAGGAATGAGGAGGCAAGGTGGCTGGGGTTAACGTTTCTCCAGCCCTGGCCTCGGGGCCCTTTCACAGTGGAAGGAGGAGAGGCATTCTCATTCTCAAGGGGTTGCACGCTCTGAAGCAGCGGCAGCTTTGACCTGCTGCCTTGAGGGTGTGGGCCGCTGGAGGAGGAGGAGAGACTAAGGAGGGCTCAGAGCTGGGGCCTTCCAGGCACAGGCTTCCCCACCCCCGGGAGCTCTAATGGGGGCCGTGCGGAGGAACCGCAGCTGGGACCTGGACCCCAGGGAAGAGAGGGCTTGCCCAGGCCACACCACCAGCAGTGGAGTCTCTAGAGCCCGGGGCCCTGGCCCCTCCTTGGCAGTTCCTGTTCTCCGGTTTACAATAGCACATCTCGTGTTTGTTCGCCCTTGTGTTGTGCTGTGGTGACTTGAAGATTACATACCCTCCAGAAAGGATGCCCCATCCCACGAGACACCCCAGGAGAAAGGAATGAGGAGGAGGTATTTTGGTGGTTTTCATAAAGTCAGCAGACCTGAAGCAAGACTCACCTGGGTTTGATCCTGGCTCTGCAGCATCAGACCTGTGTGAGCTTACACTTAACCGCCCTGAGCCTCAGTTTTCTCATTGGTAAAATGGAGATGAGCTCTTAGGAGTAAGTAGGGTAATGCCCATTAAGGACCTGAACGATAGAAAAAAGTGGACCATCATCGTGTGGTGGAGAGTGAGGACTCCACCCAGTCCAGGCTGCCCGGACTCATTCAGAGGTGTTCCAGCATCCCTCCTCCCTCCCCCCCTCCGCACCTTGGAGCACCACTTGAACACCTGAAGGAAGTGAGCACTTGGCCACCATGCGCCTACCCCCCAGCATCCTTGGACCTCACCTTTCTGCCTCCTTTCTTGCTTCTAGCCATCGGCACAGCATATGCGGTACTTAGCAACCCAGAGAAAAGGAAGCAGTATGACCAGTTCGGTGATGACAAGGGCCAGGCTGCCCGGCACGGCCATGGGCACACGGACTTCCACCGCGGCTTTGAGGCCGACATCTCCCCTGAAGACCTCTTTAACATGTTTTTTGGTGGTGGCTTTCCATCTAGTAAGTTTCCCTGCTCTCCCCCACGTCCAGGCCTCCCTGGTGGTGATGGTGGGAGATGGGATGCCAGCCTCTCTCCCCTTCCCAGCAGCCCCACTCCTGACTCAGTCCCTCTGACCCCCAGGTAACGTCCACGTCTACAGCAATGGCCGCATGCGCTACACATACCATCAAAGGCAGGACCGCAGGGAGAACCAGGGTGATGTGAGTGAGGAAGGGATGGGTACGGGGAGAGTGCCTCACCCAGGGGGGTGAGGCCTGGAGTGGGGAGTACCTTGCTATCCTGCGACAGCAGTACCCCACAACTCAGCTGGGGAGCTAACTCAGTCCCCCCATTGCCATTCCACTAAAGGACACCAGAGGGAGCCACACTCCACAGCACCCACAGCGGGAGTTAGGTGTGATGGCCTCTGCTGGGAAATGGAATGCAGAAACCTCCCTACTTCCAGGCAGGTTCCAGTGTTAACGGCCTTCGTGAGGTCTATATGTTCTTAAGGTAAAATGATATTTTACCAAGCAATGGAAGGTTAAACTTCACAAGAGAATTGTGAAGGATGACAACATAAGGTTGGGTCTTCTTGCTTCTCTTCAGTATTCTTTAAAAATGTATACAAGAGCTGTAAGAAGACAATGCATCAAATATCCTTTGAGTGCCACAGATTATAAGAACAGGTGGCTGACTGAAATTAAAGCAGTTAGTAAGATTAAAATACTGTGGACAGTTGCAGAATATTTAAAATTATACCAGGCAGAGGGTTCTCTTTTGCTCTGATAATGTGGCCTTCTGTTTTTGTTTATTCATTTTTTAACTTCTATTTTGTGTGTATTTAACATACAGAAGTTTTTTAAAATCACAAATTATCACACACTGAACAAACTTATTTTATAATTTCTCAACTGGCAACTTTTAAATTGGTAATACAGTCATAGGGTTCAGAATTCAGAAAGGCAGATATAGAGAAAGCCTCCTTCCAGCCCTGCCTCCCATTCCTCTGAAGGCGGACACTTTTGCTCGTCTTTTTTTTTTGTATTCTCTCACAAGTAAATACGTATACCCACCTCCCACCCCAGTGTTTAACCCCAGTTGCTGCTTTGTTTTTATTTGGGGAAACTGGCAGGTAGAGGGGTTTCTGTATTTGGGGGACCATGGGAGGGACTGGGAGAGAGAGGCATCGAGGCCTGTCTACACAGGCTCCCACCACCTGGGCTCCACTGTGGCATTTGCTGCCAACGTTTCGCCCTGCCAGGTTCAGCCTGGGTGACCATTGGCTCTTCCCTCCAGGGTGGGCTGGGGGTGTTTGTCCAGCTGATGCCCATCCTCATCCTGATCCTCGTGTCAGCTCTCAGCCAGCTCATGGTGTCCAGTCCACCCTACAGTCTGAGCCTAAGACCGTGAGTACCTGTCGCTGGGGTGAGTCCAGGGTTGTGGGTACACGGTGGGGTGGGGCAGGAGCTTTGGAGTCTTAGCCCCCACCAGCGGCCTTCCTTCCCATCCTCTTCCAGCAGGTGCCTGATCAAATTGCAGAAGCTGCTTAGAATCAAGAAAACAGACCTTGTTAAGCTGAGGTTCTTGATCTTTTTAGGATCATAGTCCCCTAAGAAAACGCAGTGAAACCTGCGGCTCTTTTCCCTAGAACACTGCGTGCACACTGTTTTGCGTGTGGTTTCACAGGTTTCATGACACTCTCCCCAACTTACTGCTGGCCTCGAAACAGGAACCTCTGTTCTTCCATTCCACTTGAGGGCCCTGAGACCATGAGAAGAACAGAGGCTCTAGGGTCAGAGCAAGGGTTGCTTTGAATCCCAGCTCCTATACTAAGCAGCTCTGTGACCCTGGACTAGTTATGTAACTTCTCTGAGCCTTTGTTTCCTCACCTACAAAATGGGAATATCTGCTTGTGATAATTAAATGAGTTATACACATAAAATGCCAGGCTCATTAGAAATGCTTGCTGCTGCTGCTAAGTCACTTCAGTCGTGTCCGACTCTGTGCGACCCCAGAGATGGTAGCCCACCAGGCTCCCCCGTCCCTGGGATTCTCCAGGCAAGAACACTGGAGTGGGTTGCATTTTCCTTCTCCAATGCATGAAAGTGAAAAGTGAAAGTGAAGTCGCTCAGTCGTGTCCGACCCTCAGCCACCCCATGGACTGCAGCCTTCCAGGCTCCGCTGTCCATGGGATTTTCCAGGCAAGAGTACTGGAGTGGGGTGCCATTGCCTTCTCCGAGAAATGCTTGCTAACATTTGTCAAATGAATATACGGTCTCAACCACGATGGTGAACTTGGGCAAGTTATTTGCCCTTTTAAGGCATCAGCTCCCCTCATTTGTTTCCAGCACCTGACCAAGTATCTGATACAGAGCTAGAAGCCCAATGCTCCCACCTAGCGGCCCGGCTCAGCCTGGGAGCCTGGCAGGATCCCTCTGAGCCAGCAGGGGCAGAGTTGGTCCACTGGACCCACACCAGCCAGCACAGGCACTTTGTGGCCTGATGCCAGCCTTTTTCTCTGTAGCTAGAGAGCTGAGAGGCAGGAGTGGGCAGACAGAAGCTGTCCTCATCAAACCACTAACTCCTATCAGCACATAGAGGCTCTTCCCTGAGCCTGCACGCATGTATGCTAAGTCACTTCAGTCATGTCTGACTCTGCAACCCCATGGACTGTAGCCTGCCAGGCCTCTCTCTCCATGGGATTCTCCAAGCAAGAATACTGGAGTGGGTTGCCATTTCCTCCTCCAGGGGATCTTTCCGACCGAAGGATTGAACCTGCATTTCTTATGTCTCGTGCATTGGCAGGCAGATTCTTTACCACTAGGGCCACCTGGGAAGCCCTGCCCCTGCAGAGCCTGCAGTTGGAGCTAGAAGATTCCAAGAGGTAGAAGGATACAGCGCCTTAGAATCCTTCCTGTCATTTTGTTCCTAAGCCTCTCCACTCTGGACTGGGAGCCCCTGGATAGGAGGGCAGGCCTTCAGCAAGGATTGGCTTAGGGGATGAACAAGGGGATGGAAGCACAGGGAGCTCAGGTCACACAACTCATCACAGGTGGAACCTGCACTCACCCTGGGTTCCCTGCTTCCCTGACCAGGCCCCCCTAGAGAGGGGCTGCTCCCCAGAGGCCCCAGGCAGCAGTGTGGTAAGCAGAGAGCTGGAGGCACACCTTGCCGTGGTCTGGGCCACTCATACAGGAGGGAGCCTCTTTCTTTTCTCTAGAGCAGCAGGGAGCTCCTGCTCTAGCCCCTACCCCGTGACCTGTGTGGCACCTTCTGTTGGGGGCCCCAGTCATCCCTAGCGATACCTTGGGTCTGTGGACCCACGCCCACTTTGCGTTTGGTCTGTTTCTGGCCAGGTCGGTGGGCCACGTCCACAAGCGAGTCACTGACCACCTGAACGTCGTCTACTATGTGGCAGACACGTTCTCTGAGGAATACACAGGCTCCAGCCTCAAAATGGTTGAACGGAATGTGGAAGATGATTATATTGCCAATCTTCGAAACAACTGTTGGAAGGAGAAGCAGCAAAGTAAGTTTGTGTGTGTTTGTGTGTGTGTGGGTTGGGCGGGGGGGTGCGGTGCACAAAGCCTGAGAGCTTGGAAG
Organism: Oryx dammah; assembly: GCF_014754425.2. Taxonomy (NCBI): domain Eukaryota; kingdom Metazoa; phylum Chordata; class Mammalia; order Artiodactyla; family Bovidae; genus Oryx; species Oryx dammah. Next base: position 31,437,127 of record NW_024070190.1, read on the forward strand.
AAGAAGGCGCTGCTCCCCCGTGATCTGTGGGCCGAGCGCCTGGCCCTGCCCTGTGCCAGCCATGGCCCAGCCAAAAGCCACCTACCACCCCTGTGTTTCCCTGGGGCTAGGAGCCAGGGGCCACCTGGAGATTTCTTCCAGCTTCCTATAAATCACTGCAATCAGCCTGTTGTTTGGCTGCCATAGGTAACTATGTAGAGAGAAATTGGGGCAAATCTCCTGGCCACTCACTGATTGGACATCTGGATCTATCTGTGGGGCCCTGGGGCAGTCTGCCCAGGATGACAGGTCCTCACCTTGGCTGGCCTCACCTGTGCTCTATCAAAAGGGGCCTCTATCCTGCTCCCCAGCAGGGGTCTACCCTAAAGGGATTCTGCCCCTGTCCCTGGGCCCGTAACTGCCCTTCCCCTCCTGCACAGACCACACTGACATCGTAGCAGCCTTAGAAGCACGCCCTAACTTGCCCCATTGCTTTGCAGAGGAAGGCTTGCTGTACCGGGCCCGCTACTTTGGTGACACAGACCTGTACAACAAAGCACAGAAGATGGGAACCCCAAGCTGCAGCCGACTGTCAGAGGTGCAGGCCTCCCTGCATGGATAGTCCTGGGCCAGCCGTGCCACCGAGGTCCAAGTATGAGCCAGGGCCTTCTCTGCCTGGCAACTCCTGGCAGCTCTGGTCTTGGTCATGAGGCAGAGGAGGGTATGAGGAGGGAGGGAGGGTGCCCAGTGATCGCGCGGTGCAGTTTCCCTGTCCTCAGCCTGACCCCAGCCTGCAGAGTTGGGAGTGCTCTGGGGTGAGTAGGGAAACTGAAGTCTGTATCAGCCCTCCAGGGTGCCTCCATGCCACCCTACCCTTCCCCCTGGCTCCAGAACTGAGGGGTGCCCAGGGCTCACTTGGTCTACTCCAGCCATGTGTTCCCCCAGGGCCCTTTCCCAAGTGTTACAGACTGTTATCTGTGCCCTGGGATCTAGGCCGTCTGGTATTACTGGGCAGTCAGTAGCCCCCCGACATTCCCCGGCAGACACCAGGATGAACCAGGTGGGGATGGGTGAGCGGACAGCCCTTCCTCTTCCCCTGTCCTTCCAGGCAGGAAGAAATGTGGTGCTCGTGGGAGGGAGCTGACAGGCTGGGAGCAGGAGAGGCCCTGCCCCCAGACTGGTGCTAGTCTGGCTGGATTGGAAGCACTCTGAGCAGCTCTACACCTGGCAGCTGCAGGCATCTGACTGCCCATGCATCTCACCTGTGGTCTGAGGAAGGGAACAAAAGGTCACAAGTTCAGGGTCCAATGAACAGAGAGCCCTCCGCACAGAGGAATGGGAGAAAAAATTAAAGGTGGTGGTAGCAGGCCTCACCACGCCACCCTTGCACCTTCCCCTCTTTACGGCAGATTCTGTTCCCAGCGTTTGCTGGAGGGGACAGCTTGGACCAGGCCCAGAGGAGTGTGGGCAGAGCTGGGCAAGGTTCCTTTTTAGTTGGTGCTCTGCCCACTGCCTCTTCTGCCTGTGTCCCCTCAGCTGGAGGCTCTGCTCTGAGGCCATTTGCTGGTGCCTCTGGGAGAGAGGAACAGACTGCAGGGCCCAGGACTTGGCTTGTCGGTGGGGGCTAAGCTCCAGGCTCCAGGACACATAACTGCCAGGCTAACTGTTACCACTCTCCTCCCCAGACTATGAAATCCCTGGAGAATTTTTGGTGACATGCACTGAGCCAAGGTGACGGACTATATATACACTTAAGGAAAGACAAAAAAAGAAAAAAAAATTAAAATGGAATTGGAGGCCGAACGCTGCACAACTGCCCTCTCTCTCACCCAGTAAATGCAGAAAGCTCTTAGGACAGACAGGAAAACCTGCCACGGGGCTGCCTCCCTTCCTCCCAGGGCTGGCAAATGCTCGGGCTCCACGTCAGCTCTCTCCTAGGATACAGAAACCATGGCAACGAAAGTAGAATGTAAAACTTGCAGCAAATGTCTGTGGGAAGGGCTGGGGGAGGGGGCGCCCAACTGCCTTTCCTCCCCCCTCCCAGGAGCCACCACCAGTCACCTCAGTGGAAGCAATCAGAGGTGTTGGCCAAGGATAAAGAGGAAGAGGAAAGAGAACTCTCCATAGAATGTAATTTATAGATGCGTGTATATGTATATATTTATATGTAAATAGCACATATAAAGATATATAGAGAGAGAGTCTACTTTTTGAAACTATGCAGGGATTTGGTTAGGTTGTTGAGTTGATTTCTTCCCTGATTTAGAAAATGAGGCCTGTTTGGGGAAGGGAGCCTGGTCCTTCAAAGGTTAGACATTAGGCATAGCTGACAGCAGAAGGAAAGTTGGGTCACAGCTTCTAAGGGTGCCCTCAAGCCCAGCCTGTTTTTGATGGCAGCAGTAATCATGATAGCATAAATCTGTAGAGAATTTGGAAGGCTGCCAACGTTATGATTAAACTGGAGGGGAACAGGCCATGGGGAAAAGAAGGTGCCCCTAGGGCCAGGTGCCAGGTCAGTATTGTGTCATGGTAGAGGCCCCAGATGGCCTAGGGGGATGAGCCCACCCACCATAAGTTTGGTCAGCTCAGGTGGGCACTTAGTCCTGGCGTCCAGGACCCCCCTTCCCCCTACCACCGAGAACAGCAGGATTGGAGAGGGGAATCAGGTTCTGCCTGACCACCTCCCCACTTAGTCCCTACGTGAGTTTTGCCTTATAGGTGCCCCCAGGCACAGCCCCATTGTTGCTACTGGTTTTTCCTAAGTCATGGACCAAGGCTTCAGAAGGCTTTTCTTCCAAGAGTCAACTAGGTGGCACCCAGGACTCTGGGGCAGCAGCCAAATCCTGAAGAAAGTCCATGACCATGGGCACCTCTGTCTCTACTCTCCAAGGACGTGATGCCACCCGGCCTTCTCTTGCACTTTGGACAAAGGATGAACCAGAAGGTTTTCTTATCGTCACCTTCAAATGAGGATTTTTCTCAAAACAGCACTTGCTGCCAGGGGAAGGGAGGGAGGTTTTATTTATTCCCACAGTTTATACTGGGCCTTTTGGAATTACCGTTTTCCCCAAATTTTCCTCTCGTGGTGGGTGTGTCAATTGAGCCTGCCATCCTCCGAAGCCTTACTACCCCAAACCAAGCTGCCAGCCAGGAGGGGGGTCACCACCCTCCCAGAGCTTCTCTTGGCTCTTTTTTTAAAAGTCTCCCAACAAGTAGGATTCTTGCTGGGAAAGGAAGCTTGGTTAAGAGATGTCAAATATGGTTTTTAAACAAGGTCCTGCCCTGTGATGAAGCGGCCGCCCCAGCCCAGAGAGATGCTCAGAACTGGATGTGGATGAGAGCGCCCTGCCCGCGGTGGCCCCGGCGCTCTGCCCCGACCACCCAACCCTCTGGTCTCGGTAGATGTCCCTAGACGGGCTGAGCCATGTGCAATAAGAACATAGATCCTGATGGATCCCCTGAGAAGCTGTATTTCTTGAATTAGAATTCTGAAATTGTATATCTATAAATATATGTTTATTATGTGATTGGTGGGTCTGTGTTGAGCAAGGGGGCCAAGCTCAGAGGGTAGAAGGGGCTACAAGCACCTGTTGCTGCTGACACTGTCCTGCCAAGACCACGAGGAGTTTGGTGGCTAGTCGGAACGTCCCCTCACCCCAGCTGACAGCCACTTCAGTCACAAGTGTTGTTCCAGGGCTGACTCCATCGCAACGGAGGGTAAGCAGCCCAATTAGGCCAGGACCCAGGGGGGTCCCTGGCACTAATCCAGGGTGCGCAACCCGGGCCTCCCCTTGGTCTTACCCCTTTGACTCTATCAGGCCTGTGGTGAACACAGCAGATTCAGAACCTCCCTTCTCCCCAGCCTGGAGCTCCAGCCCACCGTGGATCCAGAACAAGGGAAAAGTTCTCAGAGTTTCTTTCCATCTCTGGGTGCACAGTCTTCCCAGCCATCCCTGCCACACCGCCCCCACAGCCCACCCTCCTCCCCCATGGAAAAGTTAAAAATGTGGCAGCCTCCGTGAATGGAGCAGCAGATCTGCCCGGGGCCTCCCAGAGACAGGGCCCGCAGCCCTGACTGGTGGCCTGAGGCCCCTCCTGCCGCAGCTCCAGCCAAAGACAGGCAGGCTGCCCGGTGGTGCCACGGCAGCCCGGGTGCTCATTGGCTGCCCCCACCTGGGTCACCGGCCCGCGCCCGGTCTGCGAGCCACCACTTGTTGGCTGCGATTGGCAGGGGCGTTGCCAGCCGCCCCCATTCAGCCCCCCTCCAGTCCCCCTGCCCTCAGTGTGCAGTTCTGTGAGCCAAAAGGGGCGGGACTGACTGTCTTGACTGTTTGCTACAAAGAAGAGCCTTTGACAAGTGTCCCCACCCTGTCAGGTGGCACAACAGGGTCCCGAGTCCGTGCAAGCTCCCGGGATCGGCTGGCTTATCTCCCCGCTCTAGACTTGCCCCAAGGGGCAAGGAGCACACACCCCAGCCTGACTATAGCCTCATCCGCACCCAGAGTTCCTGGGCAGAGTCACCTGGCTGTTGAGAGGTGCACAGACTTGGATGAATAGACTGTTGACACAATGTGGGCTCAGAATCTTTACCAAATGTCACACCATGTGGTCTGAGCCAGTCAGCCCATTTCCCAGAGCAGGAAACTGAGACCCTGAGGCAGGGAAGTTCATGCCCCAAGAGTCTATGAAGCTGTGCATGTATTTGGGGTTCATGTAGCAGAACAATCAGTCCTTGAAGGGTCAGACCCACTCACACCAAGTAGAGTGGCAGGAACCCTGAGTTAAGAAGGGTGGGAAGGGGGAAAGGCCACGCCAAGGGAAACGAGACTTAATCTGAAAGTCTAGGGCTGGGGACAGGCTGCCCTCAGGAGTTGTGCACACCTACTCTCTCCCAGCAACGACAAAGGTGTCCACCTGCTGTGCGGGCAGCTTCCCTGAGCTGGCCCCACACTCCAGAGGCAGGACAGCAGATCCGTCAGGTGTCGGTGTGGACCCCACAGCCCAGCTGCATGGACTGATCCCTGTACTGGTTGGGTGGCCTTGGGCATGTCACTTAACCTCCCTCTGTCTTGGTGGCCTCATCTTCAAAATGCAGATAATAAAACTACCTACCTCAGTGGGTTACTGCGAGGAGTAAAAGTTATCCCATACATATTAAAAAAAAACAAAACAGGTACACAGGAAGGTCTCTGTGTTATCTGTCATCAGTCGAGGAAGATTCACCAAGCACCAACTGGAGTCAAATCCCACTCCAGACACGAAATCACAAAGGTGACTAAGACTGGGGATGCCCTGGAGGAACTTCCGGCCGGGTGGGTGAGCCTGGCGTTCAGCAGACCCCAGTGGGCAGACTGACGACAAAGCTGCGAGCGTGGCGGGGTGAGCAGCTCGCAGTAAAGAGCCGCATCTGTGACGGAGGTGGGCGTGGGCAGGGCTTCGGGTGGGCAGGCACTCTGGCTGGAGGGGACAGGCGAGCAGAGCCCTGGGAAGGTACAGGAGGGAACAATGCATGTACCAGGTCCCCCGTCTATAGTTGTCAGCTCACCCAGTCACTCCCAGGGGCCTTGGGCAGAGAAAGACCTTCACCGGGAATGAATGAACAAGAGCCCCTGCGCCCCCGGAATCCTGGCTGTCCCCTGTTCACTCAGGGATTCACCAAGCATGTCTGAGCCTTTGTTCCTGCTGGGCCCTGCCCTCAGGGAGGCAGCCTTGTGAGGCCAGTCGTACAGGATGGGGGACAGGGGAGTTGGGAGAGAGGTTGGCAAACTTGGAAGCCTATGCTGTGGCATTCACACCATCGCCCTATCCCTGCCCTCTACCCCCGACCCCACCCCTGACCCTCATGGAGGGATGTTTCACCAGGCACAGAGCCCAGGCTTCCTGTTACTTCCAACAGCCCCGCAGCTGTTTGGGCAGGAAATAAAGTTCCAGGGCCCAGACAGGACCAGGGGTGTGACGGGCATCTTCCAGACCGCCACGTCCAGGTAGTCCTCCGAGAGCCCAGGAGTCAGGCCTTTGCTCTGGAGAAGAGTGGGCAGTCTGACCTGGTTTATTGTGTCCCTCACTTCCCCTTCATTAGTCTAAATAAAGTCCCAGGGGGAACCTGGCTGCCTTTCTTAGCTCTGACTTTGGCTGGGCTTTTCCTTGGGGATGATGGGGTGCAGTTCCACAGTGGAGCTGGTACTGGTAAGGCCAAGAGGTCAGGCTTAGGGAATTCAGGATTCTGGTCAGCAGCCCCACTACCTGACCGCATGGGTGGTTGCCGTTTTTCTGATGGACACAGTGAAGGGGCCCGAGAGACAGACACCCAAACAGCGCAGGAGGATGCTGACGGACTCGATACAGAGGAGGGAAGTGGAGGCCGGAAAAGTGGAGTGAGGTCCTCCTCCTGTCTCCAGGTGACCTCCTCTCTGACCTTGCTCCCTGGTGCAGCCCCTACCACCCATCCTTCCCTGACCCGCCACCCTGCTCCTTCTGCCTGCAGCCTCCCTGAGCCTCCGCCGTCCTCCTCCCCCAGGAGGCCTGCCTGTGTTTGCACAGCCTGGACCTGCCCTGCCGTCTCACTGGAGGAGCTCATATAGTTCTTGGAAGGAGGTTTCACAGCCTGGAGAGGCACGGGCCTGTCTGAGGCCTGTCCACGTGTTCAGTGCTGCGGCCACAGGGCCTGGACACAGCAGGACATCCATGAACACTGCCGAGGCACAAAGGGGCACCCCCAACACCATGGCACCTCTCTGATGGCCACTCATAGCTGTCCCTCTGTGATATTCCCCCCAGCCCTGCCCAGGGTGACCCTCCAGGTAGCTTTGCCACCATAGCCCCTCTGGCAGGACCAGGGACACTTCTGCCAGAGCTGACAGGGCTCCAGGGAGGGCCAGCATCCAGCTGGACAGATAAGATGTGTGAACCAGCCTGCTATGAGATAAGCACTGAGTGAGGCCTTTCCCTTTTCCCCACCTCCTAAGGGAAGCAGAGTCCTGCTCGGATGCCCACCTCGTCTCCTGTCCTATGGGAGGATGGCTGGGCCAGGGACTAGAGTGAGAATCATAAGCAGTGCTCATGCTCAAGGGCACCTCTGACGGCTGTCCGAAGTGTTCCCACCCCTAATGGGTGGAAGAGGATGTATTCTCTGGCGCTCAGGCCTCTGCCAGGTGGTACTACCCACTCCTGGACTCAGACCCAGTTCTGTCCCTGGCTGCCTCAGTGCGGCCCTGGCCACAGGCCTCAGGGTCACGGCTGGCAGGCTTTGCTACCTGCTGGCCACCAGCCCAGGGCCCCGGGTGCTGAGGATGGCACCCTGGACCCCGTGCGTCAGACCACCTCCCACGGTGCCACATGGGCAGCAACTGTTTCCACGGTATTCCGGGGGAAGGGGCTTGGGGCCACTCCTCTTGGGACTGTGTGGGCCTCAGTCTCCCCCTGGTCCCTCCTCAGCACTGAAGCACTGGGCACAAAGTCCAGAGATCAGGTTTCATGCCTCAGCTGTGAAGGACATTTGTATCAAATTTCATTTGTATCATTTAAAATTTTTTTGTTATAATTGTAAAATTATACATAAAGAAGCACTTTTCATTTGTATCATTTAAACATTTTTGTGACAGTTATCATCATTCCACAGACCACACTGGCTAAGTCCTTGATGTCAACCTCTGTGAACCATGGAGACTACCGGCTGCTAGCCTGACTGGGGTGGGCTTGTACAAACAGGCCAACCCAGGGGTTCGGGCCCCTCCCAGACCCAGCCTCACCCCAGGACCTGAGCCTGGGGTTCACGCAGCAGGGCAGGATCCAGGCCACGGGATGGAGTTGTATGACCTACATGTGTTTGTGTTATTAGCTCCAGAGCTGGCAGGCAGAGGCAGTGACCCAATCCGAGGAACTGTTGACTCCGCTCAGGGCCCTCCCCACGCCTGCTGCCGTGAGAGCCAGAGGAGCCGGCCTGAGGACTGCGCGTCCCGCAGGGCACTGCTGATGTCAGTGCCGGCGGGGGCCTCTCATGGGCCCTTGGGTGACCCTGGGTCAGCTGCCTGGTCTCTGGCATCCTCCGTACCCATTTGTGTAGCCCAGCTTCTGAGGTCCTGGCCTTCCCGCTCCTCCCATGCTCCCTCCCCCTTCCCACCCCTCACTGGGGAAGGTGATGTGTGGGGCGGGAATATCCCTGCCTGTTGGTAAGCTGGGAACAATGACCCCAAGATGAGGAAGCAGGTTCCCCCTCTTTCCAGCCTTTCTCATCGATTCCTACCTCCTCTCTCTGTTGTTGGTGCCTGCAGGTGCCAGCATCCCGGGATAAGCTAGGGAGAGCTCGGGCCTATCCCGAGCTCTGGCCAGGTGCCCCAGACTGCAGCTCCAGGAAAGGACCAGGGCTACTAGCGAGGTGCCCAGCTCTGACCCACAGGTGGGGGGATCTTGAAGCCAGATCCCTGTCACACAGGAATCTCAGGCCTGTCCTGCAGACTGGGCACATGAGATGAGGCACGTGGAAGTTCTCTACAAGCCTGGAAGTGCCCCCACAAGGTTAGCTGTGGTGCTGGTTTTGGTCCTTAACTTTCCTGAGACAGGACAAGGGGCCTGTGGCCACACTGAACTCCGCAACAAGGGCTGAGACAGACATCAGTGTCAACAGGAACCAGGAGTTAGAGAATTTAGTAGAAGGTGCCAGGTGCTGGGCTTGGGGTATAACTCCGGGCTGCCTGGGGAGGACAACAAGGACACCCTTACCCTCAAGGCACAAATAATAGTGTTGGAGAGGGCAGGCACCCCGAAGAAGGGCCTCATACTGTGTCTGCCTGAGCCCTTGGGCCCTTGTGGGGGCAGGGGGCGGGGTAGAGGGGGCCACGGGGCATTTCAATTGCCCACTAAACAAAACAGTTCCCTTTGGTTAGTGAGTGCATTTGGAACTTTGACTGGAAAAGAGATTCCACTAGAAAAATGAATATTGAAAAACCAGAGACCTCATCTAACCCCACAGTTTCACCAGTGAGGAAACTGAGGCCCAGAAAAGAGAAGTGGTTTGTCTAAGGCTGCTCAGTTCAGTCGGGTCAGAGCTGCTGCCCAGGCTTCTCACCACTGGTCTGTGAAAAAAGAGCCAACACCCCGAGGATGAGGAGGACAAAGGCGAAGCGGGGTGCTGCCATGAAGGTCTGGGCCTTGGCCACAGCAACTTTGACATGACCCTGAGGTGAGGCCTCAGGGCCAGGAGCCTTGGTGAGCAGATGCTGACCTGGGATGGAGAGGAGGGCAAGGCCTCCGCGGCCCGCTTCTCTGACCAGCTGAGAGCTCTGCGGGTGGTCAGCCCCCTGCAAGGCCTCTCCAACTAATCAACCACCCCACCCCCTGCTTTCCAGCCACCCACCCGCTTCTCCAGGCACTGTCTCACAGTCCTCACTGCAAGTAACTGAGGCAGGCAGACAGGCGCCCCTCTGCCCATTTTACAGTTAAGTGCACTGAGGCACCAGCAGTAAGTGGGCCTGGAACTGAGCCTCCCTGATGTCAGAGCTGTCCTCTCATCACTATTTCCTGCTCTTTTCAATGTCTTTCCTCTGCTCTTCCTCCTCCCCACAACATGGGCTCTGCTCTCCCTGCACCTAACCCTGTACTGACTGGCCCAACCTTGCCCTCACTGGCTTTAGCAAGGAGAGTTGCCCTGACCAGGGGCTTCCCGGGTCTCTCAGTCCACAGAGAGCTACCAGCCTTTCACAGAGTCTGGACCCAGTCCCTCCCCAGGAGGTGAACTTCTGTTTATGGTCTCTTGACTGCAGAGCAGGCTTGGGCCACGAACTTGGTCCTTCAGCCATGACTGGGTGGGACTAGGCCAGGACATCCAAACAAGCTCCTGACACCTGCCCTTTCCCTAAGATATAGCCCACATTTCAGTGCCAGGGCAACCAACCATCTCAGCTTACCCAGAACTCTCCTGGTTGGCATTTAAAGTCCCCAGGAAGTTCCTCATACCTGGGCAAGCTGGGACAACTGGTCACCCTACTCAGCATACACATGCCTAGGGTCTTCATGCCTTCCCCTCCCTCCACTGAACAGGGTCTTTCTTCTTTCTATTCCCCTGATCCCCACTGAGGCCAGTGAGTGGTCAGTCCACTCAATCTGACTGGCCCCCTCAGACTCGGCTGGGGCCTAGCCCAGGCCCAGAGTAGAGTTAAAGCCCAGAGTCTGCTAAGGTGAGCAGAGGGTCTACAACCTATTGGGGGCAGCCTACTCTAGGCCCTGTGAGAGAAATAGCAGAGGGAGCCCACAGAAAGCCCAGTGGGATCCTGGGCCTTGATCTCAACCCAGCTTTACCTTCAGGCTGGGAGGCAGGTCACTCTGGGTGACCCCAGGTGGGGGAGCCCTAGAGCCGGAGTCAGGCAGGGCTGCCTGGGGCTCACTGAGACAGCTTCTACCTGTCTGGGCTTGAGGTGAGTCATTTCCTCCCCCAGCTGGTATGAGGCTGGGAGGGGAAAGGAGGGGATAGTATCTAAAAATAGTAGGGCCCAGCCTTGGAGATACCCAAAGAGCTTCTCCTTGGGCAAGGGAGGAGCCAGCTTCTCACTAGAGCTGACACCAGCTGTGACCTCAGCCAGCTGCCTGCATCAGGCCGAGGAGAAGGGCGCCCCCCCACTCCTTCCCAGGCTCAGCGTAGGGTGCTGAGGTGTGGAGGAGGCATCTGGAGGGCTGAGGCACAAGTAGCGTTGGGGTAGAACGGGAGCTGGTACAGAGGCCTCAAGCAGACAGGGCCCGGAAAGAGGAGGGTGAGTCTGTGATTCAGCAGGGACGGCAGGGACAGCAGGGACGGGATCACCAGCCTGGATTTCCCTCCACATCATCTCTGCAGAACCCGGTTCGTGCCCCACCCCTACCCACACACAGAGACACACACGCAGACACACAGACACAGCCTGCACACTCAGCTGGCCTGTGAGTCACTTCCCTCTGAGAGGACTCATCCCCCTGCTAAGTGAGACTCAATTTCCCTGGTCAGCAGCACAGACTGAGGACCCACTGTGTGCTTGAGCCACACCCTGGGAAACAAGAAAGCGAACAGTAATCATGACTATCCTTGGCCTTGGGGACACTTTAAGAACCCCCTCAGGAAAGGGCAGCACAATACCCAGAGCAGAAACACAAGAGGCAGGGAGGGCCCTGAGCGGTGGGACGATCTGGAGTCAGGCAGGCCTCAGCTTAAATCCTGGCCAACCATTTTTTACCCACAGGACCTGAGACAAGTTACTTGACCTCTCCCTGTCTCAATTTTCTCATCTGTATAATGGATGACATATAAGGTCTTCCTCACATGTCAAATACAATATTGCCTATAGAGTCTCCAAGCAAACAGACCTGTTTCCATTAAAGCTCACGGTGTGAGGCTATCAACTGAAGAAAACAAAAAGGCACTACAGGTTTCAGTACACATTTGTAACTTAAAAGACCCAAGAGGATAATAATCTGCCTGGCCCCACTCGTGACAGGTTAAGATGAGCAGTGCCGTAAAACTGCATTTTACAACAACAGCAATGGCCACTAGTATGAACACTTCATAGTTACCTCATGTTCTTTAAAAAAAAAAAAAAAAATTTATTTGCTTGGCTGTGTTGAGTCTTAGTTGCAGTGTATGGGGTCTTCGTTGCAGACGCTCGGGCTTCTCTGTGTCTCCAGGCCTCCAGAGCGCACAGGCTCAGTGGTTGTGGACGGGGGGCCTTAGCTGCCCTGCAGCATGTGGGATCTTAGTTCCCCAACCAGAGATGGAACCCACATCCCCTGCATTGGAAGGCAGATTCTTAACCACTGGACCATGAGGGAAGTCCCCCTCATTTTCTCTTGTCCTCAAAACAGCCTCATACAGCAGGAATTATTACCCCCATGTTACATGTGGAAAAATGGAGGCCCAAAGACAGTGGGTAACTTGCCTCACGTCACACAGGTAGTATGTGGCAGAGACCATGTTTGGACGCACTCTTGAGTCCAAACTTCTTGTACTTCGTGGGCTGTAAGTGGAGGTCTGTTATGTCTGCAGTTGGGTCTGTGACTCTCTGACTTTTGGGGGAAGGGGCCTTGGACACTAGCCTGAGGTGACTAGACTGTGCCAAGCCTTTAGGGGCTGCCTTCTGTCTTAGCTCCCTCACCCTGAGCTCCCACCTAGAAACACAGAATGTACTCTGCCCTCTCTCGGGGTTACCTCTTGTACTCCTCACAACTGCCCCGTGAGGGAAATGCCACAGCTCCCACTCGACAGAAAAGGCAGACAGATCAAAGGGACCCTGAGCCTTTGGTGGCCACAGACCTGGGGGAGGCAGAGTCTGCGCCCAGTGTTGGCCCCTCAGACTTCTAGACTGAGGCTCTGTCCCTGCACCCCGGCTGTCTGATTTTAAAGGGCAAGGGGCAGGAATGCCTCTGCTCTCTCAGGCTCTTCACACTTTCCCAGAACCATCCCTGTTCCCTCTGCTGGATTGCACGTAAAGCCCAAAGCTTGCATCACTCCGTGGGCCCTCGGCTCCAGAGAGAGCCTCTTTCCTGTTTCTGTGGGCTTTCCCCACCGTTATCTGAGTCATCCTCTGCCGGTCCCAGGAGAAGGGAGAGAGGAGGCCTCTTATCCCTACAGTACAGATGGAGAGACTGAGGCAGGAAGTGACTTAACTCCAGTGTGTCAGGGGCCAGAGCTGGCAGCAGTCCAGGCCAGGAGGCCACTGGTGGAGCTGGCAGCACCCGGGGTGCCACGCCTTCCGTTTTTAATGCTGTAGAGTGGGCACAAATATCAAGAAATGTGTGCTGTGTTGCAGGCCCTGGGTGAAGAGATGAGTGATATTGCAGAAAGGATGAATCTGATAAAGGAAACAAAACAGACAAAACCCAGACACCCAGTCTTGCTCCTGTTACAGACTCCCTGAGCCCAGCCAGGTAGGGCTAGTAGCTCAGTTTTCTCCTCTATAAAAATCATCAGGGTTATCCTTTATTGGGTGACTTCTAATGACCACTGGGTCTTAACACTTTATAGGCACTGTGTTATTAATTCTTACTACAAGCTAGTGAGGTTGGTATGTTTTAATACTATCATCATCTCCATTGGACAGATGGCTTACCTGAGGCTCAGAGAGGTTAAGCAACTTCCCCAAAGACACAGCGCTTGTTCCAGCAAGTACAGGACAACAAATCTAGGGGCTGACTTAGAACAGCTCTCCAAATACAGAGGCAGAGGGGCCTCTGCGCGTGTGACGCCCACGTGGAGCTGCCCAGGTGTGTCTGCGGGTTGGTAACAGGAACTCATGTGTCTGTCAGCACAGTGCAGGGGGCGTGGAAGGACCTGCGAAGAACAGAACGCCAATCGCCCGGGGTATAAAGAGCCAGGGCGCCCTGGAGGCAAGGGGGATCCGGACAAGCCTTGCCGGGCGGTGCGCCTGCGCGCGCCCACCCGTGCTGGGCCGAGCCAGAAGCCGACGCGCCCGCCCTGGAGCCCAGCACAGGTGGCGGGGAGAGCAGCGGCGCGGGGAGAGGGCTGAACTGCTGCGGGCGGTCCCGCCGGCTCCCTGCCCTCCCCCTTCCCGGCCGCAGCCCCCGACGGGCCCATCCGCACGTTCCCCGCGATTGCCTCATCCGACCGCGGCGGCTCGCGCCCTCCCGCACGCGCAGCGCACAGCACGCCCCTGGCACCGGCTGCCCCCGGCCTTGTCCCTCCCCCGCCCCCGGCCCAGACCACGGCCAGACTGAGTCCCCAGCGGCCCATTCACCCGGCTGCCGGAGCCTCGACCCAGACACCTTTGATGGCTGCCCTTTGCTCCGTCTGGGCCGGGTGGACAAATGAGGGAAATTGAGTAAGCCAGCTTACCAAAGCAGGAAACCCCTGGCCACTTTGTTACGCATGATTTTTCAGCAACTTTTCTGGGGGAGGCGGGGCAGGGAGGATTTCTGGAGTGAGGATGACTGGGGACTCATGCTGTCTTCGGGGCTGTGAGCACCCTCCAGGCTGGCCTCACAGGCCTGTACCTCCCAGGCCAGGCACAGTGCTTGACACTCGTGGGTGTTCCACAAATTCTGAAAATGCATTTCCTCACGCTTCCTGTTTTGAGTGGCTGCCAGAAAGAATGCCCAGGTGAAAGCAGGCGGGCTTTGGTGCAGGAGCTGAAAGCTGGCTGTTGGGGCTTTAGGTTTTGCCTTTGGCAGTGAGTTTGCTGTTTCTCTTGGGCAAATCCTTGATCTCTCTGGGTCACATTTCTGGGGAACTCAGTAATAAGGTAACGTGCTTGGCCCTAAAGCTCAGGACAGACTTTGAACTTCTAGCAGGAAAACCAACCTTCCATTTAAAGCAGAGATTTCCTCCCGAACACTAATATTCTCCTGTGTCTTTTAGGCAGGAGCCCACAGTATTCTGTCTAGACTCAGTGACATGTTGAGAGGCTCTGTTGAGAGAATCAAGTCCAAGTTCCTTGGCTTGGTATCAAGGCTTTCTCACGTGAGTTCCACCCAGCCTATCTAGCCTCACCCCCCAACCTCACCCCTACACTGTAGCCTTAGGGGGAATCTCAGACTTCCCCAAACATACCACACACATGGTGTTCATATGATTCTGTCCTTGTTCATGCTGTTCCCTCTGCCCAGAATGCTCTTCCCTACACTCCTCAAATGATTGGCTCCTGGCATAGAGCTCTGCTGAAATGTCACCACCCCAGAGAGGTCTTTCCCCAGTGTCCAGGAAAGCAGGGGCTCTGGCTCTGATATTCCCTTCAGAGCTTCCTTCCCTCCTCAGCTCTTATTGCACCTTGGGATTAGAAGTTTGTCTCTCCACTGGACTGAAAGATCTATGATTGAGAGACCATGTACATCTTCTTCATCTCTATATATCCAGCATTTACCAAGATGCCTGGCACATAGTCAGGGGTTAATAAATATTTGTGTGAAGGAAGAAAGGGTGGATGATTGATTAGCAAAAACATTAAGAACAACCTACATGTACATCAGTAGGGGATTGCTGTTGTAAATGATGGCATGGTGGGATACTAGGCAGCCATTAGACGGATATAAACCCACATGGAAAAATGTTCCTGGTGTCTCAAGAAGTAAAGAAAGGAAGCTGGTTCCTTTCTAATTAAAAATGTCAGAGCATGACATTTTTAAAATGTCAGGAGCATGTGTATAGATAAAGGCACGGATATGTCTGTAAACATAAGAAAGTCAACAGCATACACCAACTGAAACACCCTTGAGGAGCACGATACAGACATTGTCACAGTTTATTTTCTATCTAGTACTTTGCTTAGACATCATCTCCTCTGAGAACCCTTCTGATGCTGCCTTTGTGTTGGAGGAGCTGCCTTGGAGTGTGTAGGCAGGTGCTCCAAAGCAAGGCCTTGGTGTTCCTTCCTCGGAGTCCGTCCAGAGGCCATTGAGTGTGTGCGGGCAGCTGGGACAGGGGACAGCAGCTCCCCTGGGTGCGTGAGTTTGTCCACGTGCAGGTGAAAGCAGAGCTGCTGAGGACAAAGAGCAGACTATCTCTACCCGCCAGGTGACATTGCTGCAGGTGGCCTTGGGCTATCAGAAGAGTTCCAAAATGTGACGGGAAGCCTGGCCTCCGTGCAGTCTGGACCCAGCCGGCTCAACTGCAGATTTGAGACAGTCAGCTTTGGCTGTGGGAGGCGCACAGGGCAGCTCCTGACTGTCCGCTGGGCGCCTCAGAGTTGAGAGGGGTGAGATGCAGCTCGGTGAAAACAGAAGGCCCCCTGCAGCCTGCTCGCTTGCCTCTGTCCCACAGTGACTGTCCCATGAGGCCTGAGACCACACAGTTCAGACCAACGGGGCCAGGGGAGAGGAAGGAAGAGCCGCCAAGGGCTCAGGGTCAGATGTCTGCGTTTCTATTCCCACGGGTGCCTCTCATTATGCTTGTCAGGAAACGGAAAAGAGCGAAGACCTTCGCCTTCACTTTGTTTCAGATCTCAACCCAGTCTCTCTTCCCCTTGCCTGTCTCAGAAAAGGTTTCCCATCTGGACAGTCACGGGGTGGTGCAGGCGTGGGCCCTCCATCTGGACTCCCCTAGTTCCCAGTGGTTTCCTGTTCACACCTACCAACCCTGTGACCCTGGACAAATGGCTTTGCCCCCTGCGCCTCGGTTTCCCCACTAAATTAGGCAACGCCTGGGAAGTGTTTAAAATGGGCCTCATACCTGCAGGTGTATCTGTTACTATTTGTGTAAGCTGTCTTACACAAAAACAAATTGTCTATCTGTCTGTCTGGGGGTAATAACAATACCTATTTCACTGAGCTGTTGTTAGGATTAAGTTAGATAATGCGTGTCAGGGGCTTGGTGTGTTCAGCGTTTACTTGTTTTACTAAAGCTAATAAGATGGGAATGGGATGCCGGGGGTGGGGTGGGGGGATTAGCATGGTGGCTGCTCGTGATATCCCGGGAATGGCGTGCAGGACCTCTGGTGGCCCAGGAAGTCATGTTGGTTCAATGGTGTTGTTATTGTGCTGGGTGTTGCTGAGTTGTCTGGTTAGTCAACCGCCTGTTCCCTCAGACCCATTTAAACCAGCTCCATCTGGCCTAACTTTCCCAACGCACCATCCTGGCAGCTGTCACAGGCCCAGAGCACTGGGCAAAGTGTCAGGCCTGCTGCAAAATATGTTGGAACTTTATCTGACCCCTGGCTCCTGTCCCATCCAGAAATACATTGCTGAAACTTGCAGCCAAGCTCAAACAAGCCTGGGGGTTGGAGGGGAAGGCGGTTCTGAATCACAGACCAGCCATCTTTGTTGGCCCCCCTTTTATTTGCACGGTTCTACCGATTAATGCTGTTCCTAGTTATGAAACAGTTTTTAAAACCAAAGGTTTAATCCCGAGCCCTGGATTTGCAGATAAGGGGAAGAGGACTGTCCCCCCCAAATTCAGAGAAGTTCATTGCCGAATTTTCCTCTTTCTCTTCTTTCACTGTTGATTTTCGGTCACCTTTCTGGAGGCCAGGATGATCCTCTAGGCGGCTGTCTGGAAACCCCCAGAAAGAGGCTGCGACAATGGCACCGCTGGCAACCACGCTGGACTGGCACCTGGCCAGCTTTAGAGAGCGTGGTGCTAAGTCTGGGAGTCTCCACCCCAGTCAAGGTCTGGTGGAGCCTGCGTCCCTGCACCCCCAATCCAGTCTTTGCGACTCCCCACGGGGCTCCCAGGCAAGTGTAGCAGGCCCCCAGGCCAGGAGGCCTTCCTTCAGGAGCTCCTAAGGCTAAGAGTAAGTCTTAGAATTAGTCTTAGTCTTAGAATAAAAGGAATTCCAGCAGCACCCCACCCCAAGCATGCCTTGGGCTTTCAGAGAGCTGGCTCGCTAGAGAAAGGAGATGAGGAAAGGGAGCGTCAGTGTGGTATGGGTCAAAGAGTTCTAGATACTGGGTTAATTTTCAAGAGCTCCAAAATTTCCCATTACACCGGTCATACTGCCAAGACCCTAAACCTCACAGATTTGAAATTCATCAGATTCAGAATTTTTGAAAAATCAGCCTTGTCAAATTTGAGTATGGACTGGATATGAGATGATACTATGGTACAATTGGTTTTCTCAATGTGCTTATATAGGAAAACAGCCTGTTCCTAGGGAAAGTTAAAATCGCTCAGTCATGTCCTGCTTGCAACCCCATGGACTGTAGCCCGCCAGGCTCCTCTGTCCATGGAATCCTCCAGGCAAGAATACTGGAGCGGGTAGCCATTCCCTTCTCCAGGGGATCCTCCCAACCCAGGGACTGAACCTAGGTCTACCCACGTTGCAGGTGGATTGTTTACCCTCTGAGCCACCAGGGAAGCCCAGGAATACTTGAGTGGGTAGCCTATCCCTTCTCCCCCAGATCTTCCCAACCCAGGAATCAAACTGGTGTCTCCTACATTGCAGGCAGATTCTTTACCAGCTGAGCTACCAGGGAAGCCCTCATTCCTAGGAAATTCATGCTTAAATATTTGGGGCTAAAATATCATGATGCCAGCAACTTCTTTTCAAGTGGTTCACCAAAAAACACTTGCTACAGATAAAGCAAATCCTGCAAAAGGTTAATAATCATTGCATTTAAGTGGAAGGTACGTAGGTGTCTATTGTGCCATTCTTGCAGGATTTCTATTTGTGTGAAGACTTTCTCCCTAAAATTTTAAAGGGAAAAAATTTAAATAAAATAAGCTATCCACGTGCAAAACAAGACAGTGTGTAATTCCGCCTGCTCTAGCTGAATTTTACCTCTTCTCTGAGGACAGAAATAGTAGAAACAAGATGGCATCCAGGATTGCAGAGTTGAGCCAACCAAAGAGAACCAATTATTTTTAAAGAGTTTATTAAGTACTTGTCTGGAAACAGTACTGGTCGTTAAAAATCCTTTTAGTTCATGGCCAGTGGAGGACTCATTGTGGAAAATGGGAGATTTCAGCCCTTTTAGCTTATTGGCACCAGATTTAACACAAATCAGGAAACACATTTTGAAGACTTGCTGTGAGCATGGCCCTGAAACATCACCAGAGGTGTTTTTCCCCTGCCTGCAGTCTGATACTGCATGCAGGATAGCCATAATTTTCCACTGTGGTTTTTATGGGCTGAATTGTGTCCCCCACAAAACTCCTATGTTGAAGTCTTCATCCTCAGTACCTCAGAATGTGAACTTATTCAAGAATAGGATCATTGCCGATGTCTTTAGTTAAGATGAGGTCAACAGGGTGGATTCTATCCAATCTGACTGGTGCCCTTATAAAAAGGGGAAATTTGGGCACACGAAGAGAGCCACATATACACAGAGAGAACAACTTGTGAAGATAAAGGCAGAAATGGGAATGCTGCTTCTACAAGCCAAGGAATGCCAGAGCTTGCCCGCAAACCATCAGAAGCTAGAAGTGAAGCATGGACTAGATTCTTCTTCAGAGCCTTCGGGTGTCAGCGTTACTGAGAACTTTATTTCAGATTTCTAGCCTCCAAAACTGTGAGACAGTACATCTCTGTTGTTTAGGCCACCTAGTTTGCGATTATTTGTTATGGCAGCCCTAATCAACTAACACAGTAGCAAAATGAACATACCATAAAATTTGCTATATTAACCGTTTTTAAAGTAGGCGCTGAATTAAAGACATTCACATTATTGGGCCACCATTTTTTTATTTTTAGCTAGGGAAAAACCCAAGACTGTGGGAAATTTGGAAACCCTAGTTCCATATCTGCTTCTGCTTAGCTGAGTGACCTATTTCATCATGTGCGCAATAAAGAGACAGGCAGACTACTTCCTGCTCTGATACTATCATTGCACATATGTGGGGAAATTATAATAGCTCACAGCCTAGTGAGCAATTATTATGTTCCAGGACCATCCTAAGGGCTTTACAAGGCTTATCTCTTTTAGTAGGTACAATAACTTTATCAGGGAGGTATTATTAGTCCCATTTTACAAATGGGGAAATTGAGCCTCAGAAAGACTAAAAAGATTAATTGAGCCTCGGTTTTGGCAGCCCTGGGATTTGAATGAAGGTATTCAGAAAATGAAGATCATGGCATCCGGTCTCATCACTTCATGGGAAATAGACGGGGAAACAGTGGAAACAGTGTCAGACTTTATTTTTGGGGGCTCCAAAATCACTGCAGATGGTGACTGCAGCCATGAAATTAAAAGACGCTTACTCCTTGGAAGAAAAGTTATACCCAACCTAGATAGCATATTCAAAAGCAGAGACATTACTTTGCCGACTAAGGTCCGTCTAGTCAAGGCTATGGTTTTTCCTGTGGTCATGTATGGATGTGAGAATTGGACTGTGAAGAAGGCTGAGCGCCGAAGAATTGATGCTTTTGAACTGTGGTGTTGGAGAAGACTCTTGAGAGTCCC
This sequence comes from Oryx dammah, assembly GCF_014754425.2. Lineage (NCBI taxonomy): Eukaryota > Metazoa > Chordata > Mammalia > Artiodactyla > Bovidae > Oryx > Oryx dammah. The sequence goes on from NW_024070190.1 coordinate 31,456,912, forward strand.
TTGGACTGCAAGGAGATCCAACCAGTCCATTCTGAAGGAGATCAGCCCTGGGATTTCTTTGGAAGGAATGATGCTGAAGCTGAAACTCCAGTACTTTGGCCACCTCATGAGAAGAGTTGACTCATTGGAAAAGACTCTGATGCTGGGAGGGATTGGGGGCAGGAGGAGAGGGGGACGACAGAGGATGAGATGGCTGGATGGCATCACGGACTCGATGGACATGAGTTTAGGTGAACTCCAGGAGTTGGTGATGAATAGGGAGGCCTGGCGTGCTGCGATTCATGGGGTTGCAAAGAGTCGGACACGACTGAGCGACTGAACTGAACTGAATAACCAAGACTGTGCCTACTGCCTTCTAGCTCTTTTGGCCACAGTGGCCTGGGAGGAAGTGAAAAACAGAAGGTATTGATTGGATTGAAACATAGTTTATGTTTTTGCCAAATCAGCCAACTGCTCTAGAGCCCCACTTGCACAGTGGTTACCAACCCACCCAGCTCTCTCCTGTCCCTCCTTGTGTTCTGGAGGGACTCTGAAGAATCCAAGAAATCTAAATTCAAACTTGGCTTTCCAGGTCATTCTGAAGGTATAATATTTTGACAGCTTCTTAGCTTGACTTACACATGTTGGATATCGATACATGTAGTATATGGGTTTCCATTTGTGTTCTTTTCAGTGCCCCAAATGACAGAGGCAGCCTGGTTACCATGGTTCCCCTGAGCCAATGGATCTCCAGTGACCTGCCAGTGGTGGCCAGAGCTTGAGAGTCTCTCACAGTCAAATGGAGAAGCCACAACCTTTGAGCAAGGACCAGGCCAGGATCTGCCCTCCAGCAAGTTCACCTGTTTGCATCAAGAGGCAGGAAGGTACAGTGCTGCAGCGTGGGGAGAAGCCCAGCTCACCCACCTGGCCTGGATTGCCGCTCCACCCACTGCAGAGCCTCCTTCATTACGCACACCCTCCTGCTCAGCCCAGATTTATCTCAGTTCTTAAATCACGTTTGTTTTCTATCCTTCTGCATACCCCTGTTCCCCAGAATAGAAAAATCTAGAGCAGGTTCTCTAGCCAAGGAGAAGGAAAGACAGAGTCCTGGAGCAGATGGTAGGGTGGAGGGGAACTCGGGGAGAAGACCAGGGACCCTTAGCCTTAGGGCAAGCAAGAGAGCAAGAGGAGATGGGTAAGCTGGAGGGCTCAGCGCTGCAGGATCCTGCTGGGAAGAGCCGCTGTGCCTTAAGGAAGGAGTGGGTGGGGAGGGGGGTAGGCGGGCACCTCAGCAAGGCCCCAGGTGCTGCAGAGATGGGCCACCGTGGCCTCTTTGGGTGGACTGCAGCCCCACGGCAGAGCTGAAATAGCAACACTGCCTCAGCTTGAGGGTTGAGGAGGAGATGAGGGGGAGACGGCAGGAGGCTGAAAATGCCCATGTGTGGCTGTTGCCCCGTTCCAATCCCGTTCACCCACAACACCCTGCAGCTGTGGCCAGGGCGAATGGGCTCTGAAGCACAACGGTGACCAGTTCCCGGTGCCCCTCACAGCATGTCTCTGGGCCCAGCCAGGCAGTTATTAAACCCATTTCACCAGCTAGGGACATGAGAAGCGGATAGGTGATGTGCCTCACTTGAGGTCACAGGGCCAGGAAGGTGTGACCACGAGGTGAGGCCAGCAGTCAGGCGTGGGAAAGGAAAACCAGTGGCCAGACTCCAAAGAGGACACAGGACAGCACCAGCATCAGAGCTCCCGCTGATCTAGCACTTCCTGGATGCCTGCTCTCTCGCCCAGCTCCCCCTAAGCCTTTGGAAAACACCTAGAAGGTGATTATTATCCCCATTCTACAGATGAGGCATCAGATGCCCAGAGATGTTAAGTCCATTGCCCAAGGGCACACAGTTGCAAGTGATGAGACTGACACCCTAGGTCAGGGGGCACAGTGTAAGCTGGCCTTGTTTACAAGTGTGAGCCTTGAGTACACAGGAGAAAAACCCTCAGCGAATGCGTGTGTGAACCCGATTCCAAGCAGCGGGGAGCAGCTGTGTTGGCAGGAGGGGGTGAGAATGCACGTGAGAGCGCAGCTTTGACGGTGGCCAGCAGCGCGTGGGAGTGTGTTGACGGCGGGGTGTGGGGTGGCAGCGCCGTCGCCATGTGTTTCTGCTGGCAGCGGAACGTTCTGGTCTGTGTTGATAAACAACAGTTTGGGCAGGCGCAAGGCTGGAGCAGGACAGAGGAGAAGCACCAGGGGCGGGTGAAGGCAGGAGGAGGGGGTGTGTGCCCAGGGGTGACGGTGGCCCAAGCCTGCAGCTCCTAGAATGAGGGGCAGCAGGATGGCAACTCTTGTTTTCTCAGCTGACCTCACTGGGTGCGGATCCCTCTACAAACCACCTGCCCATAAACATGAAAAACAGGAGCGGGGAACACGCTGTGAGGAAGAGAGGCTTCTTCCTGGGTTGGTAGTTGCACGGATGGAGCTTTAATCAACAGCTGAGGCCGGTGGAAACATGTCATGATTTCCATGGCCAAGCAAATTCCTCAAAAGTCAGCTTCTTGGAAAAGGGGTCATCCCCAAGACCATCCCGGGTTATGACTGTAATTGGAGCACCTGAATCTCACCCTCACCTCCTGGCAGATGCTGGTGTAAGCCTGCCAGCATCAGCCTGGGAGTCACCGCATGCAAGACTTCCTGGGGCTCAGCCCACACCCCATCACTCCCTGGGCAGGTCCTCCCATCAGAATGCCCCGTTCACCTGCTCCCTCTCCATTAGCTGAACTATATGCTATCTCCGCGACCCTAGGTATTCCTCACCTCCTCCTGGATGCCTTCCAAACTTCCCAGAGGGCCTTACTTAGAGCTGCCTCCTTCAGAACTCCGACCTCTCCTGTTGTCAGGGCCTCACACAAAGGCCTCGCCATGTGGGTGGACCCTAACCATCTGCTCTGTGCGCGGCACTGAACTGGGCAAAACCCAGGGGCTATGAAGACCCCCGAAGCTCCAATAGCTGCCCTCAGGGATCTTATGGCTACAGTTGGGGTGCCTGCTGGTTCATAAAGGGATTGAAATACCCACCTGCAGGGCATGCAGTCTTGTCCAGGGCATTCATGCCACAGCCTAGGTCCTGCCGCAGTCTCCGTTCTGCCTTGTAGTTCCCCTGATGTACCAGGCTCACCCGGCCTCTTAGTCTATACAGATCCTGTGCCCTCTGACTGCGACTCCCTTCCCTTTCTCTTCTGCCTGGCAAAGGCCACTGTTTCCTAGATGATAGAAATGTGGGTAATTTTGCATTCATTTTTATACTGTTTTCAAATCACTGGGCATATATTATTTGTCTAATTAGAAAGGAAGATAATACCCACTTTGTTTTGAGAAATAAATACTTTGACTTTTAAAAAACCGACAATTCATTATTGGAGAGGCAACACCTTAAGTCAGTATGTGTCTAACTTTTCAGATCAGGGAGTTTTGAAAAGGATTCCCTGGAGAGGATGGAAGAAATGCAGGTTCCCTGGCTCAGGTGGCTCAAGGGTGGCCCAGCAGCCCGAGTGGTTCAGAGGGCAGCCAGGCCTTCGACTCCAGACCTCAGAGATGAGCTCCGGGAGCTGCCAGAGCGGTGGGAAGGGAAGAGGGTGAGCTAATAATGCTTTGCCACCCTGGCCTGCTGTTCCTGACACTCCTTCACGGGGCAGGGCCAAGATGAGAGGTTCCCAGTTCCTTTAAGTGGGAGCCTCCACACGCCTTGCCGCGTCTAATAGACACTTTGGTGAAATGGCAAGGAAGGCTGCCTTGATGGCAGGGTGCACCCAATCTTTGGGCTTGGATGAGGCTTGGAGAGGTCATTCAGTCCATTCTCCTGCCTTTAGGCAGCACTGGCATGATCCCAGTTGGACCTTTATCTTGTTTTGAGGACTCCCAGTTTCCCTCCTCGGCCAATCATTCTCGTGCCTAAACATTTCTAGCCAGGAAGTCCTTCCTCATGTCTAATCTAATCCAAACTCTCTCCGCCATGGGATGCCATCCTATGGCTCTTGTGAGTCTGGCTGGAGACAGGAAAATGCCTCTTGCTTCCCTGCCTGCTCCTAGGTCGGGAGCCCTAGAGCCTTGAATCAGGACCAAAGTCCTGTCTGTGTGACCCTAAGCAAATTGCTACTACTGTTTGAGCTTTAGTTTCCTCACCTGTAAAACGGGGCTAATGGTGTGCATGGTGTAGGAACTGGGAAGACTGAATGAGACTGAATGCAAATGTGGGGAAGAGGCATACAGCATGCTGCTAACGTGAGGCTATAATCATTATTATTAATAATAATAACCACCATCCTGGCTGAACCATTGTACAAAATTGTTTCCATTGTGAAGGTACACAGGGTAGTTTTAGGTGATATTTTAAATGAAAATTTAATGTGTGTTAGAAAAAAACCTGGCACATCAAATCCAGGATTTCACAGATATTTAACAAGGGCAAGTTAAGACAACAACTGAACATGGTTTTAAAGAAAACTATTAAGTAAACGATGCTCTGGGTAGCACAGGGTTAGGGTAGAAATTGTAAAGGTGGTTTGGAAAATGCCGGCTGAGTGGAGACAGACGGGATGTGGGAGGGGAAGGTTGGTTCTTCAGAGTGGGCAAGAGAGGCTGAGCCAGGGAGGGAAGTCCCCTGGGATGGGAGGAGACACCTGTTGAGGGGCTGTTAAGCATCCTGCCCACAGATGCAGCCCTCTCTGGTTCTGGAACAGTTTATCTTCCCCAGAGCTGGGTTGTTACCAATTCCAGCAAGGCCGGTGGGCAGGCAGGATTGGGATTTCCTGCCCATAATCATGATCCCCAAGACTCAGAGCCCTCTCTGCATGCAGCTCTCCCCTCTGGGGAGAATTGAACAATACCAACCCCACCCTGGAATCCCTGCGGCAGCATCGCCCACCCATGGCTGCGAGCCTGTGGTGTGGAACTCAGCCAGTGACTGGGAAACCACAGCTTCCCAAACAGATCTCCTCTTCCACGCTCCACGTGGGGCAGGCCAAAGAGGCCCTGGCAGAAAAGGTCCTCTGAGACCCACTGTGTGCCAGGTCCCTCTCTGAGCACCAGGGACACAGAGTGAGCAAAAGAGGCCCCTGCCTTTCAGGAGCTCACAGCCAAGCCAGGGAGACCCACCTCTCCAGAGGTTTTGGAAGAAGCTCCAGGCCCCTCATTTATCTTCCATCCCCTAAACCTAGAACTGAGCATTGTTATGCTTCCTCTTGAGCTGGGGTTCCTCAAAGTCTGGGCTCTGTAGATGAGTTCTCTGGAGTTTGAGAGCTCTCTGTGAGAGTTTGTGTTTTCATTCGGGAGTAATATAAAAAATGAATATAAACATATTCTATCATCTGGATGCCTGGCTCATAGCCGATTATGGAATCACAAAGTTTTAATGTCTACATTTGCACTGATGTTTATGGAAAGCAGTTCACTTTTTTTTTAAGCGGAAGCTACATACAGAAGAATATACAAAGCTTAAGTATAGAGCTGGATGAAGAACACATCTGTGAAATCAACACTCAGATCAAGAAACACAATATTATTACTGCCCTCTGGACACCCTCCTTAAAATCTTCCACATCCCTCAGAGGTAACCACTATCCTGACTTCTCCGAACTTGATATAAGTGGGTCATATAGGATGACTCTTTCTTGACCCTGACCTCTTCCTCTCACCCTGTGAATTTCATCCATATTGTTGGCCTGTAGCCATAGTTGACAGTGGTTTTAGCTTCCAATCCAGCATTTCTCAAAGTGGGATTTTCAGAAGTGGTTCTAAGGGGTCTAGGAATCTACCATTTGGAGCAAAGCAAATGTGGGTGCCTGCTGGCTCATAAAGAGATTGAAACACGCAACTGCAGGGCATACAGTCTTGTCCTGTGCATTCACTCCACGGATTAGGTCCTGCTGCAGCCTCCCTCGGGACTTGTAGTTCCCCTGATGTGCCAGGCTCGCCAGGCCTCTTGGTCTTTGCAGATGTTCTTCCCTCTGCCTGGCACTCCCTTCCTTTGCTCGTCTGCCTGGCAAAGGCCTACATACGTGTCTTGTGGCCTCTGAAAGGTCACCCCTGGCTTTGCTGGGCAGGTTCAGGCACCCCTTCTCTTGTGAGCCTTTATTGTTCTGTCCACGTTCTCCCTGCAGCATTTATCACACTGTGCGGTCATTGCAGGTCTGTCTCCTAGTTAGGCTGTGGATTCTTCTTTTTTGTTGAATTTTATTGAATTACAATGTTGTCTTAGTTTCTGATGTACAGCAAAGAGACTCAATTACACATACATACATATATATACTTTTTCTTTTTCATTTTTCTTTCCCACTGTGGTTTATTACAGGATTTTGAATACATTCCCTGTGCTATACAGTAAGATCTTCTTGTTTATGTATTTTAAATACAGTAGTTTTTATCTGCTAGTCCTGAATTTCTAATTTATCCCTCCCCACCCTTCCCCCTTTGGTAACCATAAATTTGTTTTCTATGTTTGTGCATGCATGCTAAGTCACTTCAGTCGTGTCTGACTCTTTGTGACCCCACGGACTGTAGCCCACCAGGCTGCTCTGTCCATGGAGTCTCTAGGCAAGAAGACTGGAGTGGGTTACCGTGCCCTCCTTCAGGGGATCTTCCCAACCCAGGGATTGAACCCGTGTCTTTTATATCTCCTGCACTGGCTGGTAGGTTCTTTAGCACTTGGCACCACCTGTGAGTCTATTCCTATTTTGTAGATAAGTTCCTTTGTATCGTGCTTTTAGATGCTACCTGTAAGTGATATCATATGATATCTGTCCTTCTCCTTCTGAGTTACTTCACTTGGTGTGATCATCTCTAGGTCCATCTACGCTGCTGCAAGTGGCATTACTTCATTCTTTTTAACGGTTGAGTAGTATTCCATTGTGTTGACATAACATGTCTTCTTTAACCTGTCTTCTGTTGATGGACATTGAGTTGCTTCTTTGTCTTGGCTATTGTAAATAGTGCTACTAGGAACACCGGGGTGCATGCATCTTTTGAAATTAGAGTTTCCTGCAGATATATGCCCAGGAGCAGAACTGCTGGATCATGCGGGACTCTATTTTTAGTTTTTAAAGGACTCTCCATACTATTTTCCATAGTGGCTACACCAATTTACAGACTGTGGGCTTCTTGAGATGGGGAGTATGGAGTGATCTACTGGACTCACTTGTAGAAGGACTAACAAGGCTGTCTTGCTGTACCCCCACCCAGAGCCATCAGAGGCAGGGGCAGGGCCTTCTGTCCTGGTTCACCTGCCTTGTTAAATACGGGATTCAGGTGGCCCCAGCATCCCTGTGTCATCAGCAAGGGTGGACAGTGTCAACACTGTGGCATGGGGCTTCCTTAGACAAGCCACCACGCCAGGGAATTAAAGGCCTAGAGAGCCCTGCTTGGGCCCAGTGCCAGGCCCCAGGGCCCAAGGGTGAGATACTTTACCACGTAGGCATTGGTTTTCTCATCTGTAAAATGGGGACAATGAACCTGGTCACCTTCCTCTTTCCTGGGGAGAGTTCAAGGTTAATGAATGCCCAAGACCGGACATGACTATACTGAAGATGGAGTACAAGCTGCCTGGAGGGAAGGGAATGGCCTTGGTGACCTTGGTTCTCTCTTCCTGCCTAGAACTGAGGGACTGTGGGACCCATAGTTCAGCTGTGGCTGTTCATCTTGGTCCCCCACCCTGCCCTGGGTGAGCCTTGGCTCAGAGGCCCTAACTGCTTGCTAAGTACCTACTACACTTATTTCTACCTAAACTGCCCAGCCTCATGCCCTGCCCCTCTGTGCTATGGCCACTTCCAATACAGGAAATTGGATTTCCTTGTCCCTTCTAACAGAAGCCTACCCATAGTGTTCTGCTCCAGGCAGTCTTCTTTTTCATCTACACTGGTAGCATTTAAGAAGGGCTTGGGCCCTAACTGCCCTTCAACTTTGACCCCATCCTTGTTCTAAGGTAGAACTGGGGCCCCTGGAGTGTGACCTGGCTGCTCCTGGGAAGAGCAGTCTCCGTGGAATGGGGGTAGTAAGACGTAGCTCCCTGTTGCCGTGACAACTAGAAGCACTCCTGTGAGCCTCTTCATTGGCTACTGAGGTTGAGATCCCGCCTCTGCCATCAGAAAGCACCAACCAGAAGCAAGCAGAGTGAGTGGGGCGGGGGGATTAGAGCGGGTGAGCTTCCAGCTTCCTATCAGGCAGGGAGACCCAGGGACACATGATCTCACCTATCCTGGCTACAGTGGAGGTGTGTCCAGGAGTCTGTCGTGGGTGAGGGTGGGGGTAGGGGAGCATCTCGCTGGACGTTTCTCAGGCCGAGCTAGGTGAATGGACAGGGGAGGAAACAGTTTTTCTTTTCAGCAGTTCAGGCCGGGGAGGTCTGGCTCCGTGAGGCTGAGGCTGGGAGGTCCCCGAGGGCTGCCAGGCAGAGGCGGGGCGGGGTAGGAGGCTGAGGAGGAAAAGTATTAAGGAAAAGGGTGGGGAGAATCGTAAAAGAGGTAAACGTTCCTGGAGGTAAGGGTCTGGGCTTAGAGTCACCGAAGAACAGGGTTTGAATCCTCTCTCTGTTCTTGCCAGCACACACGTGTGCCTTCCTCTCTCCGTTTTGGGGAAGGATTCCAACACTCATGACTTTGTGCAGATCCTTGTGCTGAACATTACAGGACTTTTCCCTCCGTGATGCCCTCAAAACGACCCTGAAATAAGTGGGTGCCATTTTAAGGGTGAGGAAACTGAGGCTCAAGGAGGCTACGTGGGAGAAGCTGAAGGTGAGCCCAGTCCCCAGACGTGAGAATGATCTGGCAGTTATCTGGAGGGAAGTGGAAGGTGCCGTTCCCACCCCCACCCCCAGGCATCCTGGCCTGTCCGGAAGGAAGGGTCGTGCCAAGCCTTGAGGCTTGCGTGGTTTCCTTTAGCAAAACTGCGTCAGGCTCTCTCTAGGGGGTAAACCGCCCTGACTGGTGACAGCCTCTCTACTACTTAAGATCAGAAAGGGGAAACCAGTAGATTTCATTGAAGTTCCCTGTGCAGGAGCCGTGGGTTAAAGATAAAGCCGCCCTTGAGAAGGGAGGGAGAGAGTGCTTATAACTTTTTGCCCTTTTCAAAACTGCCTAGAATTACTAATGGAAGCCTTCATTTAACAATAACAGAGCCATTTATTAATTTAGCCTAGTTGGGATTGAGACTTGGCAAGAGGTGGCCCCACCATGGGACCGCACTGATGTGCTCCAAGGGAGGGGCTGAGCCCGCAGAGTGGGTGGTAGAGTTAATCTTAATTAGGTTGTACCTAATCTCTGAGCCTCACATTCTTCATCTGTAAAATGGGCTTCATTGTGAGGAGTGGAAAAATAATCATGACACCAACTAGAGCTTTTCTTGGTGCCACCTGTGATCTGGATGGAAAAGCAGTCCTCCCTGAAGAGTGTCCTCCACCCCACCCCTACTCCCCAGTTTCCTGGGACCCCTCAGTTACAGGAAGAGGCTTTTTCCCAGGTGCTCTTGCAGTTCACTTCCCAGGGCCAGATTTGTTAACACTTATGCTTACTCCTTGGAAGGAAAGTTATGACCAACCTAGATAGCATATTCAAAAGCAGAGACATTACTTTGTCAACAAAGGTCCATCTAGTCAAGACTATGGTTTTTCCAGTGGTCATGTATGGTTGTGAGAATTGGACTGTGAAGAAAGCTGAGCGCCGAAGAATTGATGCTTTTGAACTGTGGTGTTGGAGAAGACTCTTGAGAGTCCCTTGGACTGCAAGGAGATCCAACTAATCCATCCTAAAGGAGATCAGTCCTGGGTGTTCATTGGAAGGACTGATGCTAAAGCTGAAACTCCAATACTTTGGCCACCTCATGTGAAGAGTTGACTCATTAGAAATGACCCTGATGCTGGGAGGGATTGGGGGCAGGAGGAGAAGGGGACGACAGAGGATGAGATGGCTGGATGGCATCACCGACTCGATGGGCATGAGTTTGGGTAAACTTCAGGAGTTGGTGATGGACCCGGAGGCCTGGTGTGCTGCGATTCATGGGGTCGCAATAGTTGGACACGACTGAGCGACTGAACTGAACGGAACTGAACGGAACGGAACACCTAGGACTTCCCAGGTGGCGCTATTGGTAAAGAAAACCCCGGCCAGTGCAGGAGATGACATGGGTTTGATCCCTTGGTTGGGAAGGTCCCCTGGAGGCATGGCAACCCACTCCAGTATTCTTGCCTGAAGAATTTTATGGACAGAGAAATCTGGCAGGCTATAGTCCATGGGGTTGCCAAGAGCTGGACACGACTAAAGTGACTTAGCACAGCATACATGGAACACCAAAGAGTTGCTATTAGGTGGCTAACATATGTCACAGTCCGTGGTAAGTGTTGGACTCTGATTAACCCTTTGAATCACCCTAGAACAACCCTTCCTTTCTTGTGAAAAATGCTTTTATCATCATTCCCCTTTTGTAGAAGAGGAAACTGAAATTGACAGAGAGGTTAAGAAAGTTCACCATGTAAATTTCAAACTCTTTCTGATGCAAGTGACAGAAAAACCTGACTCAAACTGGTTTATGCCAAGAAGAGAATTTACTGACTTGGGAAACAAAGTTGAGGTATGGTTTGATCTGGAAGCTCAAACACATCATAAAGGCTGAATCTTTCCACCCTGCTGTCAGTGGTCTTCTACAGCTCCAGGTTCATATCACCCCAAATTCTAGATCGGTAGAAAAGGATCTCTTCTTAGTAATCATGACACAGGTCCCAGGATTTACTTTAATTAGACAACTGGTGGTCACATGACCACACAAATAAAAACCCTGCCCAGGAAGATTCAGTGCTGTCTGATGGGTCTGGTCACAGGTCCCATGCCAGCAGCCTCACCTGTTCCAATGAGCTGAAAAGGAGGGAGGAAGAAGTGTTTCTCCAAAGAAGCACTGGAAGAGATGAGGGATGGATGCCCGCAGCTAACACTACCTCTGTCCCCCACGCTGATGTCATAAGATCACACAGTTGAAAAGAGGTAGAGCCAGGGTTGAGCCCTGGCAGTCTGGCTCCAGAAACTATGGCCCTTCTACTACAGGTGCTAGCCTGGTACTAAGGTTCTAGTAGAGAAAACTTAGATGTGGGAGATGAGGCTCCCCCTCACCCTGGGAGGGAGCCCACCACTTCCTCACTGGTCCCAGGTCAGTCCTCATCACATCTGGTGCGCATCCCCTCCTCCGGCCCTGGCTGTGCTGTTCCCTTGCCGGTTCTGGAGCCCTTCTTATAGCTGGGCCTGGGCTGTTGCCAGCCACGCTGCCAGAGGCACTCCACGTGTTGGAGTTATGCATTGTCCTCGGGGCAAGTTGCTTTCTGTTTCTACAGGCAGAGAGGAGGTTCCTCAGGGATTGAGACTGTTCTCCCTTGCCCACTGTGTGGTCCTCCTCTGGGACCCAGCAGAATTTGTGCAACAGGCAGCAACTGATTTTGAGGGACCCTAGGAAGGTCCTTCTCTAACCCCTATAGTCCTCCTTTACTTTTGAAAATTCCACCATTAAATAGGATTTCACTCCTTTAATTCCTGTTAAGATTCAAATTCCTCTGAGAGGGGGGCATAGTAGGTCTTACTACTCATTCACACTTTAGTGAAATGTACTTCACAGAATCTTTCCCAAGAGCCACCATTTATTGAGTGCCTGCCATGCATTCTACCCTGATTCAAGAGTTTCTCCTATATTATCTCACTTAAATCTCACAACTCTGTGACGTGAGTGCTGAAATCTTCCTTGTTTTACAGATAAGAAAACTGAGGCCCACAGAGATTAAGAATCCTGCGCAAGGTTTGCAGGCAGTAGAGCAGGAATTTGAATGTAGGAAGTCTGGTTCCAGAGCCTAACCCTGCCTACCACTGCACCAAGACAGTCCCTAACACTCTTCAGTTTACAAGTGGGTTCAGTGTACTCACAGACATCTTCTGGACCTCCCTACAATTCAGTGAGTTAGTTGATAGGATCATCCTCATTTGTCAGAGGAGAATGTTGAGGAGGCTAAGTTCAGTCAACTGGCAAGAAGCAGATGCAGAATTCAGACCCAGCACACTCCCATCTCTGCTCAGCTCTCCTCCCTGACCACACGTGGCAACACTCAATGAGAGGAGCTTTGAGGCAGCTCCCAGATGGGAGAAGGAAGATGCAGTGGGCACGAAAGCAGCTCCTTCCTCTCTTCTCCCCCTCCTCCCTCCATCTCTCCCTTCTTTTCTTCCTTCCACTCATTCATTCGTCCACCTGGGCACCAAGAATGGTCAAAACAAATGGCCCTCATGCCCTCATAGGACTGACAGTCAAACAAACAAAGACACTTGCAATTTCTAAAGTGTTAAGGATGAGCTGGGCCCTGTGCTGAGAACTGAACATGCATCATGTTCCAGAGCCCTCTTTATCAGGTGGGAGACTGGGACTTAGGAAGGGAAAAGTGTATTATGTCACTCAGATTTTAAGTCCATTCAGACTTCTGGGTTCCAGCATCTCACCATTGGGCTGAACTGCCTCCCTCTTGGGGTACAGTGAGGAGCCAGTGAATATTTTCAAAGTGATAGACACACACACACACACAGAGCCCTGGCTCTATGACCCTAGCACCAGAGTCAGCCATCTCTGCTGTCTCCAGCACCAGGAGCCAGGCCCCATCCCATACAGAAAGGCGACGGGAGAGGCTGGTACACTTCAGAACCTTTGGGTTGAAACTCCCAGGGACGTTGAATGAGAGGGATCTAACCAGAGGTCCTGGAAGGAGAAACCAGGGCCTGGGGTCCGGGGGCGGGGTGGGGGGAGGGGTGGGACAGGGAGGCCCTCCCTAGGCAGCCTTTCAGCATGTCTTCCTTGGGCCTCAGTTCCCCCTTTTGTAGGTTGCTCTGCTCACAGCTGTGTTTGAAGTTAGAGCCATCAGACACTTACTAGAGCTGGCAGGATGCTTCATCCTCCCCACTTTCTGACCTGGGTTTTCTAAGCTCTTCACAGGGATTTAGTTTTTCCTACTTTACAGATGAGGAAACAGGCTGAGAGAGGCTGACCCATAGCCACATAACGAGTGTTAGAAATGTGATGAGAACCCACCAAGGTCTGAATCTACTGCCCTGACAAGAATCTATTAAGTACTCAGTGGGGCGTCAGAGTCTGAGCTGTGCCAGGACGCACAGCAGTGAGCAGGACGGACTTGTCCTGCCTCCAGGAGCATCAGTCCCAGTCTCTGGTGACAGACAAGGGAGGAAATGTTGAAAACATCGACAGGACAAAGTGGCAAGAGCCGGGAGACCTTTGGCGGGCAGAGGTCGACTCAGGGTTGTCTCAGCTCCTGCACTTGGGTGGATCCAGGCAGGGCAAAAGTTTGGTGACTGGGGAGCTGAAGTGAGGAAAGCTGGGATCTGGGACCAATATTCCCGGCTCAAGAGGGGTGCTGACTGGGAGAGGGAGTTGGAGCTGCCCCACCCTCAAAAATACCCAACCAAGGCCACTTTCAGCCTCCGTCGGCTGCTTCTCTAGTGCTCTGCCTGCAGGGAGTTTCCACCTGTTGATTTCCTTGTCTTGGGTGATTTCCAGTCCCACCTGCTCTCCTGGAACCCAGTCCACTCATCGTTCTTGCCAGGCATATACCAGGGTCACTCTGAGTAACTCTAGGGACCCAGGGTGACCTTAACTGCCTCTGATTCAGCTTGACTCATCCTCCCCATTTCTGGAAGGCGGCTCTTGGCCATTCTTATGTCCTGCTTGGGCACCCAGGGCCTGTGGGAGTGGCATATCTCCCTCCCCACTCTCAACGGGTTAACCAGACGGTTAACCAAGTCTGTGTCACACAGGGGAGGTGGGGGAGCCCTGAGGAGGGAACCTTCATCTGTCCAGATTAATTCACTCCCGCTCCAGCTCACTTTGGACATCTCCTTTTCGGTGATCATGGACATTGTCCAGCCTACTTTCCTGTTTTTAACCGGAAAAGGACAATGTCTAGGAAAACTGTTGCTAATTGACCGCTTACTATGAGCTGGGCACACTGTGCTGTAAGTCACTTCAGTTGTGTCTGACCCTGTATGACCCCATAGATGGCAGCCCACCAGGCTCCCCCATCTCTGGGATTCTCCAGGCAAGAACACTGGAGTGGGTTGCCATTTCCTCCTCCAATGCATGAAAGTGAAAAGTGAAAGGGAAGTCGCTCAGTTGTGTCCTACTCTTAGCGACCCCATGGACTGTAGCCTACCAGGCTCCTCTGTCCATGGGATTTTCCAGGCAAGAGTACTGGAGTGGGGTGCCATTGCCTTCCATCATTAAAGTCTCAAGCATTTCATTATTGGTCTTCATTTTCTAGATGTGGAAGGCAAAGTTCAGAGAGGGAACTTGACTTGTCTGAGGTCACATTGCATAGGATTGGCTGAGCTGGAATCGGAACCCAGGTATTCTTGACTCCAGAGGTGTTTAGCCAGGGCCCCTCACCTGACCACACCCTCTGCCGCCCACAGGAGGAGGAGGTCAAAAGGAGATCATCCAACCCCCAGCCTGAGCCGGTGCAGATCCAGCCTCATACATCCTCAGGATCCCTTCATTGTGGTATTGGAGGGGATAGAAGCCCCATGAAAAGCCACCATTTGCTTAACCCAGGGGTCTGAGGGCCATCACTGTCTTGGTGGGCAGAAGCCCAGACTACCATAGGAGGTGATCGCCTCGTGAGTGGGCCAGACCTGTGCTGCTTGGTAGGAGTCGTGGCTGGTCAAACCACCTCATTTTTAGGTGTGCCCAGGCCTGCCACCTCAGCTCCCCTGCCCTTTTCTCCCCTGTCTGCTTCGAATCCCTCCCCCAGGTCTCTCCCACCCAACCTGCCTTCCCATCAGATGAGGCTGCGTACCCCGTAGTGGACACTAGTCACAGGTGGCTTTTGAGCACTTGAAATGTGACTAGTGAAGCCAAAGAACTGAGTTATCATGTTCTTTAATCAATTTACATGAAAGCTTAAAAACTGATACTCGATGCAGTGGCTAGAAAACATTACAGTATGTTTGAAACAACTTGAATATGTGGGTCTACTTTTTCAACTGCAAATTTCCTGAAATCTAAATACAGATCATTTTCTGACAAAAATTTAACAAGTGTTGTGTGTGCAAATGAGGTACCACATCTTGAAGACATAGTAAAATAAAATGTAAAAAGAACTCACTAATATTTTTGAGATGATAGTATTTTTAATATATCAGATTAAAATGTTAAATATTATTAAATATTTAAATATTTAAACTATTATTAAGATTATTTTTACCTGATTCTATTTTTAATGTAGCTGTTAGAAAAATCTTCAATTACTTATGTGGCTCATGTTACATTTCTATCAAACAGTGCTAATCTAGAGGATAAATGTGTGGGTTCAAATTCTGGCTCAGTGTGTCCTTGAGCAACTTACCCAACCTCTCTGGCCCTGTTTCCTTACCATTAAGATAAAGATAATAGCAGCACCTCCCTCATAGAGTTGTTCAGAGGAGTAAGTGAGATAATGTTTGTAAAGCATTTAGCACACTGCCTGGCATACAGTAGTCCTCAGGATAAACAACAACATTATTATAGGGCTTCCTTTTATCATCGGACCCAATTGCAGTTCAATTAAACTCAGCAATACATATGGAGGGCCAGCTATGTGCCTGCCTCTGAGGAGTCAATGAGGAACAAGCTGGCCTCTGCTCTCATGCAATGTGCATCCTCCAGGAGGGAGGTGCCCTCTGAAAGAAATAAGTACAGGTAGTGATGAGTGCTGGGGAGAAAATGAAGCAGGGAGGTGTTGCCAGAGACTGCTACAGCAGGAGTGGCCAGGGAAGGTTTCCCTGTTTAGCATGGCCGACTTGGAACCCACCAGGTGACGCTGTGAGGGAAAGGTGTTTCCAGCAGAGGGAACAGCCAGTGCAAAGGCCACAGCAAATCCCCTGTGACGGCTGTCTGTCTCCTGGATTGCACCATCTGCTTCATCAAACTTTCCACTTCTTTCATCTACCTCTCTCCTGGCTACTGCCCAGCTCCTGTGTTCACGGCAACCTTTGTAAAGCTAGTCCACATTATTCTCATCTGTTCTGCTGTCTCCTGTCTGCCCCGGAAAACCTCCTCCCTCCTCTGGCCCTCCAGCTCAGGTCCCCTCTTGCAGGAAGTTTCCTCTGACGGTTCCTGTCCCTGCTGGTCTCTCTCTGGGATTGTTCTAGACTGAACACTTTGTTCTACACCATCCCCATTCTCAGTCAGCCTGTTCTTCTTACTGTGACAGTCGTGCCCTTTTTCCCAGGGTAGGAACCAGAATCAGGTCTTCCATTCTTCCTAGCACTCAGCCGAGCTGTCCATTAACACCTATGGATTGCCAGTTCCCCGGGGAGGCATGTCTGCCCAGGCAGAGTGGAAAATCCCTGGCTGTGGGGAAAGGCCGTGGAAATTTCTTCTTAACATTCTCCTTACAGACTTGGACTTGTCCCAGGAAGCAGTGAAGCCTTTGCCCAGTGACCTGCAAGGCGGCTCTGTTCTTCCTCCCGCCCCTGCCCCCACCCCACCTTAGGCTTGAACCCAGGGAGCAGCGATAGGGAGGGGCTGGGGAAAGCAGTAGGGCAGCAGCTGGCCGCTGAGCTCTGCCCTAAAGATCTCTTGGTGTCATCCAGGCCCACCCCCTCAGTTCAAAGATAAAGAGACAAGGTCAGGGCCAAAAGCATGCTAAACTGCAGATTTCCTGTCTCCAGTTTAAGCTCCTTCCATTGGCCCACGTTCCTGGGTTTCCTCATCGGTAAAATGGGAATAATAATAACAGGACCTGCTTCACAGGACTGGTGATATGTTAAGTGAGCTAAAGATGTAAGAATAAAGTGAAGTGAAGTGGCTTAATCGTGTAAGACCCTTTGCGACCCCATGGACTGTAGCCTACCAGGCTCCTCAGTCTATGGGATTTTCCAGACAAGAATACCGGAGTGGGTTGTCATTTCCTTCTCCAGGAGATCTTCCCAAACCCAGGGACTGAACCCTGGTCTCCCGTATAGGCAAATGCTTTACTGTCTGAGCCACCAGGGAAGTGAGCTAAAGATGTAAGGATAAATGTAACCCTAAGCCTGCCGTTTCTCTAGCCCTGTGGAGGAGTGTGCAGTTCCCATTCTGCCCGCTTCAGACTTCTGGGGGTGGGGTAGGGAGGCCGGGAGGGCCTTGAAAGGGTTCGATGTTTTCACCAGGGGCTGGCAGATTCCAGCAAGGTTTGCCTAGTGTTGTCTGAAGGTCTACAGCATGTCTGGCCCATATTCGTCCTGCTGCTTTTAAAAATGTCAGTAGATGCAAATTTGGTGAGTAAAGTACATATTCACTTAACATTGTTACTGAAGTCACAGGCTTGTTATGTATTCACTCAATGAATGATAGTAAAAGTCAAAATTTTTGGAGGCTGAGAATTGGTTGGGGGCAGATTCTCCAGCCCTCAACCGTTTCTCTCCTGGGGCCCAGGTCCCTCTCCTGTCCTCTGAGATGTGCCAGCCCAAATCAACTCTACCGCTCTGTCCTCATGCCTCAGCTTACCCTCTCCCCTCTGAGGGAATGGGAATGTGGTGATAGGAGGCCCAGGAGAGAGAACGAGAAAAGCTGCCTTCACATTTTCAGAGCTGAAATCTCATCCTTCCTACTCTAGGAGCCTGTGCTCACTCTGTCTCCAAATTCCTGCAGATTCATCACACTCATTCAGCCCTTTACCACTTACCACCTATGGGCATGGGTGCAGTGGGCTTGACTGTGGGGACAATTTGGACCTGAATTTAAATGTGGAGAGGCATAAAAGTGCTTGGAAGTGTTGTGCACTGTTGGTAGGAATTTAAAATGGGGAAAATGATATAGAAAACAGTATTGTGATTCCTCAAAAAATTAGAACTAGAATTACCATATGCTCTAGCAGTTCCACTTCTGAGTATATACCCCCCCCAAAATAAAAGCAGAGTCTCAAAGAGATATTTGTACACCAGTGCTCATAGCAGCATCATTCACAATAGCCAGTGGAAGCAACACAAATGTCCTTTGACAGATGAAAGGATAAGAAAAATGTGGTATATCAATACAGTGCAATATTATTCAGCCTTAAAAAGGAAGGAAATTATGACATTTGCTATTATATAATTGAATCTTGTAGACTGTGCTGAGTGAAGCAAGCCAGGCAGAGTAAGACCAATAGTGTATGATTCCACTTATGTGATGTATCTAGAGACATCAAATTCATAGAGACACAAAGTAGAATGGGGTAGGAGATGACGCATTGTTATTTAATGGGTGTAAAGTGTCTGTTCTACAAGATGAAAAAGTTCTGGAGATGGGTCGCACAACAGTGTGAATATATTGAACACTACTGAACTGTCCACTTAAAAATGGTTAACGTGGTAAATGTTATATTATGTGTAGTTTACCATAATAAAAAAGAAAGTATTTGAAAGTGGCTCCAACGGGCCTCTCGAGGAGTTGGTGGGTTTGAGATGTCAGGGTCCTTTCCATTTGTCTTTTCTTCGACATATATGCATTGAGCATTTTCTAGAAGCCAGGCACTTTTTTAGGGCTGACATTCTGTTGGCAGAGACAGACACTAAATAAAATTTGAACCAAAATGCTCATGGCTTCTCTTTGCCTTCCTTAATGAAAAATTTACTATATTTACACTAAATGGAACCCTAATTATAGCACTATAATAATTTATGCTTTAAAACTTCTAGGGCTCATTTTATGTACTTTTTCATGTGTGTTAAAATCTTTTAATTGATGTATAATTTACATACAGAAAAGTGCACCCTTTTATTAGGTGTTCAATTCTATGGATTTAAAAAATGTATACTTAAAAAAAAGTCTTATTGATATAATTTATAGGTGTGCTGCCGTCCATGGGGTCGCAGAGTCAGACACAACATAGCAACTGAATTGCAGATTTCCCCTGTTAAAAGTGTACAGTTAAATGGATTTTAGTATATTCACAGAGTTGCAGAATTTAGAATGTTATCATCACCCCCAAAAGAAATTCTATATCCACTAGCATTCACCGCCATCTTCCACTGTCCCCCAGGCCTAAGCAACTCATCTACTTTCTATTTCTATGATTAGTTTTTTCTGGACATTTCATATAAATAATACTCATACAGTATGTGGTCATGACTTGCTTCTTTCACTTAACGTGACATTTTTGAGAACCATCAAATGTGGTAGCATGGATTAGTAGTTAATTTTTTTAATTGACAAATAATATTTCCACTGTATGGATATACCATGTTTTATTTATCCATTCATGTGGATGGACATTTGGTTTGTTTCTACTTTGATATTATGAATAATGCTGCTATGAAGATTCATATATATGCTTTTTTTTTTTTTCATATATATGCTTTTGTGTGGACATACATTTTCATTTCTCGGGTATATCTTAGAATTGGAATTGCTGTGTCATATGGTAACTATATGTTTAACATTATGAGGCACTACCAAACTCTTTTCCAAAATGACTGTACCATTTTACAAACTATCCAGCAATGTATGAGGGTTCCAGTTTTCCCACATCCTTGCCAATACTTGGTATTGCCTGCATCTTTGATTATAGCCATTCTGATGGTTTGAAACAGTATCCTATTTTACACTTCCCTAATGACCAATAGTTAATTTTTTTTCATAAATACTTATAGAGCATTCATATATCTTCTTCAAAGAAAGGTCTATTCAGATCTTATGTTCTTTTTTTAATTAGGTTGCATGAGTTCTTTATATATTCTAGATGAAAATTGCTTATCATGTATAGGATTTGCAAAATATTTTTTTCCAGTTTGTGAGTTGTCTTTCTACTTTCTTGATAGTGTCCTTTGAAGCACAAATATTTAAAAATTTTATAAAGTCTAACTTGTTGATCCTCTGTTTTAAAACTTGTAGTTTTGGTGTCATATCTAAGAAGTCATTGCCTAATCCAAGATCATGTAGATTTACTTCTATATTTTCTTCTAAGAATTTTATAGTTTAGTTCTTCCGTTTAGGTCTGTGATCTACTTTGAGTTAATTTTTGTGTATACATAATTCTTTTAAAAAATTCAGATATTACGGTATAATTTACATTCAATAAAATTCACCATTTTAAGCATACAGTTTAATTAGTTTTATCTTATATAGGTATACTTTTAATCTTTCTTGATTGTTAGATTTTTTTTTTTCCTGGGAAGTTAGGGGTAGGGAACATTGACTATATACCCATTTTCTCTCTCTCATTTTTCTTTGCCTCACAGTTTTGCTTGTAAAAGTATGTGTGTGATTATGTGGGAGTCTGTGTGTGAGAGAGAGAGAACTTTGACTTTGCCATCAGCTTTTTAAGGGTTCTCACTTACTTTGGCTTCATCTTGCAGGTCCACGGCCCCATTTCATTATATGCAGGTTGACTAAACAAATGCAGTAATCAAGTGACCATCTATCTACCAGTGTCTGCCCTCTAGAGCCATCAGTACTGCTTAGCCACAGATATTTTCATGCAGCTGCCCATTGTTGGGACTGAGATGGAGACTCCCCAGCTGAGACCCTGCATGGATGTGTCTGTGTTTAATGGACTGTTTTCTAATTTGTGATTCCTTCATGAAGAGCCCCCCTTTCAGGATAGTTATAGAGTCCTGTATTAATCTATTAATTGGGCCTGATTTCTATGCCTCATGTTTCCTCAGCTTGCTGCCCCAGCAGCAAAAGCAGGATGAGGCTGACCGGGACACCTGAGCTGGGGAACCAGGAGGGTTCAGTGAATTGAGCCAAAGGCCCAGGAGGTAGGAGACACTTTTCCCTTCTTACCCCTGCTCACTGAGCCGCTCTGAGCCTTTGAATTTCCTTCTGAAACATGAGGCAGAATTAAAGGAACCTTATGTAGGGTGCTTAATATGCACTGGGCTTAGAAAACTACAGCTTAGAAGTGATGCTTGCTATCTGAGCACATTAGCCCAATATGATGTTTTTTACAAGAACTTATTAAGGTTATATACTGACATGACTGTTGTTAAGATGATGACTTTTGAGCATTAGAGGAAAGTCAGATCAGAAGGGAAGGCAGTCAAAGGTGGTTTCTATCACAGGGTGTTTGCTCTGCCACAGCTCAGGCCTCCCATCTCTTGCCCAGCCACTGACTTCCTCTGCCAGTGGTGGACTCCAGTTATACCTTTTTCCAGATGGAAACTGCAGTCTTTCATTAATTCAGAAAGGTCTGAGTGTCAGGCTAACTACTGAAAATTCATAAACCCTGAAAATTGAGGTCCAGAGGGAAGTGGGAAGTGACTTGCCCAGCATCTCAGCTCAGGGTCCCCATGCCTAGACTAGTACCTGCCCTTTCAGGCCACACTCATGGCCTTCCTGCCTCAAGATATATCAAGGAAATCAGTACAAATTGTATAGGCCAAACAGAATGATTTCAGAAAGCATTTTTCAAAGTTGGATTTTATATGGAAGTCTCATAAGCTTTATTAGCTTTCAGTCTTGGCAACAAAGAAACCTGCTTCATCTTCTCTTCAACAGCCCAATACCTAAGACAAAGCTCCCTTAGGCCTCATAGGAGGTCTAAGAGCCCCAACCTGGGGGCAGGGGGTGTCTTTCTATCCTATTTGGGGGGATTTTCAAGCACCATGAGAGAGGAAAGGCAGTCTGGCCACAGGAAAGAGCATTTTAGCTGAGGCTTCTTGGGAACGCAAGCTGTCCTCTGGTCTTCCAGCTAAGAGAAGGAATGATCTGAGGGTTCTTACTGCTTCCTGGTCTAGGAGAGGGTTAATGCTTATCACTCTATCCCTCTCTTGCCTCCAAACACCAATAAGACTCTCTAGACATGATTGTTTTCCTCTTTGGGAGCCAGGGAAGCACAGCCATGAGCATTGCCCCTGATCTCAGTTCCTGGGAGAGTGCCCCCAGACACCACCCAAGTGCTAAGTCTGCCTTACTTTCAGCTCCACCCTGAGGAGCTAGGAGTGGGCAAGGACAGCCAAGGTCAGAAGAAGATATGTTCATTTAGGGGTTAGGCCTCTGTTAGTAAACGTTTCTGCTCCAGCCTGGACCTCCCCCGAGCTCCAGATGCACATATCCAATCACCTACTCCACTTGGATGTCAAACAGATATCTATAAAACTGTTTACTAATCTGTAAAACTTTACTAACCCTCACCCCACCCACCCCTCCCAGGGTGGCTATCAGGAAGATGTGCCAAGAAGTAAGGGCTCTCTTAAAACTGCTCTGGGCACCTTCTTACTTTTTACCACCATTTTCAAATCTAGTTCTAACCACTTCATTCATCTTGGGGAACAAGTCATTTCATTCCACTAGAGACGCAAGTCTTCTAGACCATTCCAAAGTTCAAGAACATGTCAGGATCCTGAATGAAAATGCAGATTCCTGAGGCTCTGCCCCAGACACATGCAATCAGAATCTCCACCAGGGCAGGGGGATCTGTGTTTAACTCAGGCCCTAACAGATTTGACTCTACAATCCAGTGGAAGAAATACTGTTTCACGGTTGGGCAAACAAGGCCTGTCTCAGACAAGGAGGAGAAACAAAGGAGATAACAACCCTCCAGAGGCTGGTGTGGGAGGACTGGCCGAGTCCCTGGGAGGGAGGAGTGGGAAGGGCCCTGGCCTTCATCTGGCCCAACCCCAATTTCACTGATAAGGAAATTGGGGCCCAAAGAGCGTAATGAGTCCAGGTCACCAAGAACATTCATGAAACGTTCTGCAGCCCCCTGGCTCCCGAAGCCCTCACCACACCTCCTGCGTGTGTTGTGTTTTGTTCCTGCCTGGGAGGTCTTGCCCCTCTCTGAGCCCTAAGTTCCTTGTCTAGTCAGAGGCTTGAACAAAGTTAAGTCTTTTTCAAACTCCATGCCTTTTGCTCCTGCTCCCTAGCCTTTTCTTGTCCGGAGATAAAATGTGTAATTTTCATGACTGTGGAGTAAATAGAACTGTGCCTTTTTTCACACACACAAAAAATGTCTTTTGCAGTCCTTTAAGTGCCTATAAGAACCTTGGGCTCAGCAGTCCTTTGTGCCAGGCCCTTCTAACCCAAGGCAGTCAGGTGAGCTCTTTCTACTGACTCTGACTCTGCGAAGGTCTGACTTTCTCCTCAGCTTCCAGGGCTTTTCCTTGGTAGCCTCAACCAGCAGAGCAAAGGGAACCAGGGTTCTTGACACAGAGG
Source organism: Oryx dammah (assembly GCF_014754425.2). Taxonomy (NCBI): domain Eukaryota; kingdom Metazoa; phylum Chordata; class Mammalia; order Artiodactyla; family Bovidae; genus Oryx; species Oryx dammah. The sequence continues at coordinate 31,480,058 of NW_024070190.1, forward strand.
GCACTCAGCCTGCATACCTCCATCACCATGCTGGCAGGGCACCTTAGACCTTCCTGAGGAACAGAGAAACACGGAGCTGCCCCAGAGTCTGATGAAACCTACCTTCTACAGCACCCATCTCCCTCCCTTTTATTTCATGGCACTAATGAGAGACAAGTGTTTTAACAAACTTTTTTTATTAGAAAAGTAAAAAACATTGCATAGGTCTTAATACTTGAACATCAAGTGTATTCATGAACAGCGAGTATCTTCATGTAAACAGTTCTAGATGGAAGATCCAGATGGTACTCCTCTGGGGGAGGGGTTCCAGCCCCCACCCCAATCAGCCCCATCCCCTCACAGCTCAACCCTTTAGTACACATCCAGGGCTGGGCCACACACAGCTCCCAGGTGTATTTATTCTTCAAGTGTCAAAGATCCCCAAGTGATCCTAACACCCACCCCTTCCTACTCTTACATTCATGCGTCTGTAAGATAGCTGCCTAGAACAGGTCAGTAGTGAAGCTATGATCAAAAAACAAAAACAAAGAACCAAACATTTGGGCCCTTCAGACCATGAGATACACGAATCACCTCGATGACCTCCCCCCTCCCTCCAGGGCCAGCTATGGTGAAACACACATCCCTTGCAGAGGCCAGAGCAGCCCAGCTGCCCTCCTGGCTCTGTCACGCCAGTTGTCTTAACTGTCAGTAACAATAAAAATAACTGGGTACATGCTACACACACATCCAGTCAGAAGCCTGGTTGGCCCCTAAGCCTTTGTTTCATGCTACAGTACTGAGGGGCAGCGTGTGCCCCCAGCTGGGAGCCACCAACTCACACCTCAGTGAGCTTCCTAGGGAAACACCGTGTTCCCCCCACCTTGACTTTTCTAACCTCAGGTGGCTGTTGTCGGTTTTCTAAGGGCAGACACCAGTCCCTCAGCCTCTGCTTGACACCCACCCCAAAAGTTCTCTGACATGGGGGCATTATCGGCCCCCCAGGCCCAAGTTCAACACTCCTCGATGAGAAGTTGCTCCGAGCTGTACAGTTTCTTCTTGATTACTCTGAAGCCAGTGCTCAGCGTCAGGGACTGGCTGAAGCCAGGGACGAAGGGAGAGTTGGCAGAGCTAAACAATCCCTGGATCTTGGGCCAGAGGCGTGAGTCCAGGCGCAGCACGAGGGTCAGCTGGAAGGTGGGCACCAGGCTGGGGTCGAGGGCCAGTTGCCCCACGCTGTGGCAGCTCTTGCCCTGCTCTACGCAGACGTCCAGCAGCGCCCCTCGCAGGCCGCACGGCTCGCTGTAGGCCAGGCGCAGTAGTTCTTTGCCCACCTGGCTCACCAGCTGACCCGGCATCAGCAGGCGCGCGGGGCGCCGCGAGCCCAGTCGGGCCTGGGCCAGGCTCTCCTGCAGCAGCTGCATCAGGCTGGCACACAGGTGCTCATCCTCGGGATCGCTGAGCAGCTCGAAGTCGGGCAGGGACACCCCATCCAGGTATGCAGAATCTGCAAGGGAAAGCAATAGGGGAGGATTAGGTAAGAGAAGCTCCAAACAGGGGAAGTGCTGTTTCAAGAAACCAGCACTTCTTCCCACTCCGTGCCTCAGTTTATGCCCCATGATAGTACCCTATACCTCAGTTCCTCTCCTCTGCTTGCCCCCTTCCGCAATCCGGATTCTGATGGGATAGGAAGTTTAGGGGGGCTTTGACTCCTAGCGCGGTGTTTCCTCACCTCCCCGGCCCTTCTACTCGCGTCCGGCTCCTGCCTACTGCTTACCTTCCTCCGGCCCAAAGCCACTGTTGCTGCTGTCCAAGGATTCGCAGTCCGAGCTCTCCAGGCTCTCGCAGCGGCCGAGTCCTTCCTCTCGGGCCGCCGACCCCCACGCTGAGCGCGGCGGCTGATTTGGGGTGGGAGTTCGGGACAAGGACGAGGACGAAGAGGACGACGAGAAGCGATCCCAAAGGCTAGGCATGGTGAGGATGGACGCCAGGGCGTCTGCAGATGAGCTCAGGGTGCTAGAGCTCAGAAGACGCTGTAAGAGAAAAGCGGTTCTGACTGGGCGTCAGTCTGGGGGCTGGATTAAACAGAGCGCTAAGACCCCCACGGCCGAGGCCGCTCGGCTCAGCGATCAGCATACACAGAAGGGACACTCACCAGTTACTGCGGTCAGCGAGAACTGTTGGGACAAGTGCGTACTGCCGCTTGAATGAGTGCGCGAACTGGTGCCAAGCCCCGAGCTCTGCCCAGACCTATCCCTTCTCCCCACCCGCACCTCCCCCTAGGCCTGCCGCGGTCCCTAGCACCAGCGCCGAGAGACCTATAAGGGCTAGTGCAGAGAGGCCACACCCCTTCCGCGCGGCGGCCCAATCCAGACCCGGGAGTGTGGCCCACCTCGGCCAATGGGCTTCAGGCGCACGTTCGCAACGTTCTCTCCTGCCCAGTGACAGCAGCCTGGCCCCGCCCCCGCTGAGCCCAGAACGCTCGGGGACTGACCCCCGAGCCGCGGCCACGCCCCCTTTCTGGAAGGGATCTGTGGCGGCTGCAGCTGCCAAGGTCCCCGAGGGCGCTCGCGGCAGGGGAGGATCAAGGAAAGACTTGTTTATTATACGGTCGTATTTCTGATGGAGGGGGTAGGCCGCAGCCGCGCGGGGGAAGAGGCAGGGGAACTTCAGGGGGCAACAGGCAGGGAAAACGGTTGCACCCAGCGTCTGAGAGCCTGCGAGCTATGGGCACAATTGGGTGCCCGGCTGGATACTCGTGGGACGGCGGCGCGGGGAGCAGACGTTAATCCAGCCGGCTCTCGCACACGTACCCCACGCTAACCTTGCCTTACGAAAGGACTGGGGGTGGGGTCCAAAGACTGGGCTGCTTCGGGCACCGTTCTCCCTCTTCCCGGCCGCCCCACCTGCCCGCCCGCCAATTACTCTCCAGCTCCAGGGGATGGAGTAATGCGGGGGCCAGGGTCCGTGCCCGGAATGTGAGCCTGGTCCCCAGTGTCCGCTCCCTCCAGCTGCCTACAAGAAGAGGGTTTGGGAAGTGTGGTTAAAGCAGTATTGATGGGCCCGGGTTCCTAGCGCTTGGTTCTCGAGCTGGGTACTGACTCATTATCATAGAGACACACAGACCCAACCCCCTGCCCTATGGACCGACTGCGGTGCGGCTGTCTCTCCAGTCCGCTGCGGCGAGAGAACCCAAGGTGTCCGCTGGGTCCTAGCGCCCCTCTTGCCAAAACGCTTTGTGTAAAAGACCCGGAGAGTTGCATCAGGATCTAGGACCTAGATCTCCAGAAAAAGCCCCGGAGACCAATCGCCATCCCCTGTTTCGTCATTCAGGCGGTGCCACAGAAAATGTGACCGGACGGCGGTAATATAGAAAACTAACAGAGATTGCTCGGACAGATTCGACCTTTATTTACTTAAGAGATTTATCAACCTGGGATACAGAATCCTGATGGAAGAGAAAACCAAACTTGCATCAGACCCTCCCGTGCAGGGGCGGGCCAGAGCCTAACCAGATCAGACTGGCGGGCCTCGCTTCCGGGCAGACTTGTGCGACCAAAGACACTTGCCCCTGGCGTAGTCAGGCCACTGCTATCCACACACCCCGCTCCTATTAAAAAAAAAAAGACTGACCCTTGGGTCTTCCGGGCAAACCAAGACTTAAAACTGTAAACGATCAGAATTCAAACCCTGCACCCCATCTGCTTTCAGCAGATGAGAGAACCATCTCTGGAGACAAATTCATGGATAAAAAATAAATCAGATGACTCAGATTAAGAGATACCTTAAACACTGCTGCAAAATAGAATAGTCTTTTGGCTGCCAGGGCTTTCCAGGCCTGAACACTGGCCCTTTCTTCCTCTTCTCCAAGCTCCAGTAACTTGCTGGGAGCCTTAAAGACACCAGGTGGTGACAGTTGGGTGAAGTGCTTGGGGGACTAGGGGAGGTGACATCCTCTTGAAATTACCCTTTACTGAGGTGAGAAGAAAAGAGTTGGGGTGACCTGTATGGGTGTGTCTTTCTGTCACTCAGGGTAAAGATCAGGGAATTAATCACTCAGGGTAAAGATCAGGGAATTAATCTATCAGGACCATTCTCTCCTCCCAGGCTGACTGGACTGGGGAGACAGCAAGAGACAGGGTGGTTTTCTTCTCTCTCCCCCATTCCCTGCGTGAAAAACATTCTGAAAAATGTGGAACACTAATCTATGAAAAATAGAGGTTTTGTAAGCAAAAGGATCCAGAGCTATTCTAGAAAGGTCAGTTTACTAGGAATCATTCATTCTATTCAATAAATAGCTATCATGGAAGTAGTGTGTCGTGGAGCCATATACTGTGTGCCAAGCACCTTTTTTCATTTACCGTCTCATTCTGTTAATAAAACAGCTTAAAACACACACACACACACAGCTTTTTATAATCGGAAAGGGTTATGTTAAATGAGCACTGGATAATTTTGTTTCTTTAAAAAAAAAAATCCATTAATGTCTCATTTTCAAAAAGTGATGAAAAAAGGACAGTCTTAACCTTGAAGGTTTTTCCCATAGTAGGAGAGAGTAGGCTATAGGGTAAAAGACCGCCCAGTAGGAGGCCTAGCTGCAGGGGGATGAGGGTGGAGGGCAAAATGGCTTCTCCACTGACATTCTTCACCCATACTGTTGTCTGTTAGGAGAACCTTTGGATCTAAAGGGGAGTTTCTTAACAACCCCTCCGAGGGGACTGGTTGAAGGGTCTTGATTCATCCTGGGAGGTGAAGGGCAGGATCCCTTTCCCACGGCAGTGGCTGGAAAGACATTGTTACCATCTCACAGCCTGAAACAGATGGGATGAGGGGGGACCCCAAAAGGTGGTACTTGCAGGAATGAGACAGCTACATCTCCTAGCCTCTGAGCCAGGCCTCTTCAGAGCCTTCAAAGATCCTATGAACCCTGCATTTGGTGTGCTTCTCTCCCTCTCAGGCCTAGGCTGGCTGCTGGTGAGGCGTGCCTGGACATGTTTCCACTAGCAGATTTTGAGACCAGCTCTGGCATCCCATCCTCCAAGAAGACCTCCCCAGCTGGTGAATCCAAGTCACCATCCCTTAGGTGTCCCTCCTCGGGTCCCCCTTGCACCTCATACACATCTCTGTTAATAACTGTTTCCACTTTAGTTTTCTCAGTGGACTATGAGCTTCCTAAAGGTGGTGTTCTTCCCTCTCTCTCTCTCTTTTTCTTTTTTTTTTGCCACACAGAATCTTAGTTTCCTGAACAGGGATCTAACCTGTACGCCCCCTGTATGGGAGAGCAGAGCCTTAGCCACTTGGACCACCAGGGAAATCCCTGTTCTACTCAACTTTCAGTGTAAAGCACATAGTAGAGGCTCAGTGAATAGTCCTTGTGTCACGCGAGTGTATGTCCCTTGGTTCTTTGTCTCGTTACAACAAAGATTTGGAGTGACGGACATTAAAGCCCCCTCGGTGTGTCACAGCTCTTGGGTCTTGGACAGACCGTGTTATAGCTCTCAGGTCTCGAAAGGATGATGTTATAGCTCTTAGACAAATCAGTGTTACAGCTCAGTGTTACAGCTCTATTTTATTTAGAAGATAGCAGGAAAATCCATCTTCGAGGCATGGGGGCACGTAGACCCAAAGACACGAGGAGAAGAGTGCCCCAGCATGCAGGAGAGAGAGAGGGAGCTAGCTTTGGCTCCTCTTTTTATATGTTTTTCTCTCCCTGGGCCGGTCCTGTGTAAATTGGGCCAGCCAGGAGTGTTGTTTGTTTTACCTGATGTCCTCACTCCGGTCCTCGGCCCTTCCTTTCTTCTATTTTCGTGGGCTTTTCCCTTCTTTGTCTTTTAGCCACCGCCATTTTGGACTCCTTTTCCCTATTCTACCTACCTAACACTTGGATGAATAAATGAATTAATGGATAAAACAAGAAGGTGGATTTGCTGAGAATCGCAGGCCTACATCTGGATTCTCGTGATCTGGTGGACTTTGGGGCAGGCCTTCAGAAGAACTGCTTGCTACCTTTCTATTCCATTTCTGACAAGTGCTGCCAAAAGTGTTGGATGTATCTGAATATTTCCCTACTTCCTTTGCTCAGGTCTAGCAGTGGGGCTTCCAAGGCAACCTAATTCTTTCAGTTGGATTACAGTCGGCAACCCCAGGAAGCTGGGGAGAGAGGTACATTGTGGGAAACGCACGAGGTGCATTGTGGGAAACGCACACATTGGCAGAGAGGGCTGGCTTGTGGGAAATCTTTTAAAGCAATTTGTACTTTCCTTTCGAGTGCCTTAAAAAGACTTAAAAATTTTTTTTAAATTGAGATGAAATTCACATATCAAATTAAAATTTTTAAAGTGCACAAGTCACTGACATTTTGTGTCCACAACGCTGTGCCCTCACCACCTCTGTCCATTCTACAATATCTTGGTCATCCCAAAGGAGATCCTGAGCTCACCAAGCAGTCACTCTCTTCTACTTTTGAAATTTATAGTCCTGTGTTGGTGGGAGTACGGATGTCCCTTTGCACAACTCCAGAGGGCACTGTTAACCATTCAAGTCTGCATTTACATGTGTCTTCTGGGGAAAGCACTCCTAACACAGACACAGTGTGCAACATGGAATCTGCGCCAAGCGACCCTGAGAGGGAGATGGCTGAACTCCCAGCAGCAGTGGGCTAGTGTCATGCCCCTGTGACTCAGGCCTCTGGAGTTGGTAACCAGGTCCCAAGTCCCAGTCTCTGTGGCCAAGGCCCTGCCCATGCAGACACTCACTCCGCATCTTCCCAGGCTCTGCAGTCTTCCCGTAGGACCCACAGCAGCCTGCAATTTAAAGTCAATGAGCACTCACTCCTTGGCCACCTGCCCCTCCCTGTTCTGGTGGTTTCTGTCCTGCACACAGGTTCCCAGGGCCTCAGCCTGGAAAGTTGCTCCAGTCGGGTTTGGGGAGTTTAACCAGATCTTGGGGTGGGAGTGTGGTTCTGGGAACCCCAGAATTCAGGATGGGAACCCCCTGAAGGCCAGCCAGCATGCCTGTGTGGCTCTGCTTGGGGCGCCTCCACAGCCCTTTGGAAACATGTCATTGAGGGGAGTGGAGGTGGCTGGAAGAGCGTGGGAGGTAGGGAGAGGGTGGAGCGGTGGTGGGAGGTAGGGACAATGAAGCCAGCAGAAGTGTTCCCAGGACTTCTGTGGCTTTTTTCTTTGAAAAACAAACAACTTGGTCAAAATAGCAAGATTATAAGTGCACCTGGTTTACTAGGAGGGCTGTGAAAAGCTGTTGACAGTTGAGGACTACAGTAGGATTTTAACTGTGCTATTGGAGGGATAATTAAAAATTCAGTGAGGAATCTTTTTGCAAATGAAGCTACTTTTTGAAATGGAAATACTGACAATACATTGTATTATGCAGCCTTTCAAAGAAGCTTTTGAATTGTACTATCTACTTACACCCAGAGGAATGAACATAATGCCATTCTACAGAGGAGCAAATTGAGGCCCAGAGTAAGTGTCCTGTAATCTTTCCATCAACTAGTGGCTTTTAAGGCTGATTGATAATTAGAATCTTCTGTGGAGCTTGTAAATCATAGATTCTCACCTCCCCAACCCCCACTCTGATTTGGTAGGTCTGAATGGGACCCTTTGGTACAAAAGCTCCTCGGGTGGTCCTGATGCTCTTGTTTAGTTGGGATGTCTGAGAACTGAGGACTGACTTCTCAGGAAGAAAGGTAGGCCCTGGAAGAAACACTGGGTTGGCTCCCCAGCCTCTCTGTGGGTGGGGGGTGGGTTCAGGCTTGGTGAAATGGCAGACAGCTATGGAGAGTAGGCCTACTTGTGGCAATGGTGAGCTCATAGACACCCAGTTCTGCTGGGCTCCCAGGTTTCACAAGAAGCCATTTCCTCTGGGGACAGGACAAAGGGCAGAGGGAACCCCACGAAAGGCTGGCTTGTGAAACCACCACGACATAGGCGGAGCTAGGAGGATAGCCTGAGGCTCCTGCCAGAATTCAAGTTACCCCTTGCACTGATGAAAGTCCTGACGGCCTATCAGACCTCACTGCTCCCCTCCTCATCTCCCACACAGCCAGAATTGCCCATGGGACCCAGACTCCAGGCACTGTCTCTTTTCTCACTGACACACGGCACTGCCTCTCAGGAAGGAATCCCACCTGCGGGGTCAGCTTTTGGCCAGCTTCCCAGAATCCCTCTCCCATCCTACATCTGAAGTCTTATGAGAAAAGAAAATAGTGACGTGGAGGGAGGGTGAGGCCTAACACCCCTCTCCAGTCAGTACCCAAAATTGCTTTCTGAGGCAACCTCAGGTCCTGTGAGGGGACAGCAGTCAGCTGACCGCAATTCAGGCCATTTGGCTGCTAAGGATGAATAGGGTACTGGGCTGTGGCCTGAAGCAGCCCCTAGGAAGCATAATATCTTTGAAACTCAGTATTTTCATTAAAAAGTATCATTTTATTTTATTACTTTTATTACAAATAATATAATCTTGCATTCTATTTTATATTTTATCTGTGTGTGGGAATTTGTGTTAATTTTAGTAGCAAACTTTAAAATGACTTAATAGTTAAATTTCTTAATCTTCCCTGCCCCCACAAAAACCCTTTTTAACAAAAGATTCACTGCGTTTATACTGTGGCTTCATATACTGCTGGGGATTTTCATACCCCAGTTTTGAAAACCCAGAACTAGAGAGTCTCAAAGGCCTATTCAAGCACCACAAAGATCATAACAAAGAAAAAAAAAGATTTAAATTCTATGGAGCTCCTTTTCTAAAACTCCCAGGCCTGACCTGTAGGGTGGTGGACCATCTGGAGGAGGCCTGCCAGAGAAGGTAGAAACAGACGTCCCAGTTCAGCCCTTTCAGCGTGCTTGCTTTTTGAGGGTTTCCAATTGCCATATATCAAAGGGGGGAGGCGGGGTCAGGTTGGGCTTTGTTCCCTCAAGCTGGGGGGTGGAGTGGGGGTGGGGGATGACCAGGGTGATCCGAAGCTGCTACACTGAGGACAGCCTGAATCCAGGCTTGCTGCCTGCCTGGGAAGTAAAATGAGCTCAGCCCCTCTACCCTCGCTGCTACACACACAGAGAAGAGAGACCAGGAGGGCTGGCCACCTTCTGGGTACCCTAAGGGGCTGAGGTGAGCTGAGCAGGGCTGGATTAATACTCAGCAGAGAAAGAAGTCAGTCTTCCACTGTCAGGATTCTTCTGTCAGTGGAGTGAACCTTAAAATCTTTGAATGTTAGGGCCTGCAGCCCCTGGGAAAGTGCCTCTTTTAGGAACCCCCTCCCCACTTTATGGATAAGGAACCAAGCTGGAGAGCAGGGAGCCTCATGAGTTCTCCTAGCAATTAGGCCTTATTCAATCTTCAAGAACTTTCTTTTCCCAGGCTTGTAACCCCTTCCTTGCTCCTGTCAAGTTTCTTAACTTCACTCAGAATCGCGGTTTTTCTCTCTAGTGGCCTTAGTAGCCAAAGGCTTGAAAAACTCAGGTCTGTGCAAAAAGGCAACCACCCAGGATCTGCATCCTGTCTTTGTCTGGAACTCCTTGGCTTGCTGGTGATAGCAGCTGCCAGTTCCACCTGGCAGCACGGCCACCTCCTCAGAAAGATCTTTGACCTTTCTGAAACTCCTTATGGTTTTAAAAACACTCTTATATCTTTAGCATTTTCATAACTCTTGTCAATAAAACAACTTTTATTTGCATAGTGTAGACAGGACAGGCCTCATCAGTGTCATTTTACAGGTAAGAAAACAGGCTTGGATAGATGCAGGCACTTGCCTAAGGTCACATAGCCAGTCAGCAGGCTGGAGCCATGACTCTAGATCTAGGCTCATTTCCTTGATTCCAAGCCCCTGACACCCTAGTTGTGAGCCAAAGGAGACTGCATTGCTGGGAAAGGGGGCAGTACGTATACTGGGGACACATGGTGTAGAACAGGAGAAGTGAACACCTGGAGTCGACATGGTGTTGACAAAAAACTTTCCCTTGTTGGTTTGGCTCTTATTTTATCTGATGAGGCTCTTCCTCCCCCTGCAGAATTCACCAGAGCCGGGCAGTGCTGACTCAATGGCAAAACACAGTGTCGCCCAAGGGATCACCTTCAGCTAAACAACCTCAAGCCCAGAAGTGACAGTGATTGTGTCACGTTCCCCCATCCCAGCATCCTCCCTGAGAGCTCTGGTCTCCTCTAGGAAGGCCCATCTGTGAAGTGGTGCGCCAAGAGGGGTCTTTCCCTGCCCCATCTGTTCCCCTTGTAACCCACAAAGGACAGACTTTGACAGAGGAAGCCAGAAGCCATGGCTCAATCTTTTTGTACTTAAAAATCAAAGGCAGAGAAACACACACACAAAAATCTAGACCTCTAGATTCTGCTCTGGGAAGAGGTGAATTTAAGAGCTGAACTGACTTCCCTGCTGTGATTGGTCTGCAGTGAGGGCCAGCGGGATGGGGGAAGGGAAGACCCTCTTCCCTCTCCTTTCCCCTCCCACCCCCTATCCTCAACCGAGATGCGCCCTCTGGGGAGCCTGGCAGTGGAGGTGACAGATGCTGAGCAGCTGACTGGCGAGGGGGTGTCCATCTCCACGGACCCCCTGGTGTGTGCTGGGGGGAACCGGGACGTGACTTGGAGAACGTGTGCGTGGGGGACGAGGGGAGGGGAGGACGGAAAGTGAGACAGGGAGGGGGCGGGGCCAGTGATAGCCCCGCCCACTGGGGGGTAAAGGAAAGGGACTCCTCCTACCGTCTAACAGGAAGGCGGCCGGGGTGCGGAGATGCTGAGCTCAGCGCTACGGCCGTTCGGCTGCTGGGTGGGGGCAGGGCGAGGGGCCGGCGCCTCTCTGGTGAGGGCAGAAGAGCGGAGAGAGAGAGAGGGAGGGAGGAGAGGCTGAGGAGGCCCTCACAACCCTGAGGCTGTAACTCTCCTCCGACCGGGTCTGCTAACAAAGCGGTCTCTGTTGGGGTAGGGGAGGCCTCCTGGGGACGCACAGAACCCTTATGAGGGTGGGCGGGGGAGTGTGTGAGGTACCACCCTACACCCCGACTTAGGTGCAAGAATTCATGGCAGAGGCCGAGCCCTTGTGCCCTCTGACCCCAGGATTTGTTCGGTGGAAGGAGTGCACGGAGAAGTGCCTGCTCCTGTAGGGCTGCAGGTCAGAACTGCCCGGGCCAACTCCAGCCCGTGCAGGAAGGGACTTTTATTTAAAGTAACCTTATAAAACAGCAGGGAAGGTCAGCTTGGGAGGGGAGCGAAGAAAACTCTTTGGACCCACTTGGCACAAATGGTTACCTAGGTCAAATGAGTGGGTGGCTATTTTTGAGCTGACCTACATACCTATTTGCCTCTTTATCTTTTTATTATCACACGTGGTTATTATGGGAGCTTTTCTTTAGCACTCGGTGCTGCATTTACCTAGGGCTGCACAATGAGGCTTGTTTCGTCATTCTCCCAGAAAGTTTTAAGAGTCTCTGACCCAGGAAAGGACATCAGTAGGCCAACAGAAGCTTCACTAACTTGCTTCCCAAAGGAGCAGGATCCGAACCCGGATGCACCAGTCCAGAGACAATTAGCCTTGGAGGCCAGGAATGACATTCAGATTTGACAGCAATGTCCCGAGTTTTGCCCAGGCTGGTTTAAAAGCCCCCTCAGCCTGGGCCTCTTTGTTTGCCAAAGTTGACCTGTGGTGCTACTGCCCCACACTGGCAGGTGAGGCTTCTTCCCTTTACAGGTGGAGAAAATGAGGCAGAGACGCCTTGTGGACAGACTTGATTTGGGAGTTCCTGCTTTGGTTGTGGAGGTAACTTTGTTATCTTAAGGAGAAACAAGGAGAGCCTAGTTACTATTGTTCTGCTTCCCACTACCTTTAGAGCAAGTCTGGCTCCATACCTTGGCCTCACAAACCTCCAGCCTGACTTAGCTGCATCTCCTTCCTGAAGCGAGGAGGGGAAAATCACAGATGGTTCTAATTACCTCTGAAATGCTCTTACATTTTCCATAAAGGACAGTATGCCTGGCTTTGTGTACACAACTTTGCACAGTAATATGTATGTAGTCATGCCACGTACAGTGGATCACAAAGAGAACATCAGCAAAGTATAAGCAACAGAATTTACAGTATTTTTAATCATGCTAGAGAGAGACACGTAGACTTGGAAGTAAGACTGGCAGAGGTAACACTTCTGTCTTCTCCCATCTGGTGCCCTCTCTGGGGCATGAAATCTTTGGCTTCCAGGAGGACAATGGGGGGTGCTTGCACTCCTTAAACTGCTCTTTTGTGCTTGGATTTTCTTCCAAGGCTGGTATAGTTGACTTTGCTCAGTTTCCCTGTGGGTTACTTTTCCTCTGTGAAGTCAAGTATCTTCCCTTCAGCTTGTTCCCATCTTCACACAGATTACTCTTCCCAGATGCCCTTCTAGCTCTTCTGACTCAGACTCCAATCTTGTCTCAGCTCCGGGCCCTCCAGGAGCCCTTTTTGAGCACACTTGGAAACTTCCACGTTCCCTGGCTGGGGAGTGCAGGACAGGGAGTCCAGCCCAGAGCTGTTTGCCTATGAAGCTAGTGCTCAATTCTCAGAGCTGTGGATGAACTGTACTCTCTTCTCACCTGATGGATATTGAAATAATCCTTTCCTGGGTGTAATGCTCCATCAAGTTGTAAACTCCTTCAGAGGTCCCCTATTTTAAATCTTTAAACACCTAACAGCACAACTCGCCCCAACACACACAGGTATGTCCCTACCTCTGTACGTTATCTACATATGCTGTATGCTCAATAAGTATTTGGCCTGGAGAAGTCTGCTACCATACCACTGAACTCTGGTAGCGTGTCTTATTGTCACAGAAAGTTAAAACTGCAAGGGGGATTTCCCTTCTCATCAGCTGAGAAGACTAAAGGGGAAGTGGCCTAGAATGGAAAACAGATCCCACGGTCTGCTGGCTTCACTGGCCCTCGCTCCTCATGGCCCCATCCCATCTCCTTGGTTGTTTCCTTTCAAAGCCCTCATCCTATATGTAATTATCCATGTATTTATCTGTGTGTATGTACAGTGCCTTTCTTTCCCACTGAACTGCAAGCTCTGAGAGGTGGGGGTCGGTATCTGTTTCATCTCAGAGCTCCAGTGCCCGGCACAAGCCAGGGCCCCAGAGTTCTCAGCATACAAATATGAAAAAAGAAAATGAATATTCACGTGGCCTGAGAACCTCCTTCCACTTTCCCAGGGCAGCACTGAGATTGGCTCAAAAACTGCACAGTTGATAGGCTGTCCTTGTCAGGACCTCTAAGGCTAACACCCTGTCCTGAGCTTAAGACCAAGGAGGAAAGATAAGACACCTCGTGTATAACCCTGATGCAAGGAAGACAGCTGATCGACGAATGATACACTGGGTGTTGCAATCCAGCAGCGGTGTGGAAGGCAGATTGGAGGTTTGAGACCAGAGGCTGAGAGTCAGTTAGATAGTGACAGAAAAAACTGAAAACCACCTTGAGTGTCTGTGGCAGACAGTTAAATAAGCTCCAAATCATGGAGCATTATGTGGATGTTAAAAAGAGTGAGGTCAGTTTTGGAAAAATGCCCAAGATATGTTGTTAGGTAAAAAGGACAAGTTGCAGAACAGTTTGTATCCTCTCATCTCATTCTGAAAGAAAAACAGAGGACACTCCCCAGCAGACACACACTTACATGTGCAGAAAAAAACATCTAGAAGGATACTGTCCACAGAGGTTATCTCTGAGGGATAGAGGGGAGGGAGAGGCTTTTACTTTTTCACTTCATATCTTTTTTTGTTTGTTTTTCAGGTTAAAAACCAAGGTTACCTTTATTTTGCTTTGTAGAGACACTGTCAATTGGATTTTTATCATGAGCTTGTATTACTCTCACAAGAGATTTTTGGGTTTTTTTTGCTATTGCAGGACTGCTGATGGGGTTTTGGGTTAGACAGAGGTAGGGTAGAGCTGCGGCAGTGGAGACCCAGTGAGAAGGGGGCACTGACAAGATCTGGACAGAGGGAGGGAGGGTCTGTGACAGCTCTGTGATTCCAGATGGGGAGAAGTAAGGGTGGCTGTGGAGATGATTGTAGAAGCACAGGGCAGCATAGGAGAGGCTCGTTCAAGGTGACTGACCTCCACAGTGCCTGTGACACTGGGTAGGGGACAAGAAGCCCAAGGCCAGGAAACTAACATTTGGGAACAAGGGCAAGGAAAGGAAGAAGGTCGACCTTTAGGACCCTACGGATTCCTTGGCTGTTTCACCATCCTTTGAGTACAGACCGTTCTTGCTGCAGCTTGGAAACAGAGCAAGGAGGGGCCAAAACCGAAGGCAGCGGGAGGAGTCGGCGGGCCTTCCACTGGCCGGTTGCGGGTGTGGCCTGGGTCTCTGCCCCCACCCCTGCCTGCTCTTGTGGGCACACGTCCAGGCTCTGGTGAAAGGTCAGGGCTTCTGGCCCCTTCTGGAGGCAAAGCAAAGGAAATCAGGCTAGAATCAGGAGCAAAGGAAACCAGAACAGTGCTGTTCATGGAGAGATTGGGAAAGAGGGAGCTGAGTTGGGGCAGGAGAAGTTTCTTGGCTCAGATAAGCCCATCAAAGCCTGGAGAAGGTCAAAGATGAGGAATGTTCTGTGATTTCTAAGACAGCAGCTCATTTATCCCGTGAACACTTGCTCTGAGCCTGAGTCCGGTGCTCGGGCTGCCACCGTGCACGCTGGGTACAGCCTCATCAGAGGGACTGTGTTTGGAGTCCCATCTCCATGTCTCCCTACAAAAGTGCCTGTGAAAGGAAAGGGGCACTTTCACAGGGGCCTGTTCAGTCAGCACTCCAGCCTCCTAAAGGAAGTGTTCTTTTACAAATCAAGAAACTGAGGCTGGGGAAGATAGTGCCTTGCCCCTGACCGCATGGTTAGGACGTGTTAAAACTGGGATTCGAACCTGGGTGTGCCTGTGTCCCACTTATAATTTGGTTGCTTGGAGCTCAGAACACATTTTCCCATCAAAATAATGCTGTAAGTGGTGGTTTGGTTGCTATAATGGCCTAGCTCACCCAGGGTATAGCTGGAATTAATTCTATGTTTCATTGCGGTTGTGGATGAATCAGGCTTCTGTGGGCTAGCCTGGAAACCCACAGGAGAGGGAAAATGCATTTCAGGGTGTGCCCAGCTGGGAACTCTTGCCCTTACCATAGCGCCTGATTCAGGGCAGTCAGGGGATTGGTGGCTTAGGGAGCACTTGTTCATTTCCAGAGCTCTTCCAAGCCAGCCCTGGTGAGTTCTAGCTGTTCACTGGAGGAGGCAGAGCACTGGGCAGGTTTGGGGTTTCTAAGACAGGGAGTGTTACGTGAGAATGTGCACTGATTTTCAGACTCTGACCATCTTAGTCCTCTCCCTTCTTTCCTTACACTGCCTCTCAGCTTCCTGTAGTCATCTTTTATCTTCTTCCTCTAGGATGTATCCTAAAGACAAGATCTAGGATTTATTTTCACCACTAAATCTGATGTCTGTCTGTGAAGTATGTGGGCAATAATGACTGCACAGGGTTAGAAGTGATAGAGATCAGAGCAGCTGCTAAGAGAAGCAAGGATCCATCAGAGCTTCTAGAGTGACTTCAGGGAGAGCAATCACATATTCATTCAACAAACATTGGCTGTGGGTGTGCTGGTCTGTGTACTCATTCCTTTCTTGGCACTTCTGTTGCCAAAAGAATCCTGGGAAGGACTGAACATGGGTCTCAAACCCAGAATCTAGCATTGGAAGAAATCTTTTTCCAGATGGAAACTGCAGCCATTCATTAATTCAGTAAGGTCTGAGTGTCAGGCTAACTACTAAGAATACATAAATCCTGAAAATTGGGAAGTGACTTGCCCAGCATCTCAGCTCAGGGTCCCCATGCCTGGACTAATACCTGCCCTTTCAGGCCACTTTTATGGCCTTTCTGCCTCAAGATCTATCCCAGTCAGCTTTTAGGATTCCTCTGATTTGGAGCCTAGAGCCTAGGGGAAGGCCACAGGGAAGAAGCAGGATTCCTTTCTCATGGACAGTAACAAGGCTGGACTCTACCCTGAAGTGAGAACTAGATTTCCCACTGGTGGGGTTCTGAAGACAGAAGACATTTCTCAGTTCTTTCAGTGAGTCACCTGCTCTCTAAACTCAGGTCTTCACAAGTACTCTTACCTCTGCTTGAAGCTCCCTTTCCCAGCCTCCTTCCTCTGGCTAATTCCTAACTCCCCTTTGGGTCTCAGTTTGAAGAGCTCTTCCTCTTCCTTTTCTGGGCCCTCAGCGTCGTTAGGTCTCCCTGCTCTGCATGCAGTCACAGCACTCTGGACTTGCTCTAGGATAACCCTGGACCCTTGGAATTGTTCTTGCTTATTGAATGCGTTTCTTTCCAGAAGACTCTGATCTCTAGGAGGGGCCAACACCATGGCTGCCTTTCCGTTGTTTGTATGTTTGTTTTTAGCAATTGTGTGCCCTTTATCAATCAGTGCTTACTTAGTACACAGTAGGTGCTCAGTGTGCAGTTGGGAATAACTTTGCTCCATACCTACAGGCACAGCCGTCTTTCCGGTGAGAGATTTCCATTCAGGTCATTCAGCAACTGTTTACCAAGGACCAGCATACCCACAGGATACAAGGATGATTTGGAAAAAGAGGCTCACCATCTCGAATTGACAATCCAGAACTCACTTTGAAAACTGTAAAAGTCTCTTCTAACCAGAGCGCTTCCACCCGCTCCTAAGGCCCCTTTCCGGCTCTACTGGCCCATTGATTCTTTGTTCCTTGGGCTGGGGCCCAGCATATTCCTCTGAGTTGCAAGACCTACCCAGACCCAGAACAAGCCAGGCTCCTGGTGGCAGGTCCAGGGAGCTGAAACACAGGGCAGACAGCACTGGGCTCTCCAAGCTCCTCTGGACAGTCTACAGCACATGCCTAAGCCTTTAGTTGTTTTGGAGAATTTGTTAGGAAATCACCTTTTCCTCAAATTCATCTGGAGAGAAACTTTGAGGGTGAAGGCTTACATTCATTTTAATGATTTGAAGTGCTGGTCTTAATATAGTTATCCCTAAAGTGTCAGGTTTGCACAGCAAGTAAAAGATATTACTCTGCCAGCAAAAGCCCATATAGTCAAGGCTATGGACTTCCAGTGGTCACACATGTTTGTGGGATCTGGACAGTAAAGAAGGCAGAGCATCAAAGAATTGATGCCTTTGAACTGTGGTGCTGGAGGAGACCCCTGAGAGTCCCTTGGACAGCAAGGGGACCAAACCTGTCAATCTTAAAGGAAATCAATGCTGCATACTCATTGGAAGGACTGAAGCTGAAGTTCCAGTATTTTGGTCATCTGATGTGAACAGCCAACTCATTGGAAAAGTCCCTGATGCTGGGAAAGATTGAGGGCAGGAGAAGAGGGTGTCAGAGGAGAAGATGGCTGGATGTCATCACTGATGCAGTGGACATGCATTTGGGCAAACTTTGGGAGATGGTGAGGGACAGGGAGGCCTGGCATGCAGCAGTCCATGTGGTCGCAAACAGTCTGACACGACTGGGCAACTGAACAACAGCGTCAGGACACCTGGGTCCAAAAACCTTGAATTTCTGATTTTGGTTGTTCCTCCCAGGTTCCCAGAGCCTCAGTTTTGTCATCTGAAGGCTGTTTTGTCATGAGGAACATGAGATGTTATTACGTGACAGTGCCAAGCAAGTTGAGGACGCTTCAGGATGATCGGGAACATCAGTGCCCACAGTCTGGTCGTGGGGCCTCACGCAGTAGGGAGGGCACAATGGCAGTGGCCTCCTGGGTCCCACAGTGGGCTTCGTGTGGTGCAGGTGAGCGAAGGCTGAGGCTAGTGGGAGGCAGCGCTAGGACCCAGGGGCCGATTCTGGAGCGGGCTCAGCTGGGTAAGTTCACAGCCAGAACACAATGTTCTCAGTGTACCCACAGGAAACCCTGAAGAGGAGAGCTGCACATGGGCTTCTGCTGGGTGTGTTCTGGTCCTAGCCTTTTATTCTTTTTCCTAACCTCAGTCCCCACTTTCACATCCTGTGACCTGCAGAGCTGCAGGGCCCCACCCTGCTGGGCTGGTCCCAGGCCCCGGGAGAGCAATCAATGCAGGAAGCCCCAAACCTGGCTGGCCTTCACCATTTTCAAATAAGACCGTTTGCTTCTAACCTTGGTTTCCTGAATCAGCCCTTTGTGATGGAAACTTTTCACGGTGCGGAAGGCAGACACAGGGGACAAAGTTGAGTTTCTAGCTGAGGCGGGGGTCTTGGCTCAGAAGCAAGGGAAACAGCTGATACCTCTGAACCACCTCCTCCCTTCCTCCCTGAAGGCCAGACTCCACCTGGGATGGGGCCAGGGCCTCCACGGCTGCTGCATAAATCAGGAGGAACTGGGAGCTGCCTGGGAAACCAGGGCCAGGTTTGAAGCAGAACGTTGTATGATGTGGTTCCTAGTTTTTATTTCCACGAATGCTATAATATGTTGTCCTACCAAGCTGTTTTTATTGAATGAAAGGATTTTAAAAAAGCAAACCTCTACAAAACCAACAGCCCTCTGTTACAGGGAAGGACAAGGTGAACTTTTCACTTCCTTCCCCACAGCCTATCATCGCATCTGCGGTTTGGTGTCACCCACACTTCCGTACTATATTCAATCTCAATTTTTGCCTCCTTGTTTTTGAAACTGCAAGAGCAAGGCTTTTCAACTCATGTTGCTCCTGCATGTTGCATGAGACTTGCAAAAGAGTCTTTTTAGTGAGTTGTCACAACTGATTGCAGAGAGATGCCAGCCTGGAGGCAGAGGTAAGCCCAGAGAGTAAACAGTAGGGGAGTCTGTGAGCAGCCAGCACCACCCAGCTGTACGCAGCAACCTGCGCTGTTGGGGGCAGCAAATAAGCAGCAAAGCTCTTCCTTTATGACACCCACAGGTCTGCCTCCTTAATGAGGGGCCTGGTCATTGAAAATAAACCCTGGTGCTTATATTATGCTCCATTAATAAGGCTTTTTCCACTCCAGCATTTCAGAAAGTCAAGTCGCTCAGTCGTGTCCAGCTCTTTGCGACCCCATGGACTGAAGCCTACCAGGCTTCTCCGCCCATGGGATTTTCCAGGCAAGAGTACCGGAGTGCGGTGCCATTGCCTTCACCTATCCCAGATGGTAAAGCGTCTGCCTGCAAAGGAGACCCAGGTTCAATCCCTGGGTCGGGAAGATCCCCTGGAGAAGGAAATGGCAACCCACTCCAGTACTTATGCCTGGAAAATTCCATGGATGGAGAAGCCTGGTGGGCTACAGTCCATGGGGTCTCAAAGAGTCGGATTGACTGAGAGCGACTTCACTTTCACTTTCATTAGTTATCCTTTTAGGGACTTCCCTGGTGGCTCAGATGGTAAAGCATCTGTCTGCAATGAGGGAGACCCAGGTTTAATCCCTGGGTTGGGAATATCCCCTGGAGAAGGAAATGGCAATCCACTCCAGCACTATTGCCTGGAAAATCCCATGGACAGAGGAGCCTGGTAGGCTACAGTCCACGGGGTCGCAAAGAATTGGACACGACTGAGCATTTCAGAGTCTTTCCCAAATCTTGATTTGTAAGAGAGTTTTAGTGTGTCTTCCCCACAGGCTGATAGAGATTCGACTGGGTGCTTTCCAGACTTGTCCAAGCTCAGAGATCCCCTTCTTAGAGAAGGAACTTCCCAAAGCCAGCACTACTGCTACTCCGGGGAAGTAAGCACAAAGCTTGCAGCTCCCAAAGACCTGGGGTCTAGTCTTAATTTTGCCAATTTGCTGTGCAACCCTGTGCAAGTCACTTTCTCACTTGAGACTTCAATATCCTCATTTATAAAAGGAGAGGGTTTGGTTAGATATTGTCGCTGTTACAGGTGTAATTGTGTCCCTCCTCAAAGTTTATATATTGAAGTCCTAACCCCAGTGACTTGGCATGTGACCTTATTTGCAGATGTTGTTTAGTCACTAAGTCATGTCCGACTCTTCGAATGCCCATGGACTGTAGCCTCCCGGGCTCCTCTGTCCATGGGAATCTCCTGGCAAGAATAGTGGAGTGGGTTGCCATTTCCTTCTCCAGAGGATCTTCCTGACCCAAGGATCAAACCCACATCTTCTGCCTTTGCAGAAGGGTTCTTTATCACTGAGCCACTTGGAGATAGAACCTGAAAAAAGGTAATCAAGTTAAAATGAGGTCAGTAGGGTGAGCCCTCATCTAAGATGATGACTGGCATCCTTAAAGAAAAGGGAGATTTGGATACAGAGATGTGCATAGAGCAATGATGATGTAAAGAGACACTGAGAGGAGGTGATCATGTATAAGCCAAGGAGAGAGGCCTAAAATAGATACTTCCCCTCATAGCCTCCAGCAGGAACCAACCACGGTGAACCAGCCATGGTGGCATCTTGATCTTGGGCTTCCAGCCTTCAAAACTATGATGTAATTAAGTTTCTGTTGATTAAGCTACCCAGTCTGTGTACTTTGTTATGGCAGCCCTAGCCCAAAGGAATACAGTTGCCAAGGGGCCAGGGGCCCCTTCAGCTCTTAGACTATGGGATTCTTTCCTGCCATCCCTTCCTTGATGGCTTCCTCTGACCCACATAGCCTTTCTGCTACCCTCTCCCGGTAAGTAAATGGCATTATGTGTCTGACTTAGCACAGTGCCCCACATATAGTAATTCCTCACTACGTATTAACCATGATGAACGTTCTTCGAGTCTCCAGTGCCTGGATATGACCTGTACCTGCCCTGAGAGCCTATGTGCCAAATGAGAGGTGTGGGTGCTGAGCCTGGGCCCTCATGGTTATTCATACTCATGCCTTTATTCCTGAAGCCTTTCCTAACCCCCTTGGCAGCTTTTTTAAAATTTTTGAGAACATTAATTTATTTGTTTGGCTGCATTGGATCTTAGTTTGTGACACGCAGGATCTTTTCAGTTACAGCATGTGGAATCTCATTCTTTGACCAGAGATCGAAGCAGGCCCCCTGCATTGGGAGTGCAGAGTCTTAGCCACTGGACCACTGGGGGAGTCCTCCTCCCCTTGGCAGCTTTTCAACTGAAGAGTATTAGAGTGATACCTTCTAGGAGCCGAACTCTTTTTTTTCATGGAAAGTTCATTTTGGCCACAG
The DNA here is from genome assembly GCF_014754425.2 of Oryx dammah. Lineage (NCBI taxonomy): Eukaryota > Metazoa > Chordata > Mammalia > Artiodactyla > Bovidae > Oryx > Oryx dammah. The sequence continues at coordinate 31,501,134 of NW_024070190.1, forward strand.
AGCCAGTAGGACTCAAAAGAGACTGCGAAAGCTCAGGCTGGATGATGGTTCCTCTGTTCTTAGATTCAGTGATTCCCCGGGGTCATGAAGAGGTGTAGAACTCTTGATGTTGAGCCTCTGCTTTCATATTTGCCCAATGAGGACGCCTGCGGGTTGGCAGCAGAGTAAGGCTTAACTACGGGTGCAGCCAGGGCTTGCACTCCCAGACAGCCCAATGCTGCCTTCCTCCTTGGGTATCCCTCCCCGCTTCTCAGGCAGGCTGGGAGACTGTGATTTTCCTTTTCATGATCAGAGTGCTTTCAAAAAGCACTCTAGCCTTGAGCATTGAATCAGTATCACAGAATGAGCCTTGAGTCTTCTCTGGGCAATGACACTGTTCCAGGACAGAAGGTCCTAGGTTGTCCTCTAGGCAATATGTTGGAGAGCTAAGTTGCTGTGACTTCATAGAATATTCCAGACTTACTGGATTTTGGAGACTGCAGAATGTTAAGTGGGTAGAATCTGACTTCAACAACCCCCAAGCATGAACTTTAGGTTTGCTAAACAGATGAAATGCCCATGCTTGTGTGGTTTATATGCCTGGAGATTTCTGAGAATAAGGAGAGGGAGAGAGGGTGTGGGAGCTTACTTCAGGCCTTCAGGGCCAGGCAAGGAAGGGGGAGAAACCAGTCCAGAGGGCACAACATCTCTCAGCATTGCCCATATGCTTTAAATCTGATCCCTTCAGACCGCCTCTTATCCTGGTTTGGCTCAGAGCCCAGAAGGGAGGTTCCTTCGGTAATTCTGAGCTTGGAACATCTGCCTTCCCCTAAAAGTAAGTAAATAAGTACAAATCTGTAAATGCTTTGTTTCTCAGCCAGAGCAACAGTACTGTGAACAGCACTGCCTAGTGGCCGGTAAAGGTCACTTCGATGCCTTATGCCAGCCTAAGGGGCTTAACCTTCCGGGCCCTGAGGAGCCTGCTTCCTGAGTTATTTATTGTGAAGGGCAGGATTCTTGGTCTCTTTCTTAGGTGTACCCTGGCCCTGTCAGAGAAATGCTGTCTTGATGGAAAGTAGAGCATGGCTCAAAACAGTCTGGTTCTTGCTTCCTTCTCCTGAGAGAGCACACCCCTCCTCAGTTTACAGGCTCAGCTCCAGCCACACCAGATGACTTTCGGAGTTCCACGAATACAGCCCTGCCTATGCGCGCGCTAGCCCCTGTACTTGGAATGCTTCTCTGGCATCTTCCCCTCTAACCCCGACTGACCAGTCCGCTCAGGCCCAGGCTCACCTTCCCTAGGAAAATTTCCTTGTCATCTCCCCTTCCTTCCCACCACCAAGCCCTCTTGGCTTCCACAGCACCCCGTATAGACCAGAGTCATGGAGTTATGGTGCAGTATAGAGTCCATGTTTCTGCTTACTCGTCTGCTTTTTTCACTGGTCCACATGTTTTCTCAACTGGCTGCAGGAGAGTTACATGAAACCCGCAATTATAGACCTGCTGGATCCCAGGAATCAGGAATCATGCTAGCGAGTCTGTACTTTTATTAAGCTTAATTCTGAGGCCCAGCTAGGTTTGGAAACGATTGCCCCTTCTTTGTATTTCTGTTGCCTTACATATTACCAGAGACTATAGTAGGCCCTTGAGAAATGTCTGATCCTTCTAATCTCTCTCTGGCAACCTCTTCTTGTTTTCACTCCCTTCCCTCACTAGCCTCAGACCAACCATCTCTGCTTTCCCTCTTGTGCTTACCGTGTAACCACCAACTATGCATTTTTTTTTCTATTCCTACTGCCAGGCTGCTAAGAGCTCCTGGTATACTTCTCCAATGACTGGTGCCATGGCAAATTTAGGGACTTGAACTGCAAATGGCCCCTGAATGTGCTTGGCAGTCTGACCCTGGTCATCTCCTTCCCATTCTTCACAGGGACCATTCCCAATCCCACTGTTCCTGCCTCCTCCTGCCACAGGCCACAGACCAACTTGCCTCCTGCATCACAGAGAAAATAGGAGACTTCTGACAGGAACTCTCTCAACTTCCTGCCACCTCACCTGCATTTACCCACATCAGCACTACCCTTTCACCCTCCTTCCCTTCTAATAATCGCTCCACCTGGGCTCTGGACCTCATCCCTCCCACTTGTCAGGGACCTCACACCCTCAATTATGCCTTCTTTCTGGCCTCTCCCAAAAACAAATGTCTGGACTGTGTTTCTTCCTTTAACTGTCACCCTCTCTGACCCTCATTTTTGCTTCCCCTTACCACTGAACTTAAAAGTGTTGCCTAGATTTGGCCCCACATTTTCACCTTCCACTCACTCTCCCAGCCACAGCAGACTGGCTCTGCCTCCACTGTACCACTTAGGTGGCTGCTCTTGAGACAAGGTCACCAACAAGCTCCTTGGTAAAGTCCAAAGGCCTTCTCCACCCCTGTCACTTAACTGCTTGGCTACACCAGATACTGATGTTTGCAGCAGCCCCCTTCTTAAAATGTCCTTTTCCTGGTTTCCTTGATGCCATATTCCTCATTTTTCAGTTATTTCTGGTGACTTCCTGCCAGTTGCTTTCCCGGGCTCCTCCTCCTCCTCTGAGAAGGTTCCAATTTTCTTCTCACTCTGGGTTCTCTGCCTGGGCAGTGCCATTTGTGCCTACCTTTGGTGCATATCTCTAGTCTGGAGAGTCCCAAATCCAACTCTAGCCCAGATCACTCTCCTGAGCTATAGACAGAAAGTCACCTGCCAGATATCTCCTTGAATCCACATCTCTCCCTGTATCCCTGTCTCAGTGAATAGAATCCCATCCATCAGTTATTTAGACACGAAACCCAGGTGTCCTACTTGAATTCTCCAAGTCTGACGAGTCACCAGGTCCCACAGAGGCTATTCCTTGAGTAACTCTCAGTTAAAATCTATCCTCTTGTCTCCACATTTTTAAGGTTTCAGTTAGGTCTCCCCTGGATTTCCATGACAGCTCCCAAAAGGATCTGGGTCTTATCACTGCTAATTTGCACTGAACAAATAGGTGGGGTGAGAAGGAAGGACTTTCTAGATGGAAGGTACAAAATATGCAAAGGCCCAAGAGTGAGGAAGGGCATTGTGCTTCTGTGGGGCTGCGGTTGCTTTGTTATGGATGATTCATAAAGACAAGAGGAGAGACAAAACTGGACCAGATGGGTTTTGCTAAGGAATCTGAACTTCAACTAGAGGACAGTGGGGAACTATTAAAGGGGTTGAAGTATGGGAATGACAAGATCTGGTTTCACTTTAGAAATCTTAGCTGCAAGGAAGGAGAAGGCAATGGCAACCCACTCCAGTGTTCTTGCCTGGAGAATCCCAGGGACTGGGGAGCCTGGTGGGCTGCTGTCTATGGGGTCGCACAGTTGGACACGCCTGAAGTGACTTAGCAGCAGCAGCAGCAGCAGCTGTTGTTCCTGGTAATAAACTGTATGTGGTTTCATTACCTTCCCTAAAGAGCTTATATTATAAAAATGAAGTAAGTGAATCCTGGAGAAACAGCTTCTCTAGGGAGACTGGTGGAGAAGGAAATGGCAACCCACTCCAGTATTCTTGCCTGGAGAATCTCAGGGACAGAGGAGCCTCGTGGGCTGCAGTCTATGGGGTCGCAGAGTTGGACACAACTGAAGCGACTTAGTAGCAGCAGCAGCAGCAGCAGCAGCAGCAGCAGCAGGAAGACTGGACAGGCTGGAGAAATCAGAGTACCTGGAGAGGTGGAGGGCAGCTTGTGGATGCTCGTGTGTGGAACCACCATCGGGCCTGTGTGCAGGAGCCTATGAGGAAGGCAAGGAGCCACCAGCATCATTTGCCCAGGCTCCTCCCATGGCTGTTTTGGACACAGCTTCCAATTGTCAGTACAGCATTATAGAGAGCTCTGGGCTGGGCTCTGGCTTCTCGTCTTGTCAATTAATTACCTTAGGCGTTTCTCCAGTATGGATGCTGCACCATAGCTAGCCCAGCTTCCACATGAGGGTAAACAGAAACAAATTCATACTTCCATTCACTCAGTAAATACCTGCAGCATACCTACCATGTGCCAGCTAGTGTTCTAGCTACTGAATATACATACAGCAATGAATGAAACAGATAAGGGCCTGTTAACCAGGTGGATGAACTAGATGGTCTCTAAGATCTCTTCCATTCAGCTCTAAATTCTGAGACTTCCTCTTTGACCAGATGCAAAGAAAGAAGGCAGGCTAGTAGCACAAGGTCCCGTTCCAGCCTCCTCCTTCCATTCTTCACTCTTGGTGCCATTTCCATCCCAACTCAGCTCTGGGAAACCAGAGATCCAGCATCATTTGTCTTCTGCCTGTAACCCCAAACTTCCCCAAGTATCTGTTAGTTAAACCCTGGACCTCTTTTGTGGAGAGGATTTGTCTTGCTTGGAACTTTGGGCAATTACAAGGAGGCCAGGTGAGATATTTTAGGCAAGGTTAGGTGCTCTGATAAAATGAGAGGGAGAAGCCTAACTGCCTTCTCCCGCAAGTGTGTTATCTCTTGGGTTTGCCTGAAAGGGCACCATGTCCTTGGGCTGATTCCTCCTCTTCCTTGTGGGTGATAGGCATCTCCTGGTCCTATCTCTTTTTCTTCTACCTTTGGCTTCGCCTTAAGGTCCAAAGTTTCTACACTTCAGCATCTGGCATTCTGATCAGGAACAAGGGATTCAGGGCGTGCCAACCATGTGGGGGAAGGGAAGCCAAGGGCTTCGAGTAAATGGACTGAGCAGAGATCATAGGGTCAGGAACTTGATTTAGAGTTCCAGACCATTGTCATTCCAGGTGAGTATCAGGCATAGGATGGCACTAATAAATAAAGCACTTATCAGTGAACACTGAGAATTTCAATGCTGATCTTAGATAATTAAAGTCAAAAAGTAGATTTTTAACTTCATAAAAGTAAAACCAGCTTTATGTAAGTTTACTATTTGTGTCTTATTACCATGAGACAAGGCACTTATATGGAATTATGTATCAAACTGATGTGAACAATTCTTTATTAGCAAATTCTGCCTTCACATTTTCTAGTGTATGACAAACTAGAAGGCATAAAGGTTCGAAAGGCCTATATTATTAACTATACTTTGGTTAATAATCTTGGTACCTTACCTTCTCTGTACTGGTTTCCTCAACTGTCAACTACCTGCCTCATTTATCTCACAGGGTTGATGTGGGATTCAAGATGAGACATTTATGAAACTGCAAAGTGTTTTATGCACTGAAACACTCGTTACCATCAGCTTTCTTCAGATGGAGGCTGTCTGTGAAATCCTGGCTGTTAGCTGCTATTTTCCCTGTCTTCCTCCTGCACACACAAGAGGAAGACAGGTATACACATACAAGGTATGTATCCCTTAAGCATCTAACTTCATCATGCTGAATCTTAAAAGGTTATATAGATACTGACATAGCTACTTCCTATCAGTTCTTAAAGGAAGAGGCTGTTCCTTCATTGTACCTTATCACCAAGCAGTGAGAGGTAGCAGGGAGGGTAGTAATAAGGTTTATTTCCTCCAGGTAGTTAATTCATTTTATCACTAAAAAAAAAAAAAAAAGGTTTTAGGGTTTTTCTTTGTATGAGGCACTGGGTTGGGGTCAGTGGGATGAAGCATGATACATATATGTATATGTATGTATATATATATATATAAAATATATAAAATAATCTCAGCTTTGGAGTCTGGCACACTCAGTTCAAATCCAGACTTGGCCACTTACTTAGCTAGGCAGCCTGGGCATGTAGTAATGCCTTCTCTGAGCTTCAGGCTCATCTGTATTAGGGTTTTAACACATCTTGCAGTGTTACTGAAAGGACTATAATTAGTTCCTTTGAGTGACTGGCACATAATGAGTGCAGAAGTGATGGAAGATGAACAACAACAGGTCCATCTTCAAGCCCAAAGCATAGTAATAGGAGTTATGGATGAGGCATAATGACCAACAGAAAGGTGCAGAGAGGGAGAGGCCATCTTTAAACAGTGAGGGTCTTGCTTCTGGCAGCGTTCAAGGAGAAGCCGAATGGTCACTGGAAAAGGGGCTTCGGAAAGTATTTCCACTGAACTCTATAGATCTCTTCAATTTCTAAGGCCATGAAAAGAAATGTGCAACTTAAAGAGACAAAAATTCTTTAAGTTCAATACCAGAGGGTAAAGACGAGGTAATACAGTGTCTGGGCCCTATGAAAGTTAGTGATTGCTTCTAAACTGTCACTGAAAATAAGATTGAAAGGTTTATTGCAGACTAGGTATTTAAAATTTTTCCTTTGGTAATCATGAAGATGGTTGATACCCAAAAGGACAATGTTAGGAAATTCAACGGCTTTCAATAATGGAGCTGGTTTAGGTTAAGAAGTATTATATGGAAATTAGTGAGTTTGAGGGCTGGTGATTTTTGTGCTCTTATGTGCTCCAGAGACAAGGTTAGTGGGCTGAATTGTCAATAAACTGCAGTCTGTTTTAAGATTTTCTTCGGTGTCTGGGCTATGTGGCCATGTGCGGGTCTTCGTCTTCCCTGTGCTCAGACTCCGGATCAACTCAATGAGGCCACCACCTCCCTGTCACGGAGTATGTGTTAAAACATTCCGAACTCCTGAGATTAAGGCCAACTGCTACTGGGATTTTATTTATTCATAATTAACTAACTCTAAGCAGGTCAGGAACAAGTTATTAATGAGGAGAAAGGCAAATTCTGTCTGGGGCAAAATTTGCATACAATCTAAATGCTTCTCCTAACTATGTACGGTAGATGTGGGGGTCCCATGAGGAAAAACAAAAGATTATCTCTTAGCTTATCAGGTTTTTCCTTATCATGGTTAAAAACCTACTTAGATATTGATGATAAATTCATATACTTCTAAAAAGACAAATATCCCTGAGATGAAGCAAATCTACCATTTGTTTAGGAGAAATGGTTTTTAGATTCCCTTCTTATTAAAAAGTAATTTGACCTCTTCCCCCTATCCCAAATCCCTGAGGCTTTGAAAGGATAAAGAAACCAATTTGGAGTTCTTTCAAAGGATTTATTTGCTACAGAATTGCCAGAGCCCACCAACAAGATGAACTCAGGATTTCTGTGTTTAAAAGGATTTTGCTCACTGCTTTATTTTCACAAGAACTTCAACATTCAAAAAGCAATTCTTTTTGCCAGCATTTGGCATGCCTAGAAGAGGTTAGAAAAAGTTAGAATCTATAGAATTAGATGTCTAAAAATAGAAAAAATCCCAAACATTAAAAAATTCCTAATTTGGACAAGTCCTGAGTCGAAATCACATTCATCTGCAAAAAGAAGAGTTTTAGGTCAGAAATGTATTTTATAACTCCAGATCCTGACCTTGGACTTGACTGGTGAGGATTCTAGGAACTGCGTGAATGACAGGAGGGATGTCTTTCGTCTGGCCAATCCTGGCATGTGTCCTGGATTGTGAAGTTTTATAAATCTCTTTTAAACCCAAACTTCCTGGTTCTCTGATGTCCATTGTCTAAATCCGATTCTCAATACTTTTTTAAACAAATAAGCAAAAAATTTCCCTGCAAGATCACACACTTAACAATTTGTTGCTTGTGTATAGATACAGAGAAACCAAGTATGAATGTGAATTAACAATTCAGTGATGGAGCCGGGAATCTCTGGATGGCTATATACATTGTAAGAAAAGTTCCTTGTTAGACCTGCACTTGCTGTGCACCCGAGATGACCATCCAGGCAGGTTAACCTGAAGAGGGTGTGAACCCCAGCAGCTGCTCGATGGGTTTAAATCGCCACTCATCTGCCTCCAGCTCTTCTACCAAACCAGCTAGTTTTTCCATCCGAGCAACTTGCTGATCTGTAAAGAATCAAAGAGATAGTATTTATTAATTATATACCAAGCAGCAAGATGACTGATTTAAAAATAATTTCTAGAAAGATTTTCCCCCCTCAATAGTCTAGTAATGGGGTCTTACCCTATGTTGTCAGAAGACTTAATCTTTTCATTTACATTTTATTTTTAATTGTAGGATAATTACTTAAGACAATCTTAAAAAAATAGTAATACTTATCCTCCATGCCATTTGTGTACTAAATTTGTGACTGGTACCCTAAGAATCTAGGGTTACAAGTAGTTAAGGTTCTGTGTTTCCACTGCAGGGGGCACTGGTTCAATCCCTGGCTGGGGAACTAAGATCCTGTATGCTACAACAAACAAACAAACCCCAAAAGCCAAAAACCTGGGGTTACAAGCAATTGCAGCTCTCCCTACCCCCACCCACCCCAACATTATGTTCTCAGGGGAGAAATAGTCTGGTTTGGTGGTGGAACAGAGTTCCCCGATGCATAAATGAAGACCTGGTGAGGCATGATAGAATAGAAAAGGTGCTACCAGGATCTTCGAATCCAGGTAGACCAAGAGGTATGACATACATATCTGAAGATGCAGACAGTGGTGACAATGGAGGACAACAGGAAAAGAAGGTTTCAGGAAAGAGTGGAAAAAGCAATACAAGAGGAGTAGGAAGCATTAACTCCCCTAGAAAACTAATCCCTTTGACTTCAAATTTAAGTCTTAATGTAACATTATCTGTGGATTAAGAACTGTAGAATGTTCTTGTCTGCAGGCAATTTGGGAAGTCCACTTAAGTAGCCTTGCTGAGTTTTTGTTACAGAGCACTCTGACCTTTCTAAGTCCCCCTCTCCCACCCTTCCACTTCCTAGGAAGTTCATTTTCACAGTTAAGTACGCAGTACTCACATGCTTACCATGTTTCACCTGTTTGAGCGTAGATGCCACTTGATAGCTGAAAACAGATTCACAGAGGAATCTCTCAGAGCCATCTAGAAACAGAAGAGGACAAGTTTTAATCTGCTCCAATCCATTTTAATCTAATGGCTTCTGATAAATGTAGTAAACACACCCATTCTCCCTGCTTTTCCATTCAGGGTCTAGTTTTCAGTTTTCAGTGTTTACAAGGGGCTTCTGTTTCACTTAGAATTAACACTGCTGTGTTATAAAAGCTACTTCTATACCTAGAATGTTAAAATAGTCCCTCTACTTGTTCAAGAGTTTAAAAATAGTGTTAAAATAACAAAAACAAGAAACCCCAGTCTGATGTCCTGGTCAACACTTCTCCCATCCTAACTTGACAATTTCTTAATGTTCTCCTATTTTGTATGTCAAGCAAACACTGACAACTAACACATTTGGCCATGTGGCCCCGAACTTTCAAAATACAAAGGTACACCAAAACTCTTAATCATTTTCATTCTAAAAAATAAAGTTGAAGAAAAATAGCTATTGTCAATATTTTGTATATCAAGTTATATCACAATGACCATCACAAAACACTGCTGGGAAATTTCATTCTGTAAACGCAAACTATAACCTTGATTTTCCAACTTAACTAGAACACTGCAATTTGGATGGGTATAAAAGTATGGTGCAATTTCAGAACCTAGCATTGTACTGATGCCAAGAACTGGATACATGAAGGTAGCTAATTCAGTCACCCCAGTACTTGGAAGATGATTGTGAAACATAGCTAGTTCATGTTATTCCTTATCAGGCAAGGGCTGATACAACAAAACATACCACTAAAGACGTAGAACTCATGTAGGAAAATGTGACTTCAAGGGGTAGCAGAAACCATTCAGGGAAGGGATCTTATTGCAGAAATTCTAAAACAAATGAAGGGAGAGGACACAGCTGTCTTTTTTTAGGCGGCAGTTCATGCCAGTACTGCTGGATGTCAAGCACTCACCCATCAATCACGGGTTGCTGCCGTCAGCCAGCTATTAAGTGACAAGGAGATAGGACTAACATATTCTGGCTTCATGCTGAGTTTCACACAAGGCAGACCTTATTTCAGAAGCTCATGATAAATAAGAAAAGCCATAGATACTATATTCAAAAAGCTTAAATATATGACCAAGAGGGCTTCTAATATTATCTTCAAAATTGTTTCAAAAATATAATTATTCCATACATATGTATGAAATTATGTATTAATATATACACATATTATATATTATGTCAAAATATAATTTCATATAGTTATGTAGACTTTGAGGAGAGTGTTATTCTTTAAATTCAACTTCTTTTCTAAATATTGTGTCATATGGGGATAGATCCCATTCCCTCCTCCCACCCCTATTCCTCTGGCAGAATGTAACTCATTTATATCATCTAAACTGAGCAAAAATTTAAATTTCAACTATTGAATATTATACTGGTTGTCCAGTTTAAAGATCTAGGTAAGCCAATGATATTACTGAGTTTTTCAAATAAGGGAAATGGCCTGAAAATAACTATGAATCCCACTATGGGAAGAGGGGCTGTGTGAACATTTGACACCAGTGATGCAATTTATTATGCCTAATAAATTGTGTAAGTATGCCAGCATTCATACCCTTGATTAAAGAATCAAATTATAACTTATGTTTTATTTTAGGAAGAGCAAAGCATACAGAATTAGAGCTCTTCTCAGGTGGTTTGATCCTGAACTTGAGGATATCACACAAGGCAGTGGGGATTCTGGCTTTAAGGACCAGGCCAAGATTTGTTTGCAAGCTCTTCAAGGTGCTACCTCCTGCTTACATTTAACCACAGGTGTTACTAGGATAAATGCTTAAATTATAACATTTGCATATTTCCCTTGATAATGAACTTCAAAGCAAAAGGATACGTAGGCTAATCTCTCCAAAAGGCACCCGCATATCTCTTTGCTGCTCTGTGAGTCTATGGAGCACATTTTTGCTGATCTGCAGCTCTGCATTAACCACAAAGTCCACTGCTTCTTAGCTACATCCTATTAGATGTGATATCTGTAACAATCTCAAGTCTGGAATTTCTCCAGAGAGGAGTCAGCCTGGGGCAATCTGTCTTCCATTTAGAAATTGTAATCAAACTCTTTGCAACACACCAAGTAGCAATACATCAGCTTTCCTCTTTAAGGGACAAGTAAAGGTGATAAATGGTGAAAAGTTCAGTAAATTGTCCAAATCTAACACCACTGTTAACTCCAATAAATAGGATGCTAACAAATTCATTTAAAAGACTTATTATCCCACAGCGGGAAAACAGGCAATGGCAGATAATTTATGCTCCAGTGGCGTATGATGCCACCAAAATTCAGGCATTTCAGGACTGGAAGGCAGTCTCCAATTTGCTTACTAATAATCTGGGTGAGACAATCCTAGCCAAAGGCAGGGGAATGTTGAAAAGTCCTGTAGAGGATACTGCATTTGTGAGGTGTCTGATATCAGACAGCAGATACACAAAAAAGTTAATACACAAGGTTAAATACAGGTTATTTCGGTTTATTATCCTAGACCTGGGAGGATGCAAGACCAAGTTGAACCTGTTAAGATAATAAATAGCATCTAATTGCTTTTGTTCTTACTCTGAAGAGGCAACTCTTCCTACTCTATTTTCATACAGGCATATCTCAGAGATGTCATAGGCCTGGTTCCAGACCACTGCAATAAAGCAAATCACACTAATTTTTTAGTTTCCTATCGCATATAAGAGTTTGCTGATACCATGCTGTAGTCTGTTAAGTGTGCAATAGCATTATGTCTAAAAAAAAAGAATGTACATACCTTAATTAAAAAATACTGCTAAAAAAATGCTAACCATCATCAAGCCTTCAGGGAAATGTAACCTTTTTGCTGGTGGAGGGTTTGAAATACTGTCAGCATTACCAAAATGTGACACAGAGATAGGCAATGAGAAAATGCTGTTGAAAAAATGGCGCCAACATACTTGTTCAAGGCAAGGTTGCCCAAACCTTCAATCTGTAAAATACACGGTATCAGCAAAGCCCAACAAAACAAGGTATGCCTGTATTCCATTAAAGTTCCGTAAGAAAAATGGTCAGGTACATGTGCATTAGATTACTTGCATAATAGTATCACCTATAAACATAGTAGGATGAGGTATCCGAATCTACCATCCCTTTTAATTCACATTTAAGGGTAGCCTTTTCAATTTAACACTTTTCACTTGACTCAGGATAGTTCAAGGGCTGCCACCTCTAAAGTTTTCATAGTTTGTCCTTAAATGTAAATAGCTTTAAAGTATAGGTGAAACTTTAAACCTAAGGAAGAAAACCCAAACTGGGCACTGCAAATTTAAATTTAAATTCATTCTACAGTAGAAAGGCAACACAGTCCCCCATGAGGCATACTGAGATGGAATAAAAATGGACAGAACTATCACTTGTTAGAACATCAACATTTAGACTAATCTCAGAAGCCTTTCTTCTTTAATGTTTCCAAGAAATCTGATGTACACTGACAAAGAATGCTGACAGCTCTGAGACCATGGAGGTACCGCCTGTATTAAATTCCTCCTGTAGCTAGACTTTAAATGACTTTAATCTTAGGGTTCATTGTTAAATAAGGATTCCTTTTCTGCTGCCATAAAACTCATTAAGCAATTTAAGTGCCCCCAACTTTTGATTTGTTTTGGGAGAAACTTCCTAATACCAGCTCTCTGAAGCATATAACTTAAGTCATAATTTATTTTTAGTGCCAAATATGGTAAACAAGGCCCTAGATGTTCACTACCTCCAGACTCAGTGATGTTAGTTTGAGTATTCAGTTAACATAATTGAAGAAAACTAAAGGGCATAGACAGAAGTATCAGTACATACACCTCATGTATCACTAACTACAATATCTGGTTGTTTACTTCACCAGTCATGATTTGAACCAATTCTAAAAAGTCTTCCTATGTTTAGTCCCAGTCTTCCTGTGTTTTCCTGTCACAAGTGATACTTCTGTCTGCATTGGCTTAATCCAAACCTCTGCTTTTTATTATACCTGATATAAATGAAGACCACCCCCCAAAAGCTGACTCTTAACTACAGTCTGTGCCTTTCTCAGATATTTCCAGATTAATTTTTAAGTATATTTACTGAAATTTGCAATATTTAAAGCAAAAAGGATCAATATACAATTAAGCACAGATGTGCTTGAATCAAGTAGATTTTGAATCTTTAATAGGTTCTTTGCTGATTTTTTTCGAGGTATGAAGAATAGTTTAATAGTTAAGGGCCACTTTCATGAGAATCCCCTGGATGTTAGTCAAAATGGAGATTCTTGTGCTATAACCTAGACTAATTTGGAATCTCTAGGTGAGCCAGAAATGTGCATTTTAAATAAGCTCTTCAGGAGGTTTTAATGCTCTCTATTAAGAATTTATTGGTCCATCTCCTAAAGTGACATGTACCTGATGAATTCTAGATACTAAAGTTGTTTCATGCTTATAGCCTGTGCCCTGATCTTGGCCAGCCAGTTTGCAAATGTGTGCTGGATAAGATAGGGGATTATTTGATGCACATCCAGCTCCAGTGCTTGAGAAACCACACCGCACTGTCCTGCAGTGGGCCATGTAAGAATAGATTGGTTTTTTTTTTCTCTCAGAATCTCTTCATCTATCTGTAGGTGAATTATATTAGAAAAAATACATATGAAACCTACTAACCATAGGGAAGCCGACTGGTGCCAGGATAAAGCAAACTGGAGCAGGAGTTTAATGGAATTCCTGGTCCAAGTGCTGACTGTGTCTTTTCACATGGTCAAATCACTTTATCTTTTCTGGGTCTAAATAACTCTAAATGACCTCCATGATTTCCAAAGTCTTTTTCAGCTCCAAAATCCTAATTCTGGAGAAAGATTTGTGTTTTAAAGATATTTTGAAATGAGGACAAGAGATGAAATGTGGAGCTGAAATCAGGACAAACTCATAACTAATCCACTTAATAGCTTCTTTACAATTAATATTCATTGCAGGTCTGAATCCAATTATTCAGCAAAAAGCAGCATGAGATCACCTTCCAACATCTCTCCAGCTCCTTTGGGGTAGGTGAAAAGGGCTTTCCGTGGTGGGGCAAGGTCTGAGACACTGAAACCAGATCCAGTGACAGAACTTCCACTGACCCCACCAGCTGAGGAGGATGATGAAGAGGCAGCCATTTCCTCTCTAGCAGAATTCTCACTTCACTACAGAGAAAGAAAAACAGCAAATTGGCAGTTTATGGAAGTGAGACTGACAACATTTCATTCCAGCTACCATGAAAGCCAGCATGCAGTTTAGTCAAGAATTAGTTCCAAATTTTTCTACCCTCTGTACTCCCACGATCTTTTAAGGCTCCTTGGGCCAAAATGTCACTCAGGATTTTAAGTGAAAATAGTTTATTCTTAGTTTTTCTACATAAAACACTACTTCCTACCATTAGCAAACTGTTTATGTCATTTGGGATTGACTGTGGGTGATTTATGGGTTATGAAAGGGTGATATGGCAGTGCCAAGGTAGCAATTTGACTGAGGAAATAAATTATATGAGGATAAAACAACCATGCCTCATGGGACAGTTTGTCTTGGATACATCCTGACCAAGCCACACCAAGAAATTCACTTATAAAATTTTCCAAATAAAATTCCAGAATAACACTGTGTTCTGTTCCCAAGAAAGGGGAATGGTTAGGAAATACATATTGGCCCTTTCATTAAATTAAAAAAATTTTTTTCATCCAAATGTAATACCCAAATTGATCACTTGGTGGTGTCCCAAAACTGGAACAAAATAGTTCAAGAATGATCTTAGAATCACCGCTTATTAGGAATTAGAGGCGCTGTGATTGTTTAATACTATACCAAATTAAAAAATCAAAAGTTCCAAACGTAAATGAGAAAATCTGTACCAAATATATGTCTCTTTAAAAAGTTCAAAACAAAATAGCAGCTTACACACTTAAATCTTTACAGAAGATTCCAAAATGTTTATGTTTTCTATATAAAAAGAATAGTCTTCTTTCAAACTCAGAACTATCATTCAAGACAGAACAGGCAGGGTTGAAAAGTGGAGTGCAGAATTAACAACAACTTTAACACATGTTAAAGTAATTTGAGTGTGGCTCAGAGGTTAAAGCGTCTGCCTGCAATGCGGGAGACCTGGGTTCGATCTCTGGGTCTGGAAGAGCCCCTGGAGAAGGAAATGGCAACCCACTCCAGTATTCTTGCTTGGAGAATCCCACGGACAGAGGAGCTTGGTGGGCTACAGTCCACGGGGTCGCAAAGAGTCGGACACGACTGAGCAACTTCACTTTCACTTAACACATATAAGCAGTTTTCTGCTGGAAAGATTACCTAAGTAATTTTTAGCTTTAAAGATTTAGGTTAAATTTTGAATGCTACCAGCAGGTGGTAACCAAAGTTAAAGTGAAACTCACAATAAACGCTAGTTTGGAACTGCTCTATAAAGGCAGGCATTCTGATCACCAAGACCAGACATTATGCTTGGCTTATACCAAGTAGCTGTTGATTTAAATGTTTGCTAAATGAGCTGACATTTCACAGGAACCGCAAGACTCCTTAAAGACCATCTAATCCAATCCCCCCATTTTGCAAACAGGCATACAGACTTCAGCCTATTTGTTGGCCATTTTTTAAGCAAAGGCTTTACTGCACTGTCATGAGCCATACGGGCTTCCCAGGTGGCTCAGTGGTAAAGCATCCCCTTGTCAATGCAGGAGACATGGGCTCGATCCCGGGGTTGGGAAGATCCCCTGGAGAAGGAAATGGCAACTGACTCCTGTATTTCTGCCTGGGATCCCATGGGGACACAGGAGCCTAGTGGGCTATAGTCCTAGGGTCGCCAAGAGTCAGACATGACAGTGCGACTGAACAACACGTACTCTGTGAGAGGTGAAACAGCACACTGATTAAGAGCTCACTCTGAAGCCTCTTGGCCCAGGTTCACGTCCTGGCTTTGTTACTTGCCGTCTGATTCGGGACAAATCACTCCACCTCTCTGCTCCTCAGCTGTCTCATCTACAGAATGCAGATAATGATAGTACCTACATAAGAGGTGTCAGGAAGGTTAATATAACTAAAGCATTTGGAACACTCACAGGCACAGTAAACAACAGCTATCCAAAACTACCAATGAATATTTAGTCCTGAATCTTTTTTTTTTCCTCTGCAAATTCCAGTTTTTCATACTTAGTATGTTTCAACACACTCATGGGAAAAGTCTTAATTCTCTCCATTTGACACAGAGTGTCAATGTTAAATGTCTCTTAGAATGGAAAGTGCATGCTCAGGAAGAGGGAAAATGCACCCCATACTTTCATTTTAAGGTTAATGATCTTAGGAAGAACCCTTTTCTTAGGAAAAGGGGAAGGAGTTGTCTTTCTACTCTCAAGGCCTAGCACAGAACCTGGATTAGTGTTTCCTGAATGAATAAAGAACAAATGACAGAACACAGGGCTAGCAAGGGATAGAAAAGTTTGATGTCAGGAGGGTTGGTCCATGATTGGTTTTTTCTCCCTCATTCTGTAGATCTATTTACACAACTGTTTTTTCAATTAGGCTGCCAAGCCCAAGGTAGGTGCTCAGTAACATTTTGTTGAATATTTAAATACTAATGATGAAATAAGCTGGGACTTGACCCAATAAGGGAAGCTGGAACTACTGGCAAGTAGAGATTCTTACAGGAGAGCAGAGATACTGCATGGTTGTGTTCAGTGACAGGATGATCAACACATTTACTTCATGCATGATAGGGATGACCTCGTATTCATAAACCACTTTCCTTCCTAGCAGATACATGCTTATATTCTTGAAAAGAATCCTTTTTAAAAAGTCTCCTTATCAAAAAGACAAGCAATCATTAAACTCCACCATCAGGAATCATTCCAAATAGCTGGATTACCAATCAAAAAGGTGCTGCAGCTAAAAATAGCTTGGGTGGAAAGGGGCTGAAGAGGGGATGGGTCAGAATGTCAGCGGTTCCCAAGCTAACTCCAAGCCATGACCCCACACCCACCCAGACCTCCATCTCACCCCACCTCCCCGGTCTCTAGGGAGCGACGCCACTGGCGCCATCCCACTGCGCAGGCGCCACCGCTTGGCCCGCATGCGCAATTGTCTCGTGCGGCCTGAGGAAATTTCCTCTTACGCGCCCTCTGCGGCAGGCTCCAGTTCCTCCTCCTCCTTTCTCCACGTTACTAGTCCCTTCAGGTAGGATCCCAGGGATCAACTCCCTTTCCAGCAAGCTCCCGAGGGTCCCTGAGCCCTCGACCACTTACCTCAGCTGCTTTGGCACTTTACAGCCCCGCCCCCCACTGCAACGGCTGCGTTTTCAACGACGAGGGCGGCGGCGTGCTCGCGCCCGTGCGGAGGGAGCCCGCGGCGGCCGCGGCGTGCGCGCGCCAGTGCAATGGTGGGCGTGGCCGGGGCGGAGAGCCGCGGAGACCCGGTTCTGGGAGAGACCTTCTGGGTCCTTCGTCTGCTCTCACTACAGCGGTTTTCCTACCACCGCGGAGTCCTTCTCTTTTCGCTTGCCTTGACGTACTGGGGTTGATTTTTGCTCGCTTTTATGACTCAGGGTTTCATCTTCGCTCCCGACCTTGTAGGCCTTCTGCTTTCCTCTCTGTCTCTCCAAACCACCACGGAGCAGAATTAAATTGGCTATTCCCCCGTCCTTCCTCCTGAGTAGTCTTGTAGCCCAGGGCCTTACAGGAAAGGCAGATGGAGGGTTTGCTCTCTCTGAGACAAGCCTCTCTTCCACAGCTCAGTTTGAGGACCTACCTTGACATTGACGTCTACTTTTGTGGCGAGCCTTTTTTTTTTTTTTTCCTTTGAGAGGTCCTGAGAAATTGAGTATTAGGGTGTAATGTCATTAAAGTATTGCTAGTTATGCCTCCTCTTTCGATGTTCAGGTCTGTTTACCTTGTATATTTTGTTTCTCACAACACGAAACTAACTTATTGGTTCTGTAAGCAGATTACCAATGAATGAAAGCGATTTACTTCCTGAGGTTGGATTGAGCATTAGTGTGTTTAGTAAGGATTGATCTTTTTGGAGGGGGACCGCTTAAGTTATTTTGGGTTTCAAGACCATGTACCATAAGTGGTAGGAACCTTGGTTAAACGTAACCAGAGCTACCCCTAAGAAGCTTTGTTTCCTAAATTGTTAATTCATTAAGTGGTGACTAGAAACTTGGTTTCTCCCTGAGTGATGTATAGTTTTTTGGCAGTGACTACAGAAATTGAATTCCTTCCCTCAGCAATGTGTTAGTTTGAAGAACCATGTGGGTTAAGTCATATTTTAACTTTGTCTTAATAGGCAACTGGATCTAATTGCTGAGTATGTATTTCTAGCACCTGTAAAAGTAGTTAAGGATTTTCTTGTCCTCCCCTTGAGGATAAATGTATTCAGTTCAGTCTCTCAGTCGTATCCGACTCTTTGCGACCCCATGAATCGCAGCAAGCCAGGCATATCCCTAATTCTCTTAACTGTCATACTGGGTGAGAGGGTGAGAGACTTCACAAATGTTCGGGTAAGCACAGAGGTTGAATTTTACTCCCTTTAGGTTAAAGTAATGAAGAGACCTCTAGTCTCTCTTCCAAAGTCATGGACAGGCTCAGTATCTTATAATCACCTTTTTTGAGGAATGCTGAATGGTTTGCAAATTACTGTCTTGAGTGTGCCAGAAGTGGAAAATGCAGCAGTTGACTTAATAAAACAGCTTCTAGATAGGGGAAATCTAGTGGAAGCAGAAATGCTTTTGCTTAGGATGGACTAGAAACTGATGCCCAATTCTGTCCTTGTAGGCCTGTGTAAAGACCCACATAATCATGGAAGTTCTGCGTCCACAGCTTATAAAAATTGGTGGACGGGTTTATAGGAAGAATCCCATCCAAGAACAGACTTATCAACATGAGGAAGAAGAAGATGACTATTACCAAGGTAATCTTAGTTGCTTTTTGGTCAGATTAGAAGTACAATGTTATCCGTATTGTAGAAGCAATTCTTCGTTTCAGTGTTTCTGTGTGAGCACTGAAATTTGACTTGTTTGGCCTCTCATAGCTCTCTTGTTGATTCTGAGTGGGCTGGTGAGTTTGTTTGAGGAGGTGTTCTCAGTTCATAAGTTAAGTTGTGTCTCATCTTTGTGCAGAGGCTTAAATGTAATAAGGGGTCATTTTAGTTAGCTATTAATATTAACAATAATCTGTGGCAAAATTAAGTTCTTTTATCTGTAAAGCTATGAACTAGTTTTTATAAATTGTTGAAATAAATGAACATGTGCCCAATATTAACTGTTATTGTTGTGTCATAATTCTTTTCTTCTCTAAAGTCATATACAGGCAGTTTCAAATATACAACCGACGTGGCTGTTTCCCTTCAGCCCTGGGGCCTTGAGCTCTTATTTCAGCCTCCTGTTTTCTCTTTGTCTTGGCTGTATGGAGTAAATTCTCCAGTATCACTCCTACCTACCTCATTCACTGAAGTGATTTTGTGTCCTCATACTAAAAACCACTGAGTTGTACATTTTAAGAGGATGAATTTTATGTGAATTACGTCTTCGTAAAATAGGACACAAGATTTATTTCTGGGACAAAACAATTAAATAGTGGTATGTAGATATTCCTTTTCCAAGGTTCCAAGATTGGAAGATTTAAAATAGTCATGTGTTTTTATTCTTTATTTTTTCGTCTAAGAGCAGGTGAGGAGGAACGTTGGAGCAGTGTTCTGCAGCGTAAAGTGTATGGCTGTTCTTTTTGTGTGTGTATTGCTCTTCTTTAACCTCAAGAATGGTTGGACGGCTGAGGAGAAGAAAGACTGTTGTCCACAGAGCAACAGCTCTGAGTAAGATGTTATGGTTTCTGTACAGGCCTCATGGAGTGTGCAGAAGAGCCCTGTGAAACCTACGATGTGGTGCAGACCCCACAAGGTTTCCGATGTACCGTGAAGGCCCCCAGCCTACTCTACAAGTGAGTGATGCCCCTTGGCAGCTTCATGGGAAGGCACTTCCAGGAAACTTGGAAGGAAGCTGATTCTTCTCCTTTCCACACTTATTATAGTACTTATTAGTGACAAAATGGTTTAGTGTTTAACATCCTAGAATTTCTAAAGACTAATTGCAGATCAGTTTCATCATTCCATATACATCACCAAGTCCTGCTGATTTTGCCTAAGTATCTTTTGAATCTACCGCTTACTTTTTCTTTATAGCCATTCTGCTACCTCTTCTGTGGATTATTTCAAATAGCCTACTTACTGGTCTCTCCACACTGATTGTTGCTCTCTTCCAATCAGTTCTTCACATTGAGGGTGGAATAATCTTTTTAAAAGGAAAACCTGATTATTTTATTATCTTTGCTTGAAATCCATTAACATTCTTCCCTGGAAAATGGAATTTTATTCCATTAGAGCTGTGGCCAAAATCTTGAACATGACTTAGCCAGCCCTGCATTTTTCAGTTTCAGCTCACACCACTCTTTCCCTGGCTTTGCACTTAAGTTTAACTGGTTTTCTTCAGTTCCTCAAATGTGCTGGGTTCCTTCCTACCTTCTAGCTTTGGCATATGCTGTTCCCTTTCCTTACATTACCTAGTTATTAATATATTCTCCTTCCTTAGGAAAGCTTGTTTTGACACCAGCATCCCCACCCACCACATTGATTACCATAGTATATGTTTTCATAACACCACTACTTTTCCTTTATAGCATTTCTCAAGCCTAATGTTTATATTTATTTGTCAGCTATTTGATGTTTCTTCCGCTAGACAGGAAACTACTTGAAGGCAGGAATGTGTCTGTTCTGTTGTCCTCCAGTTCTTGTCAAAGACTGAAATGCTTTTTCCGGAATCATCTTTAGTTTTAAATTGCTTGGAAGCTTTGTGATCATTTCAATCTGTGCCTGCTTGCCTTCGTGTTGATCATATTCTGTCTCTTATTAACCACTAATATCGTTAGCTCATGTAGCTGGCTGGCTTCTTTTGGGCTTGCACCTCTGAAGATAGGATGGTCTAGGAAGTCATAGATTGTTTTTCTGTGTTGTACCAGATGATTAAAGTCTGTCTATACTTCTCTATGAGAGGAGGTCTACAAATACAGAATCATACACCTTTAAGTTCCAAGAGGCAAATAGTTGCATTTTTTTCACCTTGAGAATTTTCTGAAACACCTATTGAGGATGAAATTTCTCTCCTGGAATGGGACCAAATGAGAAACCAAATGCTAATCCTGACAGCTCACTTTATTCTCAGGTTTCAGTCACATTTTCTTCTAAGAAATGTGATTTTAGAAAGTGGTGACTCAGATTCCTGGTAAAAATCAATGCAACCTGTCTTCCTTAATGTATAAATTTGTTACTGCTAAGGTATGTAAAGATTCCTTAAATGTCTGATTCTAACCATATGACCTTTTGAATTTTATATATTCTAAATACTCATTTTGTTCCAGATGACTTGCATGTTAGATTAAGTATTGGTTCTGCTAAATCCTAATTAATAAACAGTGTTTACTAGGAAGACTTCTTTCTTTTTTCCTTTGTTCTTCCTTCCTTCTCTTCCTCTCTTCCTTCCTTTTGGTCTTATTGACAAATACATGGAAGGTTTCTTTCTTAAGAATCATTTATGTAAGCTTATTTGGTCCAAGGAAAGAAATTACTTGACCAAACTAACTTATAATCAAAGTCTAATAGTGGTGTACATGTCCACAGACGAGGTCTAATACTGTGGCTCTCAACTTCAGGTACACATTAGAATCACCTGGGGAGTTTCAAAAACTCCCAATACCTAGGTGTACCCCAGACCAGTTGAGTCTGAATCTCTGGGAGCTGAACCCAGGCATTATTAGTTTTTATAGCTACCCAGGTGATTCCATTGTGTAGCCAAGATTGAGAACCATTTGATCTGGCAAGAATTTCCACTTATACAATAAGGAGTCATCCTTTCACTGTTTATCTGTATTATTTTAGTGAATGCTTTAGACTTCCCATGTAAACCTCTATTGGGTCTGTCTGTACTCTTAACTAGAAGGATGCCATCATGAGTTTAATGAGAATGACATGGCCTGTACTGAGCTATGTGCCAGTTACTGGGAAGTCCTTTCATATATAATCACATTTAATCCTTACGACCAACTTTATGATACTTATTCACTCCATTTTTTTAAGTGAAGTAGTAGGCTAAGAGTGGTTAAATGACTTGGCCAAGGTTTGTTTGCTTCTAAAGCCTCTTTAACCTCAACCACTTCCCTTTCTAAGGTGCCTAGACTATTAATAACACTTTGAGCCAACTACTTTATGAGAGGTTTGTCCACTAGCCATGTGCTAACAAACAGGAACCTGATTGAAAATACTCCTTTATTGATAAGACCTGGAAAGACAAAGGCTGAGGGAGTTGGTGCTCAACACAGAGAAAAACCACATGGAAACTGTGGAGTTCCAGTCCTCTTCTGAACATCTTTTATAAAAAGCTGGCATACTACAATAAATCTTAATGGAAATAATTGGACTTGGTTATGCCATGTAAAAACAAGTACAGAATTTTAGGCATAGTCACCAATGCTGTAGTGTACTGTAATTGAAATCATTGAAGTAAAAATACTGTTGATGAGGAAGTTTTTTCTCTTAACTTTATGGTCCTGTGATGGTCTCATAGTGCTTTATTTAGACTCTGAAACTTTTCTCCTGGGAGTAAAGTAGTCTCATTTGCTTTGATACATCTAATTACTGTGGGTTCCAGAAGATAGCTTTGGATGGTCAGAATTATTTATACTAGGTGGCCTAAGTAAGTAATGTGAGCCAATAGATGATTGGAGTCAATAAAAGACAGTAGGAAGTGGCAGGGATTGTGATGAATTCATATTCCATTTTCAGAAATGAGCTCATGTTCCAGCCTGTTTTTGCCATTGAGTAGTCAGATCTCCCAATTTTTTGAAAGAACTTAGAAATCAATATTTTTTAGGTGAAATTTCCCAAGTTTTAGGTGAAATCTCCCAAACAAGACATGTCTATGTGTTTGAATTCAGCCTGAGGGTTACCTCTTTCTGTGCTTGCATCTGTCTTGGTTGGTGGACCCTGCTCTTTGCTAAGCTCTTTACCATTATTTAATTAATGAAGGATAATTCCCTTAGGATGAACTCAAAATGTAGTTAATTTGCTAAGAGGCCAGGATTTTCCCCCTTCAAATTGTAGACCCATTGAAGTGTCCAATGAGACTGTGCTAGCTTTTCTTTCACTTAACTGCAGACCCAGATTTTGAATCTAGTTTTGAGAAGCAAACAGGCATTGGGTTTAATTATTCTTTCTAGGCATTGAATTGGCTGTAGGACATGGTTTTGTCAGTGAATATAATGCAACATGTTCTATAAAGCTATATGACTTGTAATTTCCTTTATGAATACTGAGTTTGTACTAAAGCACTCTTCTATGAGGGAGTATCTCTGGCCACATATGATTTAAATATGATGGAGTTCTTTATTCTGGTATATTTTGACTTACATTAATTAACTTTCTCTATATTATAGGCATATTGTTGGAAAGAGAGGGGATACTAGAAAGAAACTAGAAGTGGAGACCAAAACTTCTATTAGCATTCCTAAGCCTGGACAAGAAGGAGAAATTGGTGAGACTCTATATATGTTTGCAGTCACTTTTGTATGTGTATGGAATAATGTGACCCAACTGTAGTGTTTGATGATTATATTTTTTATGTGGTTCTGTAGCTATTGTTCTTTTTATATCAGTATCAGTCTCTCAGATGAGGAAAGATGTACTTATACAGCCTTATCTTGATTTGAGTACCTGGGCCTTAATTTGATACTTTACTACACACTGATGGAATAAAGCTTCCAGATTTTATTGTGGACTAGGAGATTTCTTGTATGCTTCAGTAGCTTGAAATGGAGTTTGTGAATTATTCGAAGTTAGAATTAGAGAAAAAAAGTGAGATCAGCAAATTTGAAATGAAGCTCAGCCCTTTCCCTATTAGTTATCTTGTTTTTATCTTGCTTTGTAGACTAGGAAGGAAATTGTAAGAGTAATAATTAAAACAATAAGCTGATTCAAGTAAGTGTTCAGGTGAGGAAAGAGTTTGGCAATAGAAACCATGTCAGAAAGTTCTGTACTAAAGCATCAATGTGAACCTGGGATCCTCCAGGCAGAGATAACTGGAGTGGGTTGCCATGCCCTCCTCCAGGGGTCTTCCCGACCCAGGGATTGAACCTGAGTCTCTTATGTCTCCTGCGTTGACAGGTGGGTTCTTGACCACGAGTGCCATTTGGGAAGCTCTCTTACATTTTTGGTTATGACTTCTGTCAATTTTCTGTTTAGGCAAACAGTTTTTAGGCTTTCTGTTAATTCATTCACGTGTGCGTGCCTGAGTGCTCAGTTGCCTAGTCGTGTTCAACTCTTTGTGACCCTATGGAATGTAGCCTGCCAGGCTCCTCTGTCCATGGGTTTCTCCGGGCAAGAATACTGGAGTGGGTAGCCATTTCCTCCTCCAGGGAATCTTCCTGAATCAGGGATGAGACCAATGTCTCCTTAGTCTCCAGCATTGGCAGGCAGATTGTTTTATCATTGGAATCCCAGTTCATTCATAATTTACTTCTTTTCCCAGAAATTTCCATCTTGTTTCTTTAAACAAAATGGGTATGATAATTTCATTTTTATTAAAAAAAAAATAGGCTGTTCTTGTAGAAAATTTGAAATGCTTTAATGGGAAGTATTAGGACAAATAAATGGAATTATTTGTTTAACTTCTGCATTTGCTTGGAAGGAACAAGCTTTGTGGTCTTGAAAGTATGTAGCAGATTTTGCTACTATTTAAGTTAATACTTCAGTATTTTGTATCATATTCAGAAATCTGCCCTTTCCTCTTTAATAAATCCTCCGCTGAGATGCCAGTTTTGTTCATTGCTCCTATCTTCTGCATTTTCCTTCGTTTATGTTTTGAACCAAGCACCGCCAGTTCTGGATCCTAGAGGTTTAATCTCTATTAAACAGAGGTTATGTAATCCTTAAATGATTTTTTTTTTCTTTACAGATTGTAGTATAAGATTTTGTAGTTTTTCCCCTTATTTTCATTTATATATAAAGACAGCCCAGATCAGAGAAGACCAAATTACACTAAGGTGTGGAAATTTGATATCCATACATAATAATGCAGATATAGATAAACATTTTTACTTTAACCTTGTATTTTTCCTACAGTTAGGGTAGGATCATATATATTGTAGTAGACTCTGTTTTGCTCTTTTACTATAGCAAATTGCTAAAAATTTTGCCACAGTATTTTTTAAAATTGAGGTAAAATTCACATAACAGAAAACTCTACTTTATTTGTTCTTAATTTTTATTGTTTGAGTTTCTGTGTAATATGTTGTTCTTTTTAAAAAAATGGTAGAATTTACATAACATAAATTTACCATTTAGACCACCTTAAAGTGTTGAATCGAGTGGCATTATTAGTACATTTACAGGCTTCCCTGGTAGCTCAGACTGTAAAGAATCTGCCTGCAATGCCTGGGTGGGGAAGATCCCCTGGAGTAGGAAACATTTACAGTTGCTCGACAACCACTGTCTGGTTCCAAAACATCTGTCAGCCAAAAAGGAAACTTCATATCCATTAACCAATCACTCACCATTCCTCGCTACTCCCAAGATCTTTGTTACCACTAATCTGCTTTCTGTCTCTCTGAATTTGCCTGTTTAGATAGTTCCTATACATGGAAACATGCAGTATGTGGTCTTTTGTGTCTGGCATCTTTAACTTAGCATAATGTTTTCAAGATTCATCCATGTTTTTGCATGTATGATTACTTCACTCCTTTTTTTTTTTTTTTGCCAAATAGTATTTCAGTGTATGATAATACCTAATACCACGGTTTATTTGTTCATTTATTGGTTAAAGGACAATTTGTGTTTTTCCACCTGTTGGCTGTTGTGAATAAAGCTGTTATGAACATTTGTACAAGTGGTTTGTTTTTTTTTTGAATACCTGTTTTTACTTCCTTTTGAGTTTCTACCTAGGAGTGGAATTCCTGGGTCGTGTGGTATTTCTGTTTAATTTTTTTGGAACTTCCAGACTTCTACATATCAGCTGTACCATTTTACATTTATACTAGCAAGTTATGAGGGATTGCTTTGTAGCTTTTGAATTCATTTTCTTACTTCATCAGATGGTCTTAAGGTTATTCTGTTTAAACTTCATTCTGCTTAGACTGGATTCATTAACAGCTTTCTTACCCTTGGTACTGTCTGCTGTTCAGAATTATGTACACATTCATGACAGTTTTGTTCCCCAGGGATGACAGTTTTAAGAGGTCACCTATTTTACAACCAGTTGATGGTCCTTGAGCGTGTTAAATCTTTTTTTTTTTTTGCTTACAGTAATCACTGGACAGCATCGAAGTGGTGTAATTTCAGCCCGAACTCGGATTGATGTTCTTCTGCTCACTTTTAGAAGAAAGCAGCCCTTCACTCACTTCCTTGCCTTTTTCCTCAATGAAGCTGAAGTTCAGGAACGATTTCTGAAATTCCAGGAGGAAGTACTGGAGAAGTGCTCCATGGTAAGCAACAAATAGAACAAAATTAAAAGTTGAAAAAGTATAAGGAAGAGTACAAAAATGACTCATAATTCAAACAGTAAAAAGATACACATCTCTTCTCCCACTGAAAAAGGGAACCATTTCTGATGGTTTCTTTTAATTCTGAACTGAAAAAAATACCTACAGATGTATCAGCACATAAGTTTCCATGTATTACAGAAATATCCTCTAAAAGATGACACAAAAGTATCATCCTAATGTACCTACCATTCTGCATCTTGTGAGTTTATTTTTATGCATTTTAACACAAGTATGGATTTCTTAGCCACTTACCCACAATCAGGATACAGAACAGCTGTGCTTCCCCCAAAACTCCCTCACGTTGTCTCTTAGAGTCACCTCTTCCTCACCCCAAACCTTGGCGATCGCTGACCCCTTCTTGGTTACTATTAGCATCGTCTTTCCTGAGAATATACTATATGTGAGATTGTGTTTTTTTTTTTTTCACTCAGTATAATGGCTGAGTGGTGTGTTTCAGTAGTTTATCCTCTTTCATTGTTTCCAGGTTTTGGCAGTTATAAGCAGAACTACTATAAACATTTGTGTACAGGTTTTTATGTGAACATAGTTTTCATTTCTTTAAGTACCCAGGAATGGGATATATTTTTTTTTATATTCCAAATGTGATGGGTTTATTTTATTTTACTCTGATGTAAAACCAAAGATTCTACTACCGTACAGAGACCAATATATTATAAGGTCATGAAAAAGTGGTGTGGGACCTGCAGGACGTGATGGACAACTGGAGGGTCAGGTCATCTCCTTTGAACATGTCACTACACCGTTGCTGAGGAACACTTTGAAAATAATGCTGCGGAACTGAACTGAAACGTGGCACGAACGAGACAGCTTCCAGGCATGCCTTCAAGCACCTCCCTTAGGATGGACTCGGTACCTAAGCTTCAGTATGGGGAGGAGTACAGTTCTTGGGAAGAACACAAAAAGTTCACACTTTTGAAATTTCACAGAAGAATTTTAAGGCCAAAACATAGTGGGTTCATTTCTCTTCATCTCCAGGGACAAAGCTGATGCTTTATTCAAAACCACATTAAGCTTCTAGTTCAAATCCCAGACTGACCTTGTGCCCTCCTGCATTGAAGTTCTTTCCATCTATCAGAGCTGACACGGTCAGTTTCACTCCTGGTCAAAGGGTCTGAGTGTAACCTAGTCCAATCAGGCTGGCATTGTTTACTTTTGAAGAGAGAGGAGTTCTGCAGTCCAGCTTGTACTTAGCAGCGATGCCGAAGCGGATGTTGTTACTGCCGGCTGTCCACACGGGGTTTATCGATGTTTCAGTCTTCTCATTCACTTTCTGGTAGATCGACCCTCCAGACTCAGTGCTGTCATTCATGAGTGTGCAGCTGGAAGTCTGCAGCCTTGTAACCCAGGGGGAAATTATTCTGTGACAGTTTGGATTTGGCTGTGTCAGAACTCATCTGAGAGCCCGCAAGCCAACCTTCAAAGGCCAAAACAGCCCAGCCATAGATGGTTGGTCGTGAAAAATCTATATCAACATTACTGCCAACACTGAAACAATCCCGTTTATATGAGGCCTTCAATCTCCCACTCTTCTTTGCTGTGTTCAGTACAAATATAGTATTAAGAGTTAGTTTTAACCCTTCGGCCAACTTATTCTCCCGAGAGATTTCTGTCCCAAGAGTATTGTCTGTGTTCCACTTCTGGGTGAAGGTCAGTCCATAGTTACAGATCTTGTATTTGGTCTCTAGGTTGCTTTCCCTGTATCAGTGTAAGCATGACCAGAAGTAGAAAATTCCACTCCACTACATGACTTGGTTCTCAGATCTATTTTGACCATGCCAAATCCATATCCTTTGTTGAAGACATCTTTGGCAGCCTTTCCTAGGTCACAGTAAGTTGGTGTGTTGCACATATCTCCGACTGGAGGGTCCGTCCGCTCCGCTACGAGGGGCCTGTCTGCTCCGCCAGGGCACTGCTGAAGGTCTTCTTCAGACCAACGCCGTCCGTGCCTGCACGGCCCCACGCCTGCGGCCCCTGCGCTATTTGTATTTTTAACTTCATAAGAAACTTCCAAACTGTTTTCAGAGTGCCTTTATTACTTTACACTCCCATCAGCAGCATAAGAGAATTCCAGCTGTTGTGCATCCTTACCAGTATCTGGTGGTGGTGGCAGTTTCATTTTAGCCATTCTAATCAGTGTGTAGTGAGATCTTACGGTGGTTTTAATTTGCATTTCTTTAATGGCTAATGATGTTGCACATCTTTTTATTGTGTGTTTTTAAACCATTCTTATATCTGCTTTGGAGAGGTGTTGACTTTTTTTTTTCTAAGATTTATATTTTTATTTGTTTGGTCGTGGTGGGTCTTTGTTGCTCATGTAGGCTTTCTGTAGTTGTGGTGAGCAGGGGCTACCCTTCGTTGCAGCGTGCGGGCTTCTCATTGTTGTGGCTTCTCTTCTTGTTGCACAAGCTCCAGGTGTATGGGCTTCAGTAGTTGCAGCACATGGACTCAGTAGCTGTGCGATCTCCCTGGACCAGGCAAGGTGGATTCTTAACCACTGGGCCACAAGGGAAGCCCATGTTCACGTCTTATGCCCAACTTAAAATTGTCTTCTTGCTGCTGAGTTTTGAGAGTTCTTTTGTAAATGTTACACATACAAGTCCTTTCAAGGATATGTGATTTCCAAATATTTTTTCCCAGGCTGTAGCTTATCTCTTCATCCTCTTCTCAGTGACTTTTATAGAGCAAAAGTTTTAAATTTTGATGAAGTCCAATTTATTAATTTTTCTTTTATGGATTGAACTTTTAATGTCATATCTAAGAACTTTTTGCATAGCCCCAAGTCACAAAGGTTTTCCCTTAGAATTTTTATGGCTTTGCTTTTTTACACTTAGATCTGTGATCTAGGTAACTTTTGTATTTGTTTAAGTTGTAAGGTTTAGGTCGAGGTTCATTTTTTTTGCATATGGGCGGCCATACTGTGTTTTGTCAGTCTTGTAGTAAAGAGAGGAATAAAAGCATGTGGATAAAATAGAATGGTGGTTAGTATTTTTTTTGGTTCTTGAAACAGATGGACCTACATCTGATTCTGAGTTCTTCAATCTGTATAGACTTGAACAAGTGAACCTCTCCAAATTTTTACAGCCTGCTTTGGAGAGTTGTAGGAAGAATTAAATGAGATAACATATAGTACTCAGCATGGTGCTGGATACATAAGAAACATTTAATAAAAGGTAACTGCTATTCCTGATATTTTTATGACTGGTTAGGTTAAAAGTATTAGTATTACTTGGAGTATTCAGAGTAGATGAGCACTCTATTTGATAATTGTGGGCAAAGTCAGTGAAAATGATTTGGTGAGAATTTTTGTGAGATCCTTTCTTCTTTTTCCTTTCCTTTGTCCATCCTGTCCATATTGCTCAAGCTGGATCTTAGGTATTAGGATAGAGTGAGATATAGGTATTTAGATATAGAGGTATTAGAATCCAAGTACTTTTGTGGGACGGGGGTGACAGTTGATCAACTTGATTATTTAAGATGATAAGATACAGACTGGGCAAATGTGAGTAGATAGTACGGAACTGTATAATCTCAAAGTTTCTTATTTGGCATTTATGTGCTTGAACAAAGGTACATCTATAAGTTCAGTACTCAAATACTATACATATGTGTGTATCCCATGCATACATATATATGATTAGAAAGCCATCAGAATATTACTAATTGTCATTAGTCAACCACCAGAGTATCTTTTTTCCCCTTAAAATTTCATAGCAAGATGATTTCATTCTCAGTGGGAGTGGAGGGTAGGGTAGGAGAAGATCAGGAATACTGAAGTTTCAGTATAGTTTGGATAAATTTTGTGGGGGTCGTGCTGGTAAGTTTTGGAATTGTTTTACCTTGTAAGCACCACTTATTGAAGCTTAATGATTATTTATTTTTTGAAATATTACAAATACCTGATATATGACAAGCAGATTGTAATAAATTGGCCTTTTTCTTTCTCTTTCTCTTTATATATGTGTGAATGTTTTTTCACTTTTCTTTTGTTTCCTGGCATGGGCTGAAAAGGAATAAATATTGGAATGATTACTTTAACTCAGCTGGAATGAGATTGGCCCCTGTGTGTATCATGCTGGCCTTAATCAGTCCCAAGTACTTCCTTCCTGCTCTCAGGGAGACTCCACACTGACATGTCTTCTTCCTGCTTTTAAATCAGATCTTGATAACAGCAGGGAAGTAAACACAGCATAAAACAGTAAATAAGGAACCATTATCTACCTATTACATGGAAGAAAGTTTTACTGAATTTCATTCTAATGTTAGACTGATAAGCAGATGGCTATAAAACCATGCAGGCATTTTCCACTGGTACTCTGCTTTTATTTTTCCAACTGAGGAGAGTTCCTTTCTGGTAACTTTGAAGAATGTATACCTGTTGATTGAGATAGCAGTTGTTTCCTGAAAGACCATGTGGCTGTCAGTCTTATTTTGATTCCTCTGACACTTATCTGACATCTCTGATGAGAATTTCTTCATCTCTAAAATAGGAGTGGTCTTAGCATTTTCTTCCTTATAAGAAAGAGATGACATCTCTTGGTATAAAGTTGGCTCATACATTAAAAAAATTTACATATGTATGTATTATATATATTTACTACAATTGTTACACACAGTGCTTTTTAATTACCTTTTTGGGTTTTTTTTTTTTTTTTTTGGCTGTACATAGCTTTTGGTATCTTAGTTCCTTGACCAGGGTTGGAACCAGGGCCATAGCAGTGAGAGTCCGAAATTCTAACCGCTAGGCAACCATGGACCTCCCTATCTTTTTGATTTAACAACATGTTTTGGGTCAATATATATAAATCTAATTGGTGCCTTTAGGTGCTGTAAAGATCCTAGTCTGTGTATGTACTGTAACTTATTTCATCAATCCCTTGCAATGGACCACTAAAGGAAATTATTTCTATTAAATAATGCTATAATGAACATTTTTGTAAATACATCTTTGTGTTTTTGCCTGACAGTTTCTTTGGGGTACATTTTGGGATAAATTCTTAGAATTGGAATACATGGGTTCAGTTCAGTTCAGTCGCTCAGTCGTGTCTGACTCTTTGCAATACCATGAACTGCAGCATGCCAGGCCTCCCTGTCCATCACCAACTCCCAGAGTTTACTCAAACTCATGTCCATTGAGTCAGTGATGCCATCCAGCCATCTCATCCTCTGTTGTCCCCTTCTCCTCCTGACCCCAATCCCTCCCAGCATCAGAGTCCTTTCCAATGAGTCAACTCTTTGCATGAGGTGGCCACAGTATTGGAGTTGCAGCTTTAGCATCAGTCCTTCCAATGAACACCCAGGACTGATCTCCTTTAGGATGGACTGGTTGGATCTCCTTGCAGTCCAAGGGACTCTGAAGAGTCTTCTCCAACACCACAGTTCAAAAGCATCAATTCTTCGCCAATCAGCTTTCTTCATAGTCCAACTCTCAAATCCATACGTGACCACTGGAAAAACCATAGCCTTGACTAGATGGACCTTTGTTGGCAAAGAATGTCTCTGCTTTTGAATATGCTATCTAGGTTGGTCATAACTTTTCTTCCAGAGAGTAAGCATCTTTTAATTTCATGGCTGCAGTCACCATCTGCAGTGATTTTGGAGCCCCCAAAAATAAAGTCTGACACTGTTTCCACTGTTTCCCCATCTATTTCCCATGAAGTGATGGGACCAGATGCCATGATCTTAGTTTTCTGAACGTTGAGCTTTAAGCTAACTTTTTCACTCTCCTCTTTCACTTTCATCAAGAGGCTTTTTAGTTCCTCTTCACTTTCTGCCATAAGGGTGGTGTCATCTGCATATCGGAGATTATTGATATTTCTCCCGGCAATCTTGATTCCAGCTTGTGCTTCTTCCAGCCCAGCATTTCTCATGATGTACTCTGCATATAAGTTAAATAAGCAGGGTGACAGTATACAGCCTTGACGTATTCCTTTTCCTATTTGGAACCAGTCTGTTGTTCCATGTCCAATTCTGACTGTTGCTTCCTGACCTGCATATAGGTTTCTCAAGAGGCAGGTCAGGTGGTCTGGTATTCCCATCTCTTTCAGAATTTTCCACAGTTTTTTGTGATCCACACAGTCAAAGGCTTTGGCATAGTCAATAAAGCAGAAATAGATGTTGGAACTCTCTTGCTTTTTTGATGATCCACCAGATGTTGGCAATTTGATCTCTGGTTCCTCTGCCTTTTCTAAAACCAGCTTGAACATCTGGAAGTTCACAGTTCATGTATTGCTGAAGCCTGGCTTGGAGAATTTTGAGCATTACTTTACTAGTGTGTGAGATGAGTGCAATTGTGCGGTAGTTTGAGCATTCTTTGGCATTGCCTTTCTTTTGGGATTGGAATGAAAACTGACCTTTTCCAGTCCTGTGACCACTGCTGAGTTTTCCAAATTTGCTCGTATATTGAGTGCAGCACTTTCACAGCATTATCTTTCCGGATTTGAAATAGCTCTACTGGAATTCCATCACCTCCACTAGCTTTGTTTGTAGTGATGCTTCCTAAGGCCCACTTGACTTCACATTCCAGGATGTCTGGCTCTAGGTGAGTGATCACACCATTGTGATTATCTGGGTCGTGAAGATCTTTTCTGTACAGTTCTTCTGTGTATTGTTGCCACCTCTTCTTAATATCTTCTGCTTCTGTTAGGTCCCTACCATTTCTGTCCTTTATTGAGCCCATCTTTGCATGAAATGTTCCCTTGGTATCTCTAATTTTCTTGAAGAGATCTCTAGTCTTTCCCATTCTGTTGTTTTCCTCTATTTCTTTGCATTGATCGGTGAGGAAGGCTTTCTTATCTCTCCTTGATATTCTTTGGAACTCTGCATTCAGATGCTTATATCTTTCCTTTTCTCCTTTGCTTTTTGCTTCCCTTCTTTTCACAGCTATTCGTAAGGCTTCCTCAGACAGCCATTTTGCTTTTTCACATTTCTTTTCCATGGGGATGGTCTTGATCCCTGTCTCCTTGGTCCATAGTTCATCAGGCATTCTGTCAGGCACTCAGATCTAGTCCCTTAAATCTGTTTCTCACTTCAATTGTATAATCATAAGGGATTTGATTTAGGTCATACCTGAATGGTCTAGTGGTTTTCCCTATTTTCTTCAATTTACATCTGAGTTTGGCATAAGAAGTTCATGATCTGAGCCACAGTCAGCTCCTGGTCTTGTTTTTACTGACTGTATAGAGCTTCTCCATCTTTGACTGCAAAGAATATAATCAGTCTGATTTCAGTGTTGACCATCTGGTGATGTCCATGTGTAGAGTCTTTTCTTGTGTTGTTGGAAGAGCGTGTTTGCTATGAGTAGTGTGTTCTCTTGGCAAAACGCTAGGTAGGTGTTGCAAGAGGGCATCAGAGGGCAGACACACTGAAATCATAATCACAGAAAACTAGTCAATCGGATCACATGGACCACAGCCTTGTCTAACTCAGTGAAACTAAGCCATGCCATGTGGGGCCACCCAAGACAGGCAGTTCATGGTGGAGAGAGGTCTGAATGTGGTCCACTGGAGAAGGGAATGGAAAACCACTTCAGTCTTCTTGCCTTGAGAACCCCATGAACAGTATGATATATGGGTTAGGGGAGTGTAAACTGAAAATTTTTTGATAGATTTTTTTCCATTTTATTTTAAAAATCAACTTTATTGAGTTACAACTTATAAAGAACATAATGCACATATAATATAAAGCATAATGCTTAAAATACAAAGCATATTTTAAGAATATGCTTTGAGTTTTGCAGCTGTGCAACAACCATCAAAAACAAGATGTAGAACATTTCCATTAGCCCAGAAAATTCCTTTGTACCTCTTTGCATCCACTTCCACTTCCTGCCATCTCATCTCCTACCGGTGGTTCCAGCCAACCACTTATCTGCTGTTACTATTGGATTTCCCTTTGCTAGATTTCCCTTTCATATAAATGGAATTATGCAGCATATTCTTTTTGTTGTTGTTGTTTGGTGTGCCATGCAGCATGTGGGATCTTAGTTCCCTGACCAGCGATTGAACCCATGCCTCCTGCAGTGAAAGCACAAAATCTTTACCTCTGAGAAGACCCCAGGATATAGTCTTTGTGGCTTTTATTTTTTTTGTTCAGTGGAACATTTTTGAGCTTCATTCATGTTGGTGTGTGTTACAGTAGTTCATTTCTTTTTATTGTTAAGTATATTCCTTTGCATGACTGTACCAAAATGTGTGTGCTGCTGCTGCTAAGTCGCTTCAGTTGTGTCTGACTCTGTGCGACCCCTGAGGCAGCAGCCCACCAGGTTCCCCCGTCCCTGGGACTCTCCAGGGAAGAACACTGGAGTGGGTTGCCATTTCCTTCTCCAATGCATGAAAGTGAAAAGTGAAAGTGAAGTCGCTCAGTCGTGTCCGACTCTGAGCAACCCCATGGGCTGCAGCCCACCAGGCTCCTCCGTCCATGGGATTTTCCAGGCAAGAGTATTGGAGTGGGGTGCCATTGCCTTCTCCGTGGGTGGTTTCTAGTGTATTGTAAATGAACCTATTTTAATCATTTGTATAGAAATCTTTGTGTTAAGTATGTTTTTATTCCTCTTGGGCAGGTACTTAGGAATATAATTGTTGGATCAAGTGCAGATATATGTTTAATTTTATAGAAAACTGTTAAAACTATTTCAGGTGTGGTTGTGCCTCTTCCTACCACTAATGATGTATGAAGAGTTTAGGTTCAACATTTGGTGTTGTCTTATTTTTTAAATTGTTTATTGAAGTATAGTTGATTTACAATGTTTTGTTTGTTTCTGGTATATAACAAAGTGATTCACTTACACATACATCATACACATACTCTTTCACATTCTTTTCCCTTATGGTTTATTATAGGATATTGAATATAGTTCCCTGTGTGATATAGTAGGACCCTGTTGTTTATCTATTTTATATATAGTTTGTATCTGTTAATCCCAGACTCCTGAATTCTCTCTCACTAATCCTTTTTACCCTTCGGCAATCATAAGTTTGTGTTCTATGTGTGTGAGTTTCTTTGTTTTGTAAATAAATTCATTTGTATCTTATGTTTCCACGTATAAGTGATGTCATATGATATTTGTCTTTCTATTGGACATATAGCTAGGACCTCGAATATAGTGTTGAGTAGAAGATGTGAGAGAGGACATTCTTTTCTTGTTCTCCATCATAGGGGAACAATATTCAGTCTTTTACTATTACTGTTACTGTGTTTTTGACTATACCACAGAGCATGTGGGATCTTAGTTCTGTTGCAGTGAAAGGGCTGAATCTTCCCTGCTGGATTGCCAGGGAAGTCCTCTGTCTTTTATTATTAAGTTTTACAGATGCTCTTTATCTGGGTAAGGAAATTCCATTCTCTCCCTAGTTTGCTGAGAGTTAAAAAAAAAATAAAAACTGAATATTGAAGTTTGTTAACCTTTTTTAATATGAGATTTATGTATTTTCCTTCATAGTATAAATACACTTGATTACATTTATTAATTTTTTTAATGTTAAGCCGGTCTGGCTCTTTAGATAACCTCACTTATTTTTGATGTATTATCATTTTTATATTTTCCCAGATTTGTGCTTGCTTTAGCAACACTTATACTAAAACTGGATTTTGATGGATTTGATTTACTAGAGCTTAATTATTAAGGAGTTTTTTATATCTCTGTTCATAAGAGATACTGGTTTTAGTTTTTTTGTGATGTCTTCATCTGTATGTGTTTGTATAACTAGCTTCAGGTGTATAGCAAAGTGATTCAGTTATGTGTGTGTAAATATATGTGTATTCTTTTTCAGATTCTTTTACATTATAAGTTGTTACAAGACATTGAATATAGTTAGTTCCCTATGCTATATAATAGGTCCTTGTGGTGTATTTATTTTCTACATAGTAGTGTGTATATGTTAATCCCAAACTCCTAAATTATCCCTAACTCTTACACCCCACCCCTGCTATACTTTATGGTAAACAAATTTGTTTTCTGTGTCTGAGTCTATTTCTGTTTTGTAAATAAGTTCATTTATATCACTTTTTTAGTCTTCATCTGGTTTTGGTATTAGGGGTAGTACTGACCATCTGATTAAAAACCAGATTAGTCAAGTGAGTTAAGAAGTGTTCCCTTCTAACTTTCTGGGTTCGTGTAAGTTTGTGTAGGTATTGTTTTTCCTTAAATGTTTAAGAAAATTCATCATTTTAAGCCATCTAGATCTGTAGGTTTCTATTGTCTGACTCTGCGACCACAAGGACTGTAGCACACCAGGCTTCCCTGTCCTTCACCATCTCCTGGAGTTTGCTCAAACTCATGACCTTAGTTTTTTGAATGTTGCATTTTAAGCCAGCTTTTTCACTTTCCTCTTTCACCTTCATCAAGAGGTTCTTTAGTTCCTCTTTGCTTTCTGCCATTAGAATGGTGTCATCTGCTTATCTGAGCTTGTTGATCTTGATTCCAGCTTGTGATTCATCTAGCCCAGCATTTCACATGATGTACTCTGCATATAAGTTAAATAAGCAGGGTGACAGTGTACAGCCTTGACGTACTTCTTTCCCAATTTTGAACCAGTCCATTGTTCCTTGTCTGGTTCGAACTCTTGCTTCCTGACCTGCATACAAGTTTCTCAGGAAGCAAGTAAGGTGATCTGGTATTCCCTTTTTTTTAGGAATTTTCCACAGTTTGTTGTGATCCACAGTCAAAGGCTTTAGTGTAGTCAGTGAAGCAGAAATAGATATTTTCTGGAATTCCCTTGATTTTCCTGTGATCCAGCGGATGTTGGCAATTTGATCTCTGGTTCCTCTGCCTTTTCTAAATCCAGTTTGTACATTTAGAGGTTCTCGGTTCACATACTGCTGAAGCTGAGCTTGAAGGATTTTGAGCATTACTTTGCTACCATGGGAGATGAGTGCAATTGTGTGGTAGCTTGAACATTCTTTGACTGCCTTTCTTTGGAATTTGAATGAGAACAGACCTTTTCCAGTCCCCACTGCTGAGGTTTCCAAATTTGATGACATATTGGGTGCATTGAGTACAAAAAAGATCTTCACGACACAGATAATCACGATGGTGTGATCACTCACCTAGAGCCAGACATCCTGCAATGTGAAGTCAAATGGGCCTTAGGAAGCATCACTACGAACAAAGCTAGTGGAGGTGATGGAATTCCAGTTGAGCTAGTTCAAATCCTGAAAGATGATGCTGTGAAAGTGCTGCACTCAATATGCCCGCAAATTTGGAAAACTCAGCAGTGGCCACAGGACTGGAAAAGGTCAGTTTTTGTTCCAATCCCCAAAGAAGGACAATGCCAAAGAATGCTCAAACTACCACACAATTGCACTCATCTCACACGTTAATAAAGTAATGCTCAAAATTCTCCAAGCCAGGCTTCAGCAATATGTGAACTGTGAACTTCCAGATGTTCAAGCTGGTTTTAGAAAAGGCAGAGGAACCAGAGATCAAATTGCCAACATCCTCTGGATCATGGAAAAAAAGCAAGAGAGTTCCGGAAAAACATCTATTTCTGCTTTATTGACTATGCCAAAGCCTTGACTGTGTGGATCACAATAAACTGTGGAAAATTCTGAAAGAGATGGGAATACCAGACCACCTGACCTGCCTCTTGAGAAACCTGTATGCAGGTCAGGAAGCAACAGTCAGAACTGGACATGGAACAACAGACTGGTTCCAAATAGGAAAAGGAGTACGTCAAGGCTGTATATTGTCACCCTGCTTATTTAACTTCTATGCAGAGTACATCATGAGAAACGCTAGGCTGGAGGAAGCACAAGCGGGAATCAAGATTGCCAGGAGAAATATCAATAACCTCAGATATGCAGATGACACCACCCATATGGAAGAAAGTGAAGAACTGAAGAGCCTCTTGATGAAAGTGAAAGAGGAGAGTGAAAAAGTTGGCTTAAAGCTCAACATTCAGAAAACTTAAGATCATGGCATCCAGTCCCATTACTTCATGGCAAATAGACAAGGAAACAGTGGAAACTGTGGCTGACTTTATTTTTTTGGGCTCCAAAATCACTGCAGATGGTGATTGCAGCCATGAAATTAAAAGACACTTACTCCTTGGAAGGAAAGTTATGACCGAGCTAGATAGCATATTAAAAAATAGAGACATTACTTTGTCCACAAAAGTCTGTCTAGTCAAAAAAAAAAAAGTCTGTCTAGTCAAGGCTATCGTTTTTCCATTGGTCATGTATGGATGTGAGAGTTAGACTATAAAGAAAGCTGAGCCCTGAAGAATTGATGCTTTTGAACTGTGGTATTGGAGAAGACTCTTGAGAGTCCCTTGGACTGCAAGGAGATCCAGCCAGTTCATCCTAAAGGAGATCAGTCCTGGGTTTTCATTGGAAGGACTGATTTTGAAGCTGCCAACTCCAAGACTTTGGCCACCTGATGTGAAGAGCTGACTTATTTGAAAAGACGCGGACGCTGGGAAAGATTGAGGGCAAGAGGAGAAGGGGACGACAGAGGATGAGATGGTTGGATGGCATCACGGACTCAAAGGACATGGGTTTGGGTGGACTTTGGAAGTTGGTGATGGACAGGGAGGCCTGGCGTGCTGCGGTTCACGGGGTTGCAAAGAGTCGGACACAACTGAGCGACTGAACTGAACTGAGTGCATTACTTTAACGGCATCAGCTTTTAGGATTTGAAATAGCTTGGATGGAATTTCATCATCTCCACTAGCTTTGTTTATAGTAGTGCTTCCTAAGGCCCACATGAGTGCATATTCTAGGATGTCTGGCTCTAGGTGTGTGACCACACCATTGTGGTTATCTCAGTCATTAAGAGCTTTTTGGTATAGTTCTTCTGTGTATTCTTGCCAACTCTTCTTAATCCCTTCTTCTTCTGTTAGGTCCTTGTGGTTTTTGTCCTTTATTGTGCCCATCTTTGCATGAAATGTTTGATTGTTATCTCTGATTTTCTTGAAGAGATCTCTAGTCTTTCCCATTCTATTGTTTTCCTCTATTTCTTTGCATACATCACTTAAGAAGACTTTTCTTGTCTCTCCTGGCTATTCACTGGAACTCTGTGTTCAATTAGGTATATCTTTTGTTTCTCCTTTGCCTTTCACTTCTCTTCTTTTCTCAGCTGTGTCTGGTGCTATAAGTAAAGTCTGATGCTGTAAAGAGGAGTATTGGATAGGAACCTGGAATGTTAAGTCCATGAATCAAGGTAAATTGGAGGTGGTCAAGCAGTAGATAGCAAGCGTGAATATTGACATTTTAGGAATCAGTGGACTAAAATGGACAGGAATGGGTGAATTTAATTCAGATAACCATTGTATCTACTACTGTGGGTAAGAAATCCCTTAGAAGAAATAGAGTAGCCATCATAGTCAGTGAAAGAGTATGAAATGCAGTACGTGGCTTCAATCCCAAAAACAACAAAATGATCTTGGTTTGTTTCCAAGGGAAACTATTCAACATCACAGTAATCCAAGTCTAGGCCCCAGCCACTAATGCTGAAGAAGATGAAGTGAAACGGTTCTGTAAAAACCTACAAGACCTTGTGGAACTAACACCAAAAAAACATGTCCTTTTCACTGTAGGGTATTGAAATGCAAAAATTGGAAGTCAAGAGATACCTGGAATAACAGGCAAGTTTGGCCTTGGACTACAAAATGGAGCAGGGCAAAGGTTAAGAGTTTTGCCAAGAGAACATACTGGTCATAGCAAATAGCCTCTTCCAACAACACAGGAGATAACTCTACACATGGACATCACCAGATTGATTATATTCTTTGCAGCTGAAGATGGAGAACCTCTATATACTCAGCAAAAACAAGACCTGGAGCTGACTGGGTCTCAGATTATCAGCTCCTTATTGGAAAATTCAGGCTTAAATTGAAGAAAGTAGGGAAAGCCACTAGGCCATTCAGGTATGACCTAAATCAAATCCCTTATGATTATACAGTGGAGGTGATGAATAGATTCAAGGGATTAGATCTGGTAGACAGAGTGCCTGGAGAACTATGAATGGAGATTTATAACATTGTAGGTTTCTGAAAAGGTTTTAAATTAGGAATTTATTTAGTCGAGTTGGAAGTATCCAGATTATCTACTTCTTGAGTATGTTTTTGTAATTTGTGTCTTTGAGAGAATTTGTTTCATCTAAAGTTTTTGAATTTCATTAGATGGAAGTGTTAATATTTTATTATTCTTTCATGTCTGTCGCCCTGAAGTGATGTTCCTTCTTTTCTTGCTGATATCGGTAATTTGTGCCTAGTCTTTTATTCCTGATCTCTCTGGCAAGAGGTTTATCAATTGTATTGGTCTTATAATAAGAAAAACAAAAAGCTTTTGGTTCCACTGATTTTTCTCTATTGTTTGTCCATTTTCTGTTTCATTGACTTCTGCTTTTATCTGTATTGTTACATTTCTTATGCCTAGCTTTGGGTTTAATTTGCTCTATTTTTGGTTGCTTAATTTGCTCTATTTTTGGTTGCTTAATGTAGTAACTTAAATTACTGATTTGAGACTTTTCTTAGTATTTTAGTGTTTTAAAAGTATTTTAAGTAAACATTTTTGAGATAATTGTCAATTCATTTGCAGTATAAGTCTTGTGATTTATTTCATCTGTTTAGAAGTATGTTGTTTAGTTTTCTACATTTGTTTTTTTTTTTTTTTGGTTACTGTTACAGATATCTCTGTTACTGATTTACAGTTTGGTCCTGTTTATCAAATAATGTTCTGTATGATATCAGGTCTTCTAGATATATTTGTACCCTGTTTTCTGTTACAGAATATTATCTATCTTGGTAAATGTTCTTTGTACATTTAAAAGGATGTACATTCTGATGTCTTTTAATTGATCTATAAATCTATAAATATACCATCTAGCTGTTAGTGATCATTGTCTTGTATATCCATATTGATTTTCTGTCTGCTCGTTCTGTTAACTACTGAGGGAGGACTGTTGAAATCTCCAACAGTAATTGTAGATTCGTCTATTCCTCCTTTCAGTTGTGTCAGTTTTTCCATATCTTCTTGGCAGATCAGTTCCTTTATAATTATGAAGTGTCCCTTTTTATCCCTGACAGTATTCCTTGTTCTGAGGTCTACTTTTTTAGATATTAATATAGCCACTCCAGCTTTCTTTGATTTGTATTTTCCATTGTATATATATTTTTATTCTTTTACTTTTATTCATTATTTTTAAATTAATTTATTTTTGACTGTCCTGGGTCTTCGTTGATGGTTTCAGACTTTCTCTAAATGCAGTGAGCGGAGGCTAGTCTTTGTTGCCATGCTCAGGCTTCTCACTGTGGTAGCTTATTTTCCTGCAGAGCATGATGTTCTCTGGAGTGCTTGGGCTTCGGTAGTTGTGTTTTGTGGGCTCAGTAGTTGTGGTGCACAGGCTTAGTTGCTCTGTGGCACGTGGGATCTTATTCCTAGGCCAGGATGGACCCATGTCCCGTGCATTGGCACCAGATTCTTAACCACTGAACCATGAAAGGCCCTAAGTAGATTTCTTACAGATAGCATATAATTGATTTTTTAAAAATCTGGTCTGTCATCTCTTCCTTTTAAGTGGAATGACTAGATTGTTTACTTTTAATGTAGTTATAGACATAGGTGGGTTTAAGTCTACCATTTTGTGATTTTTTTTTTGTCTTATCATTCCTTTGTTCATTTTTTTCCTAACATTTTTTAGATTGGGGGTTTTTAAAACTTTCATTTTCTTGACACTGTTGGCTTATTAGCTACAACCATTTTATTTTGTAGTAAATGTTGATAGGTTTACAATATGTATTTAATTCATCACCTTCAAATAATATTACATAACTTAACATATAATTTAAGAACCTCACAATATGTCATTTTTTCCCTTCCTTCTGTCCTTTGTCTAATTGTCATTAATCTTGCTTCTATTTATAAACAACTTTCTGTAAGATTTCTTATAGTCTGCTGGTACTGGATACACTTTCAGTTTTTTTTTTTTTTTTTGGTATGAAATGTCTTTAATTTCGTGTTTTTTGAAAGATAATTTTTACTGGCTGTAGGATTTTTTTCTTTTGGAATGTTTTTAAAAATTATTTATTTACTTTTGATTGGAATGGACGTTGGATGCTGTATCCTGCTTCTCGTTGGCATTTTCCTCAGGCTTAGCATCCACTGGTGATTCTTACCTGATGTTGCTTGCAAAATGATTCTAGCACTTGCTCTACATTTAGTATTCAATTTTCTGCATTCATTTGTAAGCAGGAGACCTTCCTTCTCACCTTACTTTTAAATTTATTTGTTATGAGTGTGATTTCACAAATTTTATTTTCCAAGGGCTTATAATTTACTGTTGTGCTTAATTATTTTGATACTTAAATTGTCTCAGATTTATCTCGGGGTCCTCTGAAGCCTTTTCTGGGGATGCATTTTCTTTGGCCTGTATTTGTACTTTTGTTTCAGTTCTCCCATATATATGTATACGTGTCTGCTTTAAAATGTCTTAATTTCTGTAAGTTCTCACCCAGTGCCTCCCCTTAGAGCTTTTGTTATTCTGTTGTATTCTCCCAGTAATCTCTTGTCCCCAGTAAAAGATTTGCCATCTTCTGTAGTTCCTTTTCTCCCTCTGCAGGCAATTAACACTTCTTACAGTGGCCTCCAACCTGATACACAGATACAGACTATGCTTCTGTCCCCAGCAGCACTGCAAGTTAGGCAAGACAGAAACCAGTTCTTCAGGCAGCCTCTTAATAAGCCGGAACATTGCAAACCACTTTTACTCTCCTTCTCCCCTGTTGGAAGAACAGAAACTGGGTGGCTTCCTTCTGATCTGTTGTGATGTCCTAGGGCAGAGTGTACGGCAAGGGACAGATAGAAAACATGAGGGTTCCTACCATTTTGAGTGCAGTTTTCCTCTGGTTAGGCATTTGTCTGGTTATTGCAGGTTCTTAACTCATCTCTAGCATTCTCCCAAAGCTACTTTCGTCCATATGTTGTTTATTTAGTGTTTCTGTCTGGGAATGAGAGCTTGATTCTTCTTTGTGATTGCTCCCTCTTCCGAGTCCCTAACAGTCACTAATCTACTTTATGTCTCTATGAATTTGCCTATACTGAATATTTGATAGAAATGGATTCATACAATATATGGCCTTTGTCTCTGGGCATCTTTCATTTATAATGTATTTAAGATTTATCCATGTTTTATCATGTAGTGCTACTTCATTTCTTCTAATGGCCAAGTAATATTCCATTGTATGGCTGTACCACATTTTGTTTATGCCTTCATCACTTGGTGAATATTTTGAGCTGTTTCTGCTTTGGGCTTTTATAAATAACGCTGCTATTCATACATGTTTTCTTGTAATAATTTGTAATCTTGTAAACAAGGCTGAGTTTACCATTTTTATTCCTTTAATTGACCTTGATCTGATAAAAGAAAATAACTCTTGCATTATGCTAGACAGTGTTCTAAATGCCTCCTTTGCTTATTTTGTGTCATCATCAGTGTTTCCCTTTGAGTTAGATATTGCTTTTCCATTTTACTTATTAAGAAACTGAAGTTTAGAGATGATAATTTTCTCAAGGTACCACAGCTAGTAGGTCCGTCATGCTAAGCAGGATAGATGATGCAAAGTTGTGTAGGTCCTAGTAACGGCTG
The DNA here is from genome assembly GCF_014754425.2 of Oryx dammah. Lineage (NCBI taxonomy): Eukaryota > Metazoa > Chordata > Mammalia > Artiodactyla > Bovidae > Oryx > Oryx dammah. Next base: position 31,545,127 of record NW_024070190.1, read on the forward strand.
CAGTTTATACAGTCCAATAGAACAGATAGATGAAATTGGTTCTTGGAGTCACTGTGGAAAATTATTTGAATGGAAAAAAAAAACTGTTTAGGGTCTTTCCTGGTGATCCAGTGGTTAAGACTCTGTGCTCCCAGTGCAAGAGGCACAGGTTCAATCCCTGGTTGGGAAACTAGGATCTCACATGCTGCACATCATGGCTAAAAACAAAACCGTAACCAAAAAGCCTCCAAAAACTGTTTAAATTGAAGATCTTTTGCTTATCTGTAACCACTTGCATCAGTCTTTCAGCAAGATTTTCTTGGGCCCAACCTTGACTAGAGTTAGGTAGTAATTTGCCCAGTATGGGCTTCCCTGGTGGCTCCTGCGGTAAAAAAATCTGCCCACAATGCAGGAGAACTGGATTTGATCCCTGGGTCAGGAAGATCCCCTGGAGAAGGGAATGACTACTCACTCCAGTATTCTTGCCTGGTGAATTCATTCCATGGACAGAGGAGCTTGATGGACTGTAATCCATGAGTTCACAAAGAGTCGGACATGACTGAGCAACGGACACATTCACTGAGCATTCGGAAAAGCTCCACAGGGTCTTCCCAGTTGTGCTTGGGTTTTTCAACTCCAAATCATATTCTGTTCCCTAATAGTTAAAAAAAGTTATGTAGATCAGATGTTAAAAACAAGGACTTCTGTTCATTAGGGTTATCCATCTTCACTCCTGAATCGGGACTGAAGGAGGTGAGATTCTTTATCTTTTTAAAAATTCATTCATATTATTAATTTTTTTCTTTCCTTGAGAAGGTGAATTCATCCTTCTTTGTAGCTGTGCCAAGTATGTGAAGTTCTTTGGGGATCGCTGAGGTACAATAGGAATATAGGTAATGTTGAAAAAGGAATTTATTAGTTTACATTTAAATCTTGCTCTACTATATTAGGTTTCTACTGCTATGTAATAAATTACCACAGTCTTAGCAGCTTAAAACCACACTCATTTATCATTTCACAATATTGTAGTAGTTTTGTAGATCAGAAGACCTGGTGGACTCTATGGGATTCTCTGCATAGAGTCTCACAAGGCCAAAATCAAGGTATTGGCCAGACTGATCTCTTACCTGGAGGCCCTGGAGGAGAATCCACTTCCAGGTTCATTCACATTGTTGTCAGATTTCAGTTCCTTGTGGCTATAGGTCTGAAGTCCCTGTTTCCTTGACATGTGGCCGTTCTTGTTTCTGTCATATCCTTTTTGTGCTTCACATCTCTGACTTGTGCCACCAGCTAGAGAATACTCTGCCTTTTAAAGAGCTCATGTGTATAGATCAGGCTTACTGGGATAATCTGCCTATATTAAGGTCAGCTGTGCCATATAATATAGTATAATCATAGCAGTGATATCACATTCACAGGTTTTGTCCACAGTCAAAGTGGATTCTATGAGGTTAAGGGTCTTTGAGGGTCATTCTTAGAATTCTGCCTATCATAGCTATTAATGTTCATTTTAAAACATTGTGGTGAAGGTCACATTTTTGATTCAGCGGATGACTTTTCTACTCTTGGGTTTCATCCTTCCCTTCCCTCACCCTTCCTAGAATTCTTTTCTTCCTTAAAATATGGGCCCCTTTTCTTTCTTTATTTGGTAGTATGCTTGTCCTTGATCTCACCCTTGACTCTCTTAAGGAAACCCTGTATTTACCTTTTAGAATAACGTTTCCTGAAATAATCTTCTTTTCTGCTGATCAATTATATAAGAAATGTTGTTTGACTACAGACATTATCATCATCATCCTTGTGCTTTAGCTCCCTAAGCCTGAGTATTTAATGTAGGATTTAGCTACTCACAGACATCAGCAAGGTATTTTTCGTCTATGTGATCTGCAGATGAACTGCACTTTTTCACTGTTTGCTATCTTGCATTAAGATTCAAAGATGTCTTGTCTGCAAGTTCAAGAAGCATAATATATTAAAACCCTGTATATCTCTCAATCTAACTATAGCTAGTAATGCTGCTATAATTCCATTTTATCTCACAGCAGGGTCTAGTAGAAAGCACATCAGTAATGAAAAACAGTAATTCAAAACTGTGTTCGGTGGAGCATTCTGAAAGCTTATAGATATGTCTGAAGCAACAGGGGACTTTTTCGGCTGCGTGGAGAACCTGATAGGTTATAGACCAGAAACTACATCATTCTGCTCATATTATCGTCTGAAGGCTGACACTAGGCAGAAATGGCTCTTGGATCTGGGGTTCATATCCTCTCCCCAAGTTAGGATAATTTTTTTCCATTTAGTATTATTCACTGAAGAAGAAAATTTATATATAAAAGCTTTAGTGTATAATTTAGGATTTTTCATGTGTAAAGGGAGCTAGCTGCAGGATTTATAATTATCTTGTGACCTAATTTAGAACGAAGACAGATAACAGGCATACCTTGGAGATATTGCAAGTTTGGTTCCAGACCACCGCAATAAAGTGAATATTATAATAAAGTGAGTTACATGAATTTTTTTGGTTTCCCGGTTTGGTGTCTAAAAGCATATATATCTTGATTAAAAATAATGTTGTTTGAAAAAGGGTGCCAATAGTCTTGCTCCACTCAGAGTTGCTACAAAACCTCAATTTGTAAAAAACATATCTGTGAAGCACAGTAAAGCGAAGCACAATTAAAGAAGGTGTGTCTGTAGTCGTCTTTGATTGTAATAAAAGTTGTGAATGCCTGAGGCCTTTTGTTAGGTAAGAGAGTCAGAAAAGGAGATGTTATAATAATAAGATTCATATGGTGCACCATTTGGATGGAGATGGTGGTTGTGTTTATCTTTTATTCATTCGTTAACTATTTTTTAAACATCCATTATTGGCCAGACTATATATTTTATACTAACAATGGACTTTACCTTGGATATTTACCTTTACTTCAATATGGATCCCATATTCTAGGGGGAAAATAGTGTTCTTGTAGAAGGAGTTACAGTACTGAGAGTTAAGTGCTGTTAGAGGGAAGTACAGTGGGTGCCCAGAGGAGAGATTGTCCAGTGTTTGGAAAAGGCTTAATAAGGGAGGCGACACTTGAACAGTCTTGAAGGAAGACTTTTGCTGTTGTAATAATAGTACAGGTTACCATGTAGGAGAGTCTAACCTGAATAGGAGGTTTACCATTAACTCACCACTACTGTTGAAGTGATCGTTGTCTTTGGGAATAAATGTAGGTTGGTAGGTGGATTGCCAGCTGGTAGTTACAAGTAACTTATGGAGGAACTAGTTAAACTTTTAGAAAAGTAGGTTTGAGTACTCATTGTGCTTATCTACTTAAGAGAGAGATATCCTTTAGTAAAGGGGAGATACCCATTGCTCCTTTTTAATGGGTGAAGATATTTAAACAATAAGTGAGAACATTCATTTTTTTCTGGTCACTGTAAAAGCTGATCCTTGAATATTTGCTCTTTGTTTTTAAGAGCCTCTCTTCTTTCCTGTAATTATGTCTGAATAGAATTTATAAGAGAGAAGAGTCAAACCCTGTTTTTAAGTTTATCCAACATAACAACATAATGTATAGAGACTCTCAAATCAAAGTCAGCTTTTGTGAACATTCTTAAAGAATAGATATGACTCAGCAGAGCCTGATTAGCTCTTGGCCGTGCTTTAGAAGGAAGAGTAAAGATGGCATTTAGAGTGTTGCATAGTCACATAAGAAGCAAGAAGGGGTAAAACCTGTACTTACTACATACTACTGTGTTCTAGAGGGTTCAGCACAACCCTTGTTGTCTGTTTTAGAGATGATGAAATTGAGTTTCAGAGCAATGACTAACTCACCTCAGGTAATATTGATAAGTAACAGAAATAGAATTTGACCCTAGGCCTATCTGGTTGCAAAACCAAATGCTCTTTTTTATGAATATATGAATAACTTTTTGCCTATATGAATAACTTTCCTATGTGAATGAGGTTTATATAATTTACCCAGGAGTGATTTTCTGGGATTTGGCCATAAAAAAAGAAAATACAATGAGCACAGGAGGAGAAGGCTTCCATACTAATTCCCTTTTTTTCTTTGCATAGAATATCAGGAAGTGAATTGGTGGACACCTCACAAATACCTGTTTTGTACTTATTTATAGGTTTTGTGAGAGCATGTAAAAAATCTATATGGGACCTTTGAGTTAGAAGTAAACTAGGCCATCTCCCTTATCTTACAGAGAAGGAGACCAAGGTCTAGAGAGGTGAGATGGTGCCTGATCATAGCTGGTTTATGACTGCATTGAAATTAGAACCTGAGACCCTGTATTCCAGGTTACAAGACTTGTAGCTAAATCCCAAATCTCTGTTATACCTGGAGTTCCTGGAAGATGATATATGTGAATATAATTGGAGGATTACTTTTTTGTCTGTGCCTCTCAGCATGTACTGTCAAGGCAGTATGCTGTAAATTAGGTTTTGTGCCACATATTTGGGTCATATTCATAGGCATTCTTAACTCATGTAATTGAGCATGACCTTTGGGATCTGAATCTGAGAGGCTTCCTTTCTGCAGCTGAGAGCTCTGGCAGATATATCTAAGTTACATTCCAACCTCAACAGATCAGTTTGAATTCTTATTGGGGCTTTTTGTTTTATTTTTATTAATTTATTTTTAATTGGACGATAACTGCTTTACAATGTTGTGTTGGTTTCTGCCTTACATCAACATAAATCTGACAAAGGTATACATATGTCCTCTCCCTCTTGAACCTCCTTCCCACCTGCCACCCCATCCCACCCCTCTAGGTTGTCGCAGAGCATCCTACAGCAAATTTCCTCTGGCTATCTATTTTACATGTGATTAGGTAATGTATATATTTCAATGCTGCTCTCTCAATTCATCCCACCCTCTCCATTCATCCCATCCCATCTCCATTGCTGTCCTGCAGACTTATTAGGGCTTTAAGGGGAAAAAAAAAAACACTTGAGCTAAAATCCATACTTCTCTCTCTTGGCCTTTTCCCCAAGTGTGGCAATTGTTAGATTTCACTATTCCTCATTAATTGTTCATTCTGATAGGACTGCCAGCAGTTCTGCCCCCCTGGAGCCTGAGGGCTGGATTAAAAGTGAGATCAGTGAAGAGCCTGTGACTGTGTGGTGATTGCTAGTAAATCATGGAGCTATGGGCTTCCCAGGTGGCACAATTGGTAAAGAATCCATCTGCCAATGCAGGAGGCATAAGAGATGTGGGTTCGATACTTGGATTGGGAAGATTCCCTTGGAGGAGGGCATGGCAACCCACTCCAGTGTTCTTGCATGGAAAATGCCATGGACAGAGGAATTTGGTGGGCTACAGTCCATAGAGTCACAAAGAGTGGGACGTGACTGAACCAACTTAGCACGCACGTACGCTGAGTTACAGCTTGACGTTGAACTCTGAATTTGGGCTTAGGCCTGCACACAAGCTTTCTATGGAGGTAGCTTTTGCATGTATTTTTTTCCTTAGATGAGGTCTTATTTAACAAATAAAGAAACTGAGGCTCATAGATGTGGCTTAGCCGTAAAGAATATGCCCTCCACCCCCAGTCGAGGTAGAACTGCGCTAGGGAATTCCTGTTACTTCACCCTTTGCTTCTGCTTGCTGGGTGGAAGGTCACCACCATTAGAATTTTCAGGCGCCAGCCTGGGTGGCCAACCTAATGAAGTAAAATAGTTCCAGCTCTGAGTAATGGTGAACTTGGAGCAGGGCCCAGTGTAATTAAGCCCCTGGAGTAAAGAATTTGTTGTTGGCCTTTATTCATTTCAGTGAAGAGGCTTGCGGGTAGGAATATGATGTATTCCAAGCAAAGAAAAACAGTGACTCTAGAGATTTATGCCATTGCCTTGAAGACTGTTTGGTTCCACATTAAATTTAGATAATTCAATAAGAGAAGAGCTTTTCTTGGTAGATGGCATTGCTAGGCAGGGTAAAATTTAGGGCGTTTCTTCATTTATTAAAAGATTGTCTGGTAGGGTTGCGTATGCATTATATAATCTCCAGTATAGTTGAAGACTGTTGGAACTCCTGTGACTCAGAATTCCCCCAGAGACTTCAGATTATGTGGCCTTTAGGTATCCCATCTGTTCCTTTTCTTGCTCTTTTGCATTATCTATGTTTGGCTTCCCAGTATTTGGCATTTTTTGTGGCCAGTCAATTCAAATTGACTGGAGTGGTAGGCTACCAGAGAATAAGGTAAGGGAAAAAGGTTCTTGAGCTTCTTTTTTCCAGATAGTAACATAATACATTTGTATTGTTTTTAAGCCTCTAAGTGGGCTTCCCTGATAGCTCAGTTGGTAAAGAATCTGCCTGTGATGCAGGAGACCCTGGTTCGATTCCTAGGTTGGGAAGGTCTGCTGGAGAAGGGATAGGCTACCCACTCCAGTATTCTGGCCTGGAGAATTCCATGGACTGACTGTATAGTCCATGGGGTCGAAAAGAGTTGAACACAACTGAGTGATTTTCACTTTCAAACCTCTAAGTTTGTGGTAATTTGTTACAGTAGCGATGGGATACTGATAATTTTAAACTCGCGGAAAAGTTGTAAGACTGAGAATAGTACCCTTTACTCAGATTTGCTTGTTGTTAGTATTTTACTTTATCATTCTCTCTTTCTCTTTTTTCATTCTTTCTGAACTTCTGTAAAGTGCATTGCATATGTCACGGCCCTTTACACTAATACCTCAGTATATGTTTCCTGAGAATTGGAATTCTTTTGAACAACAATGTACATCTTCCCATGTTTGAGTCATTTTTATTTTTGTGAAGTGTCTTGTTTATGTCTTTTGTCCATTGCTTAATAGCAGTAGTATTTTAGTCATTTTTCTTTGGTTTTTAAAAGTTCTTTATATATTAGAGATATTAACCCTTTATCTGTGATATATATTGTAAATATTTTCTTCTAGTGTATTGTTTGTCTTTTGACTTGCTTATATATTCTGCCGTATAAAAGTTTTCTCTTTTTAAATAATCAAATTTATTTGTCTTATCTCTTACTACATCTGGATTTCTAGTCTTAGTTTGAAAATCTTTTTCTGCATTCAGGTTAAAGAAGAATTTACTCATTTTTTTTACTTGTATAGTTTATTTACATTTCAGTCTTTAATTTGAAGTTTATTCTTGTGTCTGGTGCAGTGACTACATATAATTTTATTCTTTTTCTAAGTGGCTATCCAGTTGCCCTAATATGATTTATTAACAGAAATGATACTTGCTTCAGTTATTTGAGATAATACCTTACCTTCCACAAAGATTTTTGTATGTACTTGGTATTCTTAACATATGTTGAAAGACCTTTGGGAAGTCATCAAATCCAGAGGGTCAACTAAGAGTTGATCAGAGGGTCAAATAAAATATTCCATGATAATTGAGTTATAGGAGAAAACATTTCAGGATTGCTAAGATGTTCTTAAAAAGAAAAGACATATACATTTTTATATTTAACAGCTTTATTGAAGTACAGTTTACATACCAAAACCCCACCCCTTTCAAGTCTATGGTTCAGTCATTTTTAGTAAATTTACAGAGTTGTACAATCATTACCATAATCTAAATGTACTTTTAGAACATTTCTGTCACTCTAAAAAGATCCCTTATGCCTAATCCCAGACAACCATCTGTCTTTCAGTCTCTATAGATCTGCCTTTTCTGGGTATTTCATATAAATGGAATCATATAATATGTAGTGTTCGCATCTGGCTTTTTTACTTAGCTATTGTTTTTTTGGTTTATTCATATTATTACTGTTGCCCGATAGTATTTCATTGAATTTCTATACTAAATTTTGTTTATCCACTCGTCAGTTAATAAACATTTGGATTATTTCCATTTTTTGGCCTTTATAAATAATATTGCTGTGATGTTCACTTACAAGTCTGTATGTGGACTCAGGCTTTCGTTTCTCTCGAGTAAAGTCCTAGGAGTGAAATGTCTGGGTTGTATTGAACCTTCATGTTTAACTTTTTGAGGAACTGCCAAACTTTTCCAAAATGGCTGCATCATTTTACACCCTCCCAGCAATGTGCAGTTTAGTTTCTCCACATCCTCACCAACACTTGTTATTGTCTGTCTTTTTGATTATATTCATTCTAGTGAATGTGAAGTGGTATCTCATTTTGGTTTTGATAGACTAATGATGTTCACTTTGCATATGTTTACTAGCCATTAGTATATCTTCTTTGGTGAATTATATGGATACTTTGCTCCTTTTTAAGTTGGATGGTATATCCATTTTATTACTGAATTTAAGTTGGATGGTATATCCATTTTATTACTGAATTTTTTAAAACTTTAAAAAATTATATTTATCAGATATGTGATTTGCAAATATTTTTCTCCCAAATAATTTTTTTTTCTCTGTGGCTACTCTTCTTACTTTCCTAATTTGTCTTTTGAAGCACAATTTTTAACTTTGATCAAGTTCAGTTAATCCTTTTTTTTCTTCCTTTATGAATTATGCTTTTGTTGCTCATATCTCAGAAAAGGTGAGTATTAAAACTACCTTTCTTTTCATGGAATTATGAGATTTGCCTTATTTTCAGGACTAGTCTGGTGATCAGACCTATTTATTGTGTGAGTTTTATTGAAATGTGTAAGGCCTTGCCTCTGGGTGATAGCCACATTGTTCCAGCTTTTTCAGGGCAACTGTTACTGGAGAGGCGGTGTAATATTGATCAAAAGTGTAGGCTTTGGGACCTGACTACCTGGGTTTGAATTTTAGCTTCATTGCTTCCTACCAGTGTTTCTTTGGGTTAGTGGCTTTATTTCTCTTTGCCTCAGTTTTCCTCATCTGTGAACAGTGAATACTGCTACTTTGCTCACAAGATATTTGTCTATATAAAGTTTGTAAGAAATGCTTAGGGCAGAGTAAAGGGCTTAGAAAATATTAGATCTTATTACTAGGGGATCAATTCTGGTTTGTGATAGGGTTGTGCATATTGGCATCATTTGGGGGACTTTGCTTGCCTTTCTAAAATGACAGCTTCTGCTGTGAGTTACACCAGCTAGGGTTTGATAAGCATTGCGCTTAGTCTTCCTCAACACTTTTGAAGTTAATTGTTCCTTAAAATCACTTTTATTAAATGAGGTAATTTGAGTTGATGTGTAGAATCATAAAACTCTTCATCAGATATAAAAATAGGTCAAGCTCTGTTAACACTTAGAAAATGAATACTCTATTAATTCCTCTTGCCAAGACAAAATTAGTGTTTGACAAACCAAGAATTGGGATATAAGACTATCTGCATTTGATAAATATATTCTTCTGCCTTTAGGCTGATTTACTAGCACAGATTCAGATTATGGGATACGAACTTGAAATTCAGAGGTAGAATTCCTGTTTGTTCCTGTTGGAGGAGAAAATGCTCAATTTTTTTTTCTTGACTTCATTTGCAAAATGAGTTTAATGAAAGTTGAGACCTAATTACCTTCAAAAGGGATACATGATTTTATAGGGGACTAGTATCAGAATATATAAAGAATCCTTATAACTCAGCAATAAAAAGACAGAAAATGGGCAAAGGAGATGTACAAATGTCCAACAGGGACATAAGAAGATGTTCGGCATCATTGGTCAATAGTGAAAAGCAGATCAAAACCACCTTATAGTAAATGCAATACCATTTTATACCTACTAGGATGACTATAATGAAATTTAAAAAGGAAAATATTAAGTATTGGTGAAGGTGTAGAGAAATAGGAACCCTCATACATTGCTACTTGGAATGTAAAATTGTTCCGTTCCTGTGGTGAACAGTTTGGTAATTCCTCAATAAGTTAAACATAGAGTTACCATAGGACCCAGCAATTCCACTCCTTAGTGTATATCCCAAAGAATTAAAATGCATGTCAACATGAAGTGAAGTGAAGTGAAGTCACTCAGTCATGTCCAACTCTTTGCGACCCCATGGACTGTAGCCTATCAGGCTCCTTCATCCATGGAGTTTTCCAGGCAAGAGTGCTGGAGCGGCTTGCCATTTCCTTCTCCAGGGGATCTTCCCGACCCAGGAATCGAACCCGGGTCTCCCACATTGCAGGCAGATACTTTGCCGTCTAAGCCACCAGGGAAGCCCATGTCAACATGAAACTTGTACACAAATGTTTTCTTTTTAATATAAACTTATTTAATTGGAAGCTAATTACTTAACAATATTGTATTGGTTTTGCCATACATTGACATGAATCTGCCACGGGTGTACATGTGTTCCCCATCCTGAACCTCCCTCCCCATCCCATCCCTCTGGGTCATCCCAGTGCACCAGCCCCGAGCACCCTGTATCATGCATTGAACCTGGACTGGCAATTTGTTTCACATATGATATTATACATGTTTCAATGCCATTCTCCCAAATCATCCCACCCTTGCCCTCTCCCACAGAGTCTGAAAGACTGTTCTATACATCTGTGTCCCTTTTGCTATCTCGCATACAGGGTTATCATTACCATCTTTCTAAATTCCATATATATGCATTATTATACTGTATTTGTGTTTTTCTTTCTGGCTCACTTCAGTCTGTATAACAGGCTCCAGTTTCATCCACCTCATTAGAACTGATTCAAATGTACTCTTTTTAATGGCTGAGTAATAACTCCATTGTGTGTATGTACCACAGCTTTCTTATCCTTTCATCTGCTGATGGACATCTAGGTTGCTTCCATGTCATAACCAGTGCTGCGATGAACATTGGGGTACATGTGTCTCTTTCAATTCTGGTTTCCTTGGTGTGTATGCCCAGCAGTGGGATTGCTGGGTCATATGGCAGTTCTATTTCCAGTTTTTTAAGGAATCTCCACACTGTTCTCCATAGTGGCTGTACTAGTTTGCATTCCCACCAACAGTGTAAGAGGGTTCCCTTTTCTCCACACCCTCTCCAGCATTTACTGCTTGTAGACTTTTGGATAGCAGCCATTCTGACTGGCGTGAAATGGTACCTCATTGTGGTTTTGATTTGCATTTCTCTGATAATGAGTGATGTTGAGCATCTTTTCATGTGTTTGTTAGCCATCTGTATGTCTTCTTTGGAGAAATGCCTTTTTAGTTCTTTGGCCCATTTTTTGATTGGGTCCTTTATTTTTCTGGAATTGAGTTGTAGGAGTTGCTTGTGTATTTTGGAGATTAATTCTTTGTCAGTTGCTTCATTTGCTATTATTTTCTCCCATTCTGAAGGCTGTCTTTTCACCTTGTTTATAGTTTCCTTTGTTGTGCAGAAGCTTTTAATTTTAATTATGTCCCATTTGTTTATTTTTGCTATTATTTCCGTTACTCTGGGAGGTGGGTCATAGAGGATCCTGCTATGATTTATGTCAGAGAGTATTTTGCCTATGTTCTCCTCTAGGAGTTTTATTGTTTCTGGTCTTACATTTAGATCTTTAATCCATTTTGAGTTTATTTTTGTGTATGGTGTTAGAAAGTGTTCTGGTTTCATTCTTTTACAAGTGGTTGACCAGTTTTCCCAGTACCACTTGTTAAAGAGATTGTCTTTTCTCCATTGTATATTCTTGCCTCCTTTGTCAAAGATAAGGTGTCCATAGGTGCATGGGTTTATCTCTGGGCTTTCTATTTTGTTCCATTGATCTATATTTCTTTGTGCCAGTACCATAATGTCTTGATGACTGTGGCTTTGTAGTAGAGCCTGAAGTCAGGCAGGTTGATTCCTCCAGTTCCATGCTTCTGTCTCAAGATTGCTTTGGCTGTTTGAGGTTTTCTGTATTTCCATACAAATTGTGAAATTATTTGTTCTAGCTCTGTGAAAAATACTGTCGGTAGCTTGATACAGGGATTCCATTGAATCTATAGATTGCTATGGGTAGTATACTCATTTTCACTATATTGATTCTTTTGATCCATGAACACAGTATATTTCTCCATCTATTAGTGTCCTCTTTGATTTCTTTCACCAGTGTTTTATAGTTGTCTTTATATAAGTCTTTTGTTTCTTTTTTTGATCTTCCCTGGTGACTCAGAGTTAAAGCGTCTGCCTCCAATGCGGGAGGCCTGGTTTCGATCCCTGGGTCGGAAAGATTCCCCTGGAGAAGGAAATGGCAACCCACTCTAGTATTCTTGCCTGGAGAATCCCATGGACAGAGAAGCCTGGTAGGCTACAGTCCATGGGGTTGCAAAGAGTGGGACACGACTGAGCGACTACACTTCACTTCACTTTGTTTCTTTAGGTAGATATATTCCTAAGTATTTTATTCTTTTTGTTGCAATGGTGAATGGAAGTGTTTCCTTAATTTCTCTATTTTCTCATTATTAGTGTATAGGAATGCAAGTGATTTCTGTGTGTTGATTTTATATCCTGCAACTTTACTATATTCATTGATTAGCTCTAGTAATTTTCTGGTGGAGTCTTTAGGGTTTTCTATGTAGTGAATCATGTCATCTGCAAACAGTGAGAGTTTTACTTCTTTTCCAATTTGGATTCCCTTTGTTTCTTTTTCTACTCTGATTGCTGTGGCCAAAACTTCCAAACTATGTTGAATAGTAGTGGTGAGAGTGGGCATCCTTGTCTTGTTCTTGACTTTAGGGCAAATGCTTTCAATTTTTCACCACTGAGGATGTTTGCTGTGGGTTTGTCATACATAGCTTTTATTATGTTGAGGTATGTTCTTTCTATTCCTGCTTTCTGGAGGGTTTTTATCATAAATGGATGTTGAATTTTGTCAAAGGCTTTCTCTGTATCTATTGAGATAATCATATGGCTTTTATTTTTCAATTTGTTAATGTGGTGTATTACATTGATTGATTTGTGGATATTGAAGAATCCGTGTGTCCCTGGGATAAAGCTCACTTGGTCATGACGTATGATCTTAATGTGTTGTTGGATTCTGATTGCTAGAATTTTGTTAAGGATTTTTGCATCTATGTTCATCAGTGATCACAAATGTTTTTTTAAAGCAGCATTATTCGTAATACTAGCCAAAAGATGGAATCAACCCTAATGGCCATCAAGAGTTAAATGGATAATCAAATTGTGTTATATGCATACACTGGAATATTATCCAGCCATTAAAAGAAATGAAGTACTGATATATGCTTCAACTTGAATGAAGTTTGAAAGCATGCTAAGTGAAAGTAGCAAGATGCAAAGGTTGTATGTAGTATGATTTATTTTATTTGCCATGTCCAGAGTACCAAACTCCAAAGAGATAAGAAGCAAACTAGAAGTTACCAGAGGATAAGCGATGAGAAATAATAGAGTGATTATTAAATATAAAGTATGAAGTGTTTTTATGGAGTGCTGAAAAAGTTTTGAAACTAAAAAGAGCTGGCAGTTGTACAACATTGTGAATATACTAAATACAGCTCGATTGTCATCCTAAAATGGTTAGTTGTATGCTAAGTGAATTTTATGTCTTTTTAAAAGTGGCAGTGGGGTTCATAAATACATTTACTTTTTCTGCTTTCAGAGATAAAAGTTTTAAGTGCAAGGAATGATGATGCCAGAAAAGGATGACCATATTTGATGTGGCAACTCCAGTGTCTAGATATTTCTCTGAATTCATTTTTCATCTGTCTTTGCTTGGGGACAGTTTGTTCTTAACACAATATTTTACCTATAAATACTGCAGTGTCTGCTAAGATAAAAACTGTCTTTTATAAAGAGTATATTATCTTTGGGTAAGGCCATAAGAGGCCCAGTTGCTCTGAACTAATTAAAAGCCGATGAGGAACAAAAGATTATTAGAATCTATAATTAGGTAGCGTTCCGTTTTTCCTGGACATACCATTTTGTCAGGCTACCAGTTCATATTTTAAAAAATACTACTTTATTGAAGTGAAATTCATTTAACATAAAATTAACCATTTTAAAATGAATGATTCAGTGGCATTTTGCACATTAGCTGTATTGTGCAACCAGCATTCTGTAATATTTCAAATGTTTTTATCACCCCTAAAGGGAATCCCACACCCTTGATACACATCCTTGCCAGCACTTGTTGTTTTCCACTCTTTCGATTATAACCAGCATGATGGGTGTGAAATGGCACCTCATTGTGGTTTTGACTTGCATTTCCCTTAATGGCTGAAGACACAAACATCTTCGTGTAGTCGTTAGCCATTTGTATTTCTTCTTTGAAGAAATGTCTACTCAAGTCCTTTTTCCATTTTTTAAATTGAGTTGTCTTTTAGTTGTTGAGCTATGTAAGTGTTCTTTATATATTATGCATACTGTATGACCCTTATCAGGTATACAGTTTAGAAATATTTCTCCCATTCTTTAGGTTGTCTTTTTTACTTTCTTGATACTCCTTTGATACACAAAAGTTTTAAAGTATGACGTTTGATTTACCAAATTTTTCTTTTGTTGCCATACTACTGGTGTCATATTTAAGAATCCGTTGCCAAATCCAAGGGGTCATGAAGATTTTCCTGTCTTCTAGGAGTTTTGTGGGGAGAAGGCAATGGCAACCCACTCCAGTACCCTTGCCTGGAAAATCCCATGGATGGAGGAGCCTGGTGGGCTGCCGTCTCTGGGGTCGCACAGAGTCAGACACGACTGAAGCGACTTAGCAGCAGCAGCAGTGTGATTATGTGGTTTTTGGCTCCTATATCATTGATCCATTCCGATATAGGTTTTGTACGTAGTATGAGGTATGGGTTCACCTTCGTTCTTTTGCATGTAGGTATTCAGTTGTCCCTGTATCATTGGTTGAAGAGACTCTTCTTTTCCCACTAAATTGTCCTGGCACCCTGGTTGAAAAGTCAGTTGGTCATGGATGTGTGAGTTTCTTTCTTTCTGCTCAGTTCTGTCCTGCCATTTAGTTTTGTATGGGCTGAGTTTCTTGTTTTTCTCCCTTTGATAACAGGATCATGGGGTTGACAGCAGCATTTTCCAGAATCCTAAAAAGCTTCACCTAACTATTGGGATGTTGGTGCTTTTGAGTGAGCAAGAGATCCAGCAGACATGTGAGACGCTACAGCGGTGTAAAGAGGAATTCATTGAGTGAGTAATGCAAAGGAGGGGGAGGGTGGCTGTCCTGTACTGGCCTTTTGTTCTGGTATCATAGACTTGTTTTTGGCCTAGGGAACTGGGTGACATGGGAACAAGAGTTATGGACTGACCCATTTGTAACACTTAACATTGGATTTCTTGTGTGAAAGGTTTAAAGTGGATTTAAAGTATATATTTACAAATTTGGATGGAAAGGCTCTACCTTAAATTTTGCTAATTCACTAAGTAGTTTTTATTCTTTATCAGGACATCCCATTCCTTTGTCAAAAAAGAAATTCTCTTCATTATGTGTATGAGTGTATTAGTTTTCTGTGCTGCTGTAATATATTACTGCAAGATTGGTATCTTAAAAAAACACAAATTTATAATCCTATAGTTCTGTGGGGCAGAAGTCTGATACAGGATTCACTGAGCTATTATCAAGTTACTGTCAGGGTTGTGTTCCTTTCTGGAGGCTGCAGGGGAGAATCTGTTTGCTTGCCTTCGAAGTCCTGTTTTTAGAGGCCACCACATTCCTTGGCTAGTAGCCCCCTTCCTCCTCCTTCAGCACTAACAACATTGCATCTGTTGGGCCCTCCGTCTGTTGTCACATCTCTCTCTCTGGCCATAGCAGGTACAGGTTGTCTGCTTTTAAGGATGCATGTGATTTAATTGAACCTCCGCAGGTAATGCAGAAAAATCTCCCCAGCTCAAATTCCTTAGCCTTAATCACATCTGCAAAACCGTCTTTGCTGTCTTTGAACTAGTGTATTTACAAATCCAAAGAGTACAACATGGGCATCTTTGGAGGGCTCTTACTGTGTTTACCACAGTTACTCAGACATTTTAAGATGATTCCCTAGGAGAGTCTTCATTGTATTCCAGAAATGCAGAAGACTTTTTCTTTTTTTTCAAATAACAGGTAATTTTGTTTGAGTCAATAAGGACACCAAAAACTATCCAAGCAGTCTGGACAGGGAGAACATTGCTGTGCTGATGGCTGACTTCCTATTGTTTTTTACTGCAATATTTTAACTTGTATGTACATCTGACGTAACAGCTCTGTTTCAAAGGATCATCTCTCCCCACTGACCCCTTCCTTTACTCTTTTCACATAAGATTGATACAGAACAAGAGCAATTTGAAAATTGACTCACTTGAATAATTTTATTTTTATGCAGTTATAAAATACAGTTCAGTTCAGTTCAGTTACTCAGTCGTGTCTGACTCTTTGTGACCCCATGAATCACAGCACGCCAAGCCTTCCTGTCCATCACCAACTCCTGGAAGCTACTCAAACTCATGTCCATCAGTCGGTGATGCCATCCAGACATCTCATCCTCTGTCGTTCCCTTTTCCTCCTGCCCCCAATCCCTCCCAGCATCAGGGTCTTATCCAGTGAGTCAGCTCTTCACATGAGGTGGCCAGAGTACTGGAGTTCCAGCTTCAGCATCATTCCTTCCAAAGAAATCCCAGGGTTGATCTCCTTCAGAATGGACTGGTTGGATCTCCTTGCAGTCCAAGGGACTCTGAAGAGTCTTCTCCAACACCACAGTTCAAAAGCATCAAATCTTTGGAGCTCAGCTTTCTTCACAGTCCAACTCTCACGTCCATACATGACCACAGGAAAAACCATAGCCTTGACTAGATGGACCTTTGTTGGTAAAGTACTGTCTCTGCTTTTGAATATGCTGTCTAGGTTGGTCATAACTTTTCTTCCAAGGAGTAAGCGTCTTTTAATTTCATGGCTGCAGTCACCATCTGC
This sequence comes from Oryx dammah, assembly GCF_014754425.2. Taxonomy (NCBI): domain Eukaryota; kingdom Metazoa; phylum Chordata; class Mammalia; order Artiodactyla; family Bovidae; genus Oryx; species Oryx dammah. Next base: position 31,561,806 of record NW_024070190.1, read on the forward strand.
AGTGATTTTGGAGCCCCAAAAAATAAAGTCTGACACTGTTTCCACTGTTTCCCGATCTATCTGCCATGAAGTGATGGGACCAGATGCCATGATCTTCGTTTTCTGAATGTTGAGCTTTAAGCCAACTTTTTCACTCTCCTCTTTCACTTTCATCAAGAGGCTCTTCACTTCTTTTTCACTTTCTGCCATAAGGGTGTCATCTGCATATTGGAGGTTATTGCTATTTCTCCCGGCAATCTTGATTCCAGCTTGTGCTTCTTTCAGCCCAGTGTTTCTCATGATGTACTCTACATATAAGTTAAATAAGCAGGGTGACAATATACAGCCTTGACGTACTCCTTTTCCTATTTGGAACCAGTCTGTTGTTCCACATCCAATTCTAACTGTTGCTTCCTGACCTGCATATAGGTTTCTCAAGAGGCAGGTCAGGTGGTCTGGTATTCCCATCTCTTTCAGGTGGTCTGGTATTCCCATCTCTTTCAGAATTTTCCAGTTTATTGTGATCCACACAGTCAAAGGCTTTGGCATAGTCAGTAAAGCAGAAATAGATGTTTTTCCGGAACTCTCTTGCTTTTTTGATGATCCAGCGGATGTTGGCAATTTGATCTCTGGTTCCTCTGCCTTTTCTAAAACCGGCTTGAACATCTGGAAGTTCACGGTTCACGTACTGCTGAAGCCTGGCTTGGAGAATTTTGAGCATTACTTTACTAGCGTGTGAGATGAGTGCAATTGTGTGGTAGTTTGAGCATTCTTTGGCATTGCCTTTCTTTGGGATTGGAATGAAAACTGACCTTTTCCAGTCCTGTGGCCACTGCTGAGTTTTCCAAATTTGCTGGCATATTGAATGCAGCACTTTCACAGCATCATCTTTCAGGATTTGAACTAGCTCAACTGGAATTCCATCACCTCCACTAGCTTTGTTTGTAGTGATGCTTCCTAAGGCCCACTTGACTTCACATTCCAGGATGTCTGGCTCTAGGTGAGTGATCACACCATTGTGATTATCTGGGTCGTGAAGATCATTTTTGTACAGTTCTTCTGTGTATTCTTGCCACCTCTTCTTAATGGCTTCTGCTTCTGTTAGGTCCCTACCATTTCTCTCCTTTATTGAGCCCATCTTTGCATGAAATGTTCCCTTGGTATCTCTAATTTTCTTGAAGAGATCTCTAGTCTTTCCCATTCTGTTGTTTTCCTCTATTTCTTTGTATTGATCGGTGAGGAAGGCTTTCTTATCTCTTCTTGCTATTCTTTGGAACTCTGCATTCAGATGCTTATATCTTTCCTTTTCTCCTTTGCTTTTCGCTTCCCTTCTTTTCACAGCTATTCGTAAGGCTTCCTCAGACAGCCATTTTGCTTTTTCACATTTCTTTTCCATGGGGATGGTCTTGATCCCTGTCTCCTTGGTCCATAGTTTGTCAGGCACTCTGTCTATCAAATCTAGTCCCTTAAATCTATTTCTCACTTCCATTGTATAATCATAAAGGATTTGATTTAAGTCATACCTGAATGGTCTCGTGGTTTTCCCTACTTTCTTCAATTTACGTCTGAATTTGGCAATAAGGAGTTCATGATCTGAGCCACAGTCAGCTCCCACTCTTGTTTTTGCTGACTGTATAGAGCTTCTCCATCTTTGGCTGCAAAGAATATAATCAATCTGATTTCAGTGTTGACCATCTGGTGATGTCCATGTGTAGAGTCTTCTCTTGTGTTGTTGAAAGAGGGTGTTTGCTATGAGCAGTGTGTTCTCTTGGCAAAACTCTGTTAGTCTTTGCCCTGCTTCATTCCGCATTCCAAGGCCAAATTTGCCTGTTACTCCAGGTGTTTCTTGACTTCCTACTTTTGCATTCCAGTCCCCTGTAGTGAAAAGGACATCTTTTTGGGGTGTTAGTTCTAAAAGGTCTTGCAGGTCTTCATAGAATGGTTCAACTTCAGCTTCTTCAGCGTTACTGCTTGGGGCATAGGCTTCGATTACAGTGATATTGAATGGTTTGCCTTGGAAACAAACAGAGATCATAAAATATAGGTCCCATCCTATTCTGACATGGTCTTGTAGAAATGGGCTACCTGATTCATTGGGTAAAACAAGGTAAAATGATTTAAGTTTTTTCTATAGTTATGTTGTATATATAAGGAGATCCAACCAGTCCATCCTAAAGAAAATCAGTCCTGAATATTCATTGGAAGGACTGATGCTGAAGCTGAAATTCCAGTACTTTGGCCACCTGATGCGAAGAACTGACTCATTTGTAAAGACCCTGATGCTGAGAAAGATTGAAGGCAGGAGGAGAAGGGCATGACAGAGGATGAGATAGCTGGATGGCATCGCCGACTCAATGGACATGAGTTTGAGTGAACTCAGGGAGTTGGCAATGGACAGGGAGGTCAGGTCTTGCGTGCTTCAGTCCATGGGGTTGCAAAGAGTCGGACATGACTGAGCCACTGAACTGAACTGATGTTGTGTATGAAACTGTAGTACAGAGATTTATCTGTCAGCCAGTTCTCATTTTTTCTATTAATTATTTTGAAGACAAAATATTTTTCTTGAACAAAATCATAAGCTGATCAGGTTTGCAGCTACCTGTTCTTTCTGAATTTCAAACAGCACGGAATACTTTGTCTTGTTGTTTGCTCAGTGATGGAAATAACTATTTTCTCTCTTATCTTACCTAAAATTCAAAATAACTTGATGTTTCTATTTAGATATTTATAGTTTTCCTTGCATAAAATAAAACTTTATGCTTTACTTTATGAAGCAGAGCCACTTTACCTTGTTTAAGGTAAAATACTTCTGATACTTTAACTTCCCAGATTACTTTTTGTTAAATAGAACTGGAAGCAGCTGCATTTTTTGGCTGCCATTAGGATAATCCTGCTAAGAAGAAAAGGCAGATAAAATATTTGTAAAAAAGTATTTGTTTTTTTACTTTATGAAAATCAGGTCACAGGATTTTAATCATGGAAGCTTTATCCTGAGCTATGTGAGGATTTAGCCGAGTTCTTTCCTTTTATGTCTGTTGGTGCCTTTTGTGACTAAATGCCAAATCTGAACCCTTTAAGCATGTCAGGGTTGGTGTGCATAGGGAATGAAGAGCGTCCTTAATAGTTACTAAGAATTTTTGACATGACGGGATGAAAACAGTAATTGTAGTTTTTCAAACTCAGCAAAGCTTTTGAAATAGGACACATTACCCTGCCAAAAATCTGCAGTGCAGGCAAAAATTTTTTGAAGATGCTCTTTTCAAAAAGCTGAAAATATTTGAAACCAGCAAGTAAAGCAAGCCTTTCCAGCTGCCTTCTCTCACCTTCTCTGCCACATACATTTGTTTAAAAAGTATATAGTGCAAAATTAATTTACCTGATTGGCTAGGGGGACGATAATCAGTATTGGTTGTTTGTCTCGATATGCCTGATTTTCCTAAAAGAAAGAAAAGTGAAAGTGAAGTCACTCAGTCCTGTCCAACTCTTTGTGACCCCATGGACTGTAGCCTACCAGGCTTCTCCGTCCATGGGATTTTCCAGGCAAGAGTACTGGAGTGGGCTGCCATTTCCTTCTCCAGGGGATCTTCCCGACCGAGGGATCGAACCCTGGTCTCCTGCATTGCAGATAGATGCTTTACTGTCTGAGCCACCAGGGAAGCCCAAGTCCTTCTAACAAAGCCCTGGTGTAAATTGCATCATCTGCCTTCTTTTTCTTCACTATTCTTGATTTTTGATCTCAATCTTTGCACGTGGTATACTTTGAAAAAATGTCAGTAAATAATGGCATTTCTAACCTGAGCCTTTTATGATGTAAAGATTTCAAATTAAAGTATAAAAATGGAAAACATTGGGAATGAATTTGTGGTTGTTCAGTCACTCAGTCATGTCCTACTCTTTGCAACCCCAAGGACTGAAGCACACCAGGCTTCCCTGTCCTTCACCATCTCTCGGAGCTTGCTCAAACTCATGTCCATTGAGTCAGTGATGCCATCTAACCATCTGGTCCTCTGTTGTCCTCTTCTGCCTTCAGTTTTTCGTGTAACATGCTGTAGCTTAATTTGGTGGCTTTTTAAATTGAGGTATTAAATAAATGTGGCTGTATTGGAATTTAATTAAAACTGTAGTGATATATAAATATTCTAAAGAAATGGGTGGTTGAACATTTATTTCAAATTTGGGGGTGATAACTGAGTTTAAGGGATGTTACTTGACCAGAAATAGAATTTTGATTTCAGTTCTTAAGCTTAAGGCTCATGTAGCTGTGTAGATTTCAGATGAATTATTCACAGTGTTCAGTAAGTACTGATGCTCAAATGTGTCCCTTGTGACTTTTCTTTGTGAGATGTGAAACACAAACAGTGCAGTGGTTCTGAGTATATAATTTGACAAATATGCAGCTCTTCTTAGCTCCTGTATCACTCAACTCATACCTGAGTGTTCCCAGTAGGCCTGAAGTAAAACCAAGTAAGTTAAAAAGGGAGGAGAATGAGGAGAGAAGAAAAGGAAAAATACCCGTGGGCAGATGTTCCCAATTATTGCCTTGGATGTGTCTCCATTGTGAAGTGTGCTCACTGGTGTCCCAGGTGGGATAGTTTGGTCAGCAGGACAGAGAGCACTTATCAGCGTTTTTCTTTACTGCTCTTTGATTCTCTCTCTTGATAAATCCTAGAGATAGGTTGACAGAGTTTCTGTTTCCACTTGTAAGGCAGCCTTTGGATCCTTTTCCAGTGTTTTGTTTTTGGTACCCCGTCTAATTTCGAGGGTTTGAGGTCGTTTAGAGTGAGGACGCAATGGCACCCCACTCCAGTACTCTTGCCTGGGAAATCCCATAGGTGGAAGAGCCTGGTAGGCTGCAGTCCATGGGGTCTTGAAGAGTCAGACCCGACTGAGCAACTTCACTTTCACTTTAACTTTCATGCATTGGAGAAGGAAATGGCAACCCACTCCAGTGTTCTTCCCTGGAGAATCTCAGGGATGGGGGAGCCTGGTGGGCTACCATCTATGGGGTTGCACACGACTGAAGTGACTTAGCAGCAGAGTGAGGACGTATATACAAAAGAAATGTTAAAGTCAGACAGATTAGAAACCAGAAAGATGGAATGGGAAGAAAATTCTATCTAGAAACTGAGGTAAGATAATAATTGTGCTAGAACATTAAAATTTAGTGCTGTTTTCAAGCGTCAGTATACTTGAACTAAATTCTAAAAAGAAACACACCAGTTATTAAGGTTCTTATCTTATAAAAAGAAGCATAACAATTTTAGGGGAGAGAATCCTTTTCTGGCTCTCAGTCCAAGAAAAATTTGTGTAAATCTTAGCCTAAAGAACCCAAGAATGATGATGAGCAATGTCTTTAATGGGAGTTTTGCAGAAGATAAAAAAAAAACATTGTTCATGTGGGTGTGACATGAAATTGAGGGTGTAACGTTAAGTATAACCTGGTACAAGTTTTTAGTGGGAAACTAAACCGATGGTATGGTGCTTTCTGGTGGTCTAACTATGCAGAGTTGGAGCTGAAAAAAATGTAGAGGAATGTATACTTAGTATTAAACTTTTGTTTTTTTCCCTGAAAGCAGTTTTGTTGACTGCACTTGAATGGATTGAATGGCAGTCTTTCATATTGAATTCTTTGGCTATTACTAGGAATGAAGATACACTGTACTACTGATTGAAGCTAAAGTCTTCAATCAGGTGATATTTCAGAGTTTGGCTTGTGTTTTTGAATATCCCACTTATTTATTGGAGGTGGTTATAGAGTGATTGAGGCTGTTATTTTTTCATTCAAGTGACTGTCTGAAATAGTTGGGTTATTTAGTTTCTTAGAAAAATTCTGGTCTTGTGAAATAATAATGGCTTTAATGTTTTAGGGGAGTCTATCATTAGGATTCCTAAGAATCTCCCTGGGCCTCAATTAAATATCAGTAAGACTTTTTTGTTTTTCTTTATTTGGAATTATCCTAACATCCTGTTGTCTTTGAGCCAGTACCACATTTTATTCAATGATAATATAGGCATGTGTCCATAATCACAAAATTGTCCAGAACATCTTCTCCATTTATAGTGGAACATCATCAGAGATTTATGAAGTACTCACTTTACATAGGGCACTGTTGCAGGTGCTGGAGTCCTTGGCCTCACAGGGCTTGGAGAAGGCTGTGTGGTGAGCTGATTTTTAGCTGGATTTTGGGTTGGCACAACTATTTACCAGTTGAAGTATAAGTCTGTTTAAGGGGTCTGTGAAGAAAGCAAGATGGTGGGTTTTATTTAACAGGAGAGCAATACATGTTAGCTTTATAAAAGCCCCAAATTGTAGATAAACAAGATGTCCCTTGTAGTATTATTACCTAAAGATAATTACCTAAAGATAATCAGCACTTTGGAGCATATGTCCCCATACTTTTTTGTATTCATTGTATTTTTTCTTTACAGTGTTTTCCTTCCAGTAAAATGCATGGATCTTAAGTGTAGTTGATGAATTTTAATAAATGTGTACACCCATGTAACCTCACCCAAATCACCATGTAGAATATTGCCATCACCCTAGGATGTTCCTTCATGTTCTTTTCCAGTAAACTCAGTTCTTCTAGAAGTAACTGCTGTTCTGATTTCTATGATCATAGATTAAATGTGCTTGTTCTTTAATATAAATAGGATCATTAAGCACATATACTTTTATGTTTTGCGGCTTTTCATGTATGTGCAGTATGCAGTATATATACTTCTTACATTTGGCTTCTTTTGCATGTATTTTTTTATTTTAACTTTTTACTGAATAATACATTTACATGGTTCAAAAAATTTTAAAGTACAAAGGATATGTGGTAAAGGGTTTCCTTCCCACTGCTATCCCACCAAGCACTCTGATCTCTAAAGGCAACAGATTTTAGCAGTTTCTTTGTGTTATATCAGTTCAGAGATTTTACATATGTACAAGCATATATATGTGTGTGTGTGTGTATGTGTGTATATATGTATATAATGTATATGTTTAATTTTTCTTATCTCCATCCTTGGTGGCTTCTCTGGTAGCTCAGGTGATAAAGAATCTGCTTGCAATGCAGGAGATTTGAGTTAGATCCCTGACTTGGGAAGATACCCTGGAGAAGGAAATGGTAACCCATCCCAGTATTCCTGATTGGAAAATCCCATGGACAGAGGAGTCTGGAGGGCTACAGTCCATGGGGTCGCAAAGAGTCCGACATGACTGAGTGACTAACACTTCCGCTTTCCATCCTTTGTACAAATAATGAAACTGATTAAATATTTCATCAGGGGTTGAAAAATGGTGATATTCTGATTCTAGTTTTACTTCTTCATTTATCTGTTGGAATTCTTCTAAAAGAACTTTATTGGCTGTGGTTGGATATGTGCCTGAATTTATGATTATTTAGGCAACGAGTTGAATTGCTTGGGCAAAGGGTTTCTATTCTTGAAGACTTTTTATAAATATTGCCAAATTGCTCTTAAAGATGTGTTACCAATTTGCACCTTCACTCTTGTTACATGAATAAAATAGTTTGCAATTTGTAGAAATAATGAGGTAAAAACTGGTGTTTTGCCGAATGTTTTGCTTTGTTTTGGGTTTGAAGGATTCATTAACAAACCACTCATTACACACAAATAAACAATTGTAACTTTGAATAGAAGATTATTTAACTTAATTTCAATATATAGTCATGGGGGAAAAAAGAAACAGTAGAGAGAAGTTGCAGAGTATACATCACCAAATTGAGCTGACACCTATGCCCAGACTTGAGCCCTTCTTGGAAATACTTCATTAACAGCTATCTGGAGTCTCAATTGGAAAAGGGCCCTGGGCCATTCATCTACTCCATGGGCGAGATTTTGCATTGCAGTTTGGGGGGCTCCCATTTATAATCCCAGGCCACAAACTGGTATCATCGTCAGTTTGTGTGCAAAAATGCAGCTGTGGTTTTACTTTTATGATGCTGATTGTTTCATCTTGTGAGTCACCAAATTTCGTTAGACTCCAGTGGGGTTAGCCAGGCCTCCAGGGGCTTGAAAAATTCCAAGATCCACTCCCTTTCTTATATAAAGTGCCACTTGACTTACTGGTAATGATTGGTCTGTTCACAAGCAGGCACATAGTCCAGGCAGGGCCCAGACAAGGTCAGAAGTTGGTTGGAGGCCTCTCACCTACTTCTGAAGCCTGAACAAGACCACCTCCATTTTAATTTCCCTAACAGCTGGAGAGGTGGGCAGTGCAGTAAATGTCTTTGTCAGTCAGAACTGTCATCACTTGGCCTTTCATTAGACAATTACTTAGATATGCTGTTAATAATAAACTGATGTTGGAAAAGATATGGTGTGACTTTGGGAATACTTGTGGTTCTAGTTTTTGTTCATTAAACATGTATCAGTTTGAAATTAGAAGGACAGTTAAATCATGTTAGTTAAATTAAAAAAACCCAACAACTTTATTTTTGTAACATTTGACTCTGTATATTTACCATGTTTCAAAATATAATAGCCCTCTTAGCTTACAAAATTATAAAAATGTGATATAAAAATGTGATGTTTTTTCCTTTGCAGTGACATTTCAGGGGGAAAACCCCTGGAAGTAGAGATGGCAGGGATAGAATACATGAATGATGATCCTGGCATGGTGGATGTTCTTTATGCCAAAGTCCATATGAAAGATGGCTCCAACAGGTATGTTTCTGAAATATTCCTTTGTTTTAATCAAGAGGTGTCTCAAAGCATTCCTGGAAGTTCAGGTAATTTTGATTCCTTTTCTTTCAGATCTTATTATTGTAAGGAGTGTATTTCTTATTCTGAAATAGTAAGTTAATATTTTGCAAAAGGAATTTGTTGTTGGAAGAAGTATCAGACTTTTAGTTTGGTAATTATTGAATTACTTGGAGGTGGATATTGATAGTAGCAATCTAGTTTTTATGGAACTCAGTGCTGCCTTCATGTTTTCTAGGATAATAGGCAGAAGAATGGCATACTAGGATGGTAGTTTCAAAAGTGATATAATGCAGATCTAATGAATAAAAGGGCAAAACAGGGTTGTAACACAAATTACATAGGAATATTAGGATTGAATTAATATGAAATTCCTAGATCAGTGCTTGGCACTTGCTAACATCATACATTAAAAATGGTTGCTGCTTTTAATTTCTGTTACTGCTGCTGCTAAGTCGCTTTAGTCGTATCCAACTCTGTGCGACCCCACAGACGGCAGCCCACCAGGCTCCGCCGTCCCCGGGATTCTCCAGGCAAGAACACTGGAGTGGGTTGTCATTTCCTTCTCCAGTGCAGGAAAGTGAAAAATGAAAGTGAAGTCACTCAATCATGTCCGACTATCGTGACTCCATGGACTGCAGCCTACCAGGCTCCTCCGTCCATGGGATTTTCCAGGCAAGAGTACTGGAGTGGGGTTCCATTGCCTTCTCCGAATTTTTTTTTGTTGTTATTACCACACCTTAATCCCTATTAGAGATTCTCAGTCTGCAACCCATGCTATTTCTGGGGCCATTTTCAGTGTTAGTGCTATTTTTTAGCCTATGCAAGGCCTTTGGTGAGCAAAGAAGCCCATCTTGAATCAGAAGTTTGTTTTTGTGTGGCCTTTTCACTGGGACAGGATAAAACAGAGCTCACATTGAACAAAAAATCCTCTAGAGAAAATCTATGTCTCTAGGCAGGCCTCCAAATTGCTTTCCTGGAGGGTCTCTTGTAAAGTTTCTCTTATCTCAATTTGAATTAATAATCTCAGTTGTCTCCTCTTTCAGTTCCAATGAAAGTGAATTTTGAGTTAATGGAAGAAAAAAAGGGTACAGAATCAGTTTTGTGTGTGTGATGAATGTCAATTATATCTCAGGAAAACTGGAGAAAAAAGTACTAACATTAATATCACTACTAATTTCATTAAAATCTTTAAGTATGGGAAGCTGTCAAGCTCATGGTAGCAGATACATGTTTTCCAAAATTCCTGTTTTCACTTGAAAGCTTGAATTTTGTTATTGGGAAAAAAAAAAATGCGGGTAATTGTTTTCCATGAAGTTCTTTTTTGAGAAAACGTCTGCCAAAAAGCTAAGTCTGAATAACCGTAATTTGTCTGTCAGTTGTTCTTTGAAGCAAAAATGGTGTTCTGTGGACATTGAGGCTAGTTGAGCTATAAATCTAACAAGCTTGCAAATGCCTTTCCTACAGACAGCCATATAGTCTCATATACAGTCCAAGTGATTTGCACATCCTGCTAATTTCATCACACAGAATACTGAAAAGACACCTGCTCAAGGTTTGAGATTCAATAAAATTGATCAATTCAATTTTAATGGGCCTGACTTTGTGCTTAGATGGTTTTATCTCTGTTTTATCTTCATAACATTTATATAAAATAAATACTTTTATTATACCCATTTTATAGATCAGGGAGGTTCAGAGAGCTTAAATAGCTTGGCTAAGGAACACATAGATAGCAAAACCTTGCTTTGAATTCCTGCGGTTTTTAGTGTATGTATGCCCGGCTGAGTAGAATACACTGTGTTCCAATTCTTATTCCTAAAATAAAATAGAAAATTGTGACCTACATTTCTTTGGAAAGTGGTAAAGTTCATATAATAAAATTAATCATTTTAAGTGTTTTAAAGGGTATAATTGAGTGGCATCAAGTACATTAATAGCATTGTGCAACCATCACCACTGTCTAGTTCTAGAACATTTTTATCACCCCAAAAGGAAATCCTAGACCCATTAAGCAGTCACTCTCTGTTTCTCCCTTCCCCTATACTTCCCTCTTCCCAGCCCCAGCCTCTGGCAGCTGCTAGTCTAGTGACTTTGTGGACTTGCCTATTCTGTATATTTCCAAATGAATCATACAGTATGTGGCCTTTTGTGTCTGGCTTCTTTCAATGTATGTTTTCAATATTCATCCATATTATTGCATGTATCAGTACTTATTCCTTTTTATGGGTAAGTAATATTCCATTGTATGAAAGGATACCACATTTTGTTTATTCATCAGTTGATGGGCATTTGGGTCTGTTTCCACCTTTTGGCTATTGTGAATAGAGCTGTTTTCAGTTCTTTGGGGCTGACTCACTTTTAAAAATGCTTTAAAGTCATGTTTTTTATTTCCTTGATAAACCTTGTAATTTTATAGACAATCACAGCGACTCAGCCCAACCTCTGTCATTTCCTTATTCTCTGTTTCAAGTCTTAATTTTTGTCAATACCTTACTGTTGGGAGACTAAAATCTGTGATAGCGTATAGTTAGGCAGTTAACATGAAGCTATATGGAAAATTTACATGGATTACAGTGTTTCATTAAATAAAATAGTGAATTTTTCCTAATCTAGGGCTTCGAGTCTGTTTTACCATACATATATCATAGACTGCACAGTTCTGGTTTACCCTATTTGAGGTGGCTCCCAGGGAAGAGAGGGTGTTCATTAAGTAAGGGTAATGGAATCATTATTTTGAGTGTTTCCATTGAGTATGTTTAATGGTTAGATCCTTAGTTCTATAGAAGGTCTTTCAAGTATTTTGTTGTTCAGTCGCTAAGTCATGTTTGACTCTTTGTGACCCTATGGACTGCAGCACGCCAGGCTTCCCTGTCCTTCACTGTCTCTTGGAGTTTGCTCAAACTCACATACATTGAGTCAGGGATGCCATCCAACCATCTCATCCTTTGTCATCCTTTTCTCTTCCTGCCCTCAGCCTTTCCTAGGATCAGGGTCTTTTCCAGTGAGTCAGCTCTTGGCATCAGGTAGCCAAAGTATTGGAGCTTCAGGTTCAGCATCAGGCCTTCCAGTGAATATTCAGAGTTGACTGCCTTGCTCTCCTTGCTGTCCATGGGACTCTCAAGAGTCTTCTTCAACACCAGAGTTCAAAAGCATCAGTTCTTTGGTGCTCAGCCTTCTTTATAGTCCAACTCTCACATCCGTACATGACTACTGGAAAAACCATAGCTTTGACTATATGAACCTTTTTTGGCAAAGTGATGTCAACTTGATGTCAACTGTCAAGTATAGAAAAGAATTGCTTTTTGAAATGTGAAGGAAAATAAGAGCTATAGAAGCTAGATGTGTTTTGAAGACAGTGCTCAGACATAATTTGTCCTTACATTAATGGAAAGGAAGGGTCTTAGGAGGTGAATGTACCCTTGTTCTCACAAATCCAACCAAAGTGGGAGGGAAGAGGGTAGGGCACAGCCTTTAAAAGAATGACATAGGCTTTGTTGCCCAGTCATGTCCAGCTCTTTGTGACCCCATGGACTGCAGCATGCCAGGCCCCTCTGTCCCTCACCATCTCCCAAGGTTTATCCAAGTTCATGTCCATTGCATCGGTGATGCCATTCAATCTTCTCATCCTTTGATACCCTCTTCTCCTGCCCTCAATCTTTTCCATCATCAGGGACTTTTCCAATGAGTCGGCTGTTTGCATCAGATGACCAAAATACTGGAGTTTCAGCTTCAGCATCAGTCCTTCCAATGAGTATTCAGAGTTGATTTCCCTTAAGATTGACTGGTTTGATCTTTTTGCTGTCCAAGAGACTCCCAGGAGTCTTCTTGAGCACCATAGTTAGAAGGCATCAGTTCTTCGCTGTTCTGCCTTTTTTATGGTCCAACTCTCAAGTATACGTGACCATTGGGAATACCACAGCCATGACTATGCAGATCTTTGCCCACAGAATAATCTCTCTGCTTTTCAACACACTGTCTAGCTTTGTCATAACTTTCCTGCCAAGCCACAAACATCTTCAGATTTCAAGGCTTCAGTCACCATCTGCAGTAATTTTAGAGCCCAAGAAGAGGAAATCTGTCCCTACTTCCACCTTTCCCTCCTCTAATTGCCATGAACTAATGGGGCTCGATGACATGATCTTAGTTTTTTTTTTTTTTAATATTTAGTTTAAGCCAGCTCTTTCACTCTCCTCCTTCACCCTCATCAAGAGTCTCTTTAGTTCGTCTTCACTCTGCCATTAGAGTGGTATCATCCACATATCTGAGGTTGTTGATGTTTCTCCTGCCTATCTTGATTCCAGCTTGTAACTCATCCAGCTTGCATCATTGCCTTGTTGAAGTAAAGGGGCTTGTGTAACTCGATGAAGCTATGAGCCATGTCGTGTAGGGCTACCCAAGATGGACAGATCATAGCAGAGAGTTCTGACAAAATGTGATCCACTGGAGGAGGGAATGGCAAACCACCCCAGTATACTTGCCATGAGAACCTCATGAACCATATAAAAGGATGTAGCCATAGGGCATGACAAAAGCTGGTTATAACCAACTATGTAGAAGAAGGCAGAAGATTTGGCTTCCAGTGGACCTTGAGCCTTATTGTAACCTCATTGTAATATATTAGCATTAGCTAAGTGAGACACCCACCAGCTCCATGACAGTTCCAGAGTGTGTGTTGGTTGTTCAGTTGTGTCTGACTCTTTGCGACCCCATGGACTATAGCCAGCCAGGCTCCTCTGTCCATGGAATTCTCTAGGTAAGAATAGTGTAGTGGGTAGCCATTCCCTTCTTCAGGGGTCTTCCCAACCCAGGGATCCAACCTGGGTCTCCTCCATTGCAGACAGATTCTTTATCTTCATCTGAGCCACCAGTTTGAAGGCCAGACATAAAAGGTCAACATGTGGATGGTGACCCAATTCCTGGAAATACCTGCGCCTTCCCAAAATAAGGCTTCCCTGGTGGCTCAGAAGGTAAAGCGTCTGCCTGCAATGCGGGAGACCCGGGTTCGATTCCTGGGTTGGGAAGATCCCCTAGAGAAGGAAATGGCAATCCATTCCAGCACACTTGCCTGGAAAATCCCATGGACGAAGGAGCCTGGTAGGCTACAGTCCATGGGGTCGCAAAGAGTCGGACACGACTGAGCGACTTCACTTTCCCAAAATAATTGGAATAATCCTACCACTCCCCAGATTGCAGTGTCTAAGGGACTTTATGTATCTCTTATTTAACTCAACATTAAAACTATTTGAAGGTCTCCTTTGTGCAAGGTATTTTGCAAGACTGTAAATTGATAGAGAAATGAGTAAGACAGAGCTCTGTTTTTAAAGTACATCCAATCATTTGTGTTTTTTTATGTGAAGAGACACTGTTCAATGCAGTCATGGAGGAGAGGCCTTGTTGTAATTAAACATACTCAGCTTTTTCTGTATGGTTTTATACATTTTTAAATCAAAGATTCCCTTAAAATGCTAGACCGTGAAGTACCTGACCTTCAAAAGAATGGAACCACTTAGATCAGATTTTTCCTCTGAAAACAGAGCTGAGATAGTATAGCTACACTTATTGTTAGATCCGTACATTTTGTAAAGCCTTGACTGTGTAGGGCATTTGCATTCAACCGTTTTACTCATTGCTCAGTAGTCAAGTGTTGCTAAGACTAAGCAGTGAACACAGCGGCTGTTCTGTCCTATCTCTTACTCTCTCAGGCCTCCACCCTTGCCCCTCTAGAAGAATATCTTCCTCACGTTAAACTGAGCACGTGAAGCCAAGGCAACTTCCTTCCTTTTTCCCTCACAGTCTTCCTGTTTTCATCATACCCACCCCATTCAGTTTCACACTCATTCTGAAGTACAGCATGCATTATCTCTCATGAAGCTAACCCTTTATTTGCCCTGGGACCTCATTCCTTCTTATCTCCGCAAAGACCTGACCCCATCAGTTTTTCCATCTTGCAGGGCATTTCCAGTCCTTTTTTCCCTCAGGCGTTTTTCAAGTGCCCAGGATGTGAGGTGCAGTAGACCCTAGGCATTCTTTCTCATGGATGAGGCAGATATCAGTAACTAGTCTGCCTACAATGCGGGAGACCCAGGTTCAGTCCCTGGGTTGGGAAGATCTCCTGGAGAAGGAAATGGCAACCCACTCTAGTATTCTTGCCTGGAGAATCCCATGGACAGAGGAGCCTTGTGGGCTACAGTCCACGGGGTTGCAAAGAGTTGGACACGACTGAGCGACTTAACTTCACTTCAGAATACGCTAGGGTGAAGACTGTTACTGAGATTCTGGAGGTGCATGGATGAACAGCAAAACTATGCCTCTGTGCATGCAAATTTTGTAAAGGAAGGCTTCAGAAAGGAGGTTTCTTTACTGAATGAGGAATTTACCAGCTGAGGGAGTAGCATGTTAGGAAAAGGGAATAAATGCCAAGTACAGATCTAGAGGCAGTGTTATACACCATGTGAAAGGAACATTGATCTTTGGTCGTTTGTTTATACAATAAAACTTTATTAAATGCCTGCTCTGTGCTAGGCACTGTGCTAGGCTGTGAATATAGAATGATGAGTAAAGCCAGATAAAGTCATTGCCTGCTTTGTAGTTTACAGACTAATGGAGAAAACAGATGTTAATAAATAATACATAAATATGTCATTGCAAAGTGTGACAAAGGTGAAGCAGGGGAAAAATAGTGCTCTTTTAAAGACAGAAAATATGACAATTTAGACTGCAGGAGGGCAGGATTAAGGAAAGCCTCTTTGAGGAGTTGGTACTGAATTGAGGTCTAAAAGAGAGAATTTGCAGGCAAAGGAATGGTAGGAAGTTCTAGGCAAAAGAAAATGTGGAGCAGCAGCCCGGTGACAGGAAAACCCCCAGCAAATTCCAGTGTGGATGAAGCATAATGAGGGAGTGGTAGGGTCACATGAGATGTCCATATGAAGAGATGAGAGGGGCTTGGATTGAGGCAGTAGCAAAGATAAGAGAAAAAAAGAATAAATACACACAGTAAATACAAAGAAATCCATATCAAGATAAATCACAATGGAAGTGAAGAACACTGAAGGCAGAAGAGTTTAAAAGATGTCATCTATGGAGGATTGACTGTTACCAGGACTGCAGACTTCTCAGTATTAACAGTGGAAGCGAGAAGACAGTGGGCTGTTTTCTAGAGAAAATGGCTGTCAACCTGGAATTAATTGCTCGTTTTAAAAAACATCTTAAAAAACAAAAGTGAAATAAAAACTCATGTCTAAGTGCTGTCTTTCCATATTACTGTCCTTTTTCCTCAAGTAGACTTTAAATCCTTGGAGGGCAGAGGGTTTGTTGTACAATTTGTAAATATACATTTACTTTTCCCCCCTCAAAAGTGGAAAGAGCGAGCAAGAGAGAGATACACTAGTTAGTCTGAATATATAAACATCTTATCAGTGGCTATTTTATGATAGTAATTTTTTTTCTTTTAGCTTATCAGTAAGTGTTTTTTTTTTTAATTAAAATGTTGGTAAAGCAGGCAAGTGTTACACTTGCTCAGATATACCAGGTATACTTCATCATACCGAGGTCAGTAGTTAATCAGTATGTGCATGTAAGTGATAGAATTATGGTTTGACCCAAATGAGTTTGACTGTAAAGCCTGTGCTCATGGGGCAGAAAAGGGAGATGAAGAATAATTGGAGACAGACCACTCTTTTGAGAAGTTTGGTGAAAAGATGAGAAAAATGCAGTTAAATTCTACAACTGTGCAGCCCAGCATCACTGTCCTGTCTTCCAGTTTGCCATCTTCCTTTCATATTTTCTCTCAAAAAACTAAAGCCTCCCAGATTGCTAAAATGAAAATTAAATGGCTCCCTTTCCCCCTGCCCTGACTTTCCCTGTATTCTTCTGTGATAGATTGTAAGCAGAGCAGATACTGCTGAGAGTCACTGTCTGTGCATACTGCTCTATACAAACTGGACCACATGATACATATTATTCTGTACTTCTTTTCCAGAAACATTACTTAGACATTACTTTTATGTCACTGTGTATAGGTCCTACTACTACATCAGCCTTTCCAAGCTTTAACCTATATACAATAGGACTTAATATTACTGAAAAATCTCCCATCCTTTTACATCGTTCTTTGAATTAGTTCATATTCTTCAGCCTAGTAGTTAAGATCTTGCAGGATGAAACCAACTTAATATTTCAACTTGATCTTCCACTATCTTGCACTTGCCCCAAGCCCTAGCCAGCTTCACTGCTGGTTGACGATCCTTTGTTTCTTTCTTAATGTCATTTCTTACGGCTAAAATTTCTGTGTTGCTCCTCATCTCTTTCTGTCCTTCTTGCTATCCTTCCTTAAAGCTCAAGTAGACTTTAAGATTCTTGGGGGCAGAACGTGTCTTATTTCAGCATTATGTATCCACTAGCTTTTATAATTCATGGCTTATAGTCAATGTTCAGTGAATGTTTGTTTATTTAAGTGATTTACTTATTCAGCTGATTTTTCAAAGGTGAAGTGAGTCTGGTTAACTTCCTCTTCTCACCCCATCCTCCTGGTTGCCTTTTCTGGTCTCAACCTAACAGTACTGTCTTCCATCTTTAAATTACCAAAGCACTTTGTATTGTTTGTGTCATTACCAGCGTCCTCTTTATAGTTATTTTAATAGGTTGTAAGCTCCTTAATGACAAGAGCTGTGTTTGCTTAGTTTTTAATTCTTTTAGTGACTGGCATAATGCCTTGTATACAGTGAGCACTCAGGAAATGTGAATTGGATAGAACTGAGTTTAATTGGAGAGGGGGTGGCAAACAAAAGTCTGGAATTTGTACTTTCTAGGGAGTCAGTGATCATTCTGCTGTACATCTCCAAGCCTCTGGAATGTTTGAGTGCTGATAAGCCTTTAAAGTAAGTGCAGATTCAAGACATTAATAACTGGCTTCTGTTTTCAAACACACAGTTCTGTCAAAATGATAAAACTGCTTAAAAATAATTTATTTTTCTCACAGCAACTCTATGTTATTTTTAATTCGCTTATGAGGATGCAAAGGCATAGAGAAGCTTTGTGACTCTTTCATAATCAACCAGGAAAGGATCAGTGAAGTAGGAATTGAAAGACTATACTGTTAGAAATATACTGACATACTGTCAAATGTAGTATCCGTGACAGCAGCCTGAAATTTAGTGTGTGTTTCTAAGCACCCTTAAGTTCTTTTAGTAGATCTCCAAAGATTTGTCATCTTTGAATTCATGCATACATACCTGCAACAGCTATTCATCGAGCACTGATGATTTGCCCGTTAGGCATTAACTTGGGTGCCAGTTAATCCTTGGGTGCCAGGATAAGGCAGTGAATAAGATAAAGAGCCAGCTTCATGGAGTGCACAGTTAATTGATAGCAGAGCAGCACTGGCTGCCAGGAGTCCCTTTCTCTCTGTCATGACTGAGCACCTCAACCTGTCTGCTTCATTTCCTCTTGTCTAAAATGAGCAGGTTACAGTAGGACATTTTAAAGGACTTCAGTCTCTTCAAGGTTCTGAGTCTGTAAGTTTGGCAGGAGTCTTAATTTTCCAGAAAGACAAAGCTGGAAACTGGACTCTTTCATTTGATCAATTTAATTTCCTTCCTCTGGTATTAACATGCTTGCTTGTTTCTCTCCATCTGAGCTCCTTATCCACTTCTTTAATAGGCAAGAAGGAACAGGGAGGCATCATTCTGTTGTGATTTGAAATTGAGGGGAATTTTGCAGTGCTTGATTATGTTTAGACTTGTTGCAATATTTTCAAATATTTTAAAGTTTATGAGGTGGTGTTAGTTAATCAGAAACTTTAGACATGATAATATAGGTCCTGGCTTGGAGAGCCACATGCACAGTTAATTAAATCAATTAACTGCAAAATCAGATTATGTGCATTGTGAATATATTTTATTTTCCCTTTAGGAATGTAGGAACAAAGTCATTTTCTTGAATCAGTCCTCTTTCTCCATCCTTATTAATGTATTATTGGTTAACCCTTTTGGTTAAAATACTGGTTTAAATACTTGAGAAGAATATTTTATATCATGGGGAAATATTCAGGGTTTATTAATTAAGCAGGTTACAGAAAACTGTTTGGTCTTTTTGAAATTGATATGTGTCTGTAGCAAAAGAATTAAAAATTATCTAACCCCCAAATAAGTGTTTTATCTGTGGATGGTAAAGTTTTTTTCTTTTTATCCTTTTCTGCACTTTCCATTGTTTTTTATAACTAGCGTATTATTTTTGTAATCAGAAAAAGATTAAGACAGCTATGCGAGGAAGCACAGCATCTGTTTTAACTTGCTTCCATGCCTTTAGTTTTCCCCTCGTGTATCTTGCTTCTCACCTTGCTTTCTTAGGCCTGCCAAGACTGCAGCTGCCCTGCGTGACACACAGGAGCCTTCATAGCCTGCTTCTGCCTGTCTCTGTTTCATCACTGCCCTTCTCTCTCCACAGAATTTCTCATGATCCGGGAGTATGGTTTATTCTTTGATATACACTCTTTTCAGTTGTTCAGGGCAAAAATTCTTTTAGAATCATTATCTTTGACTCCTGACTGCAATGTATTAGAAAAGCCACCAGCCCCTCACCACCTGCGCTGGTGCCACGCCCGCCACCTGGGTTGCGGCAGCCTCTGGGCTGCCTTCCTGCTTCCTTCTTTGCCCACCACTCTCTGTCCTCCATATGGCTGTGAGAGGTTTCCTTTTAAATGTCAGTCAGATTATGTCCTTCTTTTGCTGAAAACTCTGCAAAAGCTCATTACTTCACCTGGACTAAAAGACAAGTCCTTACAGAGGCCTAAAGAGCCTTAGGGAAACCCCCGTGACCTGGTCCTCCCGCCTCATCACGTCTCCGCACAGCTTCATTCCATACACTGACTTCTTACTGTTCCTCTGTCATGCCTCAGATGACTGTATCTGCTGTTCCCTTTCTCTGAAATGCTGTTCCCTGAGGTCTATGCTCAAGTGTCACTTTATCAGGGAAGCCATCCCCGATCACCGTGTCTAAAATAGTACACTCACCATCAGACCCTTTCTTCTCTCTTCCATTTTGTTTTCTTCATGGTGCTTAGCACCACCTGATATCTTGTTCAGTTCAGTTCAGTCACTCAGTCATGCCCAACTCTTTGTGACCCCATGAATCGCAGCATGCCAGGCCTCCCTATCCATTACCATCTCCTGGAGTTCACTCAAACTCATGTCCATCGAGTCCATGATGCCATCCAGCCATCTCATCCTCTGTCGTCCCCTTCTCCTCCTGCCCCCAATCCCTCCCAGAATCAGAGTCTTTTCCAATGAGTCAACTCTACGTATGAGGTGGCCAAAGTACTGGAGTTTCAGCTTTAGCATCATTCCTTCCAAAGAACACCCAGGGCTGATCTCCTTTAGAATGGACTGGTTGGATCTCCTTGCAGTCCAAGGGACTCTCAAGAGTCTTCTCCAACACCACAGTTCAAAAGCATCAATTCTTTGGCACTCAGCTTTCTTCACAGTCCAACTCTCACATCCATACACGACCATAGGAAAAACCATAACCTTGACTAGACGGACCTTTGTTGGCAAAGTAATGTCCCTGCTTTTGAATATGCTATCTAGGTTGGGTATAACTTTTCTTCCAAGGAGTAAGCGTCTTTTAATTTCATGGCTGCAGTCACCATCTGCAGTGATTTTGGAGCCCCCAAAAATAAAGTCTGACACTGTTTCCACTGTTTCCCCATCTATTTCCCATGAAGTGATGGGACCAGATGCCATGATCTTTGTTTTCTGAATGTTGAGCTTTAAGCCAACTTTTTCACTCTCCTCTTTCACTTTCATCAAGAGGCTTTTTAGTTCCTCTTCACTTTCTGCCATAAGGGTGGTGTCATCTGCATATCGGAGGTTATTGATATTTCTCCCAGCAATCTTGATTCCAGCTTGTGTTTCTTCCAGTCCAGCGTTTCTCATGATGTACTCTGCATAGAAGTTAAATAAGCAGGGTGACAATATACAGCCTTGACGTACTCCTTTTCCTATTTGGAACCAGTCTGTTGTTCCATGTCCAGTTCTGACTGTTGCTTCCTGACCTGCATACAGGTTTCTCAAGAGGCAGGTCAGGTGGTCTGGTATTCCCATCTTTTTCAGAATTTTCCACAGTTTATTGTGATCCACACAGTCAAAGGCTTTGGCATAGTCAATAAAGCAGAAATAGATGTTTTTCTGGAACTCTCTTGCTTTTTTGATGATCCAGCGGATGTTGGCAATTTGATCTCTGGTTCCTCTGCCTTTTCTAAAACCAGCTTGAACATCTGGAAGTTCACAGTTCATGTACTGCTGAAGCCTGGCTTGGAGAATTTTGAGCATTACTTTACTAGCGTGTGAGATGAGTGCAATTGTGTGGTAGTTTGAGCATTCTTTGGCATTGCCTTTCTTTGGGATTGGAATGAAAACTGACCTTTTCCAGTCCCGTGGCCACTGCTGAGTTTTCCAAATTTGCTCGTGTATTGAGTGCAGCACTTTCACAGCATCGTCTTTCCGGATTTGAAATAGCTCAACTGGAATTCCATCACCTCCACTAGCTTTGTTCGTAGTGATGCTTTCTAAGGCCCACTTGACTTCACATTCCAGGATGTCTGGCTCTAGGTGAGTGATCATACCATTGTGATTTTCTGGGTCATGAAGATCTTTTTTGTACAGTTCTTCTGTGTATTCTTGCCACCTCTTCTTAATATCTTCTGCTTCTGTTAGGTCCCTACCATTTCTGTCCTTTATTGAGCCCATCTTTGCATGAAATGTTCCCTTGGTATCTCTAATTTTCTTGAAGAGATCTCTAGTCTTTCCCATTCTGTTGTTTTCCTCTATTTCTTTACATTGATCACTGAGGAAGGCTTTCTTATCTCTTCTTGCTATTCTTTGGAACTCTGCATTCAGATGCTTATATCTTTCCTTTCCTCCTTTGCTTTTCACTTCTCTCCTTTTCACAGCTATTTGTAAGGCCTCCCCAGACAGCCATTTTGCTTTTTTGCATTTCTTTTCCATGGGGATGGTCTTGATCCCTGTCTCCTGTACAGTGTCATGAACCTCCATCCATAGTTCATCAGGCACTTTATCTATCAGCTTTAGCCCCTTAAATCTATTTCTCACTTCCACTGTGTAATCATAAGGGATTTGATTTAGGTCATACCTGAATGGTCTAGTGGTTTTCCCCACTTTCTTCAATTTAAGTCTGAATTTGGTAATAAGGAGCTCATGATCTGAGCCACAGTCAGCTCCCGGTCTTGTTTGGCTTACTTGTTTTTGATATTTTGTGCGTGTTTGTTTATTGTTTGTCTCCTTCCACCAGAGTGTAAGCCACCCTAGGGCAGGGACTTGTTCCGCTCATCTCTGTGTTCCTGTCACCTGTGACACAGCAGCCCTTCTTGTCTCATTTGAGATCTTGTTCTGTCAATCCCCTCTCTTGCTTAAGGTTTCATCTTCCATCTCTGTTGGATCGTTTTCTTGTCAGTAAGCATTTTTCAACTCTTTCTCCTCATTGAAAGCAAACGCAAATAACCTACCCTTGATTCTTTATCTAGTTACCAAGGCAATAAGTTTTTCCCTTCCTTGTAAGTTTCTTGAGTTTATGTGCCCATATCCCTTCCCTGTCTCACTGGCCTCTCCCTTGGTCCTCTGCAGTAAGGCTTTTATTGCCAGTATGCCAGTGAAACTGCTCTAACAAATAATGTTATGATTTTAAGAAATAAGTAGGCATCTTTTGCTCCTTTCTTACTTTACTTTTCTATAGCATTGTACTTTACTGAGTATTCCTCCCTTCACCACCCCCCCCCACCTTTTGTAATTCTCCTTTAAGCCTTTCTGAAGTTTTTGTTTTCTTGTTCCTCATCCTTATTTTAATTTAAATTTATTTTTTTAATTGAAGGATAATTGCTTTACAAAATTTTGTTGTTTTCTGTCAAACCTCAACATGAATCAGCCATAGGTATACATATGTCCCCTCTCTTCTGAACCTCACTCCCATCTCCTGCCCTATCCCACCTCTCTAGGGAGATACAGAGCCCCTGTTTGAGTTTCCCGAGCCATACAGCAAATTCCCGTTGGCTATCTGTTTTACATATGGTAATGTAAGTTTCTGTGTTACTCTCTCCATACATCTCACCCTCTCCTCCCCTCTCCCCATGTCCATCAGTCTGTTCTGCATGTCTGTTTCTCCATTGCTGCCCTGCAAATAAATTCTTCAGTACCGTTTTTCTAGATTTTGTATATATGCATTAGAATACGGTATTTATTGTTCTGTTTCTGACTCACTTCACTTTGTATAATAGGCTCTAGGTTCATCTACCTCATTAGAACTGACTCAAATATGTTCCTTTTTATGGCTGAATAATATTCCATTGTGTATATGTACCACAACTTCTTTATCCATTCATCTGTCAGTGGACATCTAGGTTGCTTCCATGTTCCAGCTGTTGTAAATAGTCCTTCACTGAACAATGGGATACATGTGTCTTTTTCAGTTTTGATTTCCTCAGGATACATGCTTAGGAGTGGGATTGCTGGGTCATGTGGTGGCTTTATTCCTAGTTTTTTAAGGAATCTCCATAGCATCTTCCATAGTCACTGTATCAATTTACATTCCCACCAACACTGCAAGAGTGTTCCCTTTTCTCCACACCCTCTCCAGCATTTGTTTGTAGACTTTTTGATGATGGCCATTCAGACTGGTGTGAGGTGATATCTCACTGTAGTTTTGATTTGCCTTTCTCTAATGGCGTGCCGCAATTCATGGGGTCGCAAAGAATCGGACACGACTGAGCGACTGAACTGAACTGAACTGAATAATGAGCGATGTTGAGCATCTTTTCGTGTGGTTATTAGCCATCTGTATGTCTTCTTGAAGAAATGTCTGTTTGGGTCTTTTTCCCATTTTTTGATTTGATTGTTTTTGTGGCATTGAGTTGTATGAGCTGCTTGTATATTTTGGAAGTTAATCCTTTGTCAGTTGTTTCATTTGCTATTTTTTTCTCCCATTCTGAGGGTTGTCTTTTCACCTTGCTTATAGTTTCCTTTGCTGTGCAAAAGCTTTTAAGTTTAATCAGGTTCCACTTGTTTACTTTTGTTTTTATTTCCATTCCTCTAGGAGGTGGGTCATACAGGGTCTTGCTTTGATTTATGTCATCGAGTGTTCTGCCTATGTTTTCCTCTCAGAGTTTTATAGTTTCTGGTCTTACATTTAGGTCTTTAATCCATTTTGTGTTTATCTTTGTGTATGGTGTTAGGAAGTGTTCTAATTTCATTCTTTTACATGTAGCTGTCCCGTTTTCCCAGCACCATTTAATGAAGAGGCTGTCTTTGCCCCATTGTATATTCTTGCCTCCTTTGTCAAAAATAAGGTATCCATAGGTGCATGGGTTTGTTTCTGGGCTTTCTATCTTGTTCCATTGGTCTGTATTTCTGTTTTTGTGCCAGTACCATACTGTCTTGATGACTGTAGCTTTGTAGTATAATCTGAAGTCAGGAAGGTTGATTCCTCCAGCTCCATTCTTCTTTCTCAAGACCGCTTTGGCTATTCAGGGTCTTTTGTGTTTCCATATGAATTGTGAAATTTTTTGTTCTAGTTCTGTGAAAAATGCCAGTGGTAATTTGCTAGGGATCACACTGAATCTGTAGCTTGCATTTGGTAGTATAGTCATTTTCACAGTATTGATTCTTCCTACCCAGAAACATGGAATATCTCTTTATCTGTTTATGTCATCTTTGATTTCTTTCATCAGTGTCTGATAATTTTCTGTGTACAGTTCTTTTTGTCTCCTTAGGTAAGTTTATTCCTAGATATTTAATTCTTTTTGTTGCAAAGGTGAATGGAATTGATTCCATAATTTCTCTTTCTGGTTTTTCATTGTTAGTATATATAAATGCAAGTAATTTCTGTGTATTGGTTTTGTATCCTGCAACTTTGCTAAAATTCTAGTAATTTTCCAGTCATCCTTATTGATTGTCCTTGCGGGTTCCTTTCGGCCCCTTACATAGGAATGTCCCATAAGGTCTCTGATCTTAGCTGTCTTCTTGTTCTGACTCCTCCTCACCCTGTGGTTGCATCTTTCCCACACTTTTAACTACTGTTTTTGCACTGATGACTCCCAAGTCTGTCTTTGGCCCAGATTTTTCTCTTGAGACTCAGGCTTGTTATTTCCATCTCTCTCCTGGACACGTCCCGCTAGATGCGCAGTGCCACACAGGCAGAAGTGTACACGCTGTCAACCCTCTCTCCACCACTCCCCACCTTGGTCAGCGACGCTCCCAGTCATTCATTTAAGGTGTGCTCCTGAGAGTGGCTCTCGGCTGCTTCCTCTCCTTGACACTGTCGTGTCTGCGGGTCCCAGCTTCTCTCTCACAAGCTCTTTTGAGTATTAATAGTTTAGATGTTTAGATGTTCCTTCCTTTCTCCTTTATAGTGTGGTCCTCTGAAGCCAGACTGCATGGGTTCTCATTTTGGATATATCACTTATTAGTTATGTGCCTTTGGCCAAATTTTATAACTTCTCTGTGCTTCAGTTTCCTCATTGATAGGACAGAGATACTTTATCATGAAGATTAAATGATTTAAGAGATACAGAGTGCTTAGAATAGTGCCTAACACATCATGTTTGTTATTATTTCTATTATTAATACCACCTAGCTGACCTCGGTACCATTGGTCCCTTCCCTTCTGAAGCATTTTCCAGTCTTCCACAGTGTGAGATTAATGAATGGACATCTGACAGCATCATTCCCTTTTAAAAAATTTCCGTGGCTTCCCATTCTCCAACCACTTGCTTACATTCAGTTCATCTCCACTGTCCTTTTTCTCTCACTTGTTACAGTTATATTATGTAATTAGTAGTTTTAAAGGTAAGCTGTGGTTTTGCATGCCTTGGCATCTTTGCACGCTCTTTCTCCTGCTTGATGTGTCTTTCTTTACCTGGTTTCATCTGCAAACCTTTGATGGTCTTTCAAGACCATACTTATTTTATTTTTTAACATTCAGTTCTCAGTTTTTAATCAGTCAAATGCATGAGTTAACCAATCATAGCAAGTAGTTACAGAAAGCGTAGTACAGTGGTGCTCTGGCGGATACAAAACAGATATGCTGTTGAGGAGCAGACAGTCCAGTGGGGGAACAAGACAGACAAGCATGAAACATTAAGGGACTATCCTTGGGAAGGTTAAGTAGAGCCTACTTAGTGGGGTAGCATTTCAGAGAAGAGCAGACTCTTTGCTCATGGATACCGAGGGATGGTTGTATTAGGTACTTAGAAAGACTTCGTGGAAAAGTGGGATTTTAATTGGGCTTGGAAGGATACTAAAATCTGTATAGATGGAGGGAAGAGGAAGTGGGCGTGTGGGGCCCAGGTAACAGAAGGCACAGGGGCGGCAGTTGGAAGCTGCTCAGTGGAGGAGGCCTGCTAGGAAAGTGTGCATGTCGAGGAGTATGAGGATGTGAGGCCGCCCCAGCAAATGCTGTGGCAGGCGGCAGGGAGTCACGGGATCTGCAGAGCAGGAAGCATCCTTGGGTTCTGGTGTGTCCTATGCCAAACTGTACTGAGGCAAAAGGAAAACTCAGTAATACTGATCCTGCCTTCATTCAGAAATGTGGTATTTTGTTCATCATGAGTTTTTTTTGCATTAGTTTTGAGTTTTAAAAGTATTTCATTAAAGCCTTATTTATCTCTTTTATAAAAAAAAAATTAGTTCTTGTGATTACTGCATTTTTTGGCACATCCTTAAATTGTGTGCCTCAGGCAAGTATCTCACTTACCTCACCCTTGTCCCAGCCCTGTGTTCTATTTCTGGAGGTCAGTGGTGAGGGTATGGATATTTATTTTATTATTATTAATTATAGCTTGTTGTTGTTGTTCAGTTGTTCAGTCATATCTGACTCTTTAAGACCCCATGGACTGCAGCACGCCAGGCTCCCCTGTCCTTCACCATCTCCTGGAGCTTGCTCAAACTCATGTCCATTGAGTCGGTGTTGCCATTCAACCATCTCATCCTCTGTCATCCCCTTCTCCCCCTGCCTTCAATCTTTCCCAGCATCAGGGTCTTTTCTAATGAGTCAGCTCTTTGTATCAGGGGGCTTATTCATGTTTAAATATTTTTGGTTAGTAGACGACATTTAATAAAAACAATTAAGGTGAAGTTAGAATTATAAAAATATTAATTTGGAACTTTGGAGCCTGAAAAACATGAAAGGGAAAAGAATTCTTTGTGCTTCTGAGTTAATCTCTACGGGAGGATAACCCCCTCTTGCTTCAGTGTATGAGTGCGAGCAGAAAATGATTGTTTTGCCCATGTTCTATAACTGGGAGATAGGGGTACCAGAGGCTGCTGAACTTGTGGATATAGGCGTTGGGCAACTCAGCTGTTGCAACCACAGATTCTGCCCCGTGGCCTCAGGAAAACTCCCACAAGTGGGCCATGCAAAGTGAGCTTGACCCACATCTCACATAAAACAGACCCATCCAGCCTCCTCAAAGAGAAGCCACTCACTGGGCCACAGTGTTTTACCACAGGCCACGTGCATCCCAGGTGGCACAGTGGTAGAGAATCCACCTGCCAGTGTATAGGAGACGCAAGAGACTCAGGTTCAATCTTTGGGTCTGGAAGATCCCCTAGAGTAGGAAATGGCAACTCACTCCAGTATTCTTGCCTGAGGAGCAAGGTGGCCTGGTGGCCTACAGTCCATGGGGACAGAGGAGCCTGGTGGCCTACAGTCCATGGGGTCGCAAAGAATTGGACACGAGTGAGCACACACACGTGGCCCAAGAAGCAGTGGAAGATTCACAAACCCTCCAGATGTCTCAGGGCCACTTGCATCTGGGAAAAGAGGTGGTGTGTGATACAAAGAGCATTACTAGTATGTACACCTAACATGTAAAAGCTAAAAAAAGTGAAATCTGTTCATTAGTACACTGGTGACGAATGAAAGATTTTGAGCCAAGAAAGTTAGAGTGCAGTACAAATCTCAAAAAAAAAAAAAAAAAAAAAAACAAGGGACAAGTGGAAAGGAACACGCTGCTTGCTCTCTGTGCTCATGGCCAGATGTGCCATTCTGTCACTTGATGCAGAACCCCCCGCCCCGTCAACACCTGTGTTCAGAGAGAACCTCACCAGGCCCAGGGTGGACGTTTGGGCACAATATGTAAAAACCACAGGCTGAACTTCACCATCAGATAAGTGGGTGGTCACATAAGATGGCTGTTTTCTGAATACTCCAACCAAGATCTGCTCCACCACACCCTTGCTGGAATAGTGACCCCTTCTCAGTGGCACAACTGGCAAAATTCTTCAGAATTGAAGGGGAGATAAAGAGTTTTTCAGACAAACAAAAAACGAAGGAGTTCATCACCACTAGACCAGCCTTATAAGAAGTGTTAAAGGGAGTCCTTTAAGCTGCTGATCAGAACACCTGAACAAAGGGAAAAATTCTTGTGCAAGAATCGTTTCTGGTGGAGGTATTGGAGTGAACAGCCATCATCAAGACAGAACTCATCCGCTGCAGAGCCCCAGTGCTGAGAGCCAGCTGGAGGGCCTTTGGAGCATCAGTCATGGTGCCTGTGGATTTTCCTGTCGTCGTCTTCATTGGTACTGCACTTCTGCCCCTTTGATGTAGTGGCCAGGGCTGCCAGGATCTTCATAGTGCATGTTCCTTCCCAGTGAGCAAATGTCTTATTCGAGTCGTGGCAGACCTCACTTGATCCTGGCAGAAACACATCAGTTATGGTAGCTTTTGGTTCTGTGACTGGATTGACCACTAAAGCACTTTCTTTCAGGCAGCTTTCTGTTGAACCTGGCTGCTTGCACCAGATTTCCAAGATGATAAACTCCCATGTTCCTTCAAGACTATGCTTAAGCCTCCTGTGAAAACCTGGCCCCTCCAAATACAGTTGGTCACTCCCTTAACACTCACCATGATGTTCTACAGTTGTTTGCAGGTCTGTTACCCACACAAAGTTGGGCATTTCATGATAGTGGGGACTGCAGCCTCTCTTTTGAGGGCCTTGTGCAGGAATTGGCTCAGAGCAGATGCTCTGTAAATGTTGAATTTGTAATCGGGGTTCAGGAGTTTACTAAGGTTTCTGTGCTTTTTTCTTAAATTTCCACAGGCTGCAGGAATTGGTTGATCGAGTGCTAGAACGTTTTCAGGCATCTGGACTAATAGTGAAAGAGTGGAATAGTGTGAAACTCCATGCTACAGTCATGAATACTCTGTTCAGGAAAGACCCCAATGGTAAGTGCTCCATAGAACCACAGTACAGTTTGTGACCAGTAAGGTCTAATGATATCCCTGGGGTTTGAAGAGAATGGGCTATCAAAGGATCTCTGACATATCTTTTTTATATCCATTATCTTGTTTTATATGAGTACAGTGGAAGAGGGCAGGGACATATCATGCATGGGACTATATAGCTTCTCAAATCTTATACTCTTCTTACACATAAGGTTGCTAGATGTAGCAAATAAAAATGCAGGATTCCTAAGTAAATTTTAGGTGGACAGCGAATAATTGTTTTAGTGTAACTGTGTCCTAAGGAATGCATGGGAGCTTTTTTTTTTCCCCCAGAAACAAGAGAAGATTAACTAATAAAAGTAAGTGTTAGAGCAGTGATTCTCAACTAGGGGCAGTTTTGTTCTCCCAGAGGACATTTGGATTCTCTGGAGACACTTTGATTGTCACAGTTACGGAAATGGGAGTGGGCTGCCACTGGCATCTAATGCATAGAGGTCAGGGGTACTGCTTATCCCTCTCCAGTGCACAGGACAAGCCCCTCATAATGAAGAATTTTTCAGCCCTGAATGTCAGTAGCACCAAGGTTGAGAAACTTTGTGTTAATGGTTTTTTTTCCCCTTCTAAATCTAAAAGCCTTCATATAAAAATGCCTTGTTTTAACCCTTTATTTGGGATAATAATCTGCATTTTAAAAAGGATTATTTTTCTTCCCATCCCCACCTGCCAAGTGAAAAGTGTCTGGCACATTCAGCATCTGTTTGAACAGGAGCTACAATTCAAGTTATGTGCAGCTTCTTCTTTAAAGCCTGTTGTTCAAAATATACCACCACCAAAATCCCATATTTAGGTTTTATTACCTTTGTTAGGACTGACCTTGGTTTTAGAAAGTCTTCCTTGGAAGAGGACTTCATTAGGACTCCATTAGAACCCATGAACTATTTAAGATTTATAGTTTAGGACAGTTTTTGTATCCCTTTTTGCCAAAATACATCTTTTAATTTCTCTCAGGTACATACCAGAGGTCCCAGCTGTCAGCTGGTTTGGTTTGATTAGAGCCATTGTGACTGAAAGAGACGCAGCCATCCAATTCTTAGTTCTAGTGTTACTGTTTTTTTGATGCTAGATTGTATTTTAAGACTTTTTAAAAATAAATTGTCTTTAAATCTTAGTTCAGAGCTCTTACAACTATTTCATGCCCCATTATTACCTAATCTCTTAACATGAAAGAGTTGAATTATATAGGAATCTGTTTCTTTTAAATTGTGTGGATCCAGATGTATATTCACTTGGCACCAGAGCGTCATATAGGAAAATATTCTGTGTTGACAGTCTAGTTATCCTTTCCTATTGACAGATATTTTAAATGTAACAAGCTTTATTGAGATGTGATTCATATAGTATATAATTTATCCATTTAAAGTATATAATTCAGTAATTTTTAGTATAGTGAGTTATGCAGCCTTTGCCGCAGTACATTTTGAAACATTTTCATCACCCCAGAAAGCAACTCTCTAGTTACTGGCAGTGACTCCTCGTTTTCCCCTTACCGTTCAGTCTTTGGCACTACTAGTCTACTTTCTGTACAATGAATTTGCCTTTTCTGCGTATTTTCACATAAATATTGATAGAGTCATGCAATATGTGATCTCCTGTGACTGGCTTCTTTGACTTAGCATAATGTTTATAAGGTTCATCCATGATACAGTGTCATTCCTTTTTATTACCAAGTAATAACCCATTGTACGGACATACCACATTTTATTTATCCATTCAGCGGTTGATGGACATTTGTATTGTTTCCACTTTTGGGCTATTGTGAATAATGCTGCTCTAAACACTTATGTATGTATTTTTATGTTTTCATTTCTATTAAGTAAATACTTAAGAGTGAAATTGCAGAGTCATGATTAATGCAAAGTTGTAACTTTTTGAGTAACTGCTAGACTGTTTTCCAAAGTGGCTATACCATTTTACACTCCCACAAGCTGTACAGTAGCTCCCCACCCCCGTCTTATCTGCAAGAGATACGTTCCAAGGTCCCCAGTGGATACCTGAAACTGTGTACCAGACATCCTATATTTTTCCTATGCATGAATACCTATGATAAAGTTTAATTCATAAATTAGGTGCAGTAAGAGATTAACAACTAATAGTAAAATAGAAGAATTAAACAATATCAGTTCAGTTCAGTTGCTCAGTCGTGTCCAACTCTTTGCGACCCTATACTATAATAAAAATTATGTGAATGTTATCTATATCTCTCAAAGTTTCTTCTTG
Organism: Oryx dammah; assembly: GCF_014754425.2. Taxonomy (NCBI): domain Eukaryota; kingdom Metazoa; phylum Chordata; class Mammalia; order Artiodactyla; family Bovidae; genus Oryx; species Oryx dammah. The sequence continues at coordinate 31,593,003 of NW_024070190.1, forward strand.
TACAAATTTAATGCCTTTTTCATTTTCACTAAGCAGTTACCATGCACCACGATAATAACTTTTGCAGTTTGAGGTGTGACAGCAAAACTAGTTATGAATTTCTTTTTCCTTCTTCCCAGTTTCACTGATAGATTTGTTCTTACTGTAGATCTTAGCAAACTTTAGCTAAGATTTTTTTCTTTCCTTAATAAGTCACGAACTTTCACTGTTTCACTTAAAGAAAGCACTTTATGTCTTCTCTTTGGCATATCCAAATTGCTAGCATCACTATTTTTGCTTTTTGAGGCCATGATTAGATAAGGGTGACTTGAACACCAGCAGTGCAATACCTTGGCAGTCATTATGATAACTGAGAGAAGCGGGTATGGTGGACAAAGTGATGATACTTCCTGGGTGGGATAGATCACACTGCTCAGAAATTGTTTATTTCTGGAATTTTCCATTTAATGTTTTCTGACCTTAGTTGACCACGGGTAACTGAAAAGGTGGAAAGAAGAACCATGAATAAGGAGGGATGCAGTACATGAGGGCTTCAATTTCTCTACATCTTTACCTGCACTTATTATCTGTCTTTTTGTTATTGCCATCATCTTGAGTGTGAAGTGGTATTTCATTGGGGTTTTGATCTACATTCCCCTCATGGCTAATGCTATTTACTTATAGATTTTGAAACTGTTAGTAAACATTTCAATTTTCAGATTTCATTACTGCTTTTTTAAATTGACATTTACCTAGTATGAATTTTGCTTTATAAAGTGTCACGTTTTCTTTTAACAGGGGACCTGTTTTTAAGTTGTGAAATATACATGGGACTGGGCTCTTTATAAGAGAATAGTTCTCATTAGAGAAGTAGTCCTATAGTTACCCAGGTGTAATTCCAATGGACTTTCTAAAATATATTATCTTCCTGGGATTAGCTCTTTAAATATATTTTATCAGTTCTGATGTGGCAGTCTCCATAGTTACATACAATAAAAGAGTATACTCAAGTAGAAATACAGATACTTTTAAGTGTCTGTTGGTGGGCAGGAAAGAGTTGGTATTTCAGAAAATATTCTGAGAGTTAAATAATTATTGAAGATGTTTTGAACTTTATATACCCTGGATACTTCTCTATCTTGTATTTTCTTTTGAAAAGGCTGTTGAATACATTGTTTTGCTTTTTCATAATAGTTGTCCTTTTCTTTGATATCCATTTTTTTCCTGCTGTATTTGAAGGACATCTTTTGGGATAAGCAAGCTAAATTAATACAAGGAGTTTTAGAGCACAGTTTTGAGGCTAAGGTCATAGATTTGCAGATTTCTGTGTAGAATGTAGGGATACCTTTGATTGCAACTGGAGAGGTTTTTCTCATTTCAGGGGAGTCCTTAAATCAACCCAAACCATGATTATCAGCATTTTTGACTAGTTAATAGATGAACTTTTATGTATTTTTATGTATTTAAAAATGTGTACAGCTTATAAGGAATCTTGGGTTTTAGACTGCAGGGAATCTTTGGAAATCACCCACTCTTAACTTCTAACTTTGTAAATGAGGAACTGAAGAGACGTAATTTGCCTAAGAATATGGTTTGTTATATAGTTTATGTACAGTGAGTACTTGGACAATGTTGAATGAATAAATATATACCGAATGAGTTGATGACAGAGCTGAGACTAGTCTCTTGACTATAATAATCTGATATTTTCCCTCCATGTTATGTTACTTTGCAGGCTTCCCTCATAGCTCAGTTGGTAAAGAATCCACCCGCAATGCAGGAGACCCCGGTTCTATTCCTGGGTTGGGAAGATCCTCGGAGAAGGGATAGGCTACCCACTCCAGTATTTTTGGGTTTCCCTTGTGGCTTAGCTGGTAAAGAATCCACCTGCAGTGCGAGAGACTGGGGTTCGATCCCTGGGTTGGGAAGATCCCCTGGAGAAGGGAAAGGCTACCCACTCCAGTAATCTGGCCTGGAGAATTCCATGGACAGTCCATGGGGTCGCAAAGAGTTGGACACAACTGAGCAACTTTCACTTCACTTCACTTGTGGCTCAGCTGGTAAAGAATCTTCTTGCAATGTGGGAGATCTGGGTTCAATTTCTGGGTTGGGAAGATTCCCTGGAGAAGGGAAAGGCTACCCACTCCAGTATTTTGGCCTGGAGAATTCCATAGATTGTATAGACCATGGAGTTGCGAAGAGTCAGACACTCAGCAACTTTCACTTTTTCACTCTGTTACTTTCTAAGTAGTACATGAAGCTCTTGCTAGTTGTCCCTATAGAAATACAGACAGCTCAGTAACCCAAGCTTCTGTTCTAACACTGTCTTTGGAATATTTACAGCTGAAGGGAGGTACAATCTCTACACAGCGGATGGCAAATATATCTTCAAGGAAAGAGAATCATTTGATGGCCGAAACATTTTAAAGGTCAGTACAATTCTGAGTGAATTGGAAATCCTTTGGCATGTGTCCTAAAATAAGGGAGGACAATAAGTTTTCCTTTTAACAGTTAAGTATATTTTTCTTATACTTCCCATGAGGATTATTGACTGAAAGGACTGTTAAATTTTTTTTCATTGTCCTAAAAGAGAAATCTTTTTGACTTGTTAAGGCTATTGGTGTCTCTTAGAGTACTTAAAGTTGATGATTTAAGAAACAACTATACTATTTGGATCCATAGGAATAAGTTGCTTTTAACTTTGTGAGTCTTACTCTGTATTTTACCCTTGAAGGACTGAGTGTACATTTTTTAAGTGAAGAACTGTCTTGTTCTAGTAGATTTTTCTCTTCACCCACAGAGTCACTCTCCAAATCTCCTGTGTAATCTATTTTTACTCAGGAACAGCCCATGTGCTAAAAAGTAGGTGGTCCATTTCTGACTGTTGAGGATTTGCTTCTGAGTGTTAAATTAACCTAAGAAATTCAAATGAAAAGGGTTCTTCAGGATTCCATTATCTTTCTCCCACAGACCACATTCTGTAACATCCACAGTTTAAGCCCTCTCTGTCAGGTTAACATGCCATTGTGCCTCTGGGAAAAGGGAAACATAAGTTGATATCAAAGGAAAGGTTTTTGATTCTTCATTTTACTCGTTCTGTACGGGTTTGGGTCATGTATTTTCAAGGCCATGGGTGTTTTTTTGCGGCTGGGAGGGAGAGGATGTAAACAGTAAAACTTCAGAGCAAACTCTAGCTTTAGAAATGTTTTTTCTTTTTCCTCCATTCCTTTATCTTGTCACTTGACAGATTTCTTGCCAAATGCCTAATGTGACCCCATTGCCTCTAATTAATGACATCACTCTTCAGCAGCTGCAAGCTTCTCATTGCAGAGCCTAGCAGAGCAATGGCAGCATTCTCTTTAGGCAGGCATTCCAGCTCCCACATTACAGAGCTTTTTTGATTCCTTCTTTTCCTTACCTTTCCTCTCTTTGAATAGTTTTATTTTCAAAGTAGCTCTGGTAGCTTCAGTTTGAGTGGCAAGTTGCTAATGAATTCAGTTGCAGTTAACTTTTTTCCCAGGCCACAGCTTTATTGTGATATGAATCTCTTTCCTCCTCTAGCTCATTTCCTGAGGCTTTTAAAATAATAGCATTCATTATTTTTCTTTTTTTGTTACTGTTAATTTGATAAAGAAGCTAGAGGAGTGGGGAAAGACATCTGTTGGAATGACTCAAGCCAACTTGGTTCCTTTGAACTTAGAATTAAGCCCAAAAGGTATATTGATGCAAGTTGAGGGTGAGGTGCTTTAACATCTGTAAGAAGGAGGTAACCACAGGTAGCCTGAAAAGTGGCTGTATGAACAGTATGGGTCTCTTGTTTGGTATTTAACTTCTCTCATTCTGGAAAGTCGGTTTTCCATTTAAAGATGCTTGACTTGGAAATCTTTCTAACCCACCCCAATGATAACATGGACATAGCTCCCTCTAGTGTTGACAAAGCTTGCTGTAATAGTTGTACCCTTACTGTTTAATGCCTAATTGGGATTTTAGAACTGGGCCCAATGAGGTTCTTGCAAACTATTTAATCCAGTTCTTCATTTTACTCTCTAAGGGTGCAAGATCCAGTATGGTTAAAGTGACTTGCCAAAGGTTACTGGTAGATAGTAGCAGAGTTTAAATCAGAAAAAAATATTTAAAACTCACAAATTAGCTTTTCTACCTTCTTCATAAAGATGCTCAGTGTTTAGGCAGAGATCAGTAGATACTTGAAATTGGGCCTCTCTGTTTGAAATGTGATAATATCTGACGACATAAATGTTGGGGCAGTGGGTGTGCCAGTTAGTCTAAAACTGGCTAAGTAACAATTAGACTTTTGAGGTGAATGTAGTACTAAGACCAACAGAAATATTGACTGTGTGCTATTTGTCAGACCATGTGCTCTTCAGATAAAACAGTCATTATGATACAGTCCCTACCTTCCAGGAGCTTCCTATCTCTGAGAGATACAGCAGATTAATAGGTAATTACAGTATAAAATGATGGGAGCAGATTATGAGATGGAGGAAGAGAAGTACCTTTGAACACAGGTCCTTTGAACACAGGTAGTTGTAACAAAATATCTTTTGATAGAATCTACAACACATTACTTTTTAATCATTAGTTCCAGAAAATATAATCTTTCACTTATATTTAATCAAAGGAATTAACTTTTCTTTGAGAATAAAGATAAAATGTAGCATCCAACACTGCTCCCCAGACATATAAGAGGTAATAGCTATATTTATAAAGTAGCTGTAGCAGTGCACTTTTTTGGAATTACAAGTCTTTCTCAATTAGAATATGAAAACCCATGGTCCCTGAATCCCTTGCCAAAAAAAAAAAAATCAAGAGATTTAAAAAACCGGTGGATTATATATGTAGTTTTTGTACCAGATATAATTATTATTTTCAGAAAGGGAAAAAAAATCACTAACAAGATAGGAACTGACTTGGAGTAAACAGAAAGGTTAACAGCATTGGTTGTTAAGGAGCCCAAGTATATGTGTGCAGCATATTAACAGCTACACAGGTCAAGGATCAGGAATGCTGGTGATGGGAAGCAGCCTTGGAAAAAAATCAACTTCATCTGCTATTCAAAGAGAAACAAAACGAGAATGCGAGTCATTGCTCATTGCTGTAAGAATTTAATGAGTAACAGCCAATTGCTATTCTACTCCATGAAGAGAATTGGTCCTTTTGACTCAGTGCAATATTATGTGTTCTGGATGCCTTAATAAGAAAAAAAAAAAAAAGATCTCCAATGACTTTTGGAGGTAAAAGCTATGTTTTTCTTTTGTATAGCTCTTTTGAGAATTCTTGCAGCTATTATAGACTAGTATCTGATTATTCCTAGTTAAAATAAGAATTTTATTATTCTAAGAAGGACTTTGAAAGAAGAACTGACAACTAGAGAATCAGTCCCTTGTGTTTTTCAAACAAGAAAAGCAATGTATTTAGTAATGGTAGTTTTTTATGGAAGACTGACAGATGGCTCTGAAAGGAAGATGTACATGTGAGTGAAGACGACCTTGGCCTCATTAATAGGATAGTGTCCTGTCAGAGTTTCCGTTTCTCATCTAAGAGATAGGAGCAAAGATGTGGTCTGGTTATCTGTAACACAGTGATAAGCTTGTAAATGGAGAAATCGTGCTGACCTAAAAACATTCTGCCAGGAAATAACTGCTCCCTCACTAGCTAGAAGTAGGATGGTCATTGACTGCCAGCTTCTGGAGGGAGAAGTGGTCTTAGTGGCAGTCTTGTTTGGGGGACCCATGAAATGCCCTTATGCAGTTGAATCAGTATTCCAAGACTATGCTTTCAGCAGATTGAATAGGGGTGCAGTAGTAACTGTTTAAAAGCATAGCTTCTAAATGCAAGGTGAAGAGGAGACGTTAGAGCCCTAGCTTGTACTCTCCACAGTACAAATAAAGACACAGTAATATATTTGGGAAGGAACAGAAAGTGCTGGAGAAGGAAATGGCCACCCACTCCAGTATTCTTGCCTGGAGAGTCTCGTGGACAGAGGAGCCTGGTGGGCTGCTGTCCATGGGATTGCACAGAGTTGGACACTACTGAAGCGACTTAGCATGCATGCATGCATTGTAGAAAGAAATGGCAACCCACTCCAGTGTTCTTGCCTGGAGAATCCCAGGGACAGAGGAACCTGGTGGGCTGCCGTCTATGGGGTCACACAGAGTTGGACACGACTGAAGCGCCTTAGCAGCAGCAGCAGCAGAATGTACTGTAGGTCCAAAAGCAAAGGACAAAAGTGCCATTTCTTTAGATACTTAAAAATCCTGGAGCATATAAACCAAGTAAAAAGCACATGTGTTTCCATTTTATATATAAGAATATTTAAATTTAGAGAAAGAGGGAATTGGCAGTATTTTACTATATTAATATTTAATAGTACTTTACCTGAGAATATGTTTTAAATCTAGCTAGCTACATTGAGAATTTTCTTGAAAGATGTAAATAAGAGTGACTCAAGTATTTCATTCAGTTTTGCTCTTTTTCCATCTCTGGCTCTTCAAGTATTTAAGAGGACAGTAGAATGAATACATTTAAATGAGAGCTTTGTTTAGTTTTTTACTTAGGGAAGTTTCTATAAGGAAGATGTTCAAAAATGCATGCTATTTATTCTCTTGGTAAAAGTGCACAAACATATATGTACTTTTAAACAAATAATCATTAAGTTTACAGTATAACTACTACCATGGTCAAAAAGCAGAATGTGCCTCACATGCCCGTTCCTGGCCAACTCTGTGGTCTGTTTGTCTTAAGGTAACAAAGGCACAATTAAGTTCCTAAACACTGTTAGTGAAGAGGTTTGTTTTCAATGATTACTTTGTTTTGGAGTACTAGAAGAATATTGAAAAAAGGAATTCATTTTTATTCTTTCAAAGGAAGAGAGATTAGATTGAGAACTCAGTCATGATTTTTTTAAGAATATATTAATGATTACAAAGGAAGACAAGCATTTAAAAAGTATATTATTTCTGAGGAAGAAAATATTGTGTTTTTTATTATCCAGTTCAACACTAAGCCGTATTACATACTGTTCTTGAAAATTACTTCTTAGTCTTGTGGTTCATCTTTAGAACTTTTTCCTCAAACTTAGCTTTTTCAGAAAGCCTGTCCTTGAAAATCTATCACTAAATGTTTCATTGCACTATTACATCAGTATTAATAACAGCAAATTGAATGTAGAAAGAAGTTGCTATCTCTCATTACCACCACAGCTGTGGTGTCATTTTTGCTACCTGATATTTCTGTGACTTGAAATTTTAATTTTATTTAAGTAGAATCACTAAGCAGATGCCACTTTCTGTTTAAGCTGTTCGTGCTTATACACCATGGACACTTACTAAATTCACTGTGCTTGGACATACTGATATTTTGTAGTAGCTTTTATCCATACATTGAAAGCAGTCACATCGTTCTTGACAATCATATAAAATAGGAAGCTTGTTAGAGGAACAAGTGTACAACTTTCTGAATAATTTCACTCGGAAAATAAAAATGAGATGCTGTAGAAAAGGTTTCTGTCAGAAGAGAGTTCATAGAGATAACATATATACCCACATATGTATATATTCAATTAAGGTTTAGAAAATAATGTCAAGGAAATCTCTGACAGTGTGGAAAGAGACAGAAAATATGAGGGAAAAAATGTGATGAAGAGGATCTTCAAACAGTGCAAAAATTAACTGTTAGGATTCTTAAATAGAGAGAAAATGGACCTTGGAGTCTTGAAGTTGGATGAAAGAGCCCCAGGACTGATAGTGTTTCCAGGGACTTGGCAATAGTAAAGAAAAAAAAAAAAAAAACCTCTCTGGAAGAAAGTCTCATCACTCTCTGCCTAAAAATATTCTTCCAAAGAATTTTCGCCCCCCAAATGGCCAACACACAAATAACTAGGCATATGAGGAAATTACCCACCATGAGCAAACAGACATCCAGAACTCATAGACACGAAATACTAAAATTATCATCAGACTTTGGCTAAAAATAACTTGTTTCCAATCAGGTAGTTGGAAACTATTGCAAAGAAAAAGTGATGTAGCAGTTTTGAAAAAGAACCAAGTAGAAATACTAGAACTATGAAACTGTGTAAGTGAACGTAAGAGCTCAGTGGATGGATTTGGCAGCAAATTAGATATGGCTGCAGAGGGAAATAATGACCCAGAAATTATATCAGAAAATATGATCCAGCATGTTACATTTGCAGAGAGGAAAAGTAAAAATTACAGGTAAGAGAAAAAGAGGCATATAGGAGAGAATGAGATGCCCTAACACACATTTAATTTGAATCCCAGAAGGAGAGGAGAGAGAGAATGGACCAAAGCTGATGAAAGACGTCAACCTACAGATTAAAGAAGCCAGGTGAATTCCAGTTTTGTTGAGTGAGCTTATATTGCACTTTTCTTTCCTACAACTTGTGACTGAATCATGGACAACATTAACTAAACTACTTAGACCCCAGCACTTTTTAAATTGAATGTCCAGAATTCGTTGGCAGTATCCACATTACAAAGGACAAAAACCAGGAAATCAACAGAAGAATGCTCTGATTGAAGTTGTTATTATTATTTTTTTTTTTTAAAAAGGATAAAAGGTATCCAGGAATTCTTTTTACAGTTTTTGTAACTTTCTGTAAGACTGAAACTTCGACATACAAAATTTTTTAAACTAAAAAAAAGCAAGGAAAGACAATGGAAATAGGACACTACCATTTGTTATAGTTGTGTTTTGTTGTTTTTTTTTTTTTTTACGAAAATTTGCTGAAGTCTTTCCTGTGTTTTGTTCAGCATTTAGGATAGATGTAACTTTTATTAATTCTTGATCTTACCACAAAATTTGGCCCATTTAATTTCAACGGGTATTAGAATTTAATGTTAGAAACAACTTCCTGATTAGGATGTCTCATATTGAGCAAGCTACTAATAAGGTAGTGAAAGTAAAAGATGCGACTTTCACTAAAATGTTTTTTGTTTGTTTTATTTAAGAAAATAATGTATATCTCTACAAATCTATTCTTCCCACCAGCGTCCCTTTCAGGCTTTTCCCTGTTTAATTGCATGAAACCTATCTGTCAGCTCTATCATTACTCTTGAAACAGCAGGATAAAAAAGTCACCAACAGCCCCCATTTGTCCCGTGCCTTGACCTCCTTTTTATTTTTTCCCAGTAACCACATTGAGAATTTTAAGCCCTTTTCTCTTTGAAATGTTCTCATCACTTGGCTTCACTGGCAATTGGTTCTGCTGGTTTTTTCTCTTTTTTTAAAAATTCATTGGCTTATATGGCTAGGTCCTGAAGTTTTGTCCTTATCTCTTTCTCTCTCTTTTACTGCAGTCTTGTTCTATCCAAATCCTACTCATTCTTCAGAGTCCTGTACAGATGTTGCCTCCTTTGTAATGGTGAGGACCATCCCAGTCAGTGGCAAGCTTCTAGCTCTCAGTGCCTTGCCTCCACCCCTTACTTTGTGCAGAGACTGTCAGTGCTTAGCCATATCTCTTGTGCTGGCAAGCATTCAGGAAGCTAAAACTGTTTTCTATAAAGATCAGAAATTTCTGTTAATTTTTCTTTTCAAAAAAGAAAAGAAAAAGGTTTTGTTTGGCAAAGGGGGTGTTTTTTGCCCCATACTTGAAATTGTAAACTCTCAGGAGTCAATAAGCTATGGTCTAAGGAGCAAATTTGCCCTGTTACCTGTTTTGTTGTGTGGCCCTCAAACTATGAATGGTGTTTCTATTTTTTTAATGGTTGAAAAAAATTAAAAGAAGAATAATATTTCATGACATGTGAAAATTATATGAAATTCTAATATCAGGGTCTCTAAGTAAAATTTTATTGGAGCACAGCAATCTTCCTTTATTTATCCACTGACTGCGTTTGTGCCATAGTGCCATAGTTAAGTAGTTGTGACGACAGAACATGGCTATTTGATCCTTTGTATATATCTTTATACATGTATGGGACTTCCCAGGTGGATCAGTGGTAAAGAATCTGCCTGCAGTGCAGAGACTCGGATTTGATCCCTGACTCTGGAAGATCCCCTGGAGAAGGAAGTAGCAACCCACTCTAGTATTCTCGCCTGGGAATCCCATGGACAGAGAAGTCTGGGGGAGCTACATATAGTCCATAGGTTTGCAAAAGAATCAGACATTACTTAGCGAGTAAACAACAACAGCAACTTGATCCTTTATGGAAAAAGTTTTCTTACCCCTGTCTTAAAGGTTAGTATTTAGTTTAATTTTTTTTTTAAATTTCACCCAGTGTCCTTCCTGCTTTATGATTAGATATGATGCTCATATTTAATAGGTGCTCAAGATATATTATTGCCAAATTCAGACTGAAATTGAAGAAAGTGGGGAAAACCGCTAGTCCATTCAGGTATGACCTAAATCAGATCTCTTATGACTATGCAGTGGAAGTGAGAAATAGATTTAAGGGACTAGATCTGATAGATAGAGTGCCTGATGAACTATGGATGGAGGTTCATGACATTGTACAGGAGACAGGGATCAAGACCATCCCCAAGAAAAAGAAATGCAAAAAACCAAAATGGCTGTCTGAGGAGGCCTTACAAATAGCTGTGAAAAGAAGGGAAGCGAAAAGCAAAGGAAAAAGGAAATATTTAAGCATCTGAATGCAGAGTTCCAAAGAATAGCGAGGAGAGATAAGAAAGCCTGCCTCAGCAATCTATGCAAAGAAATAGAGGAAAACAACAGAATGGGAAAGACTAGAGATCTCTTCAAGAAAACTAGAGATGCCAAGGGAACATTTCATGCAAAGATGGGCTCGCTAAAGGACAGAAATGGTAGGGACCTGACAGAAGCAGAAGATATTAAGAAGAGGTGGCAAGAATACACAGAAGAGCTGTACAAAAAAGATCTTCACAACTCAGATAATCACGATGGTGTGATCACTCACCTAGAGCCAGACATCCTGGAATGTGAAGTCAAGTGGGCCTTAGAAAGCATCACTACAAACAAAGCTAGTGGAGGAGATGGAATTCCAATTGAGCTATTTCAAATCCGGAAAGATAATGCTGTGAAAGTGCTGCACTCAATATATGAGCAAATTTGGAAAACTCAGCAGGGGCCACAGGACTGGAAAAGGTCAGTTTTCATTCCAATCCCAAAGAAAGGCAATGCCAAAGAATGCTCAAACTACCGCAAATTGCACTCATCTCACACACTAATAAAGTAATGCTCAAAATTCTCCAAGCCAGGCTTCAACAATACATGAACCGTGAACTTCCAGATGTTCAAGTTGGTTTTAGAAAAGGCAGAGGAACCAGAGATCAAATTGCCAACATCCGCTGGATCATCAAAAAAGCAAGAGTTCCAGAAAAACATCTATTTCTGCTTCATTGACTCTGCCAAAGCCTTTGACTGTGTGGATCACAATAAACTGGAAAATTCTGAAAGAGATGGGAATACCAGACCACCTGACCTGCCTCTTGAGAAACTGTATGCAGGTCAGGAAGTAACAGTCAGAACTGGACATAGAACAACAGACTGGTTCCAAATAGGAAAAAGAGTACGTTAATGCTATATATTGTCACCCTGCTTATTTAACTTCTATGCAGAGTACATCATGAGAAACGCTGGGTTGGAAGAAGCACAAGCTGGAATCAAGATTGCCAGGAGAAATATCAATAACCTCAGATATGCAGATGACACCACCCTTATGGCAGAAAGTGAAGAAGAACTGAAGAGCCTCTTGATGAAAGTGAAAGAGGAGAGTGAAAAAGTTGGCTTAAAGCTCAACATTCAGGAAACGAAGATCATGGCATCCGGTCCCATCACTTCATGGCAGATAGATCGGGAAACAGTGGAAACAGTGTCAGACTTTATTTTTGGGGGCTCCAAAATCACTGCAGATGGTGACTGGAACCATGAAATTAAAAGACACTTACTCCTTGACAGGAAAGTTATGACCAACCTAGACAACATATTAAAAAGCAGAAACATTAGTTTGCCAACAAAGGTCCATCTAGTCAAGGCCATGGTTTTTTCAGTGGTCATGTATGGATATGAGAGTTGGACAATGAAGAAAGCTGAATGCTGAAGAATTGATGCTTTTGAACTGTGGTGTTGGAGAAGACTCTTGAGAGTCCCTTGGACTGCAAGGAGATCCAACCAGTCCATTCTAAAGGCGATCAGTCCTGGGTGTTCATTGGAAGGACTGATGTTGAAGCTTAAACTCCAGTACTTTGGCCACCTGATGCAAAGAGCTGACTCATTTGAAAAGACCCTGATGCTGGGAAAGATTGAGGGCAGGAGGAGAAGGGGATGACAGAGGATGAGATGGTTGGATGGCATCATTGACTCGATGGACATGACTCTGAGTGAACTCCGGGAGTTGATGATAGACAGGGAGGCCTGGCGTGCTGCAGTTCGTGAGGTTGCAAAGAGTCAGACACGACTGAGCAACTGAACTGACTGAGAAGGTATATTATTTATGTTATAAGTATTTAGTTAACAATGTCAATCTTATTGCATTTTTGTTAACTCTTTTCTAGCAAATATTTTTTAAAAATTAGTTTACTAAATTCCAGAAAAGAGAGCCCAGAGTCAAATATACCGATAACTTATACCTCACAATCTTCTGTTGCTAAATTTATTTTTCAATTAAATTTGATTGTAACTTTATTACTTCACATCAGCAAAGTTCAGCTGATAGGAATAATTTTGAGCTTGAATTTACACTTAAATTTCTTTTATTTCAAAATACATCCAAAATTAGTCTTGTGTTTCTCTGTGAAAGTGAAAAAGTGAATGTATTAGTCACTTTTCATGTCCAACTCTTTGCGACCCCATGTACTGTAGCTTGCCAGGCTCCTCTGTCCATGGAATTTTCCAGGCAAGAATACTGGAGTGGGTGGCCATTCCCTTCTCCAGGGGATTTTTCTGACAGAGGGATTGAACCCAGGTCTCCTGCATTTCAGGCAGGCTGTTTAGTGTCTGAGCCACACTGCTTAACTTGAAACATGAGCAGTGATTTCTTTCACATTTTCTTTTATGCCTTATTGCAGAATGTATTAATAAAAAGTATTGAATGAAGAGTAAATGCCAGTGAACTTTTAAGTAAATCAGTCCCAAATGCATTACTAGCATGACTATCAGAAAAATGTGACATATAGGAAGGAACCTGTGATAAGACACCTTGCCAAAATATGGCCGCTCTTGCTTTGCTGTGTTAGTGATAAAATGTGGCTCAGCCTTCATTCTTGATGATTACAGAATGAAACTTAAGCAAATGGGAGATGTAAGAAATCATTAGGGGCTTTTCATATTTTGCTAGTAATAGAAATAATGTGTTCTATGTTAAAAATCTGAAAGACTTCTGCCAAGTGATTAGAGCATCAGATATATAAGGAAAAGTACAGTTTGAAGTGCTTCAATTTGGTTTGGTACATTTCTTGTTTTAGATTACTGGGTTGGGGGCAGGGGGACAATTCAAATCCAAGTAGGATTTCACCAAAACTTATCCTCTGAATTTGCTTCATGTGTCACTTTGCCTGGAAAGTGAAGTCTTAAAACACTAATGAGGGCACCCAAAAATATGACTGTCAGTGAAGCAAAACCATTGTTAAAATGAAACTGGAAAACAAGCTGTTAGCTGATTTTTGACAGAGCCAGCATCCATTCTAGAAAGATGCACCCTCCCTGGTTTGTTGCTGTCTGTTTGTACAAGATGTTTTTTCCTCCCTTCACTCTCTTTCGAATTTCTGTTTATTGGCTGTTCGTCTTTGCCATGGTTCTGGGATACTTCATGCCTTGTCTTGGCTCAGGCAGGGAATGACAGGTTTGGAAAGCCTAACCTATGTGATGACAAGAAATAGGAAAGGACAATGAGAGTGGAAAGTAATTATGTGGTTAAAATTACTTTTCTTAAAATCATTTCTGTTTTTTATCAGAATGAAAAATATTTTATTGAATCCCTCCTCAATGTAAAACACTGAGCTACTGTTTGCTATATTTATGGGAGATGGGGACAGATACTCGGTCTCTCTGATCCCATTGCTGTGAATTCTTTGAACAGTGTACTTGTTATTATTGTGGGAAATATTCATCTCTTTTATATATTCATTTCTAGGGGTCTAGTATATCATTTTGGGTGTACTTTACAAATGAAGGTAGTTGGGTTATGATTCACTTGGATCCATTGAGTTTTATGGGGTTTTTTAGTTGTGGTGAAATATACACAAGATTCACCATGTTAACTACTTTAAGTATATAATTCAGTGGCATTAATAACCCCATCACATTGTCCTATAACAGTCACTACCATCCAGCTCCAGAACTGGATCATCCCAAGTTGAAACTCTGTACCCATTAAACAGTAACTTTATTCTCCCCTCCCGTCTGCCCTTAGCACTCATTATTCTGCTTTCTGTCTCTGTGAATTTGGCTCCTATATGTACCACATATGAGTGGAATTATACAATATTTTCCTTGTTTCTGGTTTATTTCAATCCTATAACATTTCCAAGCTTCATCCACATTGTAGCATGTATCAGGATCTAGTTTATTTTTAAGACTGACTAATATTCCACTATATGTTTACATGCCCATATAATAATTCCATTTTATGCATTATATGGGCATGTATTATATATTCCATTGTGGTTTTTTAGCTACAGTATAAACACACCACAAAGAATCTGATGCTGGGAAAGATTGAAGGCAAAAGAGGAGGGCAGCAGAGGATGAGATGGTTAGTTATCAATAGCATCACCAACTCAATGGATATAAATTTGAGCAAATTCTGGGAGATAGTGGAGGACAGAGGCACCTGGTGTGCTACAGTTCATGGGGTCTTAAAGAGTCAGACAGGACTTGGCAACTGAACAACAAGCCAGTATAAATCTGTGCCTAGAGAGGTGACAGGGCACTGTCTTTTTTGAGTCAGCCTATTGTTTAGAGACAAGGCCAAATGAAACTATGTTAGATTAGGTGGTTTGGTGCCAACAAATGTCTAAGTGTTATTCCAAATGTTGGAGGACATCATGGGAAGAGATAAAGAAATGAGAGTGAAGTTCATGATGCCATGAAACTGTGATGATTTCTTAAGAAATAATGTCTTCTTTCCCATATCTCAGTGATGAAGCAATTTTAGAATTAATGCTCATAGGTGAACATTATGATTACAAAATAAAAGTAGAAAAACAAAATATAAGTCATTCAGAACTCTAGTTCAGAGTTTGTTCTCTCAGTTGTAAGTTAAAACATTAGTACCAGTTCCTTAAATTGTATAGATCTTGCAACTCCTGAAGTGTGTTGGCGGGGTGGGAGTGATAACCTTATCCCTTACCCAAGGCCTTTTGCTTATTTGGCATTTAGCCCACACCTTTGCAGAAGGGAAGGAGGCCATCTGGACTGGATTACAGATAAGAGTGTGTCATAATAGATACTGTTGCATTGGTGCTACTGAAAGCAGGTTTCCTATGGTCCTGACAGAGGACAGAATATTTCATGTTTTGTTGTCTAAGAAGATAAGATGATTTAGTTGAAAATCTAAGATAACATGTGGCAACCTCTCTCCTATCTTCCAAGGAAGCATTTCAAACCCAGCTATTTTTTGGACAGCTCTTATTTATATGTATATATACTCTTGCCAGTGCCTGATGTTGCCAAGGGGCCTCTTCTGATTGCTGTCCTCCCATTGGAAAAGTTGGCGTGGAGGTGGCTGCACCTGATGACCTTTTCTCCCATCTCCTTGTTCTTTTTCCGAATTTGTCACTTGACTCAATAGTCAGCATCTTTGTGCCCTGCCAGCCTAAAGCCACTTGCCCAGAGAACCCCCAGGCTGAGCAGAAATCATCTCTGCCCCTTTCTGCTGACTGGCACTTCCTTTCTCCTGTGTGATATGTATGATACAAAGATCAAACACTTACCTCCTGTTGCTATTGTTTGAGGGACAGTTATGAGTAATCCCTGAGGGAAGATGACCAAGCTGAAAGTAAAAGTGGTAACACATTTGAATGAGCATTAGGTGGCCGCCTTCTGAGGGAAAGAATTTATCTGTGGAAACAACCTAGATTCTGAAAGGGCATCTGCCTTTAGGGTGGGTGGGCACAGGCCTAGGGCATTGAAGAGTTCCTGCTCGCCAGCAGCCACCTGGGGCAGTTTTGCCCTGAAGAAGCAATAATATCCATGCCTGAAGGCAAGGCTTTCTCTGGAAGTAATTTTGCAGCAAACTGAATCCCAGCGGCCTCTCTCTGATGCTAATTCTGCATGCTGCTGTGGAAACTGGCAGAGCGTGCTGGTGTGTGCTGAGATGAGGTCGGGTTCTTCAGCCGTGTCAGCACAGCCTCTTCTCTCTTCCTGCCTCCTACCTCCACCCCACATTTTTTTTCTTGTTACTTTTAAAAACCAAAAAGGGAAGGGAGGGGAGGGGAGCGGAAGTCCCTTGGCATTTTGAGTATTGAGGTGCTCAGCAGAACTGCCTGGCATTTTGTTTGTATAGAACGGTTTTAATTCACTCTCTTAATAGGTCATCTGACCTTACCAGCTGAGTCTTAAACTTGATAATCCTCACGTCAGCAGTGTGGCTCAGGCCACACATCCAGAAGTGCAACCCTGCCAAATTATTTGAAGGAGGTTTTAAAGCCTTCATTCCTTGGCTGTTTGTCTGGCTTCTGCCTGACGGCTCCTCAGGTCAGGCTCCTGATAACATTCCTCATGCTCACTGCAGCCAAGACAGGCACATGGTTTGGGAGAGCAGAATCAATGAGGGAAGTTCACGTTCCTAGTCTGTGTGCGCAGCCTGACGACATTCCCATGCCACTGAAGTCAGTGGAGACGAGGCTTCGGCTCTGGTGACATGCAAGCTTCTTGGTACTGATGTAATGGAGGTGCCCAAAGCAGGAGTGATTGCTAATAGGGTTGGAAAATTGTGGCTGAGTCCTCTGATTACAGAGGTAGTTGATGATAAGGATTACTTCTCACACAGACTGGCCTTGACTTGTTCCTTGGCTCTGAGGTGCCCCTGGCCTTCTGGAAATACATTATGTCCCATTTTTATTGGCTATTATTAGCTGTTATTATTGGCTGTCTCACCACTGATTACTGTAGTCTCAGATTTCAGATTAGATGTGGTATTTGAGGTGGAATTAAGGCTGTATTTGGAGAACACTGGGAGAGTAACCACCTAACAGCCATTGTCTTTTATTCTGAAGTAGATGTTTCTGCTCCATTCTTTAAAAATATTACAGCCCCATGAGGCCAGTTGATGACTGCAGAGACTGAAAGCTATCAGAGTTCCTCCTTGACTTTTCTTATTTTCTTTTAAGGAAGCTGCTTTTTGTCCTGTGATGATGCATTGGAGGTTTTAGTTGGTGAGTGACAATAATAGAGCCCAAAATACTGTCTGATAATTGATCTTCCTGTAACTGCAGAATATCCTTGTAACGTGTTGTCCCTGTGTAAAGGTGGAAAAATTGAGGGAGAGAGTAGCTGTGTGGTTATTGACAGGAAAGCACTGAAGTCTCGTTTGCCCTAAGAACTGTTTTGATTTCTCTCTTCAATAAAAAAAAGAAGTTTCTACCTTTGGTTTCCAGGTGAAGTTGTGTATGTTTGTGTGTGTTTGGTGGGACATGGCTTACCCCAGTGTGAACAGACTCCATTGTATTCTTCCGTGAAGATTCAGAAAGAATCTATGTGAGTGCAGCCTATATGAATATGTTTTACGTGGATGGAAGGGGTTTTGGATCTGAGGTGTCGGATCATCATTTTCCTTCTTGTCTCTTTGCATCTCTCATATTTGCTCTCTTCAGAAGTAATCTCACACACAGCCAGAAGGAAAATGCAAGGTACAAGAAGGCTTGAAAGTTGGAATTGCTGGGTTCCTTGACAGAAACTCAGAATCATTTTTTAAGGTTTGGGGGATTTTAACAAATAAGACTTTGAAACAAAACTTACTTGTGGGAAAAGAAACTTATTTGTGATCCTAACTCTTAAGTGGGATTAGCAATATAGCATATGAAAAGCTGTGTGGTATTTTTCAAATTTTTATATTTTTACTCTAATGTCCACATCTTTCTGTTTACTGCCTAAAGTCTTTTTATTGTTGTACCTAGAGGCCAATTGGGTAAAGAATACTTCTGAAGTATACCATTATTTATTTTGTTGTTTTCAATTAGGATCATCTAAGGGCTGTGATTCCCTGGAGAAGGAAATGGCACCCCACTCCAGTACTCTTGCCTGGAGAATCCCATGGAGGGAGGAGCCTGGTAGGCTACAGTCCATGGGGTCGCAGAGTCGGACACGACTGAGCGACTTCATTACAAGGGCTATGATTAAAGTTTTTTCACATTACTTACTTCTCTTTCATGGCCACAAAACCAAGTGACCACTTCCTTTGCTGTCAGATTGCATACCCATAGCCCACAGATGGAACTTCTTCCCCACTTAGCGTTCTTTTGTACAGATTTGTTGTTCAGATTGTGAGACAAATGCACACTGCCATATAGACATGGCCTGCTACTGGCCTGTGTTCTAGGCCTGGTCCCAGAAGCTATTAAATTTATATCACAGTGTTAGTGGTCCTAGCCTGTCTCTTGTTTCTTATCTTTTAAATGAGTATAGTAATGCTGAGCTCTGGTTTATGTCACAGTGATTTTTGGAAGGGTTAATGATCTGGGCTTTGTGAGATACTTACAGATCCTTAGATGAAAGGTGTTATTTAGCCTCAGCAAGGCTTCCTGCAGGAGTGCCTTCCAAAGAGCTCAAAAGTGTTTATCAGACTATCTTCCATTCATCCTCATACCATCCCTGGTAAGGAGGGAAGTGGGTGAGCATTACTATTAAGTACAAAATGGTGTTATTACCGTTACTTTTATCTGTAAACAGGAGGTAACTGTGAGAAATAGAAGTTGGTAAAACAGATTATAGAAGAAAAACACTGGGAAAACTTCAAAGTAGTATGCATTTGCTATCCCTGTGTATTTTAGGCTTCAGAAGTCTAATTGCCATACATGGAAACAATAAAAATCATCCTTTGTTGGGGGAGAAACAGGACTCACTCTGTCCTTCTAAGTACTTGCATAAATTGAATACTAGTATTATTTTCAGTTGTACCAGATTATGTTCTAAGAGTTAGTTTAACTCGCATATATCAAGAATGACTATAAATTTCATAGGACTTACATTTAAAAAAATATATATATATAGTTGATTTACAATATTATGTTAGTTTCAGGTGTACAACAGAGTGATTCAGTATTTTCGTAGATTATATTCCATTTAAAGTTATTTCAAAGTAAAGGCTATGATTCCCTATAGTGTATGTATATCTTTGTTGCGTATCTATTTTATACATAGTATTTTGTGTCTCTTAATCTCATATCCCTATCTTGCCCCTTCCCTCTTCCTCTCCACACTAGTATCCACTAATTTGTTTTCTATATCTGTGAGTGTTTCTATTTTGTTGCATATATTCATTTTATTTTTTAGATTTCATATATAAGTGATAGCATATAATATTTGTCTTTTTCTCCCTGATATATTTAAGCTAAGCATAATGCTTGCTAGGTTTATTTGCACGTTGTTGCAAATGACATAATTTCATTCTTTTTTATGGCAGAATAATATTCCTGTATACATACACACACACAAATATATGTGTATATGTATGAATGTGTGTGTGTGTGTGTATATATATATACATATATATATATATATATATATATATTAGATACACCACATCTTCTTTATTTATTCATCTACTGGTGGATACTTACTTTGCTTTCATTTCTTGGCTATTATGTAACACTGCTGCTGTGAATATTAATGTGCATGTATTTTTTTGAATTGGTGTTTAAAAAAAATTTTTTTAATATATATCCAGATGTGGAATGGCTGGGTCATATTCTGTTTTAGTTTTATAAGGAACCTCCATGCCTGATGTACCAGTTTACATTTCCACCAACAGTATGGGAGGATTCCCTTTTCTCCACATCCTCATCAGCATTTGTTACTGACTTTTTGATGATAGCCATTCTAACAAGTGTGAGGTGTTATCTCATTGTTGTTTCTATCTGCATTTCATTTGTCTAATAATGAATGATGTTGAACATCTTTTCATGTGCCTTTTAGTGAGTCATCTGTATGTCTTTTTTGGGAAAATGTCTATTCAGGTCTTCTGCCCATTTTTTAATTGTTTTTTTTTTGGTTGTTACTGAGGTTTATGAGCTGTTTATTTATTTTGGATATTAACCCCTTATCAGCCATATCATTTGCAAATGCTTTGTCCCATTCATTAGGTTGTCTTTTCATTTTGTCATTGATTTCCTTTGTTATGCAAAGCTTTTAAGTTTAATTAGATGTCATTTGTTTATTTTGGCTTTTATTTCTTTTGCCAGGAATTAAATATTTTGAATCTTCATTTTAGACTTGAAAACTGAATTTCCTCTTTTTGAAGTCATATTAGACAGTAAACAGCTTGCTGAGTCTACCTAGCACAAGAAATAGATTTTCCTAAAGGAGAAATCTTTGAAGAGAGTAGAGTGGCCACTACTTTGTCTACGATTGAAGAAAGAGAGCGGGCCTTATTTGGGAAGTCCAATAGACAGGGATCTCCAACATGTCTGTCATTATGCTGTTGAGGGTTGGCCATTCATTCAGTTCTGTAGCACTTGAGATTGTAGCTATGAGAAGATTCCTCTCCACTCTCCTCCCCACCTCTCACTGAGATTTTCAGACTCATCTTTGCAGCCTCGTCACATGTGGAATTATGTCTGGTATTTTATGGTTGTGTCATGGAGCCTGGGAGGAAGTAGAAGGTCTGAAATGAGTGCAAGGGAAAATGACCACAATTAGCCCTGAAGTCTTGCTGTTTGCTTTCTTTCAGTGTGAACCACTATACTACCAGAAATAGTAATTCCTTCTGTGTTCTCCCTAGGAAACAACCATGTACAAACTAAAAAATGGTAAGCTTCACAGATCATGTAAGCAGGGGACAGCAAGATGGTTAGATCTTGGTCTTGAGATTCTGTCAGGGAAGCTTTGGTTTTGACCAAAAACCTTTTCATCTTGGTGGTCCACATTTCTCTCTTTACTCGGTAATAGGAAAACTTCGTTTAATTTTCTGAAGATAACTGTGAGTAGTGTAGTCAATAAAGGATAACAACTGTATAGTTGACATTTTTCAAATGTCATACTTAGGTTTTAAATATTCTTCTTAAATTGTCCAAATTAGTACATATTACTTACAAGTGATGTTGCAAATATTGGTGGTCTTAAACTCCGTTTTTATTTTCTCATCAGATATTTGTAGTTTTGTGCAGCTGTTCATTGTTTTGTTCCTTTATGGCAGACTTTAAAAAATACTGGCTTCCAGCACAGCAGGGCTCTATGTGAGTGCACATGAGAGAAATGTTTTCAGAAAGAAAAAGGTTTAGGTTTCAAAATCGCCAAGGAATTGTTATAAAACAACAGTGAGGAGAAAAAACTCAACATTATTTAAATATCTTGCTGTAATTCTTTTTGAATTTAAAATTTTCCTGTTCTGTCTTTTATTTTCTAAGCAATAGACCACTTTGCTCTTCTTGGACTACCTTAGCCTAAAAGGAGCAACAGAGTTTCTCTTTTCTTTTCTAAACTTGTAGTTTAAGCTTTTTCTTTTCCATTCAGGTAGCTAATTAAATTGAGCCATTTAGTTGATTTGTGCTTATTTTCAACCAGAATTCAATTAAAATTCTTCTAGCTGAATTAGAGCCACTGATTCTTAAACCAGGTCCAAGATAAGAGATTACAGTGAAAGTAGAAGTAACAAGGAAAGAATATGTTCATCTCAGCCTTTGGGAGTTTTGTGAGTCAAGCTTCCTCTCTGTAGTTTAACAGGGCCAGGTTTTAAGGGGTCTCACCTACTAGGAAACAGTGCAGAGGTTAAAGTGCTTAGACTCTAGAGTGAGGCTGCCTGAGTTTGAGTCTTTTTAAAAAAATTTTTAATTGGAGGCTAATTACAACATTGTGGTTTTTGCCATACATTGACATGAATCAGCCATGGGAGTTTATATGTCCCCCATCCTGAACTCCCCTCCTACCTCCCTCCCCATCCCATCCTTCAGGGTTGTCCCAGTGCACTGGCTTTGAGTGCCATGTTTCATGCATTGAACTTGGACTGGTGATCTATTTCACATATGGTAATATGTGTGTTTCAATGCTATTGTCTTAAATCATCCCACCCTCGCCTTCTCCCATAGAGTCCAAAAGTCTGTTCTTTATATCTGTGTCTCTTTTGCTGTGTCGCATATAGGGTCATTGTTACCATCTTTCTAAATTCCATATATATATGTTAATATACTGTATTGGTGTTTTTCTTTCTGACGTACTTCACTCTATAACAGGCTCCAGTTTCATCCACCTCATTAGAACTGATTGAAATGATTCTTTTTAATAGCTGAGTTATCTTCCATTGTGTATATGTACCACAGCTTTTGTACCATTTGTCTGCTGATGCACATCTAGGTTGCTTCCATGTCCTGGCTATTGTAAGCAGTGCTGCAGTGAACATTGGGGTACACGTGCCTCTTTCAATTCTGGTTTCTTGGGTGTGTATGCCCAGCAGTGGGATTGCTGGGTCGTGGGTCGTATGGCAGTTCTAGTTCCAGTTTTTTAAGGAATCTCCACACTGTTCTCCATAATGACTGTACTAGTTTGCATTCCCACCAACAGTGTAAGAGAGTTCCCTTTTCTCCCCACCCTCTCCAGCATTTGTTGTTTGTAGACTTTTGGATAGTGGCCATTCTTACCATTGTGAGATGTTACCTCATTGTGGTTTTGATTTGCATTTCTCTGATAATGAGTGATGTGGAGCATCTTTTCATGTGTTTGTTAGTCATCTGTGTGTCTTCTTTGGAGAAATATCTGTTTAGTTCTTTGGTCTATATTTTGATTGGGTCATTTATTTTTCTGGTATTAAGCTGCATGTGCTGCATATATATTTTTGAGATTTAATTCTTTGTCAGTTGCTTCATTTGCTATTATTTTCTCCCATTCTGAAGGCTATCTTTTCACCTTGCTTATAGTTTCCTTCATTGTGCAAAAGCTTTTAATTAGGTCCCATTTTTTTATTTTTGCTTTTATTTCTGTTACTCTGGGAGGTGGGTCATAGAGGATCCTACTGTGATATATGTCAGGGAGTGTTTTGCCTTGTTTTCCTCTAGGAGTTTTTATAGTTTCTGGTCTTACATTTAGATCTTTAATCCATTTTGAGTTTATTTTTGTGTATGGTGTTAGAAAGTGTTCTAGTGTCATTCTTTTACAGGTAGTTGACCAGTTTTCCCAGCACCACTTGTTAAAGAGATTGTCTTTTCTCCATTGTATATTTTTGCCTCCTTTGTCAAAGATAAGGTGTCCACAGATGCATGGATTTATCTCTGGGTTTTCTATTTTGTTCCATTGATCTGTATTTCTCTCTTTGTGCCAGTACCATACTGTCTTGACTGTAGCTTTGTAGTATAGTCTGAAGTCAGGCAGATTGATTCCTCCAGTTCCATTCTTCTTTCTCAAGATTGCTTTGGCTATTTGAGTTTTTTTGTATTTCCATACAAATTGTGAAATTATTTGTTCTAACTCTGTGAAAAATACGGTTGGTAGCTTGATAGGCATTGCATTGAATCTATAGATTGCTTTGGGTAGTATACTCATTTTCACTATATTGATTCTTCTGATCCATGAACATGGAGTCTTTTTTTTTTTTTTAATTGAAGTATTGTTGTTTAGTCACTCAATCATGCCCAACTCTTTGCAGCCTGATGAAATACAGCACTCTAGGCTTCCCTTTCCCTCACTATCTCCTGGAGTTTGCTCAAACTCATGTCCATTGAATTGGTGATGCCATCCAACCACCTCCTCCTCTATCACCCCCTTCTCCTCCTGCCTTCAATCTTTCCCAGCATCAGGGTCTTTTCCAATGAGTCGGTTCTTTGCATCCGGTGGCCAAAGTATTGGATCTTCAACTTCAGCATCAGTCCTTCCAGTGAATATTCAGAGTTGATTTCCTTTCAGACTGGTTTGATCTCCTTGCTGTCCAAGGGACTCTCAAGAGTCTTCTCTAGCACCACAGTTTGAAAGTATCAATTCTTCTACGCTCAGCCTTCTGTATGGTCCAACATGACTACTGGAATTGAAGTATAGTTGATTTACAATGTTGTGTTTGTTTCAGGTATACAGCAAAATGATTCACTTGTGCATACATGTATATCTTTTTTTTTTCCAGATTATTTCCTCATGTAGATTATCACCCAATATTGAGTATAGTTCCCGGTGTTATACAATAGGTCCTTGTTGGTTATCTGTTTTATATATAATAGTGTGTATAGGTTCGGAGAAGGCAATGGCAGCCCACTCCAGTACTCTTGCCTGGAAAATCCCATGGATGGAGGAGCCTGGTAATGTGCAGTCCATGGGGTCGCTAAGAGTAGGACACGACTGAGCGACTTCCACTTTCATGCATTGGAGAAGGAAATGGCAACCCACTCCAGTGTTCTTGCCTGGAGAATCCCAGGGACGGAGGAGCCTGGTGGGCTGCCATCTGTGGGGTCGCACAGAGTTGGACACAACTGAAGCGACTTAGCAGCACCAGCAGCAGCAGTATGTATAGGTTAATCCCAAATTCCTGACTTATCTCTCCCCTACTTTCCTCTTTGGTAACCAGACATTTGTTTTCTATGTCTATGGGTCTGTTTCTGGTTTGTATATAAGTTCTGAGTTTTAATCTTAGTTTCCTTTTTTCCCCCTTTTTCAAACTTTATGAATGTCAGTTTTCTACTGTTTATTTGCTGTGTATCCTTGGGCAAGTTACTTTAGCCTTTTAAACTTCACGTTCAACTCAAAATGAGGAGGCCATCAGATAATCACATACAGCCCAAAGTGTAATGCCTGACATGCATGGTTATTCAGTTAACTCTGGCTGTTATGATCTTTATTTCATTAGTGTTATTGTCAACACTTACATGTTTGTTGTTTACCTTGATCTTTTAATATATAACAGTATTTGCATTAGGTAACTTTGTTTTAAAAATCTCCTGTTATGATATATTTGAGTTTATAAAAGTTTAAATTGACATGGCAAAAATCACCATAAGTAAAATCAAAAGACAAATGACAAACTAGGGGAAAATATATTTGCAAAAATCACCATAAGTAAAATCAAAAGACAAATGACAAACGGGGGGGGGGATATATTTGCAATTCATCACACATGTAGTTCATTTCCCTAATATATAGAGAACTGCTACTCAGTTTAAAAGAAGGGACAGTTGTAAATGTTTTTATGGGATGTGCTTCCACTTACCTGTGCTGTAGATGTCGTGCTTTTCATTTACATTCTCAGAGCACACCAGGCAAACCCTTGGTTGGAGAAGGGTTTGAGACACACAGCTAAAGAGACAGACCTGAACTGGTTTTGTTTTTCCTTATAGAATCGCTCCCACTCAGAAATATTCTGCTCCTATCACTGGTGCCCTCCCATACCCTTTACCCTGTCATCCATGACTTTTCTCGTCTCCTGTGTCCTCCTTCATATCCAGAAAATCACAGAGTCTGTTCTGTGTTTCATTCATAGTATTTCACATCTGCTCCAATCTTTCTAGGCCCACTACTACTATTTTTAGTCAAGAGACACTCAGTATGTCACAACTTAAATACTACCCTGGTCTCCTTTTCTTTATTCTCTTGTTCCTTTCTCTAGTTAGCGTGATATATATCACACTCAGATTAATTTCCTTTGGTTTTCTTCTTGGGCCCCAAGCTTACTCAGAAGCCTTCAGTGGTTCCCACCATCTAGAATGAAGTCTCACTTCTGAATCTCACCCTCAGGACACCCCCCCCTCTTTAATCTGATTCACCTTCCTTATGTCTCTAGCCTTAGTGCTTCTCACTGCCTCTTTTTAGGAACCCTGCATACATCTAAACTGATCTCCTTGACCCTCCAGACCCATTTCTGCCTTCATGCTGCCCTCCCTCCTCCTCTCCTCTAAGTCTTAGACTTGCTACAAGGCCCAGCTCAGTTTCTGTCTCTTCTAAAGGGCTTGTCTAGAGAGCGAGCCCTCTCCATCGTTTTCTTACCTCCCATTGCATTTACTGATTGCATGTACCTCTCCTCCCACAGTTAACCTTTACTGTCTATATTGTGTTAGGTAAACTTTTGAATTGAATACATAACACAATAACTTGTCACAAGGTGAACGCAGCCATGTCATCAACATGCCTCTCTTCTGACACATACCCCGTCTCCCTAAGCAGACGGCCTGGGACACAGCACCACGTCATATGCCTCTTTACAAGAAAATGCACGTCATCTGGTGCTCAGTGACATTCCAGATCAAAAGTCTGAGTCAAGACTAGTCTTTGACAAATAAGAAACATAGAAATTTAAAGGAATATATGAAATTTTTGTTACTAATAAAATTTTTCTTCACAAGTAATTACAGTTGAGGTATAATTAGAAGTAATACCATTGAGTAAGTCCTCAAGGATTCCTAGGCGGTGATCTATAAATAAAATCTTTATATCTATCTAAACAAGGCCATGTTTTCTCTTTTCCAACACAAAGTACACAGACATTTTCAACATTTGTTTTTGTTGTTACATTTTATCCAACAAATATTTATTGATCATATACAGTCTCCTGGCTACAGTTACAGCATATAGTGGAATTCAGCTTTGAAGAACATAAAATACCCTTCTTCCAGAGTACTTATATTTTAATGAATCACTAGAAATAATTGGCAGAACTAAAACAAAAGCTTAAGACTGATGATACAACAATGACTAAAAATAAAATAACTATGAAAGATTGTTACTAAATCATCATAAATACACAGAGAGAACAAGGACATGGGGACAGAAAAGGCCAAGATGAAGCTTGACACTGCATTAGGGACTTTGGATAAGAAATTCATTTGATTATGATGTTGCCACAGGTGTGGAAGAAGATCGCAACCTATGAAGGTAAAATAAGGACAGGTTAAAAAAGGTGCCTGCAGTGGGGGAGACCTGGGTTCAGTCCCTGCGTTGGGAAGATCCCCTGGAGGAGGGAAAGGCTACCCACTCCAGTATTCTGGCCTGGAGAATTCCATGAACTGTATAGTACATAGGGTTGCAGAGTCGGACATGACTGAGCGACTTTCACTTCACTTCATCACTTCAGAAAGAGCAGAGAGATGTTGTAAACATCGTAGGCAATATTTACTTTTCAGTAGTGCTTTGCAGTTTATAAGGAAGGTACTTTGACTTATTCATCTTTTTGAGTCCTTGCCCTTTATGGTCTTGTATTGTGGGTGGTGGTGTCTGTCCACAGCTCCCACATGGCCTGTTGAAAGTTTAGACTGACTTCACTCTTCCCACCCACTGCTCTTGCTTTAGAGAAGCAAGAGAATTTGTGTTCAGTGTGCTGTTTCAGTTTTGTAATTCCTGCATTGAAATCACATCCCAGCTAACTTCATCATAGTTGTACTTACTCTTAGCTTCAAACCTAAAGCATGAGAAATCTCCCTGTCAAATCAAGCCAAAGTGAAGTCAGAGATAAATACCTTCCAGCTCCTGGCTGTGGTGTCTCCATCACATGGAAACAGGCACAAAGAGGAGAACCATGGGCTGCTAATCCCTAAAAAGTAACTCGTTGAAAGTATTATGAGTTCCCTTTTAGTTTTGTTTTTGTCTTGTTTTTTATTGCCCATTTTGTTATGTCTTTTTTGTACCTAGAAGACTTCAGTTTGTAAAGCTACAAATCTGTCAGTCTTGTTGACATGGTTTTCACTTCAAATTAATGTTCAGCAAAGGGGATTAGCCAATAAACATTTCAGGCAGTATTTTCTTACACAAAAGGGTAGATACGGTTTGAACACGCTGCCAAAGCCAGGAAGAGAAGTTAATTGTGTAAATCATTGCAGGCAGGAGCTGATCACCTTTCTGAAAGACAAGACAATGCAGGACACAAACTCTAATTAGATCTTTGGGGTCAAGTTGATGTCATGTTGAAGAATCAATATTTACTGGGCTTTATAAAGTTAGCCTTTAATGAACCCCAGGCATTTTGCTAGGCGATTAATTGCAGGAAGAGAAAAGGTGACAGTGGCTAGAGTCCATGGCTGTAGAGAGAGTATAAAACTAAGTGAAGAGACAAGACGGCCACTTGCTAGTGTGCAAAGGTCTCAGCCTTAGGTTCTACTGAAGCATTGTCGGTTCACGTACTGAAAGGCTTTCTTGGGATCATGCTGACATTTAAGAGCAGCTCTTGCATCCTAACAGAAAAAGGGCAGCCCTTTGCTCTTTGACACTCCTTATCGAAGCATTGTAGCTTAATTTTCTTGGGATGAATTCTGATGTCATTTTGCATTCGGCCTTGTAAATGTGCTCATCATGGGAGTAGGTGTTCTCAGAATGTGGCTCATCCCTTCCTCTGACAAAGCTGAAAGCTTTTAAAATAAAGAATTGTGGTAAAGAGCATTTACTTTAAGATGCTGGCTTGAATCCAAAGTCTAATGAAAGGTTTCGGATAAACATTATCATTTGTACTTGTTATATCATTGAATAGAAGTGTTTCCCTGGCTATTTTGTGTGTGAGAGTGTTCTGAACTCCTCGCTAGGTTATCAAAATCATTTGTAGGGCAGGAACCTTATCTTCTGTTTATTTTAGTCACTGTTTCTAATAAATGTTGTTGACGAGGTAGAGGAATGTATTATATCAAATTTTATCCTGGCTGTAACAAAACTAACATTCCCCATGGTCAGTAATTGAAAGTCCATAGAAGCAGCTTTGTTAAGCCATGTGAATCAGGGTATGGCCCCAGGATGTTTGTTACAAGTTCTTGGTTATATCTCCTCAATAG
This sequence comes from Oryx dammah, assembly GCF_014754425.2. Classification (NCBI taxonomy): domain Eukaryota; kingdom Metazoa; phylum Chordata; class Mammalia; order Artiodactyla; family Bovidae; genus Oryx; species Oryx dammah. The sequence goes on from NW_024070190.1 coordinate 31,621,812, forward strand.
ACACATTTTGGAGTTGACTTCTCAGACCTCTTTCTCTAGTGCATTTTGTCAGAGGAGTCTTTTCAATCAGTCAACGAAGAGTTGCTGTTTTTTTCCTCACTCCCACTCCTATCTCTGCTCTCTAGGATCATTTTTTCAGATGAGAATACTGAGAAACAAAGCCTAAGAGGTTTGTTGGGATTGTTGTGGATGCACACAGCAAGAGATTTTTACAAGAGAATCTGATGTTTACTATTTTTGTCTGTGATTTTCTTTGGATATTCATTCTGGGTTTTTTATTTTTCCCTTTCAGCTATTTGAGAACTTCTACTTTGGTACCCTAAAGCTCAATTCACTTCACATTTCTCAGAGGTTCACAGTGGACAGCTTTGGAAACTATGCCTCCTGTGGACAGATTGACTTCTCCTGAGGTGGATCTTGGGAAGCACTGAAGTTAAACATCCTCACAAGGTGATGAGGGAGAAGTCTCATCACTTTAAGTGCCAAGGAGGGATGTGGGAAACTGGGCGGTAACTTCCCTGGGCAGCTCCCCGAGGATGCCGTGGTGCCTGGTGGTTGTCACAGTCACTGCAGTCAGCCAGGATAGTTTTGGGCATGGGGAGAACATATGCCTGTAACATATGCCTGTTCATCTTTCACAGAATCTACCTCTCTTTCCAAAGCTCTTCTCTGGAAGTGTAGCTCTTGAGCCCACTGGAGCTCAGACTTGCAGTATTTCTTATATACCTACTGATTTTGCCCCAGCCTTTAAACTCTTTTGTATTAATATTAATACTTTAAGAGAATTACAGATGTGTGATCTTATTAATCTCTCCACCTAGATCAAATATCAACAGATTCTAGAAGGTTTGTATTTTTCCCTTCCTCTTACACTCTCATTTTTAATCAATACCCAGAGTTTCTTTTTCATTGTGGTAAAAAACACAGAACATAAACTTTACAGTCTTAAACCACTTAAAAGTGTACACTTCAGTAATGTGAATTATATTCATCCTGTAAAATATCTCCAGGACCTTTTTGTCTTGCAAATCTGAAACTCTGTACCCATTAACCCTCCCAGCAACCACCATTTTACTTTCTATTTCTATGGATTTGACTACCTCGTATAAGTGGAATCATACAATATTTGTCTTTTTGTGACTGGCTTATTCTCCTTAACACAATGCCCTCAAGGTTTATCTATGTGTCAGGACTTCCTTCCTTTTAAAGAATGAGTAATATTCCACTGGATGTGTATACAGTCATCCCTCAGTTCCCTTGGTTCCAGGACCTCCCCTCTGTATCTGTGGATTCTCAAGTCCCTTATATAAAATGGTATAGTATTTGCATATAACTTATACATACCATCCTGGATACTTTAAATCATTTCTAAATTACTTATAATGACCAAATAGAATGTAAATGCCATGTAAATAGTTGCCGGCACACAGTAAGTTCAAGTTTTCCTTTCTGTAACTTTCTGAATATTTTTGGTCCACAGTTGACTGACTCGACAGATGTGGGATCCATGGATGTGTTGAGGGCCGATTGTACCGCATTTTGTTTATCCAGTCTTTCATCGATGGACACTTGGGTTCTTTCCACCTTTTGGCTGTTGTGAATAATGCCCTATGAACGTGGGTGTACAAATATCTGAGACCCTGCTTTCAGTTCCTTTACTATTTAGAACTTTAACTTAAGCAAAATAACTGGTGAAGGTTTTAACCTCTTACTTTGATCTGTCCTTTTTCTTCTGAAGTTGGTCCCTTGTATGCTTATTCAATTCCTATTCCTTCACCCTACCCTAGCCCTTGCCTTCCCGTACCACTGACGGAGCTGCAGTGTTGTGGCTCTTTTCTGTCTGCTTCCCAGGGCAGCAGCAATTGAAATGATGATATCAGCAGGACTGTGCAGTTTCCCAGGAGAATGTCAGCCACAGAAGGCACTCCTTTGCTGCAGACCAGCAGAGGGTGGCGGCTCCTCTGCTTAGCCCCACCCGTCAGCCCTGCCACATTCTCTGCTAGGGAGCTCCAGCCTCACTGTCAGCTCTCGTCCCTACCCCCTCACAGCTTTCCTGCCTCCACGGTCCCTACCCGCTCACAGCTTTCCTGCCTCCACGGCCTCTGTCTTTCCTTCGCTACTTAGTCTCATCCTGATTATTATTTTCTGTTTGAGAAGTCTGATTCTGCACCCCATGTGTTAATAAGGCCACTGACTGGTAAGACTGTATGTAACACTCAGATTTGTTAGCACTGTGACAGCACAACCCATTTGTGAATGAATGGGTTTCTGAAGTGACTGTGCTTTTCTTCTGATATTCCTGTTTAGTTTTAGTTTGAGCCCCTTGATGTACATCGGGATACAATGCTGCCATCACTTATTCACTGGCATAGCTATTTTATTCTTCCAGGACTTAATATTGGTGCCTGCAGGGTTGGTTGTTTTCCCAAAAAAGCTTTCTACAGGTTATATTCAGGTTTTATTTAAATGGAGCTTTTACTTCACTCACCTCTGATTGTTCGATGGCATATGGGAATAAGCGCTCCCGGGGTAGTACTGAATAGCAGAATCGACTGTGGAGTTGAGTGCCCTCATCTCATCTGGTACTGCTTCTAACTGGCTTCTTTCTGACAGCTACCATTGAGCGACCTTGGCCAGAAAATAAAGATGTCTTCTTTTGAGTATCAGAGTTATGATTTTTGTTTTTAGAAATAAAATTTTTGTCTTTTGAAAATGGAACTTTATTGTTCTTGTTGTTTAGTTGCTAAGTCATGTCTGACAGGCTTCTCTGTCCATGGGATTTCCCAGGCAAGAATACTGGAGTGGGTTGCCAGTTCCTTCTCCAGGGGATCTTCCCAGTCGAGGGATTTCACCCGTGTCTCCTGTACTGGCAGGCAGATTCTTTATCCCAAGTCATAAATTCTTAACAGATATTTTGTTATTTAGTATTTAGAGGTAACTGAGCATATAAGGACTTAGCATTACTGTTAAGTGGAGTTTTCCAGCAGCTACATGATAAGGTGGCATCATCACTCTGATGGCTAATAGTGTATGTGCCTGTGTATTTTTGTGTTTTGTAGAATTTTGTAGGTTAGTAGTTATCGATAGAATTGGGGGGGGAGGAAATGTGTTTATGTTTTAAGTTGTTTTGTTTTTTTTTTTCTGGATGCCAATAGACAAATTTTTGAGACACCATAGCTCTAAAGAAAGTACACTTTTAACTACTATTGTGGCGAGGGAGCAATAGGTAGTTTTGACGTATAACAGAAATTTTATGAAGAGCAACAGTGTAAGCAAATAATTTTTGATGGCGCTAACAGAATTGTTTAAGATTCCACGTCCCCTTTCGCCAACTGTAATGAGGTCAGGGTTGGAGGATTTGATCGCTACTTAGAATCCAGTCTCCCTTAGTGTTGCCAATTTGCAGTTCATGCTGCACTGAAATAGAGTTAAGTTGCAGCTAACATTGCTCCGGTTGACTTTTAAGGCACCACTGGCTTCACCCTTAACTCTTTTAAGAAGAGGAGCGGGAAAAGAATCTCTCACCACGATTGTTACATGAGATCTGTGTTGTTATAAAAAGAACTTTGTTATGAGAATAATTTTGTGGGTTTTTTTGGATGGGGCATAATGAGTTACCCCCAAATAAACTCCATACCCTTGGTAGAGACATGATAAATATTACTTATAATGGTTATTTTTTAAGTGAACTTCAGAGTTTACTAAATTGAACACTGATAAGAATCCAGGTTCATAATGACACAAAGCTTAGTTCAGGTTTGCTCTTGCACTCTGCCATTTTCCTGACACTAAAGGGAGCCAGAGGGATATGAGTTAAGGAACAACTCTCAGATTCTGTCTTTATGCCTGCAGGGAGATGGATAGCAAAGCCCAAGGATGCTATAGGTAAGAAAAGGGGCAGCTGTTGTGGTTGTTTATCAATAACTTTATTGTTAATAAAATGATCTCTTAAAGGTAAAATAAGCTTTGTGTGTGAAAAAGCATCAAGCTATATACTTTCATGTCTTAAACTTTTTCCAGTGTGTGTGTTACACTTCAATTTAAATATTCGTTTAAAAAATAAATTTCCTCATCCACAAGTTACTACTTCTTATGCATTTAAGCACATATTGCTAAGTAATTTTTTACAAATGATAACAGCTAATATTAGAGTATTCACATTTGTCATTTATTTGTAAATGTGTATTTATTAATTAAATCTTCACAAGCCCACTTAAGTTGGTGTTGAAGTGAAGTGAAGTGAAAGTTGATCAGTCATGTCCAACTCTTTGCAACCTCATGGACTATACAGTTCATGGGATTCTCTAAGCCAGAATACTAGAATGGGTCACCTTTCCCTTCTCCAGGGGATCTTCCCAACTCAGGGATTGAACCCAGGTCTCCCGCATTGCAGATGGATTCTTCACCAACTGAGCTATCAGAGAAGCCTTGACAAGTTGATAAGTTGGTGTTACTGTACCTCATTTTAGAAACTGAGATTTAACAAGGTTAAGAAATTTGCCTGAGGTCATAAAGTTTGTATCTGTGGTTCTCAAAATGTAATTTTTGGACCCCTCAGAGTCCCTGATCCTTTAGAGGGGAGAGAAGATCCTACTATTCTCATGAAAATACTAAGATATAATTGGCCTTTTTCACTCCAGTTCTCTCCTAAGTGTACATTGGGGTCTCCAGAGGCTATGTGATATGGTAACATCACCACACTGATGGTTAATAGAATAGTATGTGTGTATATTCTTATGTTTTCTAGAATTTTATAAGTTGGTAGTTTTAGGTTTTAGATATGTGTTTTTTAGAGATAATTTAGTTTGCTCTCAGTACTTCTGCTGTGCTATTACTAGCTACTTCCCATTATACCTGCTGTTACGGGCTGAATTGTGTCCCCTGAGAATTCATATGTTAAAGCTCTCACCCCCTAGTACCTCAGAAGGTGACTATTTTGAGATAGGGCCTTTAAAGAGGTAGTTAAGTTAAAATGAGGCTGAGGCTATTACTGCGGGCCCTAAGCCAGTCTGACTGATGTCCTTATAAGGAGAGGAAATTTGGACACATGAAACATTGGACCCCAGACTACCAAGATCAGTCCCTGGGTCTGTCTGCAAAAATGTTTGGTTGATGATATTGCCTAGTAACGTGATTAGAGGGGTCTGAGGATGACAGTGAAACTGACCAATACGGAACAGACGGGGCCAGACTGAGGAAGTTCCTTTTGCCTCTTCTCTGATCATCCGAACCCTCAAGGAATGCCCAAGAGACAGAAAGAGGCAGAACATTAAGCACAGTAGAAATACAATTTTTGATGAGATTTTCAGCATTGCCCAGCAGATGTGGCACTTATTTTTAGTTCAAGAACTGTCTGGAATCATTAAACAGATCCCAGGTACTGCCCAGTCTGTGGACTGCAGTGTTGATGGCAGCCGCCCTCAGTGACATCATGGATGACATCAACAATGGTCCAGTGGAATGCCCAGCTGTTAAGGACAACAAAGGAAAATACTTCAATAAAGGATCATTTGACAACCAAAAAAGAAAGAAGCATCAGCTATGTGCATGTACAGAGCAAAGACCATGTGTGACAATAAGAAGGCAGACATCTGCAAGCCAAGAGGAGACAAGAGAAGCCAAGTCTCCCAGCACTTTTTTCTTTTTCTTTTTTTTTTTTGGCTGTGCCCAGGGATCGAACCGGGGCCCAGCACTGAAAGCAGAGTCTTAACCACTGAAGTACCAGGGAATTCCCAAGTTTGCCAACACCTTAATTGTGAACTTCTAGCCTCCAGAATTTATTGAAAAAATAAATGCTGTTTAAGCCACCCAGTCTGTGGTATTTTGTTATGGCAGCCCTAACAAACTAACACCACTTGCTATAATGCAGAAGCTAACCTACCTTTCTTCCTTTGGGCCAGACATTAAAGAGATACGCCAAATAAAACAGTACTACATTTTGTGGGGAGTAGGGTGAGGAATATAATTTTTTTCCATAAAATACATTATTTTAATATGAGTCAGTGTTGTTATTTTTAAATAAACTGGATGTGAGAGTTGGACTGTAAAGAAAGCTGAGCACCGAAGAATTAATGCTTTTGAACTGTGGTGTTGGAGAAGACTCTTGAGAGTCCCTTGGACTGCAAGGAGATCCAACCAGTACATCCTAAAGGAGATCAGTCCTGGGTGTCCATTGGAAGGACTGATGCTGAAGCTGAAGCTCCAATACTTTGGCCACCTGATGCAAAGAGCTGACTCATTTGAAAAGACCCTGATGCTGGGAAAGATTGAGGGCAGGAGAAGAAGGGGACGATGGAGGATGAGATGGTTGGATGGCATCACTGACTCAATGGACATAGGTTTGAGTAGACCCTGGGAGTTGGTCATGGACAGGGGGGCCTGGCATGCTGCAGTTCATGGGGTTGCGAAGAGTTGGACACGACTGAGCAACTGAACTGAATATTAATTTTCCTTGAGAGATCTTTTAGAGCAGTTTTAGGTTCACAGAAAATGAGAGGCTGGGTTTTTTTTTTTTTCAAGTACAGTATATCAGTGTCTATACTGTATATCTCATATAAACAAAAATAGAAGTTCTTTGGACTGCTCTATAATCTTTCTGTGTGCGGGATTCCTGAGACCAGAAATCTGAGAACTGCTGCACTATACTATGTGCGTGCATGCTCAGTCGTTCAGTGGTGTCCAACTCTGACCCTTTGGACTGTAGCCCACCAGGCTCCTCTGTCCATGGGATTTTTCAGACAAGAATACTGGAGTGGACTGCATTTCCTCCTTCAGGTGATTGTCCCAACCCAGGGATCAAACCTCAGTCTCCTGCATTGCAGGCAGATTCTTAGTGCTGAGCCATCAGGGAAGCCCAACCCGTGATATATGGTCTTCTCTAGTAAGCTTTTGTTACCCAGTAATACACAGTGGATCCCAGTAATATGCAGTGGATCACAGTAGTTGTCAATAGATACAGAGTTACATTATTTCTAGTGTCTGCAGAATAGCCTTTTGTATGTTATAATTTAACTTGTTGGTCCCTAGCTAATGGACATTGATTTGGTTTCCAGGTTTGGCTATTTTAAATAATTCTGGATTGAACATCTTTGTTTGTATTTTTATGTCTGTGAGGTCCTCTAGAAATGAGGTTAAATGGTTTTAAAGATGTGGTTAAATTTAAGTTTCTTATTTGGAAACTAAGACCCTTCTTCCATTTTGTATTGCTAAATATTAAAAAAATATATATTACCATTTATCAACTATACCCAGCAACTTTGAGACCCCTTTGGTTTGAAAAGACTGACCTGCCAGTAAGTCTCTCAAAATTTAGGAGAAACTTTTCTTCTTTATAAACTATAGTTATTGTCCATTTTCTACAACTTTTTTCTTATCTGGAAATTTGAATTTTCTCTAAGTAGCTTTACAGTAGAATTAACAGTTCTGGATTGTTGATTTACCCGTGACTAATATTGACCCATCTTGAAGGTGCTACAGAAGGCAAGTCCCATTGGAGGCGTTACCCAGGAATATGGGAAACATTTTCACCTTCAAGGGTCTGGAAACAGCTATTATCTTATTGATGGGCATCTTTTTTGGGCAACCATAGTCAGTCCAGAAGATCAGGGACTTCATAAGATAGTATTGAGATGGGAGGTGTATGGTATCTAGGTTCTGCCTCCTTAATGACTGAGAGGCACATAACTAGCTTTGCTAAAAGACTACGATTGAAATGGGAAAAGATGGCAAATGTTAGTGTGTATTCAGAACTATGGGACATCATAGCTACCTCTTCCCAACCTGCTGCTAAGTCATTTCAGTCATGTCCGACTCTGTGCGACCCCATAGACGGCAGCCCACCAGGCTCCCCCATCCCTGGGATTCTCCAGGCAAGAACACTGGAGTGGGTTGCCATTTCCTTCTCCAATGCATGAAAGTGAAAAGTGAAAGTGAAGACAGTCGTGTCCGACCCTCAGCGACCCCATGGACTGCAACCTACCAGGCTCCTCCGTCCATGGGATTTTCCAGGCAAGAGTACTGGAGTGGGGTGCCATTGCCTTCTCCGTTCCCAACCTGAGGGAAGAAGAAATAGCATTTTAGAAATGTTCACTATGCTCAGGCACTTAGTATTTAATTTTGCATGGGTTCTACAGCAGTCTTCTGAGGTGAGTGGCATCATCATTAATTTATAGATAGATATTTTGCCCAAGAACTCAGCTAGTAAGGGGGAGTCTGCCCTCAGTGTATATGACAACAGATTGCTCTTCCATTATACATTGGGGCTGGGTACCACTGGGCAAGGCAAGCCTGCTTTATTTGCTGTGAGATGAAAACATCAATGGCCAGGGCCTCACTGCAGCAGCACCTCTAAGTCCAGCTGCAAAGAAAAAAGAAAACACGGAAAGGGAGCTATTGTTTTCTGTTTTCCCAGGGGACCCCACCCCAAGCCCTTGATGCATTCAGAATTTCCAGGCAAGCCAGACTCAGGGTGACTATGAACCTTGTAACCTGTGTTTTTTCTCCCTGTCGATTAAGATCATGTTTTTCATTGCCTTTGATTTCTTTCTTTTTTTTTTTTTAAAGTTTGTTTTTTCAATAAAAACAATCCAGGGCTTGGGTCCCAAAAGTTTAGTATGTTTTGTCCTGTCAGATTATGTTTCCTCTTCAATTTATTTGTGATATAAACCTTGCCCCATTTCTGCTCCAATCCTGAGACTGTGCCCAGAAATGTGTAAGTCAACACATTTTTAAAGGCAGTGATAAAGATCACAATTTTAACAAAAACACCTCAAAAAACCAGCCTCCCCACACTCTCTTACCCAGTGACTTACTAAAATCAACTTGAAGTCAAAACCGTAGCAAATGTGCCTGTTTCAGATTTGAAGCCTCAAGGCAGATGAAATGGCCAGACATTTGCCTTTTAGGGTTGCCCTCAGAAGAGCTAACAAAAAGGGTGACAGCCTTTAAACAGCTGCCTGGGGAGGAGGACATCTGCCTCTGTTTTACCAGCTATTCAGTGCTCAGGCCTTGACTTGAAAAGAGCATGTGGGGCTTGGCAGCAATAGTTCTGAGGCAGCCAGTTGTTATATGGCTTTTGTCTTAATGAAGCCACCCATTATTGTAGAGCCATAACTCGCAGGAAGCCAGCTGTCAGGCTGTGGCGCAGGCCCCTCTGGGTGGGAGGCAAGGGGAGAGAAAAGAGTGTCTCTGGCCAAATTCCCTTTTAGACACCTGAGCCTGGTTGGCTTTGTAACCGGAGAGTTTTGTCTTCCTCACTCCCATCTTCCCTGAGGAGGCCCGGCACCGATTTTGATCTCTACCCTTGGAGAGACAGCAGGGACATCTTGAGATTTGGATTCCTTGGTTTGCAACTCCCTAAGTGCTGGGCTGGGCTGGGCTAGGCTGGGCTGCGCTCTGCGGCGGCTGACTGGCATTTGGCGCTCCGATTAAGCGCTTCCCTTTGAAATCTACCCCCTCCTTTTTCTTTTTTTTTTTTTTTAAACCAGGTATGATGATGTCAAACGTGATGCTGATGCTACAGTTACAGACACGGCCCCTACTGGCGCAGCCTCTCTGATTCTTCCTCTCCACGTCCAGCGCTGGGTGTTTTTTTTTTTTTTTTTATTCCAGACAAGTGCATCTCCTAACCAGGTCACATTTCAGCAGCGACCCACACTATCCGTCTGTCATCGGAGTCAGATTGCAGGAGGAAGGCTGAGGAAGGCTGAGGAAGACGAGGACGTTTGCCTCGCCAGCTGCGGGGTGGGAAGAAGGACATTAAAATACTGCAGAAGTCAAGACTCCCCCACCCTCCAGGTCGAATTCAGACCACGATGCGCGCTCGGGGCTGCGGGCGGCTGGCGCTGCCGCTGCTGCTGCTCTCGGCAGCTGCCCTGGCCGAAGGCGACGCCAAAGGGCTCAAGGAGGGTGAGACCCCTGGCAATTTCATGGAGGACGAGCAATGGCTGTCTTCCATCTCGCAGTACAGCGGCAAGATCAAGCACTGGAACCGCTTCCGAGATGTGAGTCTGCGCGGGCCGAGAGGGCCGAGGGTCCGCGCGGGGGTTTAGGGAGGGAGCTTCGGAGCAGAGACCCTGGGGCCAGGAGTGGCGGCTGCCCATGGCAGCCACGGGCTCCCGCAGCCCAAACGGATAATTGCCCTGAGAGTAAACAGCGCGCACCCACCGGGCTCCTGAACCCCTTCCTCATATTCCCCTCAGCCCCGGAGCTGGCGGGCTTGCGACCCCCAGTCCCACACATACATGCCCCGAGCGAGGAGTTGCTCTGGGGGCGTGCGTTAGCGATAAGCTCTCCTCTGCAGGCTGGATGCGGAGAGGGGTGCGAGATGCGGGGGTTAGGGGGAGGAGGCAGGGAGGGAGGGACGGGGCCCCGGCTTTGGCTGGTCCCTGACCTACTCCTCTTTATTTTTGGTGAGCCACCCCAAGGTGGGTGGATGCTGCTGGTTCCACATACAGGCCACTGCGGAAGGGGCAGGTCTGGGTGGGGCCGGCGGGGTAGGCAGCATCTTCCTGTGCTTGCCCTCCATTTCCATCTTGGGCTTTGGGGTGGGGGCGACAGGAAGGACCAGCCCGCGGTTGGCGCTTTGAGTTGGGGTCGAGGGGCGCTCCGAGCAATCCTGCTAAAGGCGAGATGGTGAAAGGCGTGTCCGTCCGTCCGTAATGGGGGGCGGGTGACGGCAGTGAAAATACCATAGGCCACCTCTGGGTGGCCGCCAGAGCCAGGTCTGGGGTTCCCACTGAGGGACGCGAGCACTAATGGAGGATAATTTTCCAGGACCAATCTTTCATGGGGTAGAACGACCCAGAAGTTGAACCTCCAACCTGGAAGGAAGACTCCCTAGCCCAGTAGACTTGAAAAGGGTAGAGAGCCCAGTGGCTGCATACGCCCGCTGGAGCCCAGCTCAACCTTGTGCGGAGCTTGGCCGTGTAGGGGTGTGGAGGTGGCTTCGGAGGAGTGGGCAACGCTGCGGCACTTTGTTTACAGGCACCTGTAGATCAGAGGGGAAACTGAAGGCTGCCTTGCTCCCAGAGGGGAAGTAGGGGTGAGGAGCGGCGCGCAGAGGGCGTGGCTGGGACCCAGAGCAGGGTGGGGGAGGGGTGTGAGGGGGAGGATGGGCCCGGATGCTCCAGAGAAGAGGAACGCTTGTGTCCGTCACCCGGCGCTCTCCAGCGCCCCAACCCCAGGAAGCCTCCTTTACGGCCCCAGTTCTTGCTTCTCCAGTTCAGTTCCCCAGATTCCCACATCAGACCCGCCTAGGATAACACCGTGACCTTTCTCATCTTATGTTGTATGCATCCAAAAGTTCCTTAGCAATGGCATTTAGAACACACATGCTTCATGTGATAACCAGCCGAATGATGGAAACAGGCAGATACGCATCTTTTTGTTACCCTGAAACAAACGACTGTTTATTTCGAAAGTCAAACTGGTAGCTTGTAATTCATCAGAAGGACTCGCCGGCTGCCTGGTCCTCAGGGCTGAGTGGCCTGGGCCCCAGCCTAAAGTTTGCCCCACCCATGGCTAGTCCAGCGACAGGAGCCTGGCACTACAGCAAGGCCTCTTCCGAGTCCCCTGCAGGCCCAGCTCAGATTAGCTGCAGTCTCCTGCCGCTGCCTGGGAAGCAGCCCGGCCACAGCAGTGAGACGGTAGCAGCAGGCTGGCCTGTCCTGAATCCATGTGTCACTGGTCCAGGCCTCCCTCTGACTCTCTGGCAGTTTGCTTTTCCAAAATGGATCTGGTGAAGGTCAGAGAGAAAAGAAATGCTTAATCAGAGCAGTACAAGTTTAAAAACAAAAGATTCCTCCCCACCTTCCTTCTTCCACTGACTTCCAATAGCTAACTCTGTGGGTGAGGATAAATGACTGACTCCATGAACCCCTGCACAGGGCTGCCCACCTGTCTCCCTGTACTGGTGCCAGTCACTTCCCCCTTCCTCCCATGCTCATCAGAAGAAAGGCGCCAGAGTGAAATTCTGCAGGATCTGCCTCCATACGATTCATGGAAAGCTTCAATGAGGCATGTAATGGTTTGGGTGGTCTCAGGCACTTTATAGGGGAGATTTCCTCTAAAACCCCATTTAAGGTAGCCCTGGCTGTAGGAGAACAGGGTCAGGGAGAGAAGGAGGACAAGCAAGGCTTGGCAGGAGGGCCTGGCTGAAGGGATTCTCTGACAACCTCTGCAGAAATGCGGGAGGCTGCTAGCTCAGAGCCGCTGCACTGCATAACTCTAGGGGTGCCGTCATGTGAATGGTGCCCCTGGAGTTGTGCAGTGCACAGACCATACACAGGGGCCATGCCAGGACTGCGGGCCATGCCAGGACTGAGGACCATTGTCATCCCTCCTCTGTTAGTAGAGGCCCACTTCCCACCCTAAGGACTGAAGGCCTTCTAGTTGGGCACAGTAGCATTGGGCTTTATGTACCTTTCATCAGGAAGTTTTCTTGAAACTATGCTCCTTGGCTCCTCAAAAGAGAGGTAGGAGTTGAACCTCTAAGCCATTGCCAGGTTGAGCCAGAGTTTTGTTGATTATCAGACACAAAATGGTGCAGGGCCCCCACTCTGCCTTGGTGCAAGGGAGGCATGCAAGGAGGGGGAGTGGAATATTCTTGGGGAAGAGGATCAAGGAGTCAAGTGTGGGTGGGGGCAGTGTCTCATTAAATGGTTGGACCGAATTGAGGTCAGGGAGATTGAGGGAATCACGTCAAAGAGGTCAGGAGAACCAAGACGAGAAGGAAAGCATGGCCACGGTTCCAGTGTGGAATTGGTCTGAGCTGGCCAGCCGGGAATTCAGCTTAGCATTCTTCCTCTGAGCAGTAGGATTATTGAGGGGGTGGGTAGGGGGTGTTGTGAAGGGTTTACCGACAGAGTAATCCTCCTCTCCAGTGGGCTTGGGGCTCTCCCATGTGTCTGGATAGATCGCTTTTAATGCCTCGTGTTCTGCTTCCAGGGAGGAGGGAATTTCAAGTCAGAGGAGCTGGGATCTGGCTGCACCCCACTCTGTGCAGGCCTGGGCTTTTTGGAGCCCTGCTCCCCAGTACTCCCATCTCTCAATTTAACTCCCTGCAGAAGTGGGTGGATTTTACTGCAGTCTTTGGAACAAAGCATCCAGGGCCTCATAGATAGAGATGGACCCTTGAGAGGAGACAGGCCATTACGCAGCATTCTTCCAGGCAGGCTCCAGGAGCTGGCTGGACAGTGCTGACTCCTCTTTATTTTCTTGGCTCCTCTGCTTTGTACTCCACTTTGGTTACATTTTAATGATATTTATGAGTGTCCAGCACAGTGTTGGGCACCCGGGAGGCACACATCACTGGTTGTAGGGGGTGTTTACATCTGCCAGTCCCTGCAGTCAGCACTTTATCCCTGTTCTCTCTTGTGCCCCCCGCCAGCAAACTGTGAGACAGTTACCATTACTTTGTAGTTCACCCATTTTGCAGCTGAAGAAAAGGAGGCACAGAGAAGCTGAGTAGCGTATCCACTATCAAATCACTAGCAAGCGGCAGAGCTAGGATTTGAACCTAGGTCCTCTAACTCACCTTTGCTTTTCAAGAACTCTTGGCCTAACACTTAGTGGAGATGGAAGAGAAGAGCCTACCCTGGCTCGTGTCTTATGGGCTCAAGGATGCCTGGCCAGGAGCACCACCTCCTTGGAAGGAGGGCTAGGGCGCTCAGTGTCTTCGGCAGCCTGCCACCCGCCTGGCCTAGCGACCCTCCAGAGGCAGCTCTCCACCCAGGAGAGGCGTGAGGCCTGGGGTCAGATTCTGACTCCTCCGCTGCCTGGCCACACGATACCAGGTACGTCATGTAACCTCTCTGAACTTCAATTTCAGTCTGGGAGACTGTGAACATGAAGACATCTTGTCTGAGGGCTGGAGGGCATCCATTTCAGGCAATAGAGAAAGAAACTTCAGCCCTATAGAAAAACCACCAGATGGATCAGTGTTTCTGGGGCTAGTTCACACCACCCTCCATCTCCATGAGAACAACACTGGTGTATGTGCACTAATTCACTCATTCACTGCAGATCTTAGCACCTCCCTGGAGCCCAGGACTTCACCATGAACCTAAGGTCTGGCCCAGGAAATACCACCTGCTAGCTACTTAGTGATTCTCATATATGAGAATTCTCATATGTTCTCATGTGTGTGTATGAACACCAAGTAGGCCAGTAGCAAGTTTCAGCCACAAAGAGGCTCCCCTCTCTCCACCCCACACAGCCGAACCAGGGCAAGTGTGGGATTGAGCTGCACAGGTTTTTGTGGATAAGTGTGGATGTGTGAGAAGAACCCCAAACTGGGTCAGAATGGATTCTATCATTGGGGTTTCAGAATAGGAGGCTGGGCCCCGCTCTGGCCTCCACCTCTTCCACCCTAGTTCCGAATCCTCTCCCACCATGGAGGGGCTGGCATCACCCAGAGCAGTGCAGCACGGTGAGGGACTCTTGAACACCCAGCAGGGCTCCAGGCCCTGAGCAGAGAGGGACAGGAGAGGGCGAGAAGAGCACTCTGCCTGGAGAGGCCATCTTAGTCTCCTCTTGACTTCCAGGCAGTCTGAAGAGGATGGCCGCCCACACCACCCTTCCATTCTCCAGAAGGTCAGCCGGCTCTCTGGAGGAGTGGGAGAACTCTAGCCTACCTGAGCCCCAGGGGCCCCGGGAGGGCTCTCAGCTTATCTTCCTCCCTGGCATGGCCACTTCCCTTTGCCAGCCCTTGATTTTCCTCTGGGTTTAATGGGCAGCCCTTGTCATCCTGTGATGCCGGAAGATGGCACTAGAGCCCACCTACAGCCCCTTTACCTGCATGCATCTCTCACCCTCCACCCCCACCCTTGCCACAAGCTGAGCAGCAAGACTTTGGGTTTAGGGAAAGGATTTTCTTTTTTGCTCTTAATGGCACCCTACTCCAGTATTCTTGCCTGGAGAATCCCATGGACGGAGGAGCTTGGTGGGCTACAGTCCACGGGTTGCAAAGAGTCGGACACGACTGAGCGACTTCACTTTCACATGACCAAATCAGCATTGAGTGTGTACTAACCAGAGACAAGGAGCCTGAGAAATGAAGCCTAATGGCATCCCCGGGCAAACACCAGTCTGGGGATGGCCATGTAGCCACTGCGTAAGGTTCCCTTGCAGGTGTCATGTGAGTCTTTTTAGGGCTGTAGACAGGGAGAATGTATCTGTGCTTGGTAGGCAGACCCAGGCCCAGCTTCAAGCTAGGGTGATGTGATTCTTGAAATGTCCAGCCTCTGATCCCCTGAGGGCTCAGCCAGTGTTCAGTTGTCGATATAGCCCCTTCCTTGGGGTTCCTGCCACATTTATTGGCCATAAACTCACTTGGCACATGTTGATACACTGTGGGCTTATAACTTAAGAGTCCTCCTGCTGTTAAGTATCACGTTCCTCCCAAGGCGAGTCCCTGAGGGCAGGGATAGACTGCTTTGTGACCTTATACCCCATCCTCAGAGCATTGCATGGAGTGGCTGTGCACATAGTAGCTGCTCAGTATAAATGTATGCACCATGGAATGTGAGAGCCAGGAAGGATCTCAGCTAATCTGTCCTCTGAGCCCCTCCCTCTTCCCTCTAGGTAGCAGCGCCATGGGTTCAGGTGGAGCTTTGGGCTGAGCCACGCTGACTGTTTGGGGTGCTCTCTTCCCCTTTCTGGGCCCTGAATGGTTGGGATAGTCAAAGCTAGAATCCCAGCACTGACTTCAGTGATTCATTTGTATGATAAGGGAATGAAAGATGCCAGGAAGGAAGATTGCCCCCAGGCCTCCCTGCTTTCCCCATGTTTATCGGCCTGGACCTGGGTGCAGCCAGCCTCCTTTCTCCTCGGTGAGGGGATGCATAGGGGACTCAGAATTTCCCCCCACCTCAGTGGGCCCAGAGAGCAGGTCACCCACCATCAGACCTGTGTGTGGGTGAGCACAGGGCTACCTCAGGTGGAGACCAGGTTCCCTGAGACAGTGCATCCTGCCCCTCCAAGTCTCTTTCCCGACATCTGAGAACAGGTCAAAGCTGCACACAGCAGGAAGGACAAGCCAGACCCAGCCGGTGTCTTACCTCTGCTTGGATGCAAGCTGCTGGCTCCTTCCCTGATCCTTGGCTCCTTTGCACAGGTTAGAGGACATGGAAGAGTCTAAACTTGTTCAGGCTCCTTTTCCGCTCTTCTCAAAGTTCTCAGTTTAGGAGAGAGGGGAAGCAGAACCATGGAGCCTTGGCAGCATTAAGCACTGGGCACTTGCCGGTAAAGAAAAGGACCAGACACAATGCCACGTGCTCTTTCATGACCCCATGCCTGTGCTTCCTCAGCTCCAGTGTCTGGGCCTCCTCAGAGAATCTTGGATTGCAATCCTGCCCCCCACTCATGTTCTAGAAAGGAAACAGAGGCCCTGAGGCAGCTCAGAACAGAACTCCAGGCCTGCTCTGCCCTGTCTCTCTCTCTCCTGTTCTTGGTCTTCTGTGGACCCCAGGGACCACTGCCTGAACCAGAAACCCAAGGACTGGAGTCTAAGATGCCCCTGGAGCAGTGGAGAGCTCAGGCCCCATGGAGTCTGGGGGTGGGGTGGGGGCTGGTGCAGGCATACCTGAGGCCAGGTAGAGATCCTGGCATGCAGGGAGCAATAAGCACATTTTTGTCCTCCAAGGAAATTCCTCTGAGGGGAGGTGGGAGGCAGGGAGTCTGCCAGGTGCCTGTCTCCATCTGTTTGTCCAGGCCTCACACAGCCTCCACCGCTCCCTCTGAGAGAGGGGCAAATATTTAATGACTGCCCCCCTTCCCAGGCTCCTCCGTGTGGAGGGCGCTGCCTCCTCAAGATGCCTTCTGCCTGGGAACGCGATGAGGGTGGCAGCCTCAGCTGAGGGGGAGCCAGGCGGCCCCCACGTCACCCCTGCTTCCTTTCTGGGCCCCTCCCTCTGGTTTGCAGGGAGGCACAGCAGGAGCCCCCAGCCACAAGTTCCCCACTCCTGGGCCTTCTCAGGGGACTGGGTTCCGTCAGAGGTCCCCTCACCTGAGGAATGAGGCAGAAATAATGCCAGCTACAAGGCTTTTCAGAGGTTGAGAGAGGCCTGGCCCACTTCCATTTTTAGAGGTTCTTGATCTATTAAAAAATGAAGAAATGCCATAATAGGGTTACAAAAATTGTGGTTTCCTTAAAGTCTCACGATGCACCTCTTTCCATCCTGTCAGCGCATCCTAGAGCCTCAGCTGGAGACAGCGTCAGAAGTCTGCACTTGAGGCTCCTTGTGACTAAGACACCGGGAAGTACCTCTCATCCTCCCCTTGTCCCCCAGACTCCCCAGCTGAAGTGCTCCTGTTGTGTGAGTTTTGAAAGTGTAGGCTCTACAGTTTGCAAAGTGTGCTCACAGCCACACTGGGTCCCGCCACACCTCAGGAAGGAAGGCAAGAGAGTCAGTCATCCTCACTCTGTAGACCAAAGGCTCTCCAGCAAGGCTCTCCAGCCCACATCTTGTTGGCAGTCAGGGCCCAGGCCAAGTGGATACCCAGATTCCATGCCAGGGCGGGGGTAGGCGATGTCGGTCTCCCCATCAGGCTGTGCTGCAAAGAGGTAGGTGGAGATTCGCCCTGGTGGTTTTCAGCCCTGGGGCGCTGCTCTTCTGCTTGATTCACTGCCGCGTCTCATCCTCCCCACCAGATGGAGAGGTTGGGAGAGACTGGGTTAATTCAAGCTGTGAAGTGAGCGGGTGATTCGGGTGCTAATTAAAATGACAGGAAGTAAACAGCGCTTGGAAACACCCAGCATGTGCCCCCCTAAGCCCAGCTAGGCCTGCACACTCACCACTGTTTCTCCCCCAGCTTGGCACAGTGGGCCCCGTCTCCATGGCAACTGGGCTGAGCTGCCGAGATCAAAGCAGGAGACGGGTTAGCTCCAAACCAGCCCAACCAGGGGTGTGTGAAGGGGTTCTGGAAAATGCCTGAAGAAGGGGGTCCCCCAGGTGTCTTCCTCCACCACTCTCAATCCCTCCATTCTGCTACAAGACTCCCACATAGGATTGGAACAGAGCTGGTGTGGAGGGAGAAGTCACTGGGGTTAGGCTCCTGGGTTCGGTTCTGAGACTTTTTTTTTCTAACATTTAAGGAAGAGTGAGAGTCCTGATTAGGGGCACAGAGTCTGGAATCCCAGTTCTTGGAGTTCCAGTACTTTTCTGCTCTGCTATTTGATGTGTGATCCTGCATAAGTCACTTAACCTCTCCAAAGCCTCAATTGTACCACCTGAGAAATAGGATAATAGTAGTAATTTTCTCTTAAATTTTTATGAAGAGTAAAATGAGCCAATGAGTGTAAAATGTTTAGCACAATGCCTCCCACATGGTAATTTGTGAGAAACTATTAGCTATTCTTAGGGTATTTTTATTATTTGTTAGGTGCTGGGCATAGAAAGGTGAACTTCATATGGTCTCTGCCCTCAAGAAACTGGACATCTAAAGAGATCAGAAGCTATGGCATTTCTTCATGTAGCCAGAGTAATAATAAACTTCTACTAGGTACAGTCGGCCTGAAGGAAAACTAGATATGGGGCAAGGTTAGGGAGGATAAAGTTTGAAAGCTGAGTTTTGAAATACGAACTGAAGTTCCGGGGGCTGGATGCAAACACATTCCAGAGCGGGAAGAAGGCTCTGCCGAGGACTGGCCAGACTGAAACATCTGTTGGAAGGACATGGGGACAGGAACAGGCTGAGAGAAGATGGACTTTCTTCTGTCAGTGACCGGGAACCTGTGAGGGTCTTTAAATATGATATTTATTGTGGTTTTTTTTTTTCACCTTCATTACAAAACTAATACATGTTCATTGTAGAAACTTTGGAAACTTATGAAAAGGCAGAAAGATGCCCCAATTCTCTGTTCCTCTCCCCAGAGGAAGTCACTGTTAATATTTTGATTTTAATCCTTTTTAACCTAATCACCTTTAAACGGTTTTTTTCAAAATGAGAGAAAGTTGCATATTCAGTGAAGGGTTTTAAGATAGGAGAAATATGATCAGAATTATGTTCTGAAAAGATCTCTGTGCCTGAAGGGGTGTGGGAGTTGGGTGGGGCCAAGGAGAGCCCAGAGGAGACCCTGAAGTAATTGAGGCCAGGGCTGCTAGGGTGGGACCCGGTGGGTGTGGGGAGGGGAGGGCAGGCTGGAGAGAGAGCAGCTGTGGAGTGGGCTTAGTGTCATGAGATTTGAGAGAATAAATTAATATGCACTTCAGCCACAGCATCCCCTTTGGACTTACCTGGTTGCTCAGACAGTAAAGAGTCTGCCTGCAATGAGGGAGACCCGGATTCAATCCCTGGGTCAGGAAGGTCCTAGAGAAGGAAATGGCAACCCACTCCAGTATTCTTGCCTGGAAAATTCCATGGACAGAAGAGCCTGACAGGCTACAGTCCATGGGGTTGCAAAGAGTCAGACAGGACTGAGCAACTAACACTTTCTTCACTTTCCAAAGGAAAAGGCTTCAAGCTGGAGGTCAGGAGACCCGGGGTTAGTGAGTTGGCCTGAGTATCTGCTTTGTGTGAGGTGTCCTCAGAAGTGAATGACTACTCTTTTTCCTCCCTGAGACCCCCTGTGAGAGCAAATGAGAACATTAGACACAAGAGGCAGAGCTGGAAGGACCTGACACCTGAGGGCTGTTGCCATGGGCTCACTCAGCTGCCTGCTGAGCGCCAGGGGAGCCCAGGGCCGCCTGCCCTGTGGGCTTGGGTGGCGCCAGCAATGGAGGGCTGAAAAAGTTCCTCAGGTGT